>NC_090924.1:405073856-405698856 GCF_040938575.1 Ambystoma mexicanum
GGGGGGCGGCTGGGCCTTGTGTCTACACAGAACAGCGCTCTGGCAAGACCGTTTTAGCCTTGTTTCTCTCCAATTCCTCCCCTGCAAATCAAAGTTCTACCCTCCCACGAGAGCTAGGGGAGCAAGGCCAGGCTGCTCAAGGGGCACGTGTGTAGCTGACCATGGGACCTAAATGATGTGGTACAGTCCTGACAGAGGAGGTGAAGAAGTATGCTTCAGGTAATGCAGTTCAATGGACGTCAGAGAGGGGAGGAGGATGTGCGAAGATGGGTCCTCAAGAAGTGTGGAAAGCACTCGTGGGGCATCTGAAAGAGCGCCAATGTTGGGGTGTTGATGCTGTGCAGGGTGTGTGTGGCATAAATGAGTCTGGTTTGCGGTGTGTTGCAGGTGGTGCCGCACTGGTTCTTGCCGGCCATATGACTCATTTTGTGATAGTTACTTACAGGGTAGGCAGCCGAATCGCTGTACAGATTTAATTTGCTTGTAAAGGAAACGAAGGAGGTATTCGTATGATGTGTACAGTGCATGTGTGCGTGGGATGCGCGCCTGATGAGTGAGTGCGTGCGTAGGTGATGGGGGATTGGAAAATGCGGGGCCATGCTTTGAGGTGACAGTGAAGACGTTGTTATTTTGCTCGGTCTTCCTGGAGCTCGTCTTCAATAAGGCAGACAGAATATCTGGCCAGACGCCATTTTTACACCAGAACAGAGTCGAACCCCGTGTAATATCTGGCAAGAACATAAGAAAGCAGCGAGCTGGACAGGGGTCCAGATGCATTTGTCAAAAGGCAAAACCCCACACTCTGCCCTAGCTCTCCTTCTTAACCTCTAGAAAATCTGACAGATAGAGGAAAATGATAAGTAAAGTTAGGCTATAACAGGCACTAGATCAATCTAACATGAAACTTCACAATATGTAGCCCGTTGTAAGGTTGAACGGGTGCATGCATTTGTCTCGGGCACCAATTAAAATGTGTCCCACAGTTGCAAATGACAATTCATTCTTTTTGTGACAGACTGTTTCAGTAGTACCCAAGGGGGAGGTTTTGATAAAATGTGAGGGAAATTGTGCATTTTAAAGAATATTTATTCAGTAACAGTGGTCAAAACTATTAGCCGCATGGTGAAGTAACTCATCAAACTGGCCCACATGGGCCAAAAAAGTGGGCCACTTTGACAAAACCGGCCCACACTAGCATTTTGCGTTTTGGGTTCAGGCCTTGCCCTATTGCCCCATAGGCCAGTCCAAGCCTAGTCTGTTGCAAAATTCATAAACTCCAGCTTTGGTCACATATAACAAAGCAGAGAAAATATGGTGGTTTAGGTGACGGGATGTGGGAGATGGACAATCTGCACCTATAGGCTTCTTTATGTCACAGCGGTGAGCCCAGTGCCACCATTGTTTGTTTGTTTATTCATTTGTATAGCGCACCAAAGGTATCAGGGCGCACAGGTTACAAGGAGATTATCAGCTTAGTTACACAATAGATGAATTATGAATTTTGGATACATGTATATTAGGACGGCAAAGTACATATAATATGAAAGATTATATAAATTACAGATTTATACATATGGTAGACGCTCAGCAGGAGTGGTTCTAAGTTTGAGATGCAAATGACGGTATTGGGCCTCCGTGGGGTGTGCCACGTTAGGACAGGTGTCACAATTATAGGTGACAGCGAGCAAGTGGCCAGGGGTTAGAGTTAGAGATCAGTGGATTTCAGCCAGTTGATACAGTTATTTCTGAAGTTCTGGTATGATTGATCTTCTCGGGTGGCAGAGAGTTCCACAGCTGGGCTGCTTTGATAGAAAAACTGCTGGAGGACGTGGAGGCAGTTAGTGCAAGCTAGTCTCGAGGGTCTAGTGGAGGTTCTTCTGCAGAATCTCTCTGATAGGTAGCTAGGGGCAGCGTTATTCAAAGATTTGTGAGTAAGAGATGCAGTTTTTAGTTTAATTTTGTCGTAAGTGGAGAGCCAGTTTTTTAGTCTCCTGATCTCAGAAATGTGGTCTCTCCTAGCCACTTCAAGGGCCGCTCTAAGGGCGTTGTTTTGGAGTGTTTGGATTTTCTGGATGATTGCTTTGTTAGAGCCAATGTAGAGGGCGTTGCAGTAGTCAAGCCTGGACAGAATTAGGGCTCTGGCCAGGATGATACAGCTGTTGTTGGATAGGAAGGGTTTTCTGGTTCTAATAAGTTTACAAGTTTACACCCCATTGTAGAGACTAGGGAATTGACTTGCTTTGTGAAGGAAAGGGTTGAGTCGAGGTGGAATCCCAAGGTTTTCACCTCGTTGGCCACTTTAATGATGTTTCCATCCATTATGAAAGAGGTGTAATCAGCCCTTAGTTTGTTGAAGTTGGAAGGGGTACCCAGGATGATAATCTCTGTTTTATCATCATTTAGGCATAGACCATGAGTAGCCATCCATGCCTGGATGATGAGATAAACTCTATTCACCAAGGCCAAATCCTTAACATAATCCCCTGAACGTGGGAGGAGAATCTGTGTATCATCCGCATAGTTTGTGTAGGTGATACCAAGATTGTCTAGATCGTCGCAAAGGGGCTTGGTGAATATGTTATAAAGCATGGGCGAGACGCAGGATCCTTGGGGTACCCCGCAAGTGATGGGGATAGGGTCTGCAGCAGCTGAGGAAGAAAATTCCTGCATAGTCCTCTCGCTTAGAAATGACTCAATCCAGACTATGGCCTCCCTGGAAAAGTGGGCAGCTGAATCTAGATGACCGCATAAGACCTTATGGTCCACAAGGTAATTATTACCTAGGTGTTGTTTGCCAAACCAAGGTGTGCTGGTTGGTGCCATTGTAAACCAGGGCCTTACCAGCAACAAGACTCCCAGCCTGCATCCAGGCTCTTTCCTTCAAAAAAGCCCAGCACAGGAGCCAGGGCTCACTGAAAGCAGGCCCTGGACCCCAGGGCACCCTCCTGCACCTAGGCCCTCCCCAGCTAGCAGAGCCTGCCCTGCAGCCATGCCCTGTTCAAGGCACATTGAACAGGACGTTGTTCCCAACAGTGCTGGAAATGGGCAACATTTACTTTCGGAATGAGGGGGATGTGGCCAGTGATGAAAGGCCGGGGCCCAGCCCAGGTCGAGCAACTCCCACTCTCTTCAAGGAACGAAATCTAGAGCAGCTGGAAAGCATCTGCGGGAGAGACTGAATCCCGGAGATTTGCATAAAAGCAAAGGGTAAGATAAGAATGACCACGGAATGTTATATTTAAAATATTTCTGTGATAGTGATTTATGCATGAACCCCTTCTGAGCAAGTAATGCAAACGGGACTCCATCCTCATTTCATTAGTCATTTCATTCTGTATGCACCCCCTAATTGAATCATGTCTGTAAACTAGAGGTGTGTTCTTTTGGATAGTGTCTGTCTGTGGATGTGAGGGCTGCGCTGTTTCCACTCCCGCTTACTGCTAGCCTCCTGAAGTGCTGCTTGCAGCTGATAAGGGGAGCCCCAGCTCGGGAGCAGGTCTTCGAGACTGTCATCCTAGCTGGGCAGGGGGATTTGGGTCTCCAGACTCCATGGAATGTCACTCCATCAAGACACACTTTGCCAGAGCTAGGCTCCATCTTGTTCCTGCACAATTCCTTCCCTGCTTCTCAAAAAAGGAAAACATCCCATGCAACAAGCCTTACTCGAATAAATGTCCTCGCCCATCACCAGGTCCGACTCTGTAAGCACCACAGCCTTACCCCAGTCAACCAAGCTGTCCCCGGCAAAGAGGCTGTCACCAACACCTATATCCTCTCAAGCAACCAGCCCGTGACAGACAACCAGGGCATTTACAAACGTCAGCTTCACAACTGCAAAAAGTGACTCACCAGTGATCCACAGCCACCCCAAAAAGCCAGGCTATTCACTGCAACCAGAGCCTTTGCAGCAACCAGAAGCCCCACTGCAAGCAGGCCCTGCCCTGAAGACAATGGGTTCCCCAAGCAGCTAGACCATACACCGCAAAAAGATCCTTGAGAGAAACATTGCCCTCTCCTGCAACCAGGACCTCCCAATCGAAGCAGAATGTTCTTACAATGAGGCTACAACTGGCAACCATATCCCGCCCACCAGAATATTACAGGCAATAGGGACCTCCACAACAGTACATTTCTCAACAGCAAACAGCAAAAAAAGTCACTCTCCAGCAATACACATACCCCCTGCACCCAGGCCTTCCCAGGAAAAAATCTTCCCTCTGAAACACGGCCCTCCTAGTGAACCAGAATCCCGTGCAACAAGGGCATGTCCAAGAAACCAGCTCTTTGTTCCTTCTAAACAAGGTCCTTCACACCAACCAGGCCCTCGCCAGCAAAAACACGCAATCTGCAATCTTTCCCCCTAAAGCAAGCATGCTTTCTCTGGCAATGTGGTCTTCTCAGCAACCAGCTCCTTACTCTTAACCAGGCTGCTTGGGTTTGTCGGCAAGATAGCCCGGCTCGTTAAGCACAGAATTCGGAGGTCTGTGGGCCACCTCCCACCATATGTCTGAATGCCAGCAGGGTAGTTTAAGCCTTCTATTGTACCAAGGTCGATATATTGAGAACCATTAAATTAGGTGATACCTATTAATACACTGCTAGCATGCAAGAGGAATCTGCCATGAAGCGCTACATAACCAAGGGATGTTATTATAATAGCAGTCAAGTTCTCCTTTGTGACCTGGCCCTGGCCAACAACTAAGTCCTACTGTGTTACCAGGACCGATCCAAATAGCAAAGCCAGTGCCAGTCATGGGCAGTCTGTGCAGTGGCCCAGGGCCCCATGCCTATGGGGCACTAAAGGCAGCAGCTGCCACTGGAATAGTACCTGGCCTCCAGGGTGCTGTCTGGAGGGGATGGGTCCTGACGAATGGGCCCTCTTCCACCCCTGCTGACACTCTGCCCACCCCCAGTGAGACCCTGGAGACAACTAGCTCTCGCCCACCTTGCTGACAGCAGTCCCATTGGTGCCCCACAATACATCAATGCTTAACACGCTCTATATTATGACAGAGCAGTTAAATGGTGGAAAGCTCTTAATTACTGATGACCGATTAGAGAAGCCATTGTTTTTGACAAGACCTTTATAAGTTTTAAAATTATGGTGAAAAGAGCTGGAATTGGTGTATTTTTCCTCTGGAGACATACATACACAAAGCTGCAGTTAGCTACTTAAATATCTGCCTTCAAGACAAGTAATATGTTTCACATATAACAGCTTTTTATGCTATCATCCTTATTTTCATGGTTGCTTCTTTGACACAGCAAAAAGCGTTGGCCTTTTTGTGGCATTTCACATGTTCTTCACATTTTGGATGCAGCATGAAAATGGGTCTCATCATGAGTTTTTGTTACATATATATGTATGTATGTATTGTTTATTTATAAAGCGTCTATACACAGGCAGTGTTTCAAAGCGCTCAGGGAGGGTGGGAACATGGGGAAAAAACAACAGTCGCTCAGAGCCCTTGAAATTCTGAGACGATAATAGACTGCACAGGAAGAGTAAATGCGTAAAATACATTTAACAGTTTGAGATACAGCAAATAGGCCTGAAGGTGATTATGCAGTTTTAGCAAGTGCAATTAGGGGGTGAAGACAAGGGGAAACAGATAGGCAATCTTCAGGCACAGTGCACGAGGATCGGGCACGTGCATTGAAAGGTCACAGGGAGTCACAGGGAGGGGGGTCCAAATGCACCCAGTCGGTGGAGGCTGGGGTAAGTGCAGAGAGAGCCACTCTCTTGGGTTATTTCTCAACTGCAATGAGTGTGGGTGGGGTGTGGCCCCTGAGGCAAGTGCGAAAGAGGACTGGCGGGGGTGCCCGGGACCTGTGAGACTCTGAGCTACACCAGGCAGCCAGTCAGAAAGCTGTAAAGAAGAGGAGGGAGAGAGGGGAAGAGTAGAGAACTAGATTAGCAGAGTAGAGGGAGAGAGAAGGAAGAGGAGAAGAGGAAGGTCTTGAGGAGTTTCCGGAACTTAAGAAGATCAGGCTCAAGACGGAGGGTGGCAGGGAGGCTGTTCCTCAGGGAGGCACCTGCTGAGGATAAGAATCTCCCTTCAAATCTCTGCTTGGAGAACCGGCTCACTCTCAGAAGGTTGGAGGTTGAAGACAGAGGGCTCTTGAGGGACAGTGTTTAGGTAGGCAGCGTTGCAGGTAGGTAGGTCCCAGGCCCCAGAAAGCCTTGTGAACAATGCAGAGGGTCTTGAACTTGATCCTTGCATCCACAGGGAGCCAGTGAAGGGATTTCAGTGCCAGAGAGATGCGGTCCCTGGGCTTGAGGCCAAGGATACGTTTTGCGGTTCTGTTCTGGATGAGTTGCAGAGGGTGCAGGGCAGAAGAGGGGAGGTTGAGGAAGATGCTGTTGCAATAGTCCAGCCTGGAGAGAACCAGGTCTCTGGAGACAGTGAGCCTCTGGGGGAAAGTGAGAAAAGGTAGAGTACCTCTGAGGAGGTGTAGCTGGTAGTTAGACTTTTTAGAGATGTCAGAAATGTGAGAGGAGAAGAAGAGAGTGGAGTACAAAATGACCCCAAGATTTCTTGCCGTGCAGGTTAGTGAGGGTGCAGGGCCAAGGGAGGCCGGCCAGAGTGAAAGTGGGAAAGCGGGAGCAGGGGTCCCAATGCAAACAATCTCAGTCTCAATGGCGTTGAGGCAGAGATCGTTTGCAGCACACCATGACTAAATGCCATACAGACAGTCAGATATGAGCGAGGGAGAGGAGGCGGCTGAGGGTAGTCTGAAAGATAGTTGCGTAACACCAGAAGTTAGAGGTGAAATTGGCAATCACACATGCCAGGGTAGCCATGTAGATGTTGAAGAACCAGGGGG
This sequence comes from Ambystoma mexicanum, assembly GCF_040938575.1. NCBI lineage: Eukaryota > Metazoa > Chordata > Amphibia > Caudata > Ambystomatidae > Ambystoma > Ambystoma mexicanum. Next base: position 405,080,685 of record NC_090924.1, read on the forward strand.
ATAGGTTAGATCCCTGGGGAACGCCACAGGTTGAGAGAGCTATAGTAGAGAGAAAGGCTGAGAGTTCCACCTGGGATGGGCAGTCGGAAGTTAACCATGCCAGAGCCTGACCTGTGATTCCCAGGGTGTCACAGAGACGTGCGATCAGGATGTTGTGGTTAACCGTGTCAAAGGCAGAGGAGAGGTAAATGAGAATGAGGACAGAGGGAGTTTTAGTGTCAAGGTTTGAGAGCAGATCTTCATAGGTGTTCAAAAGAGCAGTTTCCATGCCTCTGTATGCTCTAAATCCAGACTGATGGTCGTGGAAGCAAGCAATCAATTCAGTGTGGAGGGTCAGCTGAGAGATAGCCATCTTCTCCAGGAGTTTGCCCAGGAAAGGAGTGATGGAGATAGGGTGGTAGTTTGTCGGAATGGAGGGGTCGGCAGAGGATTTTCTGAGCAGCGGGTGCACAAGGGAGTGCTTGAGGGAAGTTGGGAAAACTCCAGTGGAAAAGAAGAGATTGCAGAGATCAGCCAAGGCTGGGGTGAGGGAGTCAATATTGTCTGTAATGGTTTTAGAGGAGCAGGGGTCCACCTGTTTGGATGAAGCCTTCATGGATCGGACTTGTCTAGTGACCTCATCAGGCGTGACGGGAGAGAGAGAGGAGAGGGTAAATGGAGGGGGGGGCCAAGGGAGGCTCCGATGTTGGTGTATGCTGTGGTGAGGAGGGGAGGGTGGAAAGGATGACTTGGGCTTTTGCGGTGAAGTGTGCATCCAGGGCCGAGCAAAGGTCCTGGGTGGGTGTGGCAGAAGAAGAGGCTGATGCAGAATTGGCCAGTTCCTTGCAGACTTTGAAAAGTTTAGTCGTGTTGTTTGATGCTGCGGAGATACAGGCTTGAATAAAGACTCTTTTTTGGAACGGATGCAGAGTCGATATTGCCTTTGAAGGAGGCGGCAGGCCAGTTTGTCAGATGGTTCACCCGTCGCGTTACATTTCCGCTCAGCTGCCCTACACCTGCTTTTAAGTGCAGCCAGGTCAGAGTCGTACCAAGAGTTGCACTTTTTGGAATGCTTCAGTCAGACCCTCATGACAGGGACAAGAATGTCAAGAGAGCAAAGGTCCCTGTGGACCTTATAGCCTATTATAGAGGCCAATAGGAATCCAACAGGGTTTTTTTCGGAATTACTCATGGTGGTAACTCCACCAGTGACACTTAATCCATCAAAGATCTGGAGGTATTTCCTCCAACTTACCTCTACCCTCAGAAGATGGTGGAGTGCTAAAAGTGGTGTTAGATCTGTTACAGTCATTTGCTTTATGGATACTGTCATATTTAGAATGAGGCCAGGTGGCTGCAATCTGGTGGAATTAAAACAGAGTATCAGTTATTGTGTGTATTTTGAGTCCTGAAAGAACATTAAAAAAAACGTGTAGGCCACTTTTTAGCCTCATGCTGAATTGCATTCTGGTCTTCGTAATCTTCCATTTATTTATTTATTTATTTATTTATATAGCGCTGTAGGCCGCAGGCATCAGAGCGCTACAAACAACATAGGAAATTGCAAACACCAACAAATGACAAAAAGAAAAGAACATAGCAGTCATTCTAAAAAGAAAGAAAATGGCACTGGTGTCCTAATCAACTATAAGATTGAGGTTTGATGAACCCTTAGGCAAATATGGGCAAATACTGAGATAATACGGCAGGTTACTTGACCCACATCCTACCAGCACACAGTCTCTGTTCTTATGAGTACACTAGTCATTTAGCTCCAGTCTCCGTAGGGCCTTCAGTTCAGAACGTCTTACGACTCCTGGCCCGGTTCTTTGACGAAGCCATGACAGCACTTTGTTCTGTATGGCTTCTTTCGGTTCTATCCCACAAGGCTTCTCAATATTTGTGATGATAAAATTCCTCTGCTCCGTGACAAAATCTCTGGTAGACTTTTCTATAGATAAGTGCATAAGAGATTTTCTAGCTCGTAATCTTCTAAACATAACCTAAGGTGTACACGATTTCACATGTCTGCGGACTCCGAAGAGGTCATTCTTGCATTTAATTTCAGCAGCCGAACCTACTGTATTGAGAACCCTCCTTCGCTTACTTGCTAGCACTGGTGGAGCTGACATAGCCATAGGAGGGGAACTGACTTCAAAAAACGACCCAAGGGAAACTTTCAATGTCAGTTGTGGAGACAAGTTGGATATGGTTAATTGGCCGTTAGTCTGGCAACAGCTGTCCTCCTTGTTCAGGTGTTACAAGACCCGTACAGTTGGTAAAATGTCAGTTTGACAAGATACGTTTAGTTTGACTGGGTGATGTTCTTCTGCACATTTATCCACTGTGTCCATCCAAATACAGAAGTCGGAGAAGATGTTGCAAAGGTCCAACTACTTAAACATATTAGCCTTGATATGTGACCATTGTTCTGGTGTGTGAAGTGTCTAGGGGGTCTTCTTCCACAACACACAACGATCGCGCATTATGCGGCATGAGGTTGGCCTTCATTTCTAAATCACATGGGGAAGGTGAAACAGTAGGGGCAGGTGCCATTGTGTTGATGGGCACATTTTCGGGTTAACTACCCCTGCATTTACTCATTCATGGCTTTGGCAGGCCAACTCTTTAGCACCCTTGTGGGTGTTTTTTGGTGGAATCAATATCTAGGGACACGTTAGAACTCTCAATGTGTAATTGCTCCTTTCTAATGAACTTAAAGCCAGCCCTGCGGCACTGCAATGCTTATCAGAGCCTGGAAAGGCCGGAGAATTTGCCACGGAAGAAGCGGCCGAGACCTCAATGCCAGAAACACGTTTGTTGCATTTACGCACAGGGAATGTTTTGTTATTCGTGACCTTCCTTTTCCTAACAGGCATAATGCCCTGGAACAGCATAAGCTGTATTAAGGAACAGGTTTAGCAAAAAAAAAGAGAATGCTTTATTATTCGAGAGGAGGTTAATACCTGTGAGACAGACTTCTTAACTGGTGTCAGAAACTAAGGTATCACAACACCAGAGACACACAGCCTCCTCGAGCATCAAGACCGCCAGCATGGCGTGAGGCACGTAGAGGAGCCGTGCGCCGCTGTAGCTACAACCGGCGGTGCTGGCTCTTCATCCGACAGCCTCCAACCTCCAACAACGTCCGGCACGAGGAAAGGACCCTACAGGCATATAAAACGTCAAGCTGCACTGCCGTATAGACAGCCGCTTCCAAACATGAGGTGAGGTTCATGAGGTGGAAAATAAAACTAATCATACTCTTTTTTTCTCATAATATTTCTATGAGGATTTATATATTTGTCACAGTGGGTTGTTTTGATTTGTATGCTTTTAAAGTAATCTATACAAAACAACATATTTTTAAAAGCCAAATACATATACCAATTGTATATTACAGGAAGATACACGGTTGAGGGCCTGTGTTACAGACTGGTCTCAAACCCCTGCTTCTCCACTTTAATAAAGTGTGTGATCCTGGGGAAAACATTTCACCTGTCAGTTTGCCTTATCTGCCAAAATTAAAAACTCCTTCGCCGGGATTCAGTTTACACTGCTCGCTACTGTAAGGAAGCCGCACTCATGCCATTCCTATATACATGCTATTAATATAATAAACAGTAACCATTAATGTACTGCACATCTAAAAGGGTATATTTCTCTCTTCTTGTAACGTCTCATGATCCCTTCAAGTATCAAAGACTAATGCCGCTCCCTTTGACGTAATATTCTGTGATATCACCTGATGTCAATACATATGCACATTCTGGGGCCTTGCATGTCTTTTGCTGAACATGGCCTCTCAAAAGCAGTGGCAGCAGCTCGCCTGACTCCGCCATTAACCGCTCCGCAAAGCGCACCCACTCGCCAGTCATATTTCCAGAACCTTCCTTCACTCTCACCTTTTCAGTGGAGGGCCCTCTGTCTGAAATGCCGACAAACTTGAAGTACAGAGTACATTTAAGTACATCGAGGTGTTTTGAGGTGTTTTGGGTGGAGAGCGTAGGCTGGCCTCTTGCAGAAGGGTATAGATTTTTCTGACGGAATTGGAGCCGTGTCCTTGAAATTGTGCTCCTATAAGCGCTCTGCTCTCCTCACGAGTCGGCTGCGGCATCCCTCTCTCTTTCCGTGGTCCTGCCTCCCCGTGGCTCTCTCTGCCTCCAAGACCAGATTACCGCCCTTCCCCCCTCATCCCAGACTAGACTCCATGACAGTGCGCAACATCTCCACGGCAACGGGTACTGAGGCTGCCCTGGGAGATGGCTTCCGTTCCACGGCTCCCGTGTGCCGCAGGGTTTATCACTTATCCCAGGGAGAGGCTGGGGGGGGAGGAAAGGGAGCATGGCAAAGGAGCGGGCCGGGAGGCGTGCCTGCATGCGACCGACCAGGGTCCGTCCCTGGTAGCACTGCGAGGAACCCGCCTTTCCAGCCAAGTAGCAAGGCTCTCTCTGTGCGCCAGTCCGCCTCGAATGTACACACACAATCTTACATTTTGTCCCTTAAAATTGGCATTGGGAAATCTTTCTGTCGTAATTGAATGACCCTTGAGGTGCTGGGGGTCTCTCTGAACCTTACCGCTGTCCCCTTGGTAAGGGACTCCATCAAGATGAGAGCGAAGTCTTGAGTGTTGGGAAGCACTGTGAATGGTAAAAAAAAAAGAATCCCAAACCAACTTTCACCCTCTACAAGTCGAACTTTGTACATAGGTGGAAAGTGCGCTGGTACTGATGGACTCACCTCATACTGGCATCATGGCACACACTGGACAAAGGGCCTACTGGAAAGAAGGCTTATGTCTGTCACATCCATACCCAATGCACCATTCACATGAATAATCCCCCGCAGATTGCTCTCAGCACCCCAAAATGTTGCACACCAGCTGCTGTCTTCAGTGGCGTAGCACCACGATTGCCCCCACCTTGCGGGCCATGCTGAGGCCCCCCCAGCTCCACAACAAACCATGGGTCGCACCCCACTCTGGGCCGGCCTAGATTACCACACTTGCGCAATACGCACGAACGTGCTGTTGTAGGGTACGCAGCACACTGCTCTAGGAGACAGATATGTGTTTTAATGCATTATGCAGCACACTTTCTGAGAAAATTGGCTAAAAAGCCAACGCGTTTGCTTTTGCTTTGTAGGGTAACACCAATCCAAAAATCCAGTACATGCAAGTCACCAACAGTGCACAGGAGCATTAATGCTTGAATTAATGTAATGCTTTGCTATTAATAATGCCATGCCACAATGAAAACGTGTCCAACTAACTGCACAATCTAGACCCGTCTAGACACGTAATAACATATTACAGTAAAACATGTCAGGCCACATTTAGACATACCTAGACTGGTAGCACCAAAATGCCAGCAGAAAAAAAAACACTTATCAAGGTTATTTAATCAAAGATGCCTGGAAAAATATGTAATGCCACTGTAAAAATGGTCATTACACTTAGCAGGACTGCTTTATCAGAGATGCCCAGTTAAAAAACGAAGAAATGACTAGACTGACTGCACCAAAATGCCTCTCTAGCCACCAATACCACACATCATGCCTGCTTAGCCTGGACATGGATGACCATTACAATTTATCGCCCAATCCCCACACATCCCCTCTGCTACCCCCTGCACCAACCCCCAAAATCAGATCCTTGGCCCAGAATGACCTCCATGTCCCTCTTCCTTATACTAGTGCTTATATATGAGGCGCCTTGCCTCACAGGTAAGTACTGGGACAACGACGTGTGTTTTCTAGGAGTAATGGCAATTACAGCTGAAAAGGCCAGGCATTATCCGCCATGTCCCTCTATCTCATCCCAATGCTTGTGTATGAGGCAAAGTGCCTCATTTTCTTACCTATAATACGTTGGTCCAGGAAACAAGGCCTTCAGCTCCCTGCAGCAGCCAGGAACGTGATTATCTGCAGCAGAGGATCTGGAGGCCTCCATGTCATGGGGCAGAGGGGAGCCATAATACTTTAAAAAAAAAAATGGTTTATTTTTTAAGTCACTTTGACTTCATAAAGAAATTATTTCAGTTACAGGACCGAACCATAATGGAAATAATTTCTTTATGAGGGCAGAGTGACTCAAAAAAGGAACAATTTCTTTTTAAAGTGATAGGTCTCGCCCTGCCCCATGACATGGAGGCCTCCATCCTGGAGGCTTCCATGTCATCGAGCGGGTGGAGCCCTTGGACTTCAAAAATAAAGTTTCTTTTTATAGTCAATCTGCCTTCGTAAAGAAATTATTTCCGTTATGCTGTAGCAGAAATAATTTCTTTATGAAGGCATAGTGACTTCAAAAAGAAACTATTTATTTTCTATGTCCGAGTTGGCACCCCTCCCAGGCCATGGGGGGCTACACCAGTGGCTGTCTCCTCTTAGTCCCTCAAAATAACTGAGGAGAAGTTGGCATGCAGGGATGCGACAAGAATGGCCGGATAGGCTGAGTCACAGCTGAACTGGGTGGTATCAAGTAATTTGGATATTACAATGGAAGGGACCATACCATGTATATGGTCAGACCATTACAAAGTGCAAGAACCAAAGCCCAAAAAGAACAATAATCCTAAAAAAGTACAGAATGGAAATGTTATCAAAATTACAGCGGAACACCTAGCACAGTGTACTCAGGACATCATGGAGCAGACAACAGAAGATGACTCGTGAACAACTAGTCACAATATATAACACACAAGTATAAGAAATGGTTGACAAAATGGCCCCAAACAGGTGGAAATGAGTTAAGGCAAATACGAACCACAAAAAATGGTTCAACTCCGAATTAGCCAAGCTAAAAAGAATGAAAAGAAGCCTCAAAATAAGATGGGTAAAACAGCCTACTATGGATGATAAGAACATGTGGAAGGAAGCAGAGTTAAAATATAAGCAAACATTATAAAAGCCAAAAAGAACTTCTACAGTGAGCAAATACCAGCAGCAGCTAACGCCACAAGTACACTTTTTAAGATACTTAAAACCCTGGAAAAACAGAAGTCCTGTCTCCCCCAATTCAACCAACACGGGAAGAATGTGTGAACGTTCAGGAGGCATTTACTGCCAAAATCCTGTAGGCACGTGAAATAATCATGAGTACTCACAATGAGTCTTGCGCAGCAAAACTCAGTAACAAGCCCCCAGGCATATAACAAAGCGGAGAAAATTGATTCTCTCCCATTACGGAAGAGGACATGAGATCCATCATTACCACTATGAGACCAACGCCATGTGCAGAAAACATTAAACCTCCTAAAATGATCCTGGAACACAAGGATGAATGTATACCTTTCCTTACACGTCTAGTCAACTCCTCATTCAGAGACTGCCACATCCCAGAAGTCATTGAAACAGTTACTGTTACACCAATAGTTAAAAAACCTGGGCTGGACCAGAAAGATCCCAACAATCTGTGCCCTATTACTAATTGTAAATATCTGCTTTGGATAAAGCAGCAGCAGTACAGCTACAAGCACATGTCGAAAACAACAACCTGCTACATGGACAGCAGTCCGCTTTTAGGAGTAATCATAGCACAGAAACAGCAATGCTAGACCTCCAATCACACATGCTCAAGATTATAGACAAAGGTAAGTCAGGTATCTTGATATTACTCGACTTGTCGCCTGCCTTTCATTTACTAGATCACAATCAACTCAAGTGGGCACTGGAACACATGGGAGGTTGTTCAGGAAAAGCCACCAGATGGGTACACTCATTTCTAACCAACCAAAAGTCTAAGATACCCTGGGGGGAACATTTCTCACCCTCTGAACCCATTAATTATGGAGTGCCACAAGGGGCAGATTTGACCCCTATGCTTTTCAACCTATATCTCAGACACTTCTGCACAGTGCTCGAGCGCATTGTAGCCTTTTTTTACAGATTACGCTGACGATACTCAGCTGGTAATGGAGCTGACAGGTTGTTATGACACTGACGCAGATGAACTGGAAATGATCTATAACAACATTGAGATATGGATGAAAGCTAACTGGATGTGCCTGAATGGGAGCGAAACAGAACTGACGATATTTGTATCACAGCAGCCGGAAACCAAACTAGCCAAAGAATACGAGAGTTTCTGGATAAAATATTCACCCATAAAGATTGTTGACAAAGTAAAAACCCTGCGAATCTCCTTAGAAGCTTCACTAAGTGGTGAATCTCATGTCAACTACATAACCAAGAACTGCCAATACTACTTGCGGTTATTGAAGCACAGCAGACCATATCTGAGCGAGAAGAACAGCGCCACCACAGCAAGGGCTACGATTCTGTCTAGGCTGGACTATGGCAATGCTCTGTTAGGAACAAATAATGGGTGCATTGACAGGTTCCAGGTGATCCAAAATAGTACTGTAAGAATAGTTAGCAAGTCAACCAAACGAGAACATATCGCCCCTGACAGAAGAGCTTTTTATTGGCTGACCATCAGGGACAGAATCTCATTTAAAGCCATGACAATAGTCCACCGGTGTCTTTACGTATTGCCACTTAAATATCTGAAGGAACAGATAACCCACTACATCCCAGGCCGCTCATTAAGCTCTGAATCACTGGGGCAGATTATCTGCCCATCATTCAAAAGCTCTAACGGATTAGGTAAATCCTTCCCAGTTAAAGCAGCCCAAATATGGAACAGACTACCAAAAACAGTCAGAACAGAGAGCAGCCAATTGGCATTCAGGAAAGCTCTGAAAACACTCATTTTTAAATAACCCCAGAAACGTATAGGTTAGGTAAATCACAGTCAGGTGTCTTGTCTTAACAATTGTTTGTCCTCGTTTAAATGTATGTGCCCTGATGCCCGCGGGCTTCAGCGCAATATAAATGTATAAATAAATAAAATACAGTATCGCAGGAAAACTAGTCAATCAGCGAGCCCAGGCACCCTGACTGACATGACATGTTATATGTTAAGGAGACCCTGGTAGGTGGCATGGGGTGCACTGGGCAGACAGAGTGTGAGTCAGCCGCTTAGTGTGGAGCACAAGCAAGCCCTGTGTGGTTCATACAATGCCTGCTTCAAACAACTGCCACTGATGTACTCATACCTTGTCAAACCGCTCAACCTTTTGAGGCCCAAGGGCGGGTGAAAACGCACAATTTTGTTTTTTGACAGGTGAGAGTCAATTGAAGTGAATAGACAGGTAGAGTTGGCGGGTGAGTGAACTGATACCCTGGCAGGTGACACCCTCCAAGGCGTGTGAGTTGAGAGGTATGCTTTATGGGCAATGTGGCTGTGCAATGCGCTGCTAGCCAAGTGGTGGCTGCAAATGACCAGTTAGACTAAAGTTTAGCTGAAAGGCCTTTTAAAGACAATCAGCAACTACCCACAGATGCACCCGCATTAAATGGGTAATGTGGGTGTGGAATGTACAGGGAGATAGCAAGGTAGCGGCTGAGTAGAGTCATATGCCACGGGCTCGGCAAGTCGGGTCAACCATTTCAAGATGGCCACTGTGGCTTCTGTAATCAGCAGTAAGAAGCCTCTAGCAGAAAACCCGCTGGAACTCAATCTGCGTGGCACACACTAGCCAACTGGGCATTCATCTGCTGAAGCTGGCCTCATAAAGAGGTATACCTGGATTGTTAGCAGAAATAAGGAAACGTATTAAGGGTTTGCACCCTTTTTCTCAGTGCATGTTTGCGCACTTCCATTCCTAGTAAATGTTGTCATGCCATCTTCTGCTGTGCTAGCAAGAGCAAAAATAACAAAAAAGTGACCCTCACGACTGAGACTATACATTATCACATACATTGAATTTGTCTGTTTGTTCATGGGTGGGGTTTCCATTTTCTGCTCCCATGCAGATTATTTGTCAGAAATGTTCCATGCGTGTTATCATTCCGCAGCAAACAGAATGTCCATCTTCTGATAGTGGTGTATTTGGCTGGAGCACACTGGGCAACCGCATATAACATATACCCTACAGTTCATAATTAAATAAGTCACTCTTGTATTGTGTTAAGCAGGTGAGCTTTGTGATTCTTGCCACCATGGATACAATTGGTAGGAAATGTTCCATTCTCGTCATTGCACCACTCTTGTGAACAAAACGGATACTTTTTCTGGTTTGCTGTTGCACTAATAGTCACAATAATGGACCCACATTCCCATGTTGGTGTCCTGGTGAAAAGTTGCAAATAAGGCACTTGCTTGTCGAGCTGTCCCTGATTAAATGCATTGCATTTGCTGGAGGGGAATCAGTATGCAAAGATACTCCATGAGCTCCTCAAGAAATATTGTCAGGTTGAAGGTAAAAGTGAACAGCATGACACCCCACATCAAATGCCCCTGGACCTCACATTTGCCACTCAGTCCTTTACGGCTGCAATAGGTCTTCTTTGCTCATTACCTGACTGGGAGGGAAGCCCTGCTCTGACAGCTTCTGTTCATGTGGAGAGCAAGGGTACCGGTTCCTGTGGGAAGTATAATGAGCTAGAGCCTACACACCGCCCTGTAAAGTACTAGTGGACTTAAGTTAAAATGTCCAAAGTTGCTATCAATTTATTTGGCCAAATGTTGTGGCTTAGCTTTTAAAATGTGCCAAACTGCCACCGTAGTAGTTTCAGAGTGTCTAGGCTTGCCTGTGCAATGGCATATCCTGCCCCCTCCAGGCGAATCCAGATCTTATTTATTTTTTATTTATTTGCATTTATCAAGCGCAGTTGCAGCCCATAAGGCATCGAGGCGCTGTTACAGAGACTAAGCAAGCTTAAAATTACAGGCGGGTGCCCAGTGGGCTCATGGTTACACAGTAGCAAGCACATATGCAGGAAGTGGCTGACATAAATTCGTGTTTGACATTCAGTTTAGACAAATAGTCTAGTTTTGATAGCCTTGCAAAAGGCTCGGTGTGATTCAATCAGTCTTAGGTGAGGTGGAAGTGCGTTCCAGTGCGTGGCTGCCCGGGTGGGGAAGCTGGCGCCAACAGCGCAGACCTTAGAGTAATAGGCGTGACAATCGTGTTGGCATTGCATGATCTTAGGGGTCTGGTGGCCATGTGTCTGGTGATTCTATTTGTCAAGTAGGGAGTGGCAAGTTCGTGGATGCATTTGTGGGTGAGGGCAAGAGTTTTGAATACAATCCTATCTTTGACAGGGAGCCAGTGTGCTTGCCTTCTGATTTCGGAGATATGGTCCCTTTTTGTGGTACCGGTGGCTGCCCTGAGCGCATTGTTTTGAGCTAGTTGCAGTTTGGTCACGTTTTTGTTGGCGGTCCCAATGAGAAGGGCATTGCAGTAGTCTAGCCTTGACCCGATAATTGCCCTGGCAATGGTGAGGCAATTCTGGCGGGTCAAGAAGGGCCTGGCAGCGTTGAGGACTTTGGAGTAATAAGCTAAGGAGGTGGCGATAGCATTAACCTGTCTGTCCATGGATAGGTCAGAGTCCAGGTAGACTCCGAGTGTCTTAACATGGTTGGAGACCTTAATAGGAATGTTATCAATGGTGAAGGAGGCATACTGATCTCCGAGGTTACCCAGTGTGACGGGTGACCCTATGAGGAGGAGTTCCGTTTTTTCACTATTGAGGCAGAGCCAATTCTCTGCCATCCAGGATTGGATGGTAAAGTAAATAGTAGTGAGGGTGTTAGTGTCTGCAAGGTAGTCGCCCGTAAGTGGGATAAGTACCTGTGCGTCATCCGCGTAGTTGGTGTAAGATATCCCAAGTGAGTCCAGGATGCTGAACAGGGGACTTGTGAAGAGGTTGTAAAGCGTGGGTGCGATACAGGACCCCTGGGGAACACTGCAGGTAAGGAGGCTGGGGGTGGCGGATGCAGACTCTGAAAAGACTTTCATGGCCCTTTCTTAGAGAAAGGAGGTGATCCATTGACAGGAGCAGTAGGAGGGCAGGTTCGCCTGCGTCTCTAAGATCGGCCATTTGGTTCTTGAGGTCTAAGAGGGCCGTTTCGGTGCTGTGTCCTGGGCGGAATCCAGATTTCCGCAGGCCTAGGAGACGGTTATCCTCTAGGAACTTTTGGACCTGCCGGTAGGCTGCTTTGTCGAGGAGTTTGGATCTTACTCCGCTGGAGGAAAGAAAATGGGATGCTAAGAGGATGGGAAAGTGGGAAATGAATGTAACAAATATAGAGAGGTAGGGTTGCAGCTGGCAATGACACGGGTGCATGTCAGTCCTGTTAGGTGGACCGTGGTTCTGCAAAAGAGCGGAGGTTGATGTGTCCTTATGGGACGTGATCATTGGATTGTGTTTCCAAGGCAGATTTGAAGGATTGTAAGTTAGTACACAATGTAATGCTGGATGCAAAAGGGGCTTGGGAGTGCGCTTGGACAATCCTGGGGGTTTGGTGTCTTATTTGCCTGGGTGTCTCTATGTGTCCTACCTCAGGTCAAACTCCAAAATGTTACTTGTGGGACTGCCAAGCCTGAGCCATGAGTGGCCTAGTCAAGAATAGACTGTGTATAAAGGTGAATGCTCTTAGCAACTGAAGGTAAGGGAATGGAGTTTTCGCCTGGCACCTTTATGTCAAAAGGTTCATTATTAAGCATTTGCACTATATCATAACATGCTATACTTTGATTCACAGTGAGACAGTGTGGTGCCTTAATAGGGAATAGTGTATCAAAGTGCAAAAAAAGAACAATTTTCCACTAAACATTTCTTAGGGATTACTCTGTGTGCCCTTGATAGCCTTTTACATTTTCAACAAATGTTACTGCCCATTGTGCTTGACAATACACCATTTGTTACCAAATGTCTTAACCATTCTTTTCAAAGAGCACCCATGCACATTTGTAAGGTGATTCTCAAATCCCACCAACATTTGACTGATATTATTTGCCCCATATGCTTAGAACTGCACTGTGATGAATGAATTTCCGGGGCATCAGTGGTCCAGGGATGAATATCGTTTTCTAAACCATCAATCAGCCCCACACCTTTAGTACACCAGAAGGGATCCGAACAGATTGGAAACACAAGCAAATTATAAATCTCCCTGTCCAATGTTGGTAACGTGTAGGGAACGGCTGGCTTATCTCCGCAAAGTTGTGGATCGTTGGTTAGTTGCAACACAGCAAAAATACAATTATCACCCAATGATAAAAGGGATTGTCAAGTCAAGGTAGTATACAACATATCTACTTTATTACTATTCAACAGGCAGTTCTAGCACACTACAAAATACACCTTGTAGCTAATGCAGTGGACAGACAGTTTCAAATAAAGAAAGGGGATGCACTAAGGATACTGACAGGAGGGTAGTCAGTAAAGTAATTAATCACAATAGTTCAAGGATACTTGGTTTCAGCACAAAGGGAGCAATGGGTAGTAAAATGTCACTAGGGACCTTCGGAGAAGGACCAGGGGGACAGAACCACAATGTAACTTGTGCTTGTAGAAGTTCTAGGTGCTCGACAGTGTAGAGTTGGTTTCGGGGCACTTTGCAGCTTCTGCGAAAAAAATTCAAGAAAGGAGACAGCTGCGGGTAGGAGGTAGCAGGCACTTTGGTGATCAAGGCTGGACGGACAACTGCAGGCTGGCCTACAAGGTGGTTCAGGGTCATAAATCGTTGTCTCAGTATTGGTTGGTGGGTCTGAAGGACTGGTCGAGGCGTTTCAGACGGCATTAGCGACTTCAGCGTAACAGTCAGTGGTGCAGTCAGTTGCAGCTCGAGGGGCTCGACTGGTTCGAAAACATCCTTTAGGCGGACGCTGGTTGATGCTTGTCGATGCACTCCTCCTAGCTTAGTCAGCTGCCTCAGGTCGTCCTTTAAGGCGGACGGTCCAAAGCTTAGGCGAGTGTTGCAGACAACAGCCTTGTCCTTGTTTTGGTTCAGAGACTCTCTGGCACATCCCACCTAGGACGCTTGCTTGCAGAGCCTAGCAGGGCATGCTGTGTGCTGGATGGGTACCAGTTCGGGAGCTGGTGGAGGGTCCTCTGGATTCAGTATCTCCCTCTGTTCCCTGGGAGATGTTTAGGGAGGGGTCATGCTTCCCTCTTGGAGGTCACTGGCGGAAGATGTAAGGCAGACTGTACCTACAGCCAAGGTCCAATGCTAGGTTCTTCTTGCTACTCCTTGCAAAGTCTTCGATGATCTGCCAAAAGAAGGGCTCATCCCTCTTTTAAACCCACATTTTCCTCACATGCACCATTTGCCACTTAATTTACTAAAGATTACTTGGAGGAATTTCCTACCCGACATGTAAAGAGTTTTTTTGGTTTAAACATGCTTCAAGATGTGGCCAGTTTTAATGACCATATGTGCTTAAAATGCACACTTTGCCACCAAAGTTAATACATTTTCTTTTGGAACAACGCCCAAATTCGGAAGAAAAGTCGTTATTGGTTGCTCAATGATTTTCCCAAATGGATTTAAAATGCATCATTTTCCAATAAACCTCAACAGAATTCTCTGGGAAGATTTCAAACCCTATAAACAGCAGCTAAATATAAAACAAATGTAAAAGCCTTTGCATGTCCAACAGGAATATGTGTGCAATGAGTGTAAACGTTTCAGTTGTTGCTCATCATTTCATTTGCTGGACAAATGTTGCTAATTGTCCTCAAAAGATCGGGGACCCGGATCTGCAGCTTTATATTTCACTTCCGACTCCAATTTGCTCTGCATTTTCTATTGGCTTTCTAATCTGTTTTCCCTTTTTGCACATCTGGTTCAGTCCATTGATTCCTGCAGGGGTCTGCAACCGTTAACTCTCCAGATGTTTTGGGCAGCAGCTCCTATTAGCCTTAGTCAGCATAGTCAATGGTGAACTGATTACTCAGCACTCTCACAGGTTTCATAGGCCAGGCATTCAGTACATGGAGCCATTTTCCCGGTCTCCTGCTGTGTATAACTCTTACCTGTGCCTTCCAGTTCTAGGAATGCTTGATTACTTGCTGGCTGAGCAGTTGATTACTTGCATTTTCTAATTCACACATGGCTGCTCAATATGCGCGTTTTTCTCGTATATACTCAGTGGTCGAAGTGAGCGGGAGCGGTCGGGAGCAGTGCTCCTGTACTTTTTTAAATTACCTTTTACAGCTCCTATACTTTTATTTTAAAAAGAAACCGTTCCGTAAAAAGTTTAGGAAGAAGTTGAAACTTACACTTTCAGTGCACTGCACTGCACATTTCCTTAAACAGCAGGTGCATGTGTTTGGGGTGGGGTGGGGTGTATTGTGTGTGAGGGGACAAGGTGATGGGGTTTGTGGGGAGCGAAGCAGGCCAGCAGGGAACATAGTTCCTCTACTTCTTTTCGTACACTTCGACCACTGTATATACTACATGAGTTTCTTGTGTTCCCTGTAAACATATGGATGTACATAATCGGGCTACTGCTTACAACCTATGGAGTGCTACAAAGCACTATAGGGGAAGAGGAATAAGAGAACGGCATGCCATCGGTCAAATGCCTAACTGTATGTAATGCTTATCATATATAACACTGATGTATGCTCTATCTAACTAAGTTGCTTTCCTGCAAATGTGCCACGGTGCCCCCGGGCTGTTTGTGCATTTTATAAATGTAATAAATAAACAAACAAACAAACAAATAAATAAATAAATAAATAAGCAAACAAATAAATAAACAAATAAATAGAAAGCAAATAGGAGGGGGGAAGTCAGGAAAGAGAAGCGGGTGAGGTTGAAAGAGAATTAAGATGGTGGCAGTGAGAAGAGAGCAGGTCTGACAGTGGGTTAGAGCTTACTTTGGGAGCAGAGAAAGAAAAGTACAAGGATAGAGTGGTCTCAAGCAAGCAGGTTTCTTCCTCTTCCGGCATAGTTTCTACAGACAGGTACGCCCATTTCCCTAACTCTCCCCCAAAGCCCAAAGAATCTGAGCCCATACCAAAAGCTGAGAGCGCTGCAATAGGCACAACCATTCATTTCTTTAAGTAGTTGGGTTTCTCTGAAGACAATGGCGTTGCAGTTCGAGGTGTCCATACTGAGGGTGAAGGGCAGGCAGTAACACTCTACTGGACCAGAAGAGCCAGAGATAGGGTCTAGAGCTGTATCCTGGTCCTATGCTGCTGGTGTGGCTGCACCGTAGGGGCTCCGTTGTATTAAGGGCTGTGCCAAATGAGGTGTGAAGTATTGCCTTTGCTTGGCGACAATGATCGCACGACACATCAAACTGCATCTTAGTAAATAGCCATTACTTTATTCACATTACATACTCTTTGCACAGTAGGTAAATCATCTAAAGTCATGCGCCATTTTATGTCTTTGGCATGGCTCAACTGAACTTCTCTCCTTTATAGCCTCAAATTTCTTCCATTGTTAGCTATTCAATATATTTTGTATAGAACCGCACTCATGTTTTCATCGTAAGGGCAGTTCCCAGTGTCCGAGCCAGGGGGTTGCAGGTGGGGGGGTGCAGACTGTTATGCCACTATGCTCCTCTTTAGTGCCTTCTGTGCTCCCTAGCTCACGAAGCGCTAGAACTTGCATTACTACTTACCTTTTACTTTAGTAAAAAAAGAATTGAAAAGCATGTATGCCCTAATTACCAGGTTGCTTATCAACCAACCAAATTGACTAGCCCGCTCCTTGTGCGCCATGAATGTTCAAGTCTTCCTGGTGAAGGCCGGAGCTTTCTGAATTTGTTCACGCCTTGAACCTGAAGCTCTCCTTCCTGCTGGAGGAGAAGGTTCAGCATGGTGGGCAGAAGCTCTAGGTAAGTGTTTGTACTATATGTGTGAATGTTCCTATGTCTGAATGTAATGCTCACAGTGTGTGTGTGCACATTTTGCTCTAAATGCACCTATGTGTATGTTAGTGTCAGTGTGTGTGTGTGTCCACAGGCGTGTATCCGACTGAGGGCAATGGGGTCTGGGTGTGAGTGTGAATGTGGATGCAGAGCATGCATGTGTTTACATGGTGGGGGAAGGGAGCTAGTTGAAGCGATGCTGATTTTATCAAATGTGTGGGCTCAGCCTTATGAAAGTTATTTACTGTGACCATACTGGCATGCATATAGTTTGGGCTCAGCTTCATGAAAGTGATTTACTATGGCCATACTGACCTTGATAGTTTGTGGGCTAGGATTAATGAAAAATGTGTACTATTACCATACTGGCATAGATTGATTGTGACTACAGCTTCATGAAAGTGATTTAATATGACCATACTGGCAATGATGATTTTGGCTGAGTTTCATGAAAGTGATTCACTGTGGCCATACTGGTATAGGTTGTGGGCTCAGCTTTATGCAAGAGAATTATAATTTACATTACTGGCATTGATCAAATGTGGCTTTATCCTCATACGAGTGATTTACAGTGACTGTTATTGGCATAGATACATTGTAGCAAAGGCCTTGTGTAAGTGCTTTACATTGACCATCCATTACTGGCATAGACTGATTGTGGCTGCAGCCTCATGTAAGTCATTTGAACTGACCATTTCTGGCTTAGATAGTTTGTGGCCACAGCCTCATGAAAGTGATTTACAGTGATCACTATTGGTATGGATTAATTGTGCCCACAGCCTCATGAAAGTGATCTATAGTGATCATTACTGGCATAGATAGATTGTAGTCACAGCCTCATGCAGGTGTTGTAAAATGATCCTATGTATTGTTGGTGACATGGCATTTATTGTATATATTCATGTGTTACTCTAGAGAAATAATTGTACATGTTAAAGGCTTTTACCGAATTGTTCTCAATCATTGTGCTGTAAAATGCACCATTTCAGCGCATTAATATAAGCATTTTCTCAGGAGAGAATGCTGCAGCCATATGCAAGTGATTCTTAATGACTATTACTGACTTTGATAAATTGTGGCTGGAGTCTCATGCACGAGATTTAGAGTGCCTCAGCCTCATGAAAATGTTGTAAAATGCTCATGTGTACTGTTGTTGACATTGCATTTAATGGATTTGTTCCTGCGTTATCCTAGAGAACCATTAGTACATTGTATGGCTCTTAACCCAATTTTTCACAAAAAACTGTGCTGTAGAAATGTGCAGTTTTTACAGATTATTCTAAAAATGTTCTGGGGAGGAGATCACCCTGAATCCCACTACATTATTTTGGACTTCTTCACTATGTTATGCTATGTTGATTTATACTGTGCACCACTACCACCCAGGGGGAGTATCCAGGCATTCGTGTGGCTCTGCAAGAGAAGGGGCTGGGGAAGCTACTGAAGATAGGGTGAGAGGATAGGTTCAGAACCAGGAGGAACTGGCGTCTGTGATTGTTGTGGGAGTTTGTGCGGGAGGCCATGTGTGTTGTAACCGTATGGCTACGATTCCGTGCCTCAGGTGTGTGGTAGTGTTTTGTGTTGGTGTTAGTGTGTTGAGTGGAGTTGTAGTGGATTTGGTTGTGCAAGCTGGTAACATAGTGTCCATAAGGGATCCAGAGTAACGGGTGGCCACAGCTGTAAGATTATCTGGTGTCTTGGTGTGTAATTGCGTTGTTGGTGCTTTAAGAACTATGTGGGTGGTTCATTCTAGGTGTGCCTCAGCAATTGAAGATGCTGGGTGTGAACATAGCATTGATTCCTGGTTTGTTTATGTGTAGTGTGGCTAGCCTAAGCTCTGGTATGACGTCAGTACGTTGGAGGAGCAGGAAAGGAAGAATGGGTTACTAGGTTGGTCGCTTTGTTGGAGCTTGTCTTGGTGGAATTCAGCTCCTTGTCTGTGCAAGGCATTGTGGGCGATGCAGAGTCCCTTGAATTTGATGTGCTTTTTTACTGGTAACCAGTGTAGGCTTTCCAGTGATGGAGTGATGCGGTCTCTTCTGTTTAGTCTTAATAGGATCCTGGCTGCAGCATTTTGCACCCTTTGGAGTTTCTTGGTGAGACTTTCTGGCATTCCTAGATAGAGGCTGTTTGTCTCACAATTCTTGTGAGTGTCAGCGATATGATGGTGAGGTTTCTGTGAGGGAAGGAAAGGTAGGGGAGTAATCCTATGAGCAATCGTAGCAGGAAGAAGCATGTTTTTTGCTGATTGTGTTGGCTTGCAGTTGCAGGATAGTCCATTGTCCATGAGTAGTCCCAGGTTATTTACCACATTGGTAGACTCTGGTTGCTTTCCCATGCCAGTCGGGCAGTCCAGTTGTGGGTTCCCTCTGTCGAATCCTACGGGTGAGAGCATTATTTTCATTTTTTCCGGGTTTAGTTTAAGGTTGTTCGTTGTCTTCCAGTTATAGGTGTTTGTGAGGCATTTTTTGAGGCTGTTATATTTTCCTGTGTTCTGTTTGTTTTCACAATCAGTTGTGTGTCATCTGCATAGTTGTGGGCAGTAAATCCATATGTTCAAATGATTTTCATCAGTGGGCACATGTAGATGTTGAGGAGCAGAGGAGGAAGGCTGGATCCCTGTGGCACTCTGCAGGATATATTTTTGGTGTTTGAGATGAAGGGTGGTAGATATGTTCTTTCGCATCAGTTTGTTCGGAACTAGGTAAGCGACTTTAGTGCAGATTCCTGTATGCCACATTCCATCAATCTTTTTATTAGTGTTACGTGGTTGATTATGTCCAATGCCGCTAATATGTCCAATAGTATGAGGGCCGATTGGGCCTCAACGTTTGTGTTTATTTTCAGGACGTTCCATATCAATAGGAGTGCTGATTCTGTTCCTCTCATTGGTCTGAAGCCAACTTGTAACTGGTCGAGAATTCCGTTTGTTTCGGCGTATTTAAGAAGGATTTTGTAGACATGGTTCTCCAGGATCTTTGCTTGGTAGGCAGGTTGGATATTGGTCTGTAGTTGTTTGGGTCTTCTGTGCTTTCTGATTCCTTTTTTTATCAGTGCGTTAATGTAGGCAGATTTGAAGGAAGGTGGTACTATTCCTCTTTTGAGTGATAGATTCATTAGGTTCCAGAAGAGTGTCGCTGGGGTTCTGTGGTTGAGGATTCCTTTGAAGATGTCAGGGAGGCAGGGGTTCCTTGGGGATCCTGTAAGGTTGGTGTCTTTGATCAGTCTGGCGAAGGTTTCTTCTGTGATTGGTTCTAGGCAGATGAGTTTTGCTGTAATTTGCATTTCACGCAGTGTCTATGGTCCAGCAGACATGGTTGTTTATGCCCGGGCTATGTTGATGGTCTCTTGGATTGTATCTATTTTTCATCTTAGGTGGTTGGTGATGTTATCACAAAGTGCTTGTGTCGGGAAGGTGAAATTCTTGCATGTAGAAGGTTTAAAAAAAAATCTCTTTGATGATTTTGAAGAGTTCTTTCTGTGGATTGTTTGCCGATTCTATTCTTATGGTGTAGTAGTACTTTTTTGAGGACTGTTGCTTTATATAGTTTGTGTTGTCTTTGGTATTTTATTTTGTCTTGTCGGGTGTACTGTTCTCTCCATTTATTTTCAATTTTAAAGTTCTTTTTTTTTTAGTTCTTTCAGTTCTTCTGTGAACCATTTTGCTGGCAGTTTTTTTGGTGTTGATTTGAATGTTTTTGCTGGTGCCGATTGGTCAAGGGCCTTGGTGATACAGCTGTTGAGTTTGTCTTCTGCTGTGCCTACGGTTGTTTTGGTGGGTTCTGATTTGCTAAGGAGGGTTGCATCCAGAAGGTTTATTATGTCCTCTAGGTCTAGGTTCTTTCAGTTTCTTTTCTTGCTGGAATGGAGTAGCTCCTTTTTGCCCGGTAGTCGGGTTTGCGATGTGATGTAGAACGGTATTAAGTATTGTCGCTCCATACCATTTGTGTAGGTGGCGCAGATGTGCATAGTCCTTCCCTGCAGAAAATTGCATCCAGGGTGTATCCAGCATTGTGGGTGGATCTATTTACTATTTGCTTGAAATGTAAAGTTTCCAGGAGTGCGAACAGTGAGTTTACAGTGGATTTGTTTTTCTTTTCGAACCAGATGTTGAAGTCTCACAGTATGACTAGGCTGTCGTGGTATGTTTATAAAATGGCAGCCACGTCTGCTAGTTTGTTGTAAGGTTGGGGTTGTAAGAAGGTGGTCTGTAGATCAAGAGGAATACTATGTTGGTTTGGTCAATGAGTTCTAACTTGATGAGGAGGGATGCATAGTCTTCTACGTTGGTTGTGATGAGTTGAGATAATCAGATGTGTTCTTTGTGTGTGATTGCAATTCCGTGGCATATTAGTTTAAAGTCTTCTGCTATCGCTTCGTTTGTGATGGCTTTGTAGGTGTCTGATAACCAGATTTCTGTGAAAAAGAGCATGTCTATGCCTCCTTCACTTAGAAGGTAATGGATTTCTGTTGAGTGTTTTGCCATGGATCTAACGTTGAGAAGGCTGCAGTGTAGTGTTTGATTTTCCTTTCGGGCTGTTGGTTATGTTCGGCTACTCAAACTCATTTGGAGAAATATTTAGTCCCTGCCACTGAAAATGTTCACAAGCCGTGATTCACAAGGTGTCATGGCATTTACTAATTTCTTTCATGTTTGCCTAGAAAACCAATTGTATATTATCCCATTTTTATCCAAAATGCCATTGTAAAATGCACTGTTTCAAATTATTTTTAAAATATTCTCGGCCGGAACACCCCAAATGCCCCTTAATTATTTTGTGCTCTCTTACTGCACTCAGTCACTTCCACTAATTTGGGTAAATATACAGTGGCCGACTGTGGACCATTTAGGGCCCTGGTGCTCTCTCATAATCTGTCTGCCCCTCTGGCACCCAAAGCTGCCTCCACCATGCACACCCACTGGATGGGAATACCACAAGACTTGATAAAAACATCTGAACAATGAGTATGAAGGAACGTGTAGCAGAAATGTCACTAAGTTATCCCCAAAAACATGACTGAGATTTGCACTGACACCCTAATTCTTACGAATTATGCATGGGTACAAAAGAGATTCTGAGCTAAAATAGAAATAGTTACCCAAATCCAGCACAGTGTACACTCACTGGGTACCTGGTCAACTGGGCACATATTAACCAGGTTCGGTTTAGGCTGCGGGGTCAAGTGGAAAAACATTTTGGTGGCATTGAAGGTTGTAGTACAGTGTCCCACAAAACGCATATGTGAGCACTCTCCTTCACAGCATCGCATGTCAGTTAGTGCCTGCGTACACTCATTCACAAGCCATGCATGCATGTGTGCCCAGCCCACAGAAAATCTGCAACTCTCTCCATTTGCAGCGTAACCCATCGTATGTCGCCCTTCAGTACGTTTTGTCAGAATCCCGGCCTGCAGTTCTTGCAGGCGTTTTTAAAGATCTGCCAAGCGAGATGAATTACTGAATCTTCCCACTCTGTTTGGTTGCTTGTGGTACATACGTAAGCTGATTTCTTACTGATAATAGCAATAGAAATAGAAATAGAAAATTCTATGTATGTATGCATGTATGGGATTCATAAAGCGCAAACCTAGCTGGGAAGCAACAGTTGTGAACCACGCGTGCTATGCCCGCAGGCAGGGGAGCTCCAAAACAGCCTTTAAAGAAGTAAGACCAGAGATAATCCAAAGGTGCCGGGTTGAGGCTACATGGTCACAGGAGGGGAGTTTGCCCAGGACGGCACGAGGATGAGGAAAAGTGCAACACAAGGGACCTCGCAGGTGGCATGAGATTGCAACCAGCCTGAGGGCAGTGGTCGAAGTGAGCGGGAGCGGTCGGGAGCGGTGCTCCTCTACTTTTTTAAATTAAGTTTTAATGTTCCTATACTTTTATTTTAAAAAGAAACCGTTCAGGGATGTTTTTGTTTTAAAATAAAAGTGTAGAAAGAAGTTAAAGAAGCACTGTGGGAGGCGGCGTGGCAATGGGGTTTGAGAGGAGCAGAGACAGGGCAGCAGGGCAGCAGGGCACACAGTTCCACTACTTCTTTTCGTACACGTCGGCCACTGCCTAAGGGTTTTGGACATGGGAAGAGCACATTGAGGGATGTAGAATAATGACCAAAGAAATCCGATGACAGCTGTGGAGCAGTGCTCTGAAAGGAGCCCTTTCACAGCGTTTGGGATTCCCTGTGTCCCACAGCAATCCATGAGGTTAGAGGAAAACTCACAGCATGTGCAAATGAGTTGTCTCCCTGCCTACTCCTCGTAGGCAGAACAGTGCCCAGAGGCCATCTTTCCTTCTGGGGGTTAAACTGAGCAATACTCACCTTCATGCCCTTTGGCCCCAGTTTCCCCTTCTAGCGCACTCCAGCCCCAAGGTGTCAAGAATGGAGCCTGCAACTGAACCCTGCCCTTTCTTTGTTCTTTCATGTTGCTTGTCTTGTTATTGCAAGTTGTTTTCCACCTATACAATCCATACGAGTTGTTTTATTTAAAAAAAGTATGGAGTCTGGGCTAGTGGCAGGAGGTAGGGCAACCACCGGCTGCGGGTGCAAGGCTGATGGAGGGCCCTGCTGCATGGCGACCATAGAGCCACAGGGAGCCGCGCCAGAAAGCAGGTTGGCTGCGGGAATATCTAAGCAATATACCTTCCCCCACCTAACGCTCTTCCCCACATATTCTAAGACAGATGCAACTATAAAAACAAACTCCAGCCCTAAAATATGTGGGGAAAACTTCTGGATAGTGTGGGGAAGGGACAGCAAAGTAGGGGAGTGCAGCGTGATAAAGGGATGCTGGGAGATCCCATCGCTTGGAGCTGGGGAAGGGACAGCAAAGGAGAGGAGTGCAGCGTGATAAAGGGGTGCTGTGAGATCCCATCGAGTGGAGCTTGGGAAGGGACGGCAAAGGAAGGGAGTGCAGCGTGATAAAGGGATGCTGTGAGATGCCATTGCGTGGAGCTGGGGAAGCGACGGCAAAGTAGGGGAGTGCAGCGTGATAAAGGGATGCTGGGAGATCCCATTGCGTGGAGCTGGGGAAGGGACGGCAAAGTAGAGGAGTGCAGCGTGATAAAGGGATGCTGGGAGATCCCATCGCGTGGAGCTGGGGAAGGGACAGCAAAGGAGGGGAGTGCAGCGTGATGAAGGGGTGCTGTGAGATCCCATCGCGTGGAGCTGGGGAAGGGACAGCAAAGGAGGGGAGTGCAACGCGATAAAGGGGTACCGTGAAATGCCATTGCTTGGAGCTGGGGAAGGGACAGCAAAGGCAGGGAGTGCAGTGAGATAAAGGGATGCCGTCAGATCCCATCGCGTGGAGGTGGGGAAGGGACAGCAAAGGAGGGGAGTGCAGCGTGATAAAGGGATGC
This sequence comes from Ambystoma mexicanum, assembly GCF_040938575.1. NCBI lineage: Eukaryota > Metazoa > Chordata > Amphibia > Caudata > Ambystomatidae > Ambystoma > Ambystoma mexicanum. The sequence continues at coordinate 405,104,700 of NC_090924.1, forward strand.
CGTGAGATCCCATCGTGTGGAGCTGGGGAAGGGACAGCAAAGGAGGGGAGTGCAGAGTGATAAAGGGATGCTGTGAGATCCCATCGCGTGGATCTGGAGAAGAAATGGCAAAGGAGGGGAGTGCAGCGTGATAAAGGGATGCTATGAGATCCCATCGCGTGGATCTGGGGAAGGGACGGCAAAGGAGAGGAGTGCAGCGTGATAAAAGGATGTTGTGAGATCCCATCGCGTGGATCTGGGGAAGGGACGGCAAAGGAGGGGAGTGCAACGCGATAAAGGGATGCTGTGAGATCCCATCGCATGGAGCTGACGAAGGGACAGCAAAGGAGGGGAGTGCGGCATGATAAAGGGATGCCGGGGAAAGCCATTGCGTGGAGCTGGGGAAGGGACAGCAAAGGCAGGGAGTGCAGCGAGATAAAGGGATGCCATGAGATACCATCGTGTGGAGCTGGGCAATGGACAGCAAAGGAGGGGAGTGCAGCGTGATAAAGGGATGATGTGAGATCCCATCGTGTGGATCTTGGGAAGGGACAGCAAAGGAGGGGAGTGCAGCGTGATAAAAGGATGCTGTGAGATCCCATCACGTGGAGCTGGGGAAGGGACAGCAAAGGAGGGGAGTGCAGCGTGATAAAGGGATGCTGGGAAATCCCATCGTGTGGAGCTGGGGAATGGATAGCAAAGGAGGGGAGTGCAGCGTGATAAAGGGATGCTATTAGATCCCATCACGTGGAGCTGGGGAAGGGACAGCAAAGGAGGGGAGTGCAGAGTGGTAAAGGGATTCTGTGAGATCCCATCGCATGGAGCTGGGGCAGGGACAGCAAAGGAGGGGAGTGCAGCGTGATAAAGGGATGCTGTAAAATCCCATCATGTGGATCTGGGGAAGGGACAGCAAAGTAGTGGAGTGCAGCGTGATAAAGGGGTGCCGGGAGATCCCATCGCTTGCAGCTGAGGAAGGGACAGCAAAGGAGGGGAGTACAGCGTGATAAAGGGATGCTGTGAGATCCCATCGCGTTGATCTGGGGAAGGGATGGCAAAGGAAGGGAGTGCAGCGTGATAAAGGGATGCTGTGAGATCCCATCGTGTGGAGCTGGGCAATGGACAGCAAAGGAGGGAGTGCAGCATGATAAAGGAATGCTGTGAGATCCCATCACGTGGATCTGGCGAAGGGACGACAAAGGAGGGGAGTGCAGCATGATAAAGGGATGCTGGGAGATCCCATCGCATGGAGCTGGAGAAGGGACAGCAAAGGAGGGGAGTGCAGCGCGATAAAGGGATGCCGTGAGATCCCATCGTGTGGAGCTGGGGAAGGGACAGCAAAGGAGGGGAGTGCAGAGTGATAAAGGGATGCTGTGAGATCCCATCGCGTGGATCTGGAGAAAAGATGGCAAAGGAAGGGAGTGCAGCGTGATAAAGGGATGCTGTGAGATCCCATCGCGTGGATCTGGGGAAGGGACGGCAAAGGAGAGGAGTGCAGCGTGATAAAAGGATGTTGTGAGATCCCATCGCGTGGATCTGGGGAAGGGACGGCAAAGGAGGGGAGTGCAACGCGATAAAGGGATGCTGTGAGATCCCATCGCATGGAGCTGACGAAGGGACAGCAAAGGAGGGGAGTGCGGCATGATAAAGGGATGCCGGGGAAAGCCATTGCGTGGAGCTGGGGAAGGGACAGCAAAGGCAGGGGGTGCAGCGAGATATAGGGATGCCATGAGATCCCATCGTGTGGAGCTGGGCAATGGACAGCAAAGGAGGGGAGTGCAGCGTGATGAAGGGATTCTGTGAGATCCCATCGCGTGGATCTGGGGAAGGGACGGCAAAGGAGAGGAGTGCAGCGTGATAAAAGGATGTTGTGAGATCCCATCGCGTGGATCTGGGGAAGGGACGGCAAAGGAGGGGAGTGCAGCATGATAAAGGGATGCTGGGAAATCCCATCACGTGGAGCTGGGGAAGGGACAGCAAAGGAGGGGAGTGCAGAGTGGTAAAGGGATTCTGTGAGATCCCATCACATGGAGCTGGGGCAGGGACAGCAAAGGAGGGGAGTGCAGCGTGATAAAGGGGTGCTGTGAAATCCCATCGCGTGGATCTGGGGAAGGGACGGCAAAGGAGGGGAGTGCAGCGTGATGAAGGGATTCTGTGAGATCCCATCGCATGGAGCTGGGGCAGGGACAGCAAAGGAGGGGAGTGCAGGGTGATAAAGGGATGCTGTGAGATGCCATTTTGTGGATCTGGGGAAGGGACAGCAAAGGAGGGAGTGCAGCGTGATAAAGGGATGCTGGGAAATCCCATTGTGTGGAGCTGGGGAAGGGACAGCAAAGGAGGGGAGTGCAGCGCGATAAAGGGATGCTGTGAGATCCCATCGCGTGGAGCTGGGCAATGGACAGCAAAGGAGGGGAGTGCAGCGTGATGAAGGGATTCTGTGAGATCCCATCGCATGGAGCTGGGGCAGGGACAGCAAAGGAGGGGAGTGCAGGGTGATAAAGGGATGCTGTGAGATCCCATTTTGTGGATCTGGGGAAGGGACAGCAAAGGAGGGAGTGCAGCGTGATAAAGGGATGCTGGGAAATCCCATCATGTGGAGCTGGGGAAGGGACAGCAAAGGAGGGGAGTGCAGCGTGATAAAGGGGTGCTGTGAGATCCCATTGCATGGAGCTGGGGAAGGGACGGCAAAGGAGGGGAGTGCAGCTTGATAAAGGGGTGCTGTGAGATCCCATTGCATGGAGCTGGGGAAGGGACGGCAAAGGAGGGGAGTGCAGAGTGATAAAGGGGTGCTGTGAGATCCCATTGCATGGAGCTGGGAAACGGACGGCAAAGGAGGGGAGTGCAGCTTGATAAAGGGGTGCTGTGAGATCCCATTGCGTGGAGCTGGGGAAGGGACGGCAAAGGAGGGAAGTGCAGCTTGATAAAGGGGTGCTGTGAGATCCCATTGCGTGGATCTGGGGAAGGGACGGCAAAGGAGGCGAGTGCAGCATGATAAAGGGATGCTGGGAGATCCCATCGCGTGGAGCTGGAGAAGGGACAGCAAAGGAGGGGAGTGCAGCGCGATATAGGGATGCTGTGAGATCCCATCGCGTGGAGCTGGGCAATGGACAGCAAAGGAGGGGAGTGCAGCGTGATGAAGGGATTCTGTGAGATCCCATCGCGTGGATCTGGGGAAGGGACGGCAAAGGAGAGGAGTGCAGCGTGATAAAAGGATGTTGTGAGATCCCATCACGTGGATCTGGGGAAGGGACGGCAAAGGAGGGGAGTGCAGCGCGATAAAGGAATGCTGTGAGATCCCATCGCATGGAGCTGACAAAGGGACAGCAAAGGAGGGGACTGCGGCATGATAAAGGGATGCCGGGGAATTGCATTGCGTGGAGCTGGGGAAGGGACAGCAAAGGCAGGGAGTGCAGCGAGATAAAGGGATGCCATGAGATACCATCGTGTGGAGCTGGGCAATGGACAGCAAAGGAGGGGAGTGCAGCATGATGAAGGAATTCTGTGAGATCCCATTGCATGGAGCTGGGGCAGGGACAGCAAAGGAGGGGAGTGCAGGGTGATAAAGGGATGCTGTGAGATCCCATCGTGTGGATCTTGGGAAGGGACAGCAAAGGAGAGGAGTGCAGCGTGATAAAGGGATGCTGGGAAATCCCATCACGTGGAGCTGGGGAAGGGACAGCAAAGGAGGGGAGTGCAGAGTGGTAAAGGGATTCTGTGAGATCCCATCGCATGGAGCTGGGGCAGGGACAGCAAAGGACGGGAGTGCAGCGTGATAAAGGGGTGCTGTGAAATCCCATCATGTGGATCTGGGGAAGGGACAGCAAAGTAAGGGAGTGCAGCGTGATAAAGGGGTGCTGGGAGATCCCATCACATGCAGCTGGGGAAGGGACAGCAAAGGAGGGGAGTACAGCGTGATAAAGGGATGCTGTGAGATCCCATCGCGTGGAGCTGGAGAAGGGACAGCAAAGGAGGGGAGTGCAGCGCGATAAAGGGATGCTGTGAGATCCCATTTTGTGGATCTGGGGAAGGGACAGCAAAGGAGGGAGTGCAGCGTGATAAAGGGATGCTGGGAAATCCCATTGTGTGGAGCTGGGGAAGGGGCAGCAAAGGAGGGGAGTGCAGCGTGATAAAGGGGTGCTGTGAGATCCCATTGCATGGAGCTGGGGAAGGGACGGCAAAGGAGGGGAGTGCAGCTTGATAAAGGGGTGCTGTGAGATCCCATTGCATGGAGCTGGGGAAGGGACAGCAAAGGAGGGGAGTGCAGCGTGATAAAGGGGTGCTGTGAGATCCCATTGCATGGAGCTGGGGAAGGGACGGCAAAGGAGGGGAGTACAGCGTGATAAAGGGATGCTGTGAGATCCCATTGCATGGAGCTGGGGAAGGGACGGCAAAGGAGGGGAGTGCAGCTTGATAAAGCGGTGCTGTGAGATCCCATTGCGTGGAGCTGGGGAAGGGACGGCAAAGGAGGGGAGTGCGGAGTGATAAAGGGATGCTGGGAAATCCCATTGTGTGGAGCTGGGCAAGGGACAGCAAAGTGGGGGAGTGCAGCGTGATAAAGGGATGCTGTGAGATCCCATCGCGTGGAGCTGGGCAATGGACAGCAAAGGAGGGGAGTGCAGCGTGATGAAGGGATTCTTTGAGATCCCATCGCATGGAGCTGGGGCAGGGACAGCAAAGGAGGGGAGTGCAGCGTGATAAAGGGATGCTGTGAGATCCCATTTTGTGGATCTGGGGAAGGGACAGCAAAGGAGGGAGTGCAGCGTGATAACGGAATGCTGGGAAATCCCATCGTGTGGAGCTGGGGAACGGACAGCAAAGGAGGGGAGTGCAGCGTGATAAAGGGGTGAGAAACTAAACGTCAGTGTATATCCTCGGCAGAAAATTCTGCTCTCCCCTCTGCCATATTATTTACATGACCAAAATTAAAGGGCTCTCCCATGCATATTTCATTTTTAGAAACCTTTGAAGAAACCACCAGTTGCACTTTAGAGAACACAAGCAGACTTGTAAAAATATCTTAATTAGCACAGGAAATCACCTCTGTGGTTGGCTTCTATTGGAAAACACTTTGCAGTTAATCTTTCACAAAGACCGCCTTGTTTCATGCAGAAACATTAGAGCTGTTGAGATCCTGGCGCGAATGATCCAGAATCCTCCTGATTTGTAGGAAACGCATTCTTTATTCCTGAAGTGCTGGGGCGCCAAATCCATGGATACTTCATATCAGGATCTCTGCACTCCTAGGTGTCTTACTTACAACAAAGCAGCCAGTGTGAAAGAGGGCACGTGTCTTCCTGTCCAAGCCAACTGGAGCTTGCAAATATAGCTGCACCCCCCTGTTCCCTGTCTCTAAAGCACAACTGCTGATGACTTCAATGTTTTAAAAATATAAACATGTGTATGGAAGAGTCCCTTTAATATAACTGCAAGAACTATGCAGACAAAGTAAGCTGACTCCACCAGAACTAAAACTACATCTAGAAAACAGCTATGGCCCTTTTGAAGACACGGGTGACATAAACAGATACCTGTCTGAGCTAGTAGTTCTTGCCATTTTTAGTATAGTGCACGGCAGCCATAGCACATTAATATTATTATCCTTATTATGGCATTTAATGAGCGTTGACCTAGCTTCCAGAAGCAACAGAGCACTTTAGAGAGGTATACAACAGTACAGATGCATAACGGAACGCTTTACAAAGGTGTACAACAGTACAGATGCATAACGGAGTGCTTTACAAAGGTGTACAACAGTACAGATGCATAACGGAGTGCTTTACAAAGGTGTACAACAGAACCGATACACAGCGGGGGCGGGATACCAAGGGGCACAGAGATGGGGTACAGCTGTACCAGGTGGCTGGGAGGAGAGGGGTGGGCAGCATCTAGCCAGTCAGGGGCGCGAGGAGCAGCGTGGTGGCCCCGGTGTTGAGGAGGAGAGGCTCCTTGTAGAGGTGGCTGTTGAGTTCTTTTCTGAATTGTGGGATTGTAGAATGTTCAGAATAGCCGATGTAATCAGTTTTATAGACAAAGCGCAGATGATTGACTTTGGGGCTTCATTTTGCACAACATCAGCATCAAAGTATATAAGCTTTCCATGCAAGGCCTTTAAACAACGACAGGAGTTCTCACTTAATAGTCATAAGGTCCTCATTACAAGTTTGCCCATCCAGAAACAAGGGTACCGGTAAGCTCACCGGCAAACTACGTATCTGCCCGCCATGGCCGCTGCGCCCGACAGATCTGACCCTGCCGGGCGCAGCGGCCGCGGTAGGCAGACCGTTCACGGAAGGGATGGCACTGTTAACTATGGTGCCGGCACTTCAAAATCCCCACCCCCATAGAGTCTTAGGGGAATGGGGACTTAGATTTTACGTGCCCCTGACTTCCCAGGCCTCTGGACTCCCAGTGAGAATGTCTTAAAAGAGACATTACACAAGATAAAAACAAAGATTGTCTCCATCGCCTCAATATTTGGTTCTGCAGGTGTGGAGTGATCATCAAAGAAGCTCCACAGACTTGAAAGCTTTCAGCAGGCAGGGTATAGGCACGCAAAGTCTCTATGAAGATAAGGGAGTCACTGATTTGTTAATTATCTCCCAGATGCTCCTTTTTATTATAAATCTGCAGTGGAGAAAGACAGCTACCCCACTGTCACAGAGATAAAGGTTACTTCAAGGCTCAGGAAGCCCGCTGCTGCCTCCCCCGCCTCTACCCCCACATTTGCCAATAGTCAGGCCATACATTGGTATGCCCAGACCTGTGTCCTGTGTATGTTGGGCCTAGAGACCATCGCTACACCTCACTGATGATACCTAATGAGGCTGAAACATGTCTGGGGATGCTTGAGGTCTCATGTAGAAGGATGTGACCAAGCAATTTGTCCTGGACTGCCCCTTTTGGGGTGGGAACAAGCCTGATTTGTGTATGGTCTTTCCCCTTCTGTAATGGCTTGGCAGGCTGAAGAGTGATGGTCTGGAGGGTTGCCCAGAGCTGTGCCCGTGGTTAAGATTAATTCTCAAGCTTCCAGCCATCACCTTTTGGTTTTGTCTATCCTCACAAATCATCTTCATGCATAGGTGATGAACGGTTCCCTTAGCGCCTCAAACAGGGTTTGACAGAGGAACACGGCTCTATCCTCTGTCACATGGTCATGTTAGTGTTTTTATTATTTTTAAGATATTTACTGAGCACGAACCTAGCAACAGAGCGCTACACAATCATAGGGGGAAGAACATGGTGATGGGAGCAGAGAAACAAGCCAGTGGGGAGCTAACAACAGGGGAGTAGGAAGGTGGGCAATGTGTCAGCACAGAGTCGACGAGCAACCAGGCAAGGAAACAGTGGTGAGCAGATCACCCATTCTTTCTTTTTTCTACGGCTGCTACTCGCAACCCAAGTAGGAAGAAATCCTCTTTCCCAGTCAATCACATTCCTGCTCTTTCTTTAGATTAAAAGACGGGATATAAATGCATTCCTTAAAGTCTCCTTGCCACCAAAAACTGTAACTGGTTTATTTAATTTTAATTCATAATATTAACTAAACTGTTTTCTCTGAACAAAGTCGGGGGCAGTGTACAAAATAAAACTCCCAAAAAACCAACAATGATAACCATAAAATGGTAAAGGAATGGAAAAGCAAGCATTGGCACTGCCAGCAGTTTGGTCTTTTGTGTGGGCATCGGAAAGGCACTTGCCAGGCAGAGCTGTAGTGGTATTAACTGGCCATTGATGGTAACAGGTGCAAAATGAGGCGAGTACCTCAGCGTTTAATGTAATGCGGTTCATTTCCTGTGGCTGAGGCGTTTACAACCTGAGGCTCTCCGGATGTTTAGGATTGCCACTCCCATGGTCCCCCACCATTGTATGTGCTGGCTGGGGCTGGTGTGAGATGTATTCCCAAACATCTGGAGAGCCAAAGACTGCAGGCCCTATGAATTGCAAAAAGCTGAATAATTACGAGCGTGCAAAGATGATCGCATAGCTCTACAAAATGGCTGTTGACCCAAAAGCTACCCATGATAGGAGGAAACAATGAACTTAAAAACTGCCTCGTGGGCTGAATAGATGACGTGAGATGGGTAAGAGCCCTTCTCTGCCAAGGTCTGTGCTCATATAAGAGACTTCCAGGCAGGGTGGTGGTGCTCCAGCTCACAGGCACGGCTTTGGTGCCGCAACGAAGTGGCGCAGGTGCAGACTGGCGGCGCAGGGACCGCCAGCTGCGGCAAACATCTGCTCTCAGAAAATCAATATTACTCTCGGCAGTGGCGCCTTAACCGTGCTTCTGTTATTGGTAACAATGTTTTCACGCAGGTTGCACCCGTCTTTGCGGCAAACACAGGTTTCTGGAATCCATTTCAGAATCAATCTGAAGCAGGTCCCAAGCAGGCGATTGAACAACAATAAGCCTGCAGCGGCTGCAAGATATCTCAACGGCTTGTGACAGTAGAGCACATCTACCAGTGCTAAGGTTTCGAATCCCGAGTAAGGTGGCAGTAAAAAAGGTTTTTAAAAAACGTGCCCCGTCCTCTGCCATCCAGGAACAGTTGTCAACCCACAAAAAGTAAGGCAAAGATAGCTGAGTTTAGCAAAAAGTAGAGAAACATTGTGTACACAGGATCAGAGGTCTCAACCATTCGGCCTCTGATCCTGAGCAGCAAACCCGGAGCCCCTGCTATCCACGGGCTGGAAATTACGCACAGCACTGCTGATGTACTTCAACCTGGATGTGCACCACATTCTGTAATCTCATCAGTGTTTCTCATTGTCTGCTTTGCACATCCAGTGGGCCACTGGGCTTGTGATGAGAGAAATGTGCCCCAGTGGCTTCTACCACCCATCCTGCCTGGGCACTGTATGACCTGACCCAGATCTGCCAGACCTGCATCAAATGTACCTGACGTTGCCCTCCGCCTAAGAAGTAAACCATCTGTTGCTTCCTCAAGCAAAAACAAATGTTTGGGAAGTATTTCTCAGGGGCACCTGCTTTGGGAACAAGAGGATGCAGTGCAACATGGGTTCTGTTACTGTTCCAGAAAAGAAATGCAATCACTGCAACCTGCCACACATCCTTCCCCTCTCTCTCCCTTCTAACACAAAAACTGTGGGTTACTTACAAAATAAGCAAATCAGAAAGGTGATGGCTGAAAGGTTTCAAATCATTCATAAGCAACTGGCACAGCTCTGGGCAACCCTTCAGGCCATCGTTTTTCTGGTTGGTCTTGTTTTGGTCAGTTGCTGTTTTCAGTATGTGGCCAGCCACTTGGCAGGCACTGGATGTCTGAACTTTGGGGTTTAGGCCTCTTCGAGGTGTTCTGTCTGTTTACAGTTTAGCCCAGGTGATGTACAATAGTCCAGGTTGGATGTCTGCTTACTTTCACAGTAATTTGGAATTATGGGCCTATACACACTGATATTAACGATACATATGGTGATCTATTTTTGTATGAAATGTATATCACATTATAGTGATATCATAACCATATTTTTCTTAGTGTATTGAGGAACAATGCAGTGTGATGCCACTTTCTGTTTCGTCAAGGGGTGAAAGGTTGTGTGCCATCACTTCCTGTGATGTCACTTGGGGTGGGGTCAAATGACCACATCATGTGATGTCAACAGAGGTCAAGGGTTGTATGATGTCACTTCTACTACCCATGGCATTGTGGTTAAATGACATCCCTGGAGGATAGCTCAGGGGCAACATGCTCACCTTGGAAGCAAGACGGAACGGAACAACACAGGTTCGATCCCCGGCTCCGTAGACGACACGGAACAACACAGGTTCGATCCCCGGCTCCGTGCTTAGAAACCTCTGTGTATTAAGTGTGTTATAAATAACCTGTCATATCATGTCACGTCTGTACATTTCCTTATTGTGCCCCTGGGGTTACAGGCGATGGAGAATGTTTTGTGACAGCATGTGCACGTGGCAGTCCTGTTAGATGGATCGTAGTTTATGATGCAGATAATTGGGTTGCGACCGAGAGTGTTTGGGATAAATTGGAGTGTGTTTCAAGGCAGATTTCGGAAAACGAAATGAGTACACAACCAATTGTCCTCGGCAACTCTTTAAAGGGTGAAAACTCTTTGAACAACCATACATTTAAACGTTACTGCATTGTCATAAATGCTTACATTATCCATTTCATTCGGGAGACATTTCTCCAGTTCTGGATTTAACTTTGCTTTCACGGATGTAAAGTCCTAGTTTACAATGCGGAAATACAGGAGTACATGTCATGGAATGGAAAGTTAAAACCAGTACTGGATTAGCATCTCCTGAATGGAATGGATAATGTCGGTGTAAATGCAGGGTGAACTCCAAAATATGAATTCCAAGATTGCCAAACCTGAGGGTTGTGTGTGGTCTAGTCAAGAATAAACAGTGGATGTTGGCGGGTTGCAAAAGAAAGGGAAGGATTAGCGTGGTCTAATTGACTAAACATATCCCCTTGAAAGTCATATATTAGGATAAGGAATATATTTCATGTTCATTTTGTGCTAAACATTATTTTAGTGCCCTCGAACTTCATCCCTGGGCAGACTCCAGAGCAGTACATCAGGAACCGCCAAACCAAGATCAGACCCAGCACAGCCAAGAAAAAATGGTGTGAAAGGTGAATAAAGTCAGAAAACAAGAGGGGCCAGTGGGGGGCTGGGGGGAGAGCTGCCTCCTACTATTTCAAAGCTACCAAACATGCAGCCAGCCCATCAACCCCAAATATGAGATGCTTTCATTTTTTGTCACGCAATTTTAAGTACACAGCTTTTACACTTGACCTATTTACAATAAGAGCCTATGCATAAACACTCTGGAGATATTAGGTAATTGATTATAATCTTTTATATGGCGCTTAGCACCAGAGACCAGTCTCTAAGTGCAGGACCAGGATTCAAACCTATGTGGCTCAGCAGAGTATTGCTTCCGGGACAAACACATTGCCCCTGAGCTATCCTCCCACCCCAACCATACGTTTCAGGTTAAGCAGTTCAGGTGATGTGATTTGCTCGATTAATAGATAAGATAATAAAGTAACCCACTTAGAAGCTACCTGCGTCATGAAGGAGATGGAGTCCATCCAAGTGATGGTGCTACAGCGCGGCAGGTAGGTTCCAGGGTCGGATTGGACCCTCGGCCTTTCGGTCCGTGTCCGGGCCGAAATCGTCCCTGGGAAGTGGGGGCCGGTTTCTGGGCATGCCTGGGCCGGTTTGGAAGAAAAAGAAATGGAAAAAAATAATAATTTGTTTTTCACTTTTTTTTTCTTTTTTCAAAAAGCCTTTCACCCTTCCTAGGTCGATAAATGAGTACCAACAAAAGTTGGGTGATATTGTATGCATATTTGTTCTATAAAAAAAGAGCTTAAGCGTAAGTGCTATACAATAAAATATCATTTGGCCTTGGACGTCTGCTTGGATTCCCAGTAATTTAGTGTACTTAGGAACAATGATATTTGATGCCACTTCTTGTTTTGTCAAGGGGTCAAAGGTCGTGTTTCATCACTTCCCGGGATGTTGTTATATGGTGCTCCAGAAGTACCTGAGCACAACACCAGGTCCCAGGGTCACCAGGGTTTGCTGCAGCCACGCAGCAAAAGACAGGGGGGGAGGGGCACCCTCTGACAGCAGGGGCATCCGCTGGCTATGACACACTGGGGGCACCCAGCACACACGACCCAGGCACTGTGGTCACACAGCCCAGGCAGGATACAGGGCCGTGATCACACAGCAGCAACAGGCATGCACCAAGACAACAGGAGCCAGGAGTTGCCGCTAACTGGGTCTCTACTGCAGCGCAGCACGTGCCTGCAGTGTACCCTTTTATTAACCTCGTGACGCAGTGATGATCTGTGTCTCCTCTGGACTCACCACGCCCCTCTTAAAGGGGCACTACATCACATCTGTCACTTTGGGGTGGGATCAAATGACATCACTTCTAGTGATGTCATCAGAGGTCAAGGGCCGTGAGGCGAGGGGTGGGCCATTTTATTGAGGTGAGGGGTGGGCCACTTTTTTTGGGTGACCAGGCCTATTTCTTGTCCCAGTCCGACCCTGGTAGGGTCACGCGGGCATTCAAGCAACACCTGCATGAGGGGCTGTGCAACGGCCGCACATTCCATCCCCCACCACTCAATCCACACCGCCCTAAAAATGTCCAATCTGGACCCCTGGCCTCTAATGGACATACTGCTGTTCAGACTCTAGCTAGATTTCTTCAGATTGTTTACGCTCAGGAAGCCAGGATATGGTGACAGATATGCAATGCAAGAGTTCATATAACATACAAATATAACCAGACGTTCACAATGACAGCTGCCAAAGGAAGGCTGGAGAGAATTCCAGTTATTTTACAGAGTTGTGATGCAAGAAATACATTCTCATGTTCCCTCTGATGACCCGGAAATGAAAGGCAGCCATACAGGATATTGAAGACGAAAGTGTTTCACGATGAACTCATAGGTATGGACAGAGGTCAAAGTGGACAGGAACTAAAGATTACAACATTCCCTTACTTTTCTGGCGAATCTGACATTGTTGCCTTACTTCATGGGACCCTGAGCAACTTCCCGGAGGGCAGGGATTGGAACCTTGGTATTTTTGTACTCTTTCCCTACTGGGGGTTTGCACCTGCACCCTGCGGGTAACACTTTCGGTGTAGCATCATACTGAGCTATGTCGCGGGTGCAGCATTCCTGTTCTTTATTTGTGTAGACTCCTTGGCACATAACGCCCATTGCCGAGATGCCATAAAGCTCCGCTCAGCACTGATCTGTGTTTGTCTTCTGCAGTGAAGCATGGATTGCTGCAGACAGGCACAGTGTCTGAGCAGGTTATGGGTGGGTATAGTCCTGGGACCTCCCTTAGGATGCGCAAATGGTGGGTGATGTTAAGGGGGAGGGTGCTTAAGGCTGCATGCTGTGAGGGTCAATGACAAACTAATGGTGGTCACTTAAATTAATTTTTTCATTTTGGTTTCGTCAGCAGAGCCGGCCTTAATGGTGGGTCGCCAGGGCCACTGCCCGGGACCCTGCCCTTAGCCCCCCCCCAACCAGGCCAGTTTGGGGGAGTCTTTCAAGGTGTCCCCCGAGCCGGCGTGGTGGGAGAAGGCGTGGCAAGCGCCCGATTGAAATTAAATGCGTTCCGCTCTCGGGGTCAGAGCGCATTTAATAACAACAGGGAGCTGATCAGCGGCTATTGAAAAATGTGGTGCATCCCCCTCCACAGGCATGACCAGGGTCGCACTTGAAGGGAGGCGGGGGGGCACCACATTTTTGTTTTGCCGCCCAGAGCACTGCTACCGCTAAGGCCGGCCGTCTTTGCCAGTCTTGATAATACTGTTGTAAAACACAGGAATGGAGGAAAGGATGGACCTAGGTATGGGGTTTGAATGGGGTTGAGTGTGGGGTCGTGGAGAGTGGGCAGGAGGTAGGAGTAGGGAAGGGGGAACATAGTTCCACTGTTTGTTTTTTGTTACACTTCGATCCCCGGGTATGGACAAAGTAGAAGGACTAGATAAGCAACATGCTCCCTCTGCAGCGCTTCAACAGTTGACAATCAGACAAGCCACCCACACCTGCATCATTACAGGACCTGAGCAGAGAGCATTCACCAGATGCAGCAAATCTGCCCGAAACCAGAGGGGGTCCAGAAGAACGGCAGCAGGAACCAAAGCGTTGATCCACTAAAGAAGCGGAAGTACAATGCTTGAAGATGTAATCCCCTGGGCGCCGTGACTGACGGTGGTGTCGCAGAACGCTGTAACACAGGCCCAAGTAGTGCTGCATCGACGAATGCCACGAGTGGTGGCAGAGCACTAGGCCTAAGCAGTGCCAAATTGACCATTACCGCAATCCCAGGCTCTGTGAGATTGACAAATCTGTCAGAACCCACAAGGAGGCTAGCTTTGGAATAACATTTTTCTTCTGTTGCTCTGTTTATAAAAAATCCACATGCTAATACCTCACTGAGGCCCATATCCCATTCCCTTTTCTAACCCCCTCTGCAGGGGCGAACAGGGAGGCCACCAGCATCCCAGGCAGTAAGGGACTCCAGCCCATGCAAAAAACCTTGCACCATTCCTCTGCACACACAGAGCGGCCTTAGCGGCAGCAGCTCCCTGGGTGAATTGGTGCCCCTGCCCCGTGCGCCCCTGCCCCGCGCGCCCCTGATCAACATGGGGCGGGCGAGGGAGCAGGATGTGCCACATTTTTCTTCAACCTCCTCGCTCTGGCGCCTCGCAAGGAGCTAATCACTGGAATGGGACGCTCATGCAAATGCATGAGCGCCCTAATCCAGTGCAAACCGCTTTCCTCTAACGTCAGAGCAGGGAGGTAATCATGTGAATAGGGTGCTGATGCAAAGCATCAACACCCTATTGTTAATAAATGTGGCCCACCGCCGTGGGCGCATTTGCGAACAAAAGGACACCTGCCGCACCTTCTCCTACTACACCAGCTAGGGGGAGCCCTTGAAAGACTACCCCGAGCTGGTGTGGCGGGGGACTAATGACGTCCTGGGGGGGCATGGCGCCCCGGGCGGTCGTCCGGCCCACCCTGTCCTAAGGCCAGCCCTGTGCACACCCAGCACTGTGATTGTGTTTACACTCATAAGCACTGCCACGTAATAAGAAGACTTCTAGGCCAATAGCTGGCATGGAATCATGTTCTGGCTGCACTTTTCTTAATAAAATGGGACGGATCGTCTTAAGAAACAAACAAGATTCCACCTTGATCATGTTCTCTACAGAGTAAGCACGGATCGGAGCAACATGCACCTAGCGCAGTGAGCTATTAATCCGGCACGCAAGCATGCCTATGTAGATGCTGGTGATCAGGCTCAGACTGCCCTATAGGGCAATAGGCCCATGGTCAAAACAAAAACACAAAATGCTGGTGTCGGCCCGTTTTTTTGGTCAAAATGGCCACTTGTTTGGCCAATGTGGGCCAGTTTGATGAGTTGCTTCACTATGTGGTTAGTAGTTTTGACCAGTGTTGCAGAATAAATATTCTTTAAAATGCACAATTAGCATCACATGTTATCCCAAAACTCCCCCATGGGTACTATTCAAACAGTGTCACAAAAGGAATGAATTGCCATTTGCAACTGTGGGCCACTTTTTCATTGCTGCCTGAGGCACTTGTATGGCCCAGTCCTGCTGGTGACTAGTGTTTCTCCTGGAGGACCGTAGGAGGGAGCTTCTCTACAGACTCTCACAGGTGCTTTAGTTATGCTAATCTGAGTTTTGCGCCCCTGGCTTGAGAGGGAAGGCTGAGGGCAGTCATCACTCACTGGGAGTAGCCATAAACTAACACCACAGCAGCTTTGGTGCCTTGGTTGGGACCAGCCGAACTGACAAGTGCCCAGCCCGCCCGTGCACCACTCTGTATTGGCCACTGCTTCCCCTGCTCTCCACGTGCTTGCCTTTCAGCCCTCTTTCTTGTACCCTTCTCTCCTTTCACTCTTGCCTCTCCTCAGCCTCTGCCCTCATTCTCCCCACTTCTGTCGCTACCCTCTTTCCTCCCATAGCCTCAGAGTTTGACCTAATCACCCAACAACTTTTCCTCTACGCACCTATCACCTGTATTCCCTATCCCCCACCCCCTGGGGTCCCCCTCCTCCTTGCATTTGCCTCACAATGGTATGTTATGATGCTGCTGCATGGTGCCACAGGTATCCTCGGGGCATTTCATCACTGGATCACACAAAAGAGCAGGAAGCTAAGTGTTGACTGCACAGCATTAGTCAAAGGGCTGTTTCAGCAGCTTCTCTTATCACCAGTGGCAGCTGCTGAATTATTTCATGGCTGAGGCATACATATTTCCCACAAAGGTGCCTGTGCATCCAAGAGTAGAGGGCAAACCAGAAGCAACCGGTCCAGGATGTTCTCCTCCCAGATTTTCTTTGAAAAATGATGTGTTAAATAAAAGGTTGCGTTTTACAGCACACTTTTTGTGAAAAGATGGGTAAAAAGTAATGAAATGGGCAATTGGTTGTGTAGGATACTACATGAAAAAATGCAATAGATGCCAAGCCACCAAGAGTACACAGTAGCATTTATCACTGTATTTTCATTATGCCTTTAACCTCAATATATGTATAATTTTTTAATGCCGGCTGTGTCCATAATATATATCAGTATTCTACCAATGTAAGAAGACATTTTCATGCCAGCTGTGCCCAATAATGCTAGTTTTGCCACTGTAAAAACACACTAATATTGACTTTGCCCATAATGCCACTGTAAGAACACATGTCCATGCTGGCTGCGCAAATATATGCTATTATTCTCATGATGGCTTTCCCCATAACGCCAGTTAAGCCACTCTATAAGAATGTGACCATGCGGGCCATGCCAATATATACCAGAATTCCCATGTAAGCACACAATAAATTTGGCTTTCTCCATAATGTCCCTCAAGAAAACATGCCTTGATGGCTGCACTGATATCTACCAGTTTTCCCACAAAAGTACACATACTTATTATGGCTTTACCAATATATGCCAGTATTCTCATGTAAGAACACACTCATTTGTATCCATTATTTTTGTAATTGCACTGTAACGAAATCATACCCATGCTGACTGTGCAAATATAGGCCAGTATTCCCAAATAAGAAAGCACTCATATTGACTTAGCCTATTTTGCCAATATTCCTACGTAAGGAAACACTCATGTTGGCTTTTCCCAAAATGCCAGTTACCCCACTTTAAGGACACATGTCCATGCTGGCTGCAACAATACATGCCATCATTCCCCGCATTTCCTGCCTCTCAATGACGCCACCACACACCACAGTAATTACTGACCCTACTCCCCAGCCTCCCCCACAGTTCACTTGCACACTGCACTCACATGCACACAAAGGCACCCACAGACACACACTACAATCACATATATTCACACATGTGCACACTCACACGTGTGAACAGTCGCACACATTTTCTGCCAAATGGTTTGCATACATACATAAAATACATGCATAAACACACAAAGGTTTTCCTTGTCAGTTACCTAATCGCCACTGCCTGAGCGCCATCTCAGCTCCAGACGTTTGCCACCAGTTGACGCTCCAGATGACCTCTGAAGAAATCTGACACACCGGTAAGTAAGAATGATACTTTATTGTGTGGACCCCGGAGACAGGAACCGCCACCGGAGAGCAACAAGACCAACTAGCCCGTGTGGAATGTTGATACCTGAAAGCAGATCAACATTCCACACGCGCCACTACGTGGAATACATTACAACATATCCTCTTCCCTTACATAACCAATTAATAACATGTAACATTTTGATACACAAAGAACAATAAATAATGAACTGAGACGCATGCCTCATACATACATTGAAAGAAATCTAGAACTTTACCATAACATTTACAGGTGCTCTAAGTTTTCAAGCTACAGAAAATACAACAGCACACTGATGATAGGAATATTGGATTTAAGAAGATGCTAATACACATAATCCCTAAATTTCACAGGCGGACCACAACATCTAATCGGACGCCCCACACCAACTTCACGCACCACACCAACTTCAACTTGTTCTTCTCTTGGTACATCCTGAGTTTCCACAGCATGATATGCCACTGGACCATGCGCACCACTACCTTCGTCTCTGCACACATCCACCTGAGATCTCACAGGGTCAAAATCCAATGCATCAGCATCTTCGATTTCCATCGAATTTTCATTCCTACCTCCTCAAATTACCACCCGTCTTTTGATCCAAATGGAGCCATCCTCCAACTGCATATGACCCTTGCCAGTTCTTATCACCCTCCTAGCAGGCAAAAATGCACTGGCATCTTTCTGAACAAACCTCAGATTTTTAATGCAGACTGTATCACCCACCACAACTTGTAACTTCTTCCTAGTCTTCTGGGAAGACCTCATAGCCTCTTGGCGTGCTAGAACATTGCGATGTATATCTTCTAAGTCTAACTCACATGGACCACCCCCGCCCAATGCCAAAGTCCTAAGAGTGGTAGCCGCCTTTCTTCCTCTCATGAGTTCAAATGGCGACCTCCCAGTGATAACTGACGGGGTTCTGCGATATGCTGCCAAATACTCTGTCACAACCTCTTGCCAATCTAGTCCATTCGTCAAAGCCAACTGTATAGCAGCCTTAAGGGTACCATTGGCCCTTTCCACAAGGGCATTGGCGCTCGGATTATACAAGGACGTGCGATGATGTATTATTGCACATTGACCCAAAAACTCCTTCATGGCCTTAGAGGTAAACTGCACTCCATTGTCGGTGACCAAACTAGCAGGTATCCCCTCCCTGTCAAACACTTTCTTCAAAAAAACAATAACACAATCAGTAGTGACACTTCCGAACACTGCCACCTCAATCCACCTGGATGTGTAATCAACAAGAACCAGTAGGAACCTACACTCTGGCTGCAAACATCCGAAGGGACCCATAATATCCAGAGCCAACTTAGACCAGACCTCCTTAGGGATTTCTACAGAATGTACCGGCTGGGTATGCACCACCTTGCTCTTGTCGCTAACAGCACACGCTTGACATTCCTTCACTGCTGCCTCAACATCCCTATCCATGGATGGCCACCAGTACTCTTCCCGTAATCTCCTCTTGGTCAACGAACAGCCCAAGTGTCCCACATGAGCCAATTCCACAATCCTACCCCTGAGACTGGCCGGCAGTACCAATCTGACTCCTCTAGACACACCCCATGGACCCTCAGATAACTCATGTAACACTTGGGAATAACCCTTACCTTCAGGACTATTCTTAACAGCCTCCCAACCTTTGTTGAAACCCTCTCTGATCCATTTCAATTCCATATCAGCTTCACTTTCTGGGTCCCAGACTGACTTATCCACAGCAGATATGACACAAGCAATTTGACACTCCTGCAACTCCTCCTCCTTGTCCACCCTCGTAGCAATCATGGCACTCCAAAGTGGGCAACCGTGACAAACAGTCAGCTACCACATTCTGTTTCCCCGGAACATACTGCATGGTGAAATTATAGTCTTGTAGCTGAACAGACCACCTTGCTATTCTTGGAGATACTGCTACTACACCTCTAGTGGAAAACACCTGAACTAAAGGCTTATGGTCTGTCCTAACTACATACGGGACGCCCCATAGGAACGTCCTAAAGTGCTTTGATGCCCATACCATGGCCAAAGCCTCCCTTTCGATTACCAAATATCTACTGTCCACCTCCCTCAATGTCCTGGAGGCAAAAGCAACTGGCTTACGCTCCCCCTCACACCATTGCTCCAATACCGCCCCCAACCCTACCTCGCTGGCATCCACAGTGAGCATTGTTTTGTGTTTAGGATCAAATGACCTCAGACATGGAGCATTTTCTACATCACTCTTAACGGACTTAAATTCCTCATCACATTCATCAGACCACACACATCTGGCTGACTTCTTCATCAGACCCCTCAGGGCCACGGTCTTCTCAGCGTAATTAGGTATGAATTTAACATAATACTCTACAAGACCTAGAAATGCTCTCAACTGGTCCTTGTTAATGGGGACCGGGGTGTCTTTCATCACCTGAACCAGTCCAACCTTTGGAATGACACCCTCCGCACTAAGGGTATGGGCAAATACGTTACTTTGTCCACTCCTACTTGACACTTAGACAGTTTCACAGTAAGACCTCTTTCTTTCAACACTTTCATCATGTTTCAAACTCTGACATCATGCTCTTCCCTACAGCCACCCCACACCAAGATGTCATCTTGAAAATAACATACCCCGGGAAAGCCACCAAACATTTCTTGCATCAAACGCTGAAATACAGCCGATGCCGATGCAAGTCCAAAGGGCATGCAACAGAAACAATAAGCCCCAAAAGGAGTCACAAATGAGGTAAGGGGCCTGGAATCAACGTGTAGATCAATTTGATGGTATGCCATGGACAGGTCAAAAGTAGAAAAGCATGTTGCCCTCCCCATGTCAACAATAATTCATTAATGTTCGACAAAGGATGCCGATCCACCCAAATACTATAATTCAGTTCCTGGAGGTCCACACACATTCTAATATTCCCATCCCCCTTCTTGACCAGGACCACCGGAAATAACCATTCTGATGACTCAATGGGCTCAATGATTCCTGCCTCTTCCAATTTGTTCAACTCTCCTTTCAAGCCGTCCCTTGCCAACACTGAAACCCTTCTCACTTTGTGCACCTTCAGGTACTGTACCCTTCTTCAATATAATGCGATGGGAAAACCCCTTAAGTTTACCCAAAGTATCAGAGAATACTTCAGGAAACTCTGCCATGAGTTAAGACAGAGTCAACCTGGTACTACTCTCATCCCCTTCAAGAATGCTGAGCACCGGAACCTCCTTCCCCGGATGTATCTCCATCCCCAAAGCTGCTTGCTTATCCCAGCCCAGGATACTCATACCCTTATGTGCCACATACAATTTTCCAGTAGCCTGCCTACCTTTGAACGTGAAATTGGACCAACCATATCCTAGCACATCAATAGGATTCTATCCATATGCACTGTGGTTGATATCAGATGCACACAAAGCTGATACCTCCCTCCCCAACTTTCCCACATACACTTCCGGAGCCACCAAAGTATATGGTGACCCTGAATCAACTAACATCGCCAAGGGATGGTCATCCACCAACACTGAGACCCATGGACCTTTGCGACCCCTCCCATCCACATGCAAAATTATTCCTTGCTCGGGCTTGCCACCCGACGCACACTCTTGCACTAAAGCGCACTCTTCAGATGTCACATTGGCCACACTATGAGATTTGCACATGCGAGCATAATGGCCGGTGCGCTTGCACTTTCTACACTCCACGTTTCCAGTAGGGCATACTTTAGAGTCAGAAGAATGGCTAGACCACCCACAGTTTTTGCATGTTTCTTTCGCCTTGGACCATCTACCCCCTTGGTTAGTACTCTTAACCACCCCTTTTTTGTTTTGTGGTAAAGCAGCATGAACTCCGTCCCTGGATGTCTCCCTTTCTGTAACTATTTGTACACTCGTTCTGGAGGCTTCAATCGCTCTCGCAATCTCTAGAACCTTATCCAAGGGCGGATCGCTTTCGATCCACAATCTTTCCCTGATTTTCTGGTTGCATGTCTTCATCATTATTTGATCCCTAATGTACTCATCCAGATTACCAGAAAATCTACATCAGGGAGCGTAATGCTTTCACATAAGCATCAATACATTCCCCCGATCCCTGTGCCCTGGAAAAAAACGTATATCGATCTTCAAGGACGGTCGCTCTTTAACGAAGAAGCAGACCACCGGCGAATCCAATGGCTGACGGCCGCTCACCGCCAAGGACCGTAGCTGCACTTCTCCTCAGAAACACTCACTGCTGCAGGCCTAGCGAACTGCCACGGCCCATGTCCAATACCGCCACTGCCACTCCTGCCGAAGCACCCTGTACGGACCTGGCGGAATGATGTGGTCCTTCCTGCGGCCGAAGCGCTCCCAAAGCCGCCGCCGCAGTCGCTCCTCCTGGAGCACCTTGTACGGACCTGGCGGATTGCCGCGGTCCTTCCCAGCGCTTGGAGCACAACGCTAGCCACAAAAAACGCCTCCCCGACATGCTTCAGGGCCAGGGTTAGGCAACCCCAAGCATCTCCTGCACCACTTCGCGATCTGCTCTCCCCAATTCGGGCCGCGACAACTCCAGCGCCCGCACACATGGGAATGGGGGTCCACACACGTCCTCGTCGCCAGTGAAGAAAGCTGACACACTGGTAAGTAAGAATGATACTTTATTGTGTGGACCCCGGGGACAGGAACTGCCGCTGGAGAGCACCAAGACCAACTGGCCCATGTGGAATGTTGATACCTGAAATCAGATCAACATTCCACACGCGCCACTACGTGGAATACATTACAACAACCTCCCCCTGTAGCCTGCAGGCTAAACTCAAGAAGCAGTGGGCGGTGCCACTCAAACACCTCTCACTGAGTCCTGGTTTCTGCTGTGGGTGGAACGCCAATAACTCAACATCCTGGAAAGTCTTTACACATGGGGATTTGCTGGAGCACCTTTACATGTTTTTCAGCATGCAGTATCAAAGCCAGCATGGCTAATGTGCCATGCCATGCTGGGGAAGTAAAATGCCCGCAGCCCTGTATTCCTTATAAGACATGATAACTTGGGTTCTTCAAGCCAGGGGAAACATGTTTCACCCACAACACAACTGGCCCCCGAGCACTTCCTCAGCTGCTCCCTGAGTGCAGCTGACGGATAGCCAGGATTTTTTACTGGGATGACTTTGGCTCCCCCATAATGCACGAGCTGCCACCGCGTATCATCTAGGTGAGGTTAAGACATTTAATAAGACTGGTTATTTCTCACGAATATACTACCTTGAAATTGAAGGTGGCTTACAGGCAGTGCAAGCACGAAGCTTATAGTTCTGTGAGTACACATATATATTCAAAGCTACTATTCGGAAGTTCTGGGGAAAGACATTCCATAGGTATCTAACAACCATGTAATATAAAGTCTATTTGTTCAGGTCTATTGGGCTGAGTGACAGAGAGATTTTTCTGGGTAACTGCTGAGTTAAAGCTGGAGAAGGCTCGTCAATTTCCCAAGAGTTTACTATCTGTGACATTGTTTTAGTCCTAACAATTCGGATTTACTGCTCGTAAATCCGTAGTAGGTCAAGGTTACTTACTCCTAGTCATTTTTGTGGGGATAGAAAAGGTTGCTCCCTGTTTAAGTGCAGGGTAACTTAGAGGTGCTCATCCTAGCGTCTCTGTAGACTGGCCCCCTTTGAATCCAATGACCACTGGTAGGCAACAGTGGCACGCCTCACTTGGATTCAGAGACTGCATCAAACGTGTGCAGCACCCTTGCTCTGAACAAGCAGGACATGCTTCAGAGCTGGTATTGGCAGCCTGTGTGAGGTTTGTGAGGTTCGACTAAATGCAGCAAGACCACAGTCCCACCAAGTCTGGGTCTGCCTAAAACTGAAAACATGGGTCAAGTTTAGAATGAGCTGACTGAATGTGTTGCCAAACTGGAAGAAGGGTGACTTTCTTCCAAAATGCTCTGTTTCCGGGATGGGCAAATAGACTGCTGACAAGAGCCAATGAGTGCAGCAGGTCGAATGAGGATCACTGTATATTTAACCCCCTTTTCAGAGAACTGCTAAATAAACCTCTGAAGACCCCCAGATCTGTAAATTGTTTTGATCATCGTCCGCCAGCATTCGAACCCCCACATCCTCACATGACCCCTTGTGACAGATTAACAAGGAGTCGTAATAGAGCTGAGCCAGGTGAGACTGCTCTGGCAACTCTGAACAGTTCTGGGTCGAAGATGGCTAGCTGGATGAATTAAATTAATTTGGCTAAAAGGATCTAATCCGGGAAAAGGGCATTACTTATAATCTCCACTTAATACACATCTAAAGCCAGTACCCAGGGACTTCATGATCTGCCGTGCCGTAACCCACCCACAAATATAATAGGATTATAAAGGACGAGCGCTCTCTGTCTTGTGACCTCACAGATATTTCTCTAATGTCCACCCAAGAAGATCCAGTCCCAAGAGCATTTTTTAGAGCCACAACGGCTATCATTTGGCACATTGATTTTTTTTCTACGAGGCGTCTTATTAGTTCGGTCAATCTCTTTTTCATTGCTTGGCTTGGGGCTCAATGAACCGGTGCATCCACTGCAGATAGCTGTGTTTAATTGCATGGACCCAGGTTCGAATCCTGGCAGGCCCACTCGGCCCATCGTCCTTCCAAGGTTGATGAAACCAATGAATCATCTTATGAAAATATCTGCTGTTTGTCCATAACGCCAAGACCACCTACGTCCTGCCTGGGTGAACCTGTGCTTTCCAAACCACACCCTTTATATCACCTTTTTAAAAATGAGAAGATCAAAAATTGGTAGAATGGTGTTGACGGCACACGTTTCAATTAGGAAGATGCGAAGCAATGAAGAACGGAAGTGCTCATGATGCCATTGATTGGTGACGGTGTGGGGTGGACCACCAGCAACCAAACCAAAAAATGACACTCCTCTGAAGAAAAAGGCTAAGTGCACCTCTTGAAAGGATAACAGGGTTTCATTTCACCAATAAATGAAATACCGTGTCAGTAGGGGCATTCACTCCCGACTACCATGGAACGCACTGGCTAGTTCAAAGCAGGACAATACATTTTAAGAGAAGTTGTCATCACACATGATGCAAGCAGTATACAATACTAATTCCCCGACTCATTGGCCCTCCCCTATACACATACCACCCGCTCCATATGGGATGCTAAGTATTTGGTTATCATTACTTTGGGCCAGTTGCCTTCCACATGGTCTCTTGCCTTGTTACTTTTGGGTCCCAGAGAGGCAATTTGATCCTTAATTGAGACTATTTGTCTCCCCACAGACAATTAACGTTATGTGCACCCGGTATTCGTACATGAGCTCAGTGGATACGCTTGAGGTCAAATTGCCTTCTGAAATGTGAGACGCTTGTTTGGATCCCCCATCATGCCTCACGGGCACTGACCTAGATTTGTTATCCTCACCCTGTGCACCTCGTAATACAAATCACAAGACATCCTGCTCGGTGCTTCGCCGTTGGCAGCAGTCCCCTCCCTGGACCTTCACCTGGGCTCTGCCAAGACCACACTAATCAATCAGCTGCTGAGCGATTTAAGAGCTCTAATGGTGGCCATCTGGTAGTTCAAATAGAGTGACCAGTATCATGGGAGTACCAGAAACCCTAATTCTAAACTCGGCTATTTTGGCAGCTCAAGACCTCAGTCCTGGCTCCCAGGAGATCATCCTTCCGGGACAGGCACAGCCCTGCTCGCGCTCGGCTATTCACATTCCTTTCTAGTTGATATTGATATTGATTGATATTTTATTTATATCGCGCTCGTGAACCAGTGTTTCAGTTGCATCGGCCTGCCGCGTGAGACAATGGGATGGTTGTATCTGTTTTGTGCGAAGGCCTTTTTGTCTGCCGCCTTGGTTTAGATCTGGGATGGGAAAGCGTGCTCATTCTGAAATACTATGATGTTCTTACTGATAGAGCCTGGCCTTCCTAGGCCTCAATCCCAAAATGGCGATAATTCAGTGCTTATCGTTGCAAAGCTAAAATGGCTCACCTATCCTTTATTACTGCGAGCTATGATGTTCTCTAGACCCTACATGGCACCCCCTACAGCCACCCTTCTACGTTACCATGTATCCTTAGTACATCTTCCTCAGCCTGAATCGCTTTGGGGGCAGGGAACCTTGATATGCATCCCAACAGCGCTGAGGTTAGGACATATGTAATGACCCTAATGGCGATCCCCTCCAGGTGGATCTCAACACAAAATGCATTGTCTCGCGACACTTGAAAAACAAGTAGTATTACCCAACTCCACAGTGCTCTTTTTTGCGGGGGTAAGATGCAAATATCCATGGCAGCAGAATCGCAGACATGGGTGACTGGTTACGGGGATTTTTAATGTGATATAATGCAAGAAATGTTCTCAGGTTTATTTGGCCCAAGTCTGGCAGAGGGCAAGAATGGAGGCCCATTGGGAGATGTAGCAACAGGGGTGATAGTACAAATTGCACCAAATCATACATTTGTTCAATCCTTTAGAACTTTATATACTTCGAGTGAGAGACACAACCTTACACAGGATATGGTTGGAGCGGTAGCCTTTTTAGAACTGACAATAGTCTTCTAGCATCCACAGCCGTGGTGCGAAATGTGTTTATGGTCTTTCCATCTAATGCCATTCCATCAAATTTTTTCCGTCTAAAAACTTTGCATTTAATACATTTTTTTCAAATGTATTTATTATTATTTTTTTGGGGGGGGTGTCCCCCAACCCCTGTTTTTACCCTTTAGAATGCACCTAAACAAATATTAACCCTTTACCCCCCCCAAAAAATGCATTAGATGCAAAAGTTTTTAGATGGAAATAATTTGATGGATTGGCATTAGATGGAAAGACCAGATACCAGCGAAATGCAACCGCCAGTTGTTCAGGCGGTCTCCCTTACATCTCGATGGCTTCACCAATTTGTTTCCATTCTGTGAACATGTCACAATAAAATACATCAAGTCGAGAAAGCTAAAGTAATAAAAACGCCCTCACATTCTCAGAAATCCCACAGGGAATATAGCTCAGCCAAATCACTGTCACCCAACCTTCCTTTTCACAGCTTTCTCAAATGGCAAAATATCCTTTAGTTGCCTAATTCTGATTGGAAGGGAGAACCACCAAGTTGATGCATGGTGAGATAGCTCAGTGAGTTTCACGCTTGCACCAGTCTTCTCTGGTGAGCAGGCAAGGTAAAGACTTAAATCCCAGCCATGGTGACTCACCCTTTCCTGCTTCCGAGGTTGATACATTACGTTCAATGAAATGTGGGTAGTGATACAGCACTGAGAGAGGAATCCGGTCTGAGGCATTACAAATAAAAAAACAGGAAACATTCATGAAATCACCACATGCAAGAATAATGTTTTTAATTACAATACCCTCTTGGAGTATGGCATCGCCAATGGAAATTGTTCTTGGCAAACACCAAAGACTGCAAGTTTCTCAGCGAGGTAGATAGACTTGTTGTCATGAATAGTTGTGTGAACAGGACATATTAAAGACATTTAAGAAACAAGCTTGGTCTTCATTAAGAGGTCGGCGGCAACCCGCCGGGCCAACTGGCCGGTTGCCGCCGACCTCGTAACACCATTTCCGCCACCTGATATCCCGTTGCCACCGGGATATTACAAGCCCCGGTGGCCCGGATGTCAGGCGGCAGGAACTGTAAGTCCCGATTCCTAAAGGACTCCATGAGAATAGGGACACGGAAGCACTGGCACTGTTGCTAACGCCTACTGGGAGCACCGGCCCCCGCAGGCATTCTCTTAGTCTGCCAGTCCAGAAAGGGTGACGGTACATTGCTACCGGCACCCTTATTTCTGGAAAGCCAGACTTGTAATGAGGCCCTTAGTAAATGCCATATTACCACATGAGGTAAAATCACATTCGGCATGGTGGGAGCCATCAGCACTCAATGAAGGAGTGTATGCATTGTCCATTTATATAAGGAAACTAAACAGTAGCTCTTTCCATGGCATCTTCAAAAATGGTTACTGTGGATGTTGCTGTATTTATCTGTATACCATGTGAGTGAGTGAGTGAGTGAGTGAGTGAGTGAGTGAGTGAGTGAGTGAGTGAGTGAGTGTCATGTTTGCTGAAGTGTGACATTTTATGTTTTATGTGTGAAACTTTATAATAGACTGTGCAATGCACTTATTTCTACATCGTTTCGTACATTCACGAAATGACCTTTCTTATGCGTTCTGTATAAAGGTATGGGAATAGCTCAGTGAATTAGTGCTTACTGCAAACTTCTGTGTTCTTCCTGGATCCCATCACAATAAATCATACTCTTTTTCGGCAACTCCTTTTGGTAACGTTTTCTCTGATATTTCTTCAGATTGATTTCGAAAGTGATTTAGTGCTTCACTTTGTTAACCACAAACAAATGCTTCTGCTCGTGCATGAACACAATACATACATCTTACTGTGTGCCTGAAAAATGAAAGATGGGTTAGGGGATGTGGTCAACCGAGTACATTGGGGACAGTGATACCAGCTTCTCCTTACGACCAACATGTGGGATCCTGCGCAAATCACTTTCATTCACAGGGCCTAATTGTCCTTAACGTCTCAAATTCAGATCACCAAAAGTGATTCAGTTTAGTTAACTGTGAGTGTATGTGCGGAAGTGGGAAGTCCAACCACCGGGGAGAGAGAGAGAGAGGAGCAGGACCGGATCTGCCTGTTGGATGGTTAGATAGCACCCTCTGTGTGCGCTTTTTTGCTCATTCCCCCTCTCCCTCCCCTACTCACAGGGGTCGTCGATGGCGGGCGGCTGCCAGCCTGCGTGGTGGACATGCGGAACAGGATAGCTGCTCGTTCTGGTCAAGTCCCCTGCAGTCAGAGCAGTCCCCGGGAGTTCTGGAACAGTCTGTCTACCCTTTTCTCCACGAGGAGGTGTGGCCTGCACACCAACACCTGTGGTTCTAGCGGAGCATGGCAGAGTCCTGGTTGAGTTCCCTGCAGTCAGAGCAGTCCCCTGGGAGTCCTGGAACAGTCTGTCTACTCTTTTCTCCAGGAGGGGGTGGGGCCTGCTCTCTAACATCTGCGGTTCTGGCAGAGCGTGGTGGAGTCCTGGTCGAGTCCCCTGCAGTCAGAGCAGTCCCCCAGTAGTCCTGGAAAAGTTTGTCTACCCTTTTCTCCAGGAGGAGGTGGGGCCTGGTCACCAACACCCGCGGTTCTAGTGGAGCATGGCGGAGTCCTGGTTGAGTCCCCTGCAGTCAGTGCAGTCCCCCGGGAGTCCTGGAGCAGTCTGTCTACCCTTTTCTCCAGGAGGAGGCAGAGCCTGCTCACCAACACCTGTGGTTCTATCGGAGGGTGGCAGAGTCCTGGTTGAGTTCCCTGCAGTCAGTGCAGTCCCCTGGGAGTACTAGAACAGTCTGTCTTCCCTTTTTCTCGAGGAGGATGCGCAGCCTGCTCACCATCACCCGTGGTTCTAGCGGGGCGTGGCGGCGTCCTGGTCAAGTCAGAGCAGGCTGCAGGTTCAAGACTGAGGGAACTCTGCCTGGAAATTGTGCTGTCAACCTCTTAGCCCGCTTGGGGATAAGTGGACAGGACTGGAATCCGACTCCAAAACTGGATTATGGGAGATTATTTCCTGATTGGTGAGTCTTTGTAGTCTGCGACTGTGTGCCACCCAGCTGCGGTAAAGTCATTTAAAAAGTCATCTGTGCAGCTTGTGGCACAGAAGGTGGGAGCGAGGTGGGGGAATCGGACTTTGGCGGCCCCTATAGCCGTCGGGCGTTCCTCGCTCCTCCGGCCATTGTGAAACATTGTGAACAGGGGCAACCGTAACTATATATGCAGCTATGAGGAGGTTAACTCCCCTCCCTCTTCAATCTTTCTTCAACATTACCACTCCAGGCTTAATGGGCTCGAAATGTGCAACTCGCTCCTTCTTGGAATTAATTTTGGAACTAAAAACTTTGATGAAGTTGCGTCTACTCTGACAGTCCTGCCTAACTGTTCTTATTAATCAGACTTCTTGGGTGAGGCAGGGGGGGAAGAGATGGACTAAGGCAGCTCCTCAAGCTCTCGGGCGTTCGCTGCCTGCCCACTAATCACTAATCACTGTGGAAGGTTTGAATCGTTTTTCTGGGGTCAAATGTGTGCTTTAACAAACGGTAGTGATCTGTGCCGAGAGGGCCCCTTTTTTGTGACATCATACAGTCCCCTCATCACCAAAGGATCATCGTTAGGCCCATCTGATCATTGGGCCCCCTGAGGGACTTTGATCACTTGGAACACTTGGAGAGTTGTTTCAGCTCACTTTATCCTAAACCAGGTGGCTATTTAAGCCTTGCGAACTTTGCACAGGGTGCCTCTGTAATGATGTTCTACTGTTACTCCGTCCCACTTGGAACGGAGAATGCTGTTTCCTCACGTTCCACCACGGAACGCAACGCCATTTCCCCACTGACTGCCCCAGCCTCCGGGGGGCGTAAAATAAAGCTCTTAATCACTTACCCTCAGCGTCAGAATTTATTACAATTGGCGACGAGGTCCCTTTTATTTGGACACCCCGGTCCCCGGAGCTCCCCTGCCAGTGCTCCAGCTATCCTCCAGTGACGGCGACGGCCCGGCGGTCCCCCAGCGGCTCTCCCTTGCTGCCGCATCCACCGCCTCCCCAGCCTTGCTATCTTGTGGGGAAGGGGCCGCCCGGCAGGCACCAGGTACAAGAAACAGCAAAAGCAGGTACCGATTTCTTCCATATTTTACCATAAATCACCTTGGGCCGCGAGCGCTCTGGGTTCATCATTCGAGCACCAGCCAACGGCCGTTTGAGTGCCCTGCGTGCGGCCATTTTGCATGGACCAGCCCCTGTTCCTATGCTGTAAACGTCATCAGCTGTATCTCATCAGCTGTCCTCGGCGACCGCAATAAGGCCGCGCACCACAGTGCCCCCATAGGTTGCAGGGGGCAGAGAACAGTAAAAGCGTTCCCACGCCCTACATGTCATCAGCTGTCCTCGGCGACCGCAACAAGGCCGCGCACCACAGCACCCCCATAGGCTGCAGGGGGCAGTGAATCTTATATTCAGCTACATAAGCTCCGCTTGGCACAACAAAAAAAATAAATAAAAAGAAAGTATAAAAATAACACGCACTCTGCCAAGACGCATTTCTTCAGTGAATACATTGAGATTGAAGGTGGTGTCAACCATCCACGGTGCCAGAGCACACATCACATCACTGTCGGCACTGCCCAGAAATGTGGCTCTAGAGCACAAGCACACCAGCCAACCATGGAGAAGACAAAGGAGATACCAGCCGTTCTGTGATGCTATAACCTAAATCATCAGTATACCACAGCACACATCACATCGCTGTCTCCCCAACCTTCCTCCACCAGCTGTACAGTTCTACCGCGCAGAGCCTTCATCATCCTCACCAGCCACCATGCAGAATGTGCCACACCCCACTAAATTTCTTCCCTGCCCCGGAACCCCAACCTGCCCCTGGGAGCAGTGGCTTGACAGCTTCCAAATATATCTCAGTGCCATTGGCGGAAGTAAATTTAGCGACGACCTTAAGGAAGCGACCCTCCTGAACTGCATAGGAACCGAGGGTCTGAGGTTATTCAGGGCAGTCCCAGAGCCAGGCGGGGCAAGTAGAGACGGCAATCGAAAGTTGGACACCGCATTGACCAAGCACACTAAGCACTTCGGCAGCAAGACAAAAGTAGTGCTAGAAAGATATAAGTTCTTTTCTCTGAAGCAAACGAAAAGCGAGTCTGTCAACGCATACCTAGCTTCCCTCAGAGTACTGATGTCTACGTGCGAATTCACAGGTGTCAGTGACGAGTACTTGAGAGACCAGCTTGTCCTTAATGTGGCAGATCCCCGCATAAAGCAAAAACTATGGCAAACAAAAAATCCCTCGCTGGACCAAGCCACTGAAATAGTGAGGAGCATGGAATTTGGGGACCGTTGTATGAAGGAGAGACTGGTCCTAAAAGAGGGTGTTAGTGTGGAAGTGAAGTCTGTGGAAGGCAGTTCAGACTACGACCAAGATGGGGCATTAGTAGCAGCTGTGAAAAATGCTCCTCAAAGTACTAGAAGAAATTCTAAAAGGGGGAGAACATCAGCTTACGATAATCAAAACCCCACGCGCTGTCAGAAGTGCGGATGGTATAAACGCCACGATGCTGGGAAGATGTGCCCGGCCAATAATGTTGAAGGCTACAAGTGTTGCCAGTTAGGCCATTTTGCCAAACTCTGCCGAAACAGCCGAGGGAGACCACGTGGGTCTGGCAACAGCAGCAGACGACCCATCAACAGATATGGGTCCGTGAAAACAGTGGACTATGATCAAATGTCAGACAGCATGCTATCTGTCAATCAGACATACCCACAGGTACAGATCCTCATGGTCACTTCCTTCCAAGAGACGAATGGTCCATGGGTTAACATGTATGTCAACGACATACCCCTGAGAGTGATGGTAGACACCGGGTCCCCCTATACCATGGTGGATCTTGAAACCTTTGTAAAAGTGCTTTCTGGCAAAGTCCATGATCTATGGAGCTCTTTGGTAAGAGCCACAGGGTATGGGAAAACACCCATTGACATCATGGGATACACGTGGGTCAAACTCAAGTTCCATGACAGACAAACATACTGCAAATTGTTTGTAGCCAAGAACGGGTCCTCTGTAGTAGGATGGGAAGAGCAGGCAGCTCTCCAAGTGAGAATCCATCCCGGGGAAGATATCCCCGTACTGAATGTGCTCAAAAATGATGCCGACATCAAAGCTAACTTGGCTGAACAATTCCCCAAAGTGTTCTGCGCTAAAATTGGATTGCTCAAAGGCTTCCAGCACAGAATAATCTTGAAAAGAGGTGCTGTTCCCATGGTCCATCGAGTGCGTGGAGTACCTTTTGGGACCAAAGCGGCACTCAAGGACGAACTCACACGTCTATGCAATGAGAACATTATACAACCCGCAGAGAGTTCTGAATGGCTTGCCCCCATCGTCCCAGTAAAGAAACCTGACAATTCCATATGCATGTGCGTTGACCTAAGGGACCTAAACAAAAACATATGGGTCGATAGACACCCACTTCCCAACATAACGGAACTTCTTTCAACCATGGAAACGGCAAGTTTTTTTAGCACCTTAGACCTCTCCTCGGCATACCACCAGATTGCCTTAGATGACAGTTCAAAGGCCCTCACCTCCTTCGTCACACCTTTGGGAGCATACATGTTCAACAGAATGCCATTCGGGCTTGCTTCGGCCGCGGCAGTATTCCAGAGACTCATGTCACATCTTTTTGGAGGCCTTGATGGGGTACGATGCTTCCAGGACGATATTCTTATATCAGCCAAAACCGAGGAAGATCACGATGCCAAACTAATGGGCGTGTTACGGATAATCCAAAGAAGTGGACTCACCCTCAAATTAGAGAAATGCAACATAAAGTGCAGTCAAGTCTCCTATCTTGGCCATTCCATCGATGCCAGAGGCATCCGTCCCAAGAAAAAACTATTAGACACAATATTGAGCTTAGCTGAACTCACCAACAAAAACCAGTTGAAAAGTTTTTTAGGAATGACGGAGTACTACTCCAAATTCGTGAGTAACTATGCCAACAGGACGGAAAACATGAGGAAACTCATGAAGTAAAGTAACAGATTTGAATGGTCCATAGATTGCAAAAACAAATTCGAGAGCCTCAAGTCCGACATCAACCGAGCTCCAGCCTTAAGCATGTTTGATTATAGAGCTAAGGCAATAGTGTCAGTAGATGCCAGTAAGATCGGCCTTGGTGCAGTACTAGAACAACAACAGAAGGGCAACATCGTGACCATCGCATTTGCATCGAGAGTACTAAGAGGTGCTAAATTGAACTATTTCACCATTGAGAGAGAAGCCCTAGCTGTCAAGTGGGCCTTACAACATTTCAGAAATCTAATTTGGGGCCTACCCATTCTCTTAAAGACTGATCACAAACCCCTTGTCAACATCCTACAATCCAAATGCCAGACCTCATATCTCCCAGAATAAGGCGCTGGTTCCTAGACGTGATGCAATACAATCTTCAGGTTTACTACAATCCTGGTCCACTAAACCAAGTAGCAGATTGTCTCTCCAAACTAACCACCATTCAAGACAAAGTAGACGCTGAAAATGAAGTTCAAGACGAAGACATCATAGCCACCATATATCCTGCCATCCCCTCCGATGAATGGACACGCTTCACCAAAGCCGACACAGAGCAACAAGAAATCAGAAGAGCCGTGATGAACGACTGGGAAGGTGTTGGACAAGAGTTGGTGAATTTCACTCCATTCAAAGATGAGATATCCATGAACGATAATCACATCTTTAGAGGAAGTAAAATAATTCCAGCTGTGGCACTCAGAAAGAAGCTACTTGAACTAGCCCATGAAGGACACCTGGGAAGGAGTCTGACAAAGAACAGGATAAGGAACAACTACTGGTGGCCCAACATGTGGAAAGAGGCAGAAGAGACAGTAAAAAACGGCAGTGCCTGTTCTTCCAGTGACAAATCGAAAATCTTAAGGAAAACCCCACTTCAGCCTGTAGAAACCCCCAAACACGTATGGTCAAAGCTGGCAATAGACATTATGGCCCTTTTGAAAATCTGGAAGCAGTATAAATATTCATCATCGTGATCGTGGACTACACCTCCAAATGGACTGAATGGGGTGTGGTAGAAACCAGCGCAACCACAAAAAAGGTCATTGACTTTCTAACGGAAATATTTAACAGGGAAGGTGACCCCAGAGACATAGTCTCAGACAACGGGTCCCAGTTCACTTCGTCGGAATTCCAAGAATTCCTTGTAAAGAAATCCATCAACCACATCACCACATCACTCTACCACCCAATGTCCAATGGATGGTGGAAAGAATGAATAGACTAATAAAAAGTGTCATCCAACTAGCCACAGCCAATGCTATGCCATGGAGAGAAACCCTCAAGGAGGCCTTGCACGCATATAGAAGAACGCCACACTCCACCACCAACTCACAACCCTTCACATTGATGCGGGGCAGAACAGCAACCAACCAACTGAGACCAGCATGGATTTTCTTAGATACTGGTGAGGCAAGAATAAACACGGAACGGAAGGTGGACATGGAACAAATCCACAAAACTATAAAAGAGAAACAAAAGGAGTACAAAACTTACTATGACCAGAAGAACAGAGCAAAACAAATGGCCCTGCAGGAAGGTCACTGGGTCTGCGTCAGAGAACCCAAGAAGATACTCAAGGGCGAATCCAAATTTAGATCTCCACAAAAAATCACGCATTGCCATGGAAAATCCGTCACATTAGAGGATGGAAAGAGATGGACCCACGACGATCTTGTGAAAATAACCAATGACACCTACAGGCCGAGCACTTCCAAAAACAACTACAATGATACCTGGACAAGAGAGGATGTGAAGAGAACAACCACCAACACTTACAGACCCAGTACTTCTACAGATTCACATGTTGGCACAAGTTGGCACAACAAACACCGTCCCAACGATGAGGAAACGTCTGCCAGGAGTCTGTCGAGAAGGAATCGCAGGATCATCCGGAATTTCAACAATGATTTTGTTTACTATTGATCAGCAACTGTCCACCCTGTCTCACCCCGCACCTTTCCTTCCCCACCCTGCCTCCCCCTCCCTTTCCTCCCTTTCCCATAGATGAGGAAATGTTATGATGTTCTACTGTTACTCCGTCCCACTTGGAACGGAGAATGCTGTTTCCCCACGTTCCACCACGGAACGCAATGCCATTTCCCCACTGTCTGCCCCAGCCTCTGGGGCCGTAAAATAAAGCTCTTAATCACTTAACCTCAGCGTCAGAATTTATTACAGCCTCTTTGCTCCCAATCTTAGTTTTACCTTTTTAATGTGGATTTTATGAACTAAGAATTTAAGAGTCTTAATTGCCATCCTCAATTTATAAGTTGTATTTAGTTTTTAGCACATCTTAATGAGTTTTAATTCAGATTTTTACATTGAATTTTATATTGAATTTGTGTTTGATTACTAACCTCACAATTGACAATCCCCAGTGGTGGCTAATCAAGGCTATTAGAGGAGTGGAGGGTAGCATAATTGGGTGTCTGCCATAAGGGGTATCAACCATGGTGAAACGTAAGGCAACTACTAGACTCCTGGCCACCAAGGGCTCCGAGAAAGTCAGAAAGGCCAAGGATAAATACAACTCCCCTCTGTTGGAAAAAGCAGCACGACTGGAGGGGGCAACAGGGGTCCCACGGGGCTAGAAGGGGGGCTCTAGACTCCTACTTACACAAGGTGATTCGTCTAGATGAGGAGATTAGGGTGGCAGAGTTAGCAATTATCTCCACAGACGGATGAGCTACCTTGTGTAATTCCGTCCCACCAGGTATTAAAGGGACAACAAGTATGGATCGGGGGGAGAGGGTCAATCTAAGTACAATGATGGCTTCTTGTTTTTTTCTTGGGCTGGAGGGTGCACCCGTAGTCCAAACGCTCATCACAGCTACAAGTCTCCAGTAACAGGCCAATCAGCATAATGCCATTCAGGAGGGCCTGAGTAATAAACCCCCCCGTAGGGGTAATGGAATCCTCAAGTTCCCAAGGAGCGTGGGAGGCTGAGGACCCAATCAATGACTTATTGTCACTGGTCATTAATGTCTTTAAAATAGACATTATGAATACCTTGTCAATCTTGATGACCAGATGAGGTCACTAAAACAAGAGGTTGCGGTGCTGGGCAAACGGGTGGAGCAAAGTTTGCTCTGTAACCCATCTGGGAGGAGGGTTGTTCAGGGAGAAGCCCCGGAAACAAATTTGGGAATAAATGGGGAACAGGTCAGCAGTGAAGGACCTGCGGTTCCCGTGGAGATACATCTCCCTCTAGGACAACCACCAGCCAACGCATGCTCACCCAGGGGTTAGAATGTTCCCAGCTACTAACTCTGTGCTCGAAATCTTTAAGTACTCTAGGCTGAGACCAAGTTATAGCTAGAAGAACTGCCCCACAGGAACAGGAGAAGGCAGACTCAAGGCATTATCCTTTGCAGTTGCCACCGGAATCACTAACGCTGGTGGGCGTAATATTAAATGTACCCACTTTGGGAGCAGGTTGCAGGGAAGATTGTGGGGCCCTGATCAATAAATCAGCTCAGTGGGTTAACTGTCGAGGGAGAACTTATAGACATTTGATCTTAATTGCCTGCAGAACATCATGGGTGGGCACCAAGGACAAGTCAATAGCGGGTGAATTTGTGGTATTGACTTTTAAAAATGCACAGGTAACCACATATTTGGTTGAATCCAATCTGGGTACCCCTAGTCAAAATCGCAGAGCCTGGTTGGTGTCGCTAAAATGTTTCTACCCCCAAGATAGGGTGACGCGAGTGTTAGTACATAGAGGCATACTAACCAGTCCCACAGGCCCTTGTTGGATTGCCCCTCAAGGGGCCCAAGTCCCATATGGTGTGTTGCATAGTGAAAGGGGGT
Organism: Ambystoma mexicanum; assembly: GCF_040938575.1. Taxonomy (NCBI): domain Eukaryota; kingdom Metazoa; phylum Chordata; class Amphibia; order Caudata; family Ambystomatidae; genus Ambystoma; species Ambystoma mexicanum. The sequence goes on from NC_090924.1 coordinate 405,141,284, forward strand.
GACTGACCGGGCTGATAGAGTACCAGGCCCAGTACTGTCTAGGAACCAGTTTGCTTGTTTCACTGATATGGATGATATTGAATGATGTTTGTGCCCATGGGTGGCCAAAGGGCGGCTGCAAGAGGCAGTATTGAATGCCGCTCAGGGCAGCTCAGGTGTGGAGTCTATGGATGGGGGAGATACCCTGTCATTACTGTCATGGAATGTAGCTGGAATAAAAACTAGATTAGCGTGTACAGAGTCACAGAGGGTACTCAGCGAAACAGACATTGTGTTATTCCAAGAAACATGGTCCAGGGATGAAATTAGTGTGGATGGTTTTGTTTCACATCAGTGGGTGGCGCAGGCAAATAAGAGAGGAAGACGTTATGCTAGGATATGTATATGGTTTAAAACACACTTGGAGAGTATGGAGGTGGCTCTGGCGACCCCGATGCCCTTTATACTGGTGGTTAAAATTTGTAGACCAAGTGGTTCTTTTAGTGGTGAACTTCTGTAACAGTCCCCACAAAAATGAGAAAAACGAACTGGGTGTTCTAGGTCATGTGCTGGAGGAACTTGCTGTAAGGTTCCCCATGAGCAATGTATGTTGACTACTTAGAGGTGACATTTACGCGAAGTTGGGGGGTGGCCCGGTGGATGATTCATACGACAACACAGAAGATGCTGGGCAGGGATACCTCCTCCCACCATGATAGACACCAGGCTCTGTGAAGAGGGCTTGCGCCTTTGGCACTATCTTTATGAGTGGGAATTATGGTCCATAAATGGGTGGTTGGTCAGGGATATTCCCGGCAGAGTTACTTTCTCCTTGGCAATATTTAGTTCCACAATAGACTACTTTTGCATTCCAGTTATACACTGGGGACCTATAAAGGGGTTTGAGGTATTGGTTGATATTTGTAGCGATCATTTTCCTATCAAACTCCAGATCAAGTCAGCTGTAGTGGCAGACATCTTGATCCAAACTTATCCGCCAGAGGTATCGATACCTCTCGGCGTAGACTTAAAAGGAAGGAGGGCAGGAAGGATGAACTAATAAAAAAGGCAGTAGTGTCAAGCTCATGGGAGCTTGATAACTTGCTGTCTGGGAACCTGGAAAATGAAGGCATACTTGAAGAGTTCAAACGTTTGCTGATCCAGCTCTCTCAGGTGTTTTCTTGTCCTCCAGGTAAGCAAGGAGGAAAAAGCTGGGGGGGCTGGTTTGATTCTGATTGCACCAGAGCCAAGAAGAACCTATTATATGCTCTGGGTAACACCAGTGCATCTAAAGCTACCATTGTAAGTGTCAGAGAAAACTATAAGAACGTCCTGCTGGCCACCAGAAATGAGAAATAGAGGAAGAAGCATGGGAAGCATGGGTGATAGCCGCAAGGGACAGTGATTCCAAATTGTTCTGGGAAATAGCCCAGAAGGGCCCTTATTATAAATCAACTATGGAGTCTCCAATTAACAATGTCACAGATAAGGCTTGTAACAATGTCACAGATAAGGCTTGGTTGGACCATTTCTCCTCACGTTTTAATGTGGGAAGCAGGGCGGTGGGAGATGGTCAACCAGAAAGGGGCATGCCAGAACATAGTGATGAGATGGGCACTGATGTTAGTATTCTATTCTCAGTGGATGAAATAAAAGAAGGCCATTGGTTGCCAACGAGGCAATCGTGGTCCGGGGCCGGATAACATCCCGGCAGACCTATTCATCATGCAGTCAGATCTCTGGACAACAGTGCTGGACAACAACTCACCCAAGAGTTTAACGGTGTACATGCTGGTGGAGCTATTCCAATATCATAGTCCATGGCAGTGATTTAGCCTATTTATAAAATGGGATCCCGGGCCTCACCTGCCTCGTACAGACCCATCTCACTCCTGGACTCAATTTTGAAAATACTGGGCCGTGCCATATTGGCCCGACTGGAGGACTCTGTGTTGAGCAGTGGAGTTCTTCCCAAGGTCCAGTTGGGATTTAGGCCAGGGCTGGGTACAGCAGAACAGCCACTCAATCTTTACCTGGTATTGGCACACTCACTTTATTTGAAGGAGGAGCCAATATATTTGCCATTCATGGACCTGAGCACAGGATTTGACAAAGTCAATCGTGCCAAGCTCTGGGAAATGCTCAGGTCCATGAATTGCCCGGGTGCACTGGTGAACCTTATGGCGAGGCTACGTGGTAACATGCAAGCCTGTGTGAGGAGTGGGGTCAATGGGCGCTGCACAAGCTCTTTCACAGTAGAACTGGGGGTGCATCAGGGATGTGTCTTGGCCCCTCTTCTATTCTGTTTATATATCAATGGTCTTTATAAGCACCTGCTAAACGCCGTCCCCGACATCCCAAAGTTGGGTGGCCACCCACTACCAGTTCTGGTATATGCGGATGATTCCATATTGAAGGCCCGGCACTCATTTCGGAGTATGCCTTTTTCATGGAGGATCTGGACCTAGTTTTAAATGCTGCTAAGTCGGCAGTGATGTCTTGTTGGAAGGGGAGTCGAAGGATTCATCTCAGGGCCATGTAGTGTGGGAACATTGTCATTTCCAGGGTTGACTACTTTGACTACCTAGGCAGTAGATTCTCTGCAAACATGGGTGCGATGGCCCATGTAAATAAACAGGCATTGAAGTTCAAGCAGACTTTGGGTGGGGTCTCTAGAGCTATGCACATGTTCAAAGCAAAGCCGATAGCCCCCCTGCTCCATTTGTACAAGGCGAAAGCGGCATTGGTTGCTGAATTCGGGATGGAGCTGTGGGGTTATTCTGACATTAGCGCGGTACAGATCCTGGAGAACCAATTTGTGAAAAACCTGCTGCGGCTTCCGACCTCTGCCCCCAATTTTGGAGTGTCAATGGAATTGGGCTGTACTGCAATTAGTGATATGATCTCCCTGCAGCCAGTATTATACTGGTTCAGATTGCGGGGAAACAGTAGGGTGACACTCACTCAGGAACTGATCATCTTTCTGCTGGTCAAGGACACAAGAGATATGATCCTGTAGTTGGCCAACATCAGGAAGCAACTGAGGCAGATAAACTTTACTCATCTGTGCCCACCCTCTAGTATTCTTTCCAGGGGAGGAATCAATCAATGGACTGCTCGTTTCTATGAGACGGTGCAGTTGGATCGAGAAAGCAGTGAAATCATGAAGACATAAAATGAAGGGTTGATGACTATTATGTCCCTGGGAGTTCAGCATTACTTACCATGGGCAGAATTCCCCAAGGATTGTGCACTTGTATCCAGGGAAAGGTTTAAAGCCTGTGGTGGCAGCATGGGCCGGGGCCGGGTGCAGATAGATCTTGCCCAATTTGTAAAGCCCCATACGAAGACTTGGCACGTTTGATTCTTTTTTGCCGCGCAGGTGAGCAAACGGCTCATACGACCGCTTTTATGGGAAATGGGTGTTGTGCAATGTAGGCCAGCTTTAACTTACCTGTCATGGGCACACTCACCACAGGTTGGCTGGTCGCTGCTTTCGTATTTAAAAATAACACTCTGTCAAAGGAAACGACTGCTTGATACGTTACCCTGATAATGTGTTTTTATATTTTGATTAATGAACCGAATCTGTAATTTTTTCTATTCTCCCCTCTGTTGTTTGTCCTCTCTGTGTTCTTGATATGGTATGTTTTAATTGTCATTTAATTGTATGTATTGTGTAATGGTTTTATGGATTGTTTTTATATGCAACTCTGAATAAACTTGATGATGATGAATTTGCAAAATAAAAAATAAACAAGCAGAGCCATTTTTCTGTCATATCAGGCTTTAACTGGCATAAGATGCGATTGAGGCTCCACGTGGCAATGATTGTAGTGCCTGGGCTTGTGAGGCTGTAGCTTGCATATGATAACTATACATGTCGTATGAGGCTTAACCCTCTAGAAGCTGGCACTATTGGGGCATATCGGTTGTACTTAACATAATATAACAGTGCTTGGCATGCGAGGCAGTATTTATCATATTTTGGATATAACCAGCATGGAAATCTTTCTAGGATATAAGAGGGCAGTAACCGGCCATCTAGGGCCTAAGAAAGCATTGCTTCTGGCCTACGTTGGTTCTGCTAGGTGTGGCCATATCATTACTGCATCCGTTATCTGTGGTGGAAGCAGCATAGTTAATATATGGCTAAAATCTGAAATAGAGTTTTTGTGGCTTTAGTGCTATTTGTTATATTATTAATCCTACACTTATTGTAGGGTTTTTACTTTTGCGATGACACTTCCTGTGATGTCCCAGGTATGAAAGGTCGTAAGACATCACTTTCTTGGATTTCAGGGATAAAGGTCCTTTGATGTCACTTTCTGTGGTGTCATTGAGTATGTGATCTCACTTCCACTACCACGGGTATTTAGGTGAATTGGCATTGCTAGGGTTACACCTTTACGGCAGTAGGAGGGAGCCTGCCTCAGAACTCCCTGTAGTTGCCAACTGGGAATGGTCAACCAGAAAAGTGACAATGTGATGCTGGTAGAGGACACTAAAAGCTGATTGGTCAATGTAAATAGATGACTTTATGATATGGAAAGATGAGAGCTGTTAGTAAAATTTAGATCTAGCAAGTGCCTCACAATGTGTGGGAATTGCATGAGTAGCTCAGGGGCAACATGCTTGCCTTAGAAGTAAGACGACATGGAGCAACAAACACAGGTTCGATCCCAGGTCCAGCTTAGAAACCTCTGGGTATTAATCGCATTATAAATGACATATCATACCTGTTAAAAATCCCAGAGCACGGATTTCTTCCAGAACTGCTGTATGAAAGAGTTCACAGATCATTCACCAAGAGGTAACATGCCTTTGGTTATTATCCCCTGAAAAGGACTGCAGGTGTAGTAACACAGATACATGGTCAGCCAGGGACGAATTGTGCTTCTTAGGTGAACAAGTGCTAGAATATAGTTGCCGCACTTGCTTGTTGTGTTTATCTCTGGCAAATACCCAGATGAGCTGTAAATAGACCCTTCAACTCCATTGAGTCGCAAAGCGCTAGAATAAACTAGCACTTTTTCACCGCCTCTTCGGCAACCACTGCCATGGCAGAGCATATGGCCCCCCTGCGGCACAATATGAGAGAAAGCAAGAGCGAAATCTCAGCTCCCAGAGATGTAAATTATGTGTTGTGAGAATGTCTTGTTCTTTCCACGCAGAGCGCCGTTGAGTCATCCTGCCCTTTAATTGGTGATGTCAGTGTCTGAAAATGGGCTCCGCTCTTTCTCCTTGGGATGTAGGACAAGAGAGGAATAGCCAGAGCTCGGATGGTGGGGAGTTCTATGGCTACACTATCCTTAAAGGAATCGTCGTGTGTGCAAGACTGAGGGGTTCACTGTGAGTCTGGGGTAATGGTAAACACATGTGGCATTTTAAATGCCTCCTCTTTTTTTTAACATACTACCTTATTATGAGATGGGATTACATGCATATATTGAAATGATTCCATGGTATACATAATGGGCGTTTGTACCTGAGCTCTTGCTGGTCCAATAATAACGGTGCCGGAAAGCCTACGGGCACCGTTGTTACTGGACCGGAACACTACGAGTCTGCGGCGGGTGCCGTCCCGCCCACCAGGGTCTGACATGGCAGACGGGACGACACCTGCCCGTAGACTTTCATGGAAGTACCGGCACTGTTGCACACGGTGCCGGTGCTTCCATGCTCCCCATTCCCATTGGGTCCTACTGGACTCAGTGAGAATGGGGATTTACATTTTCCGGCGCCTGACTTCACAGACCGCCAGGGCTGTAAGGCCCTTGTGTTTCCGTAAAGTCAGGCACCGGAAAAATGTGCAAATCCGGCGGCAACCTGCCGGTTTTACCGGCATGGTTACCCCCGGACTTGTAATGAGGCCCTAGGTTATGGTGAACCTGGCGTAGCACTGAGCTATCACAGCCGTCTTTGGGGCTAGACGGGACAGAAAAGGCTCGCCAGTATGAGCATAAGATACGCCCAAGTGAAATGAAGTCCTCGTGAGGGCTCGGGAACTTTACCACCTTGCCCACCCCTGACCCCGGGATGCTCCCTGGCTACTAGCACCACAGGCCTACATATGTAGGTTTTTTTTTTAACGGAATCCAAGGTTTGCACAAATTGTGCAGCCCCCTTCCCTTAAAAAATTCAACACTCAAATATGGCCCGAATTGGAAATAGTAAAGGGACTCACTGTGCCTGGGAGGCGGACAAGGCACCTATGGAGCCTGATGGAGATAGTCACATAAATGAGGGATAGGGGAGAAGGCGCAGGACTAAGGGTGGGGGGAAGGGGTAGTACTGGTGCACCAGCTGACATAAAACCTCGGGGATCTGGGGGAGACGCATACTACAAACGGAGGTCTGGTGGTTGATGTCTAAACAATTGCACCAGACGACCAGCATTCCAATCCCATCCTCCTCACTTGACCACAATGGGTGTGACCCTGGAAAACTTATTTTACCTTCCAGTGCCTCAGCTCTCCTATCTTCTAAAATTGGGACCATTTGGAAACGGAAGTCACCCTGGTATTTAACATAATGTTAAATAAATGGCCCTGCCCCCTCCTCTTACCCAGTTAATTTATCTTCCCCTAGAAGCTTCTGGAAACCGACTGATAAGACAGGCGCACCAGGAATTCGTTTTTTAAATGATAATGCCTATTTGTAGATAGGCAAACCATGCAAAATAACTCCCTTCAGAGTGCTTAGGTTATAGACTAGAGGGGCGAGAGGGGAGACAGGAGTATGAGGAGGGGGTAGGGTTATTAAAGAGAACTAGAGTCAGGAAAGAGCAGTGGTAGAATAAAAAACTGAGGGGAGCCCTCATGATTCGTGAAACATTATTTGGTATTAAGGTCTTATAAGTTTCTAATATGGCCTAAGAAACACAAGTAGCAAAGGAACCTTTAAAAGACTCTTGGACTATGTAACTAAAGGAGTGGCATCACAGATGTAGGGCCCCCTTACCAGTCCGGCGGTCCGGAAATAAGGGTGCCGGTAGTAACGTACCAGCACCCTTTTCAGACCTGCCAAGAGCACCGTGCCCTGCAGCCATGGTTGTCACGGAACCAACGGCACGGTTAGCAACGGTGCAGGTGCTTCCGTGTCCCCATAGGAATGGGGACTTACATTTCCTGCCGCCTGACGTACCAGGCCGCCGGGACTTGTAACGTCTTGCGGCACTGGGATATCAGGCGGCGGTACGGCTGTTATGGGGTTGCTGGAAAACCACCACCGATTGACGTGTTTTCCGGCCACCCCATAACGAGGCCCATAGTTGAGGTTTTTTTGTACCTCCCAAGAAAGGGAGTAGAATATATTTGAAAAGGTATGTTCAATATAATATAATTAGAAATAAAAAACTAACATAAAAATATTCACATACAAAAACAATTTCAAGATAGGTCAATGCATTTTTTCCAGTAATGCTGTCCTTTTGAAGGAAATGCATGAATATTATGTATTAATTCTTATTAAAACATGAGAAAACTGCAAAATAAGTTTAAAAAATCAAATTATATATTATCTATGTTATATTTTCCCTACAGAGTATTACAGAGCAAATAATCTAACTCATAATGTCTGAAACTGATTATATCATTTTAAACATGATTGATAGTGACATCTACTGAGGTGATAGGCTCCAAGGTGGCAGAGCAACCCTGTAGGTAAAGTCCTGCCACCCAAGTTAAGGACAAAGGTGGTGGGCCATTACCTACACGGTCGGCCCGCCACAGAGGTGCATATCACCATTAGCTCTCTACACGGGTGCTAATGTTTTTTTTGTTGATGGAAAGTATTTTCTTTCCATTAATGGGTCTTCTCGTGTCGTCCTGTCATGGATAGAAAATACTATACCAACATGGCCACCATGAAATAGGAAGGCGGGCCTCCTGAGACCCTTTTCCATTTCCATGGCAATCCAAATGGAGCTGGGACAGAAGCTGCAAGAGCAGGTAAGTGGGGTTTGGGGCTGTGTGAAAAAAAATGCTGGGTTGGTGGTGGAAGATGGCGTGCAGGGGAACCAGCCATCAGGCGGCTTAGGACACGGGCTGACAGTGGCAGTGTCAGCCCGCGTTCCGAGCCTCCCGATTCACTGGCTCCCCCACCGAGGGGGCTAATGGGCAGGAGAATATTGTTACTCATTATTTTTTCATTTACTTTCACTCAGGGAAATCAGGTTGGGTAACCCCAGCTGATCCTCAGCTCATGGGCAATTCTAGAATCCTACCGTGGCTGAACCTTGGCTAGCCCTGCATTCTGCGGATGGGTGTGGTCTCTTTCCCAGTTTTAACCTACCTGATCTGCAGCAACCTTCCGCTCAACCGACACTCATTTCTAGCCCTGTTTATCTTTTCACCTTCAGGAAAATCTAATTTGAAGCACATTGGCAATTTGGAAGGTCGCACTGGATTGGCCTGGTCCACAACCCTATCAGTAGCCTTTCAAGGGCACCCGCCTATTTGTGACCATTTCACTTTTAGAAAAGGCCACCACAGTTCACAGCCTAAACCCTAAACCCGCCCGTGTTTAACTGTAAGAGGATAGCCAGGGAATAAGCTGAGCGCTCTGCTTACACATTTGAGCAATTTACCCCGGATTTCATGGATTTTCAAATCAGTATATACTAATAGAACTGAAAGAAACACCATCTCGAGTATACAATTGCCTCTGTTGCTGGGGCTGGTTGTTGCTGCATCAGCTATTTTCTTCAAGTAGGCAGGTGTCAGATTTCACAGCTCCAAGAGCAGCTGGGAAATAGGGTGGGGGAGCGAGACCCACGATTTAACTCTGAGTTCGCTGTTTGACATACTTCTTTTCAGATATTATTCCAGAGGCTACAGCTTTAGCACCTTATTTCTGTGTGGAATTTGCGGCTCATCTGGGTCAAGATGGTCAAGTGGGTGGTTATGAGATTCACCACTCTGAATGGAATGTGAAAAACAAGATGGCGGCCAGAAAGGCTGGAAAGCCTATAGAAATGAATGGGTTGGTCAGTGTGGATGTCAATCATTAACATTCAAGCCTATGAGGTGAAAGGATGCAACAACAACTATGTAATGGCAGGGAGGGGATGGCGGATGGGTGAGAGAGAGGCAAAGGAGCTGGACGAGAGAGAGATGTGGAGAAACAAAGGACTGTAGAACTTGAGAGACATTGAGAGACTCATCTGCGTAGGTAAATGTGAACTCTTCAAACATACTTGTGTCATGGACATATGACCGAGAATCATATCCGTTTTCAAGTTCAAAAATAATAATTGAAGTAAGCTCCACCTTTTAGATGAAACTATTGCATTGGAGTACAGGTAGGAGGAGGCGGCAGATGATGTGTGAGGAGGGACACAAAGCTTGTGGGTGTTGTTCAGTTGTACCCATCCATTCAGTGCCCATGGCCATGCTAATCCCTATGGCCAGTCCCACCCACTGCCTGACACTCCTCGCTTAAAATAGATCCTCCCGGTATCTCTTTGAGCCTGATCTTTCAAGCAGTTACATCAAACTTTGGCCTGCCAGTGTTATTTACAAGTAGTCTGCTGAGAGTTAATGGCTTAATGTCAGCTGTAAACGTGCTACTGCTGTAAGTAAAATGTCCTAACCAAGCGTGTCTTAAGCCCATTGATTTACATCTGCTCCTTGCACTAAAGTCATATTACTTACAAGCACTGAAAAAGCCAGCGGTTCTGGGTATTGGATAGAAAGTTGCCAGGCACTGCTATCACTCTCCCTGGTAATCACACTTTTTTTCTCCAGCTGTTGCCATTTTATGGCCAAGTAGTCCCATTATGGCAGTGCCTGGTAAACGTCTACCTGATGCCTACAAAAAAGCCACAATTGCTAGCTTTGCCAATGTTTGTTTGAAAGCCTACTTAGGTTGAGGCAGTGTACTTGTCTCCCATCTGCAATATCTTTCCCCCTAAAAGTCGTGTTGGTACAATAAATGATGGAGCTAGCCATTGATGACACCAGCACTTGGCAACTTGCTTCTTTCTCTTGGAAACACTGTAATGTTGACATTTAAATGCAATTGTAGTCCTAACATGGCAAGTGAGTGTTCTGGCCACCTAATAAACCATTAGACGGAAGGTCTGGTCTGTAACGGCCACCTGAATCACGGGGATTTACTATGCGGAGTAATCAGAGTGATGTGGGCAGGGCTGAGGTGGGAGCCCCAGCCCAGGTCGAGCAGCGCCGTTCTCCACAAGGAACAGAATCAAGCACAGCTGGGGGCATACTAGTATAACCTCTGGGTGTAGCACAGAGACACCAGGTTTTCCCGCTCTTCTCCGGGCTCTGGGGAAGAGCGTGGAGTCTCAGGGTTTGCCGGCCATCCGTCCAAGCATCTCCATTACCCACCCCTCCATGTGATTGGAGGGTTACCATCTCCATTCATTTCTACCCTTCTCTTCATACCGTTTCCAGTCTACCTGCTCTTGATATGGTTTTTAGCATTACATGCATTTTTTTCCGTACACATTGAACAACTTTAGCGAGTTCATCACAGTCCCTGTATTCCCCAACTTGTGAGAATACTGCCATCTGCTGACAAGCTGTAGTACTGCACACAAGGTAACTGACTGAGCATGTGGGCGTGGACTGGCGAATATATGGGCGTGGCCGTGCAAACGTGTGGGCGGGGCATTCCGGGACTTGGATCACTGGGTTTTTCATTTTTAAATGTAGGCAGGTATGGCTGGGGGGGGGGCGGCTCCTGCAGGGGAGACAGAGACTGGGGGATTTGCATAAAAGCAAAGATTTTGGGGGCATAAGAACGACAGAATTTGATATAATGCCTGTGAAAGTGATTCACGCATTGGGCCGGAACAACGCTCTGGCAGGACCAGTGGTCGAAGTGTACGAAAAGAAGTAGTGGAACTATGTTCCCTGCTGGCCTGCACCCACTCCCCAGAAACCCATCATCATGTCCCCTCCCACACAATACTCAGATCCAGACACCTGCACCTGCTGTTAAAGGGAACGTTCAGTGCAGTGCACTGAAAGTGCAAGTTTCAAATTCTTCCTACGCTTTTATTTTAAAACAAAACCATTCCGGAACGGTTTCTTTTTAAAAATAAAAGTAAAGGAGCTGTAAATGGTAATTTAGAAAAGTAGAGGACCACTGGGCTGGACACATTCTGCAGGAGCACAGCTCCTTCTTGTTCCAGCCCAATTCCGCCCAGGGTTATTTGGGAACACAGAGAAAAGTGACTTTGTATCCATATATATTTTCCATATTCTTATTTCTTTGTGATGACATCATCTCAGGGTACCCCCTTCTTGGAGAGCATTCCATTGCTGTTCCTCTATGTTTGCGATATATAAAACCCAGCAGCACATCTTAGCAAAGGACACACTGTTAACCACTACTCCACATGAAGTTATAGCGTGAAGCTTTGAAATGTGGGGCCCGGTTGCCCAGAAGCCGTGCCCTTAAGGACGGGTTTGAAGGGCATTCGTGGTGAGCGGGACTCTGCGAGACATACATGGGAGGACGTTAGGACTGCTGTGTCTGTAAGCAGAGAGGCCTGCCATCTCAAAGAAAAAGTCAGATGAGTGTGAGTTGAGAGTAGGCGTGACTTCCCAGTACTGGGGTGGTAGAATAGAAAGTTCCTATATGCAGAGTCAACGGAGGGGGTTTGGGAAAGCCAACATGGGGTGTATGAGCAGGGATCGAGTCAAAAAAAATAGTGGGCGGAGGGGGGGATCTGATGCACCGATTGGGAAGTGACGTCACATGAAGTGAACAGAGCCTAAAATTAAATATGCAAATTTCATTCAACTTGTCTTTGATATAATATATGATCGTTTATTTATATAGCACCTACACACAATTGTTTCAAAGCGCTTCAAGGCAAGGGAGGGAACAAGGGAAAATACAATGACATCCTTACAGGCCATGAACAGTAAGGATGTGAAATTAACTATCGTCTTGGGAGGATAGCTCAGCTGCAATGTGCTCGCCTTGGAAGCAGGACTACACGGAGCAACACAGGTTCAATCCCCGGGTCTGCGCTTAGAAACTTCTGGGTATTAAGCGTGTTATAATTAACCTATCATATCATATAAATAACATATCATATCGTACTCGGCCTAATGACATTTCAGATAGTACAAGAGCTAAGAAATATGTAAGGAAGGGAGAGGGCCAGTGGGAAGGAAATGGAAACAGACAGGCGACTACTGTACTAGGCATTACAACATTTCTGGTAGAGCCGGAGAATTTCCACAATTGACGTCACAATTGTGAAATTTCACAATATAAGAAAGTGCACAGACCAACTAAACACTTGCTAGTAAAACATATGTTCTTATTACATTGCTGGCTAATTATAAAAGGTGGGCACATTTTAGATGAAAGAATCTTTAAGAAAATGTGTCCTGTATGGCAGCTTGTCAATAGGCGACATTATTGTGTGCTGCCTCTAGCAATCCTTCTGCTCTTGTGGCTATGTGTCATGCCTTCTACACTCATGACTTGGGTTCGACTTGTGGACCCAGCACAGCCTACGTCAAGTGTGTGCACCAAATTGTTATTTTTGTATTCCTTAAAATCACTAGGTGGGAGGCATCCGCCCTTCAAAAAAGTGGGCGGAAGCCATCGATCCATGTGGTCGCTCAACTGTGCCCTGTGTGCGAGCAAAGTTGGTAGCTGGGGGTTGAGCTGGTTTGAACGAGGTGGCAGGGAAAGATGGTGGACACATTTTAAAAGTGGTGCAGGGGGATTTGTCAATGGTGTGCCGGTATCCTTGTATCATGGAGGAAGTCCGAGGCTGTCAAGGGAGATTGAGCCAGGGTTGGCAATATGAGCCACTTCCCAAGTGAGGCATAGAAAGGGGCTGAGGAAATCCTCTCTTTTTCTGAGGTCTAGAGCCTTAAGCAGGCATTGGCTTGATGCATGGTCTGCACCATTCAGATCTTCAGCTGTTGTGAACTATGACTACCATGGTCCCACAACATTGACTATGCTGCCTAGGGCTGATGTATGTTGTAGTCCAAAATATCTGGAAAGCCAAAGGTTGCAGACTTCTAACCCAGTGAAGTGTAAGGTGGGGACATATCTTGCAGCTTTTGAGATGTTGGCAGCAGGAATCAGAGCCAGTGTATTTGATGCAGGTGTTCAGCTCGTGGTATGTAGGGCTGGGGCTGATGGGAAATGCATGATTCCTGGTCATCGCCCGGAAGCACGGGTCCATCTTGGATTACAAGCCTGAGGCTCCTTTGCTTTTTGAGATGCAGCATAGGAGAGGGGAGTGGACAGGTGGAGAAGATGCAATGTGTCGCCAGCACAGGGGTGGCAGGAAAGCCCACACGTAGGTGTGACATCATACTGTGGTGATGTATGAATATACATGACAAGGGGGCCCACACAAGGTCCTTGTGTGACTCCTAGGGGCAGTGAGGGGAGTGTAGACTTAAAGGATCTTCATGGCACAGGGTAGGATTGGTCTTAAAGTTAAACTTGTCAATGCTTCATACAGAGCAGGGGAGCCCCTTAGGGTAGCTCAAAGATTGTGCCATATGTTTAAAGCCCTGAGCAGACATGGGTAGCACTTGTATGTTGAGGTGGGTTCCACTGAAGATGGCAGAGGTCAAGGAGAAGACATTACCATGGAATCTCAGTAAGCCGTACCACAACTTGGCTACTCCTCAGATCCTCCAGCTCTAAGTCCCTTCAGGCTGCGACCTTCAGAAGAAAGATGGAAGCTGGCAGAGCATTGGCTGCTGCTGGGTCAACCTTCTGGAGTGAGCACCCATTTGCCATCAGATACTAGGAACACCACCTGCCCTTTTCAAGTGATCTTTGCTGCTAGACGTCTGAAGGCGTGCACACTAGATTGCTCTACTCTTTGTCTTGATCATCATATTGGTGTCTTGATCATCAAACTGCGACTCTCTGACATCCTCATTTTTTGGTTAACTTGATGTCTGCTTGGTGTCTTGATCATCATACTGCGACTCTCTGACATCCTCATTTTTTGGTTAGCTTGGTGTCTTGATCGTCATACTGCGACTCTCTGACATCAACACTTTTTGGTTAGCTTGGTGTCTTGATCATCATACTGCGACTCTCTGACATCCTCATTTTTTGGTTAACTTGATGTCTTGATCATCATACTGTGACTCTCTGACATCCTCACTTTTTGGTTAGCTTGGTGTCTTGATCATCATACTGCGACTCTCTGACATCCTCACATTTTGGTTAGCTTGGTGTCTTGATCATCATACTGTGACACTTGATTTGCACCCTGGCTCGGCTTTGAGCCTTCATCTCTTCCTAGACCTCCGACCCCCTGTATGTTTCTATTTATTTGCACTTGCCAGGGCCTTTGCACTTATGCTCTTTGCACTTCTTATCTTTCTCCACCTTTGCACTTAACTCACCTAAATGTGTTCCAAGGTTGGTGGAAGGTCAGATGTCTGCATCCCTTTGCTTTCATTTGGAGACGCTACGAAGGGACTGTGTTTGTATAGAAAGCCACCGAGGCTCCTGCTGCTCCTGATTGCACCATTACCATTTATCGAATGTCTGGCATTTTGTTCCCCACCCACACATTCCAACTGAGAGCTTATATTACCACATGCCCACATGTGTGGGCACTGCTCGTCGTTTGCAGTTGCTCTCAAAATTCAGACCATGACTCTTTTGCAAGTCTATGCAAAAAGGACAAGCATACTCGTCCTTGGCACTGAAAGCAATGCATGCAGCATCTGCATTTCTATGACAGGTGGGGCATTCTCATTCCATGCATGGCGTTTTTTGTTTGGCATAAGCAGCGGCAGCCGTAGGGCTTCTTTACAGCCCTGGAGCTGATACTGAAACAGGAGGTATTTGCAAAATACCACAGACATACCGCATGGAGTTCCCGGAATCCTAGCAGAGGTATTCCAGGAAAACCACTACCATTTGCACTGTACCAGTGGTGTGCTCTAATTGGGTCCCAAAACTGGCATGCCATGTTCCCTGGCTGGTTTTCTGTGCAGAACCTGCCAGGCTGTATGGAGGCCCTGTGTGCATAAGTGTGCATACATGATGCGCAACCCAAGCATAAGGTCCCGTGTAATGAGTCACCCAAGTACAAGTATAAGGTCCTGTGCATTGATTCACCCAAGCACAAGCATAAGGTCCCCTGGATTTATTTATAGGTTATTTATAACGCACTTAATACCCAGCGGTTTCTAAGCGCGGACCCAGGAATCGAACGTGTGGTGCTCCATGTAGTCTTGCTTCCAAGGTGAGCCAAGGCAAGCACATTGCAGCTGAGCTATCCTCCTGAGACGATGGCCTGAGATGACTCAGAAACGTCACAAAGCTGTCATGGTTCTTCATGGTCCAGTGGCAGTTACAGAGGAGTGGCAGTAATAAGCGGTCTGGTAAGGATAATTCCTCTATTAAGCTGATGCATATTGCATTTTGCAAGAGGAATGGCCGAAAAAGGTCCCTTAGTTATGCAGTTTTCCCACAACCAAGTAGGGGTGTACCGAACTTCGGCTTGGAGTAAGTATTCGGCTGAATTCCGGTAGAACATGAACTCAGAAAGGCAAATATAGACTTCAGTTTGCAAAACTGAATAGAATTGGACCAGACAAATCGCTATCACACAGCTGAAAAATATCTTATATTCTAATCTGCTATTTGGGGCATGTTTTGTTAAAGATTCTTAGACGAAAAAGGTGCTCATCTTTTATACTTAGCCTGCAACACCACAGGAACATCTTTTCTTTTGGCGAATGTTTATATGCAATGTGCACTTTTTTCAGGTGGAAAAAACAAACTGAAAGAAATGTGCATAGATACTTTCAGTTCCTGTCATGTCACTTCCCATTGCGTACGTCATAATCCCCCCATTTCTTTTTTTAAGGACTTGAGTCCCGAGTTTAACATTATCTGATATTTTATTAGGAATTATAAGTTGCATATGTTTGTGTATTGACGAGAAAGACTGGCTAGGATAAGTGAAAAGTGAGCAGCATTTGTTTGAGTGGGGTGAATAGTTGTGAGATGGAGTTCAAGCATTTCAGATTTCCTCTTGACTTTTGTCCTGCATGAGCCGACATTAACCATTTTATACATTTCTATGTGAGCTGCAAAGAAGTTTTGAAACTCAACCACATCGACTTTGCAACTGGATAGAGAATGCAATGCATCTGATTCACAAAGGCAGTCCTTTTACATTTGTGAAGCCCCCTACTTTAACTGGCACTGAATATGCAACCATCTTCTGTACATTTGGTCCCTTCATTTTGGTTATATCTGCTTTATTTCTGGCTTTTATACTTTAAATAAAGATGCAACATTAATTACAATGAAGAGAAATAAAAGTATAGAATGCATTTAAAATGGTGCTTTATTTGTGTTTTTAATAAGTGTGTTTTTTGAAGTTTGGAACATGATTTATTAAATAAAGCAACTATTCGGCTTCATATTCGGCTTCGGCCGAATAGTTGACAAACTATTCGGTATTCGGCCAAATACTAAATATGCTATTCGGTACAGCCCTACAACCGGGACAGATGATCCCTTAATGGAGAATAGAAGATTGATATGTACATAATATAAACAGATTGTATTTCAGAGTTTGTAGCAAGGAATTGCAGTAACAAATGTACTATCCGGCATCATTGGCAATGCACTGATGCTGGTTAAGCAAATTTGCCAGATAACTGAATGCTGGTGATCCCAGCCAGTTAACAGAGCAACGAACCGGGATTTGAGTGCATCCAGACTTGATGCTGTGTTTGCGGGGTTTTACGTTTGGTTATCCGACATAACACTTGTTATCTGGGTTTACTTTTTTACCGAAATGTCTTGTTACACTCAATGGGCGATGCCGACCAATTAAGCAATATGCCCTGAGCGGCGGGGGCATTACCAACTCAGGTAATGCCCCGGGGCCCATAGTTATAGGCCCCGAGCGAAGCGAGGGCCTTAACGAAGGCCCTGGGTCATTACCAGAGTCGGTAATGCCCCGCCGCTCGGTGCATATTGCTATTAGTACCCCGGCCCGCAAAAACTGCGTGACTGGGGCACTAAAAGCTTTATTTGTTTCCCGAAACGCTGCAGCGTTTCGGGAAAAAAAAAGACGTCAAAGAAAATGGCCTCCATGGAAAGGGAAAACGGAGTCTGTAACGACTCGGCGAGGGCCAATCAGAATGGCTCTTTCATTCTGATTGCGCCCTCGCCGGGTACTAATAGATGATAGTGGTTATTCGGTACCAGATAACAAAGCTGTTACTCTATGTAAGAAACCTATATCTTTGGACTATTGGAAAGATGGAGGTGCATTATTTTCTGAGAGATATGTGAACAGGTGTTTCTAGCAACTGCCTCTGGGACAAGGGGAGACACAATCTAAATGTTCTATTAGCAGCAGGCATTCTTTTCAAAGGGCACGCTGCTCTTTTCTGCATTTAGCAGGGAAGGGGGCAATGATATCTTTGTGTTGTGTCCACTAGCAATGAGTGTAGCCTGTTAGACATGGGTCAGGCAGCGTTCAGAATGGGAGACATATTTATGTCCATGCCCAAAAACGCTACATGTCACAAAGGTGCATTCCCGGCAGTGAAATGTAGGGTGGGAACTTGGGAAGATTACAAACAGAGCTAAAGAAAGCAGTAGCTTTGTGTTTTTCCTGGGCCACTAATGCTTCTGAATTCTGCTCACATCACGCAGAATGACGCTGCTAGCCACTTGATGTTGAACTGGTATTGGGCAAGCTCCTGCCATTTTATACAGAACTCAGGGATTGTAGCTGGCATGTGTGTATTGGTCTCCGGCCTATTGATTGCAGTGGGGTGGGGGCACGTGTGAGTGAGTTATGGGTTACAGGCAGGGGATCGGGGGCCATTTTATAGAGAACCCAGGGATCGTAGCTGGCATGTGTGTATTGGCCTCTGTCATATTGATCGCAGTGGGGTGGGGGCACGTGTTAGTGAGTTATGGGTTACAGGCAGGGGATCGGCAGTCATTTTACACAGAACCCAGGGATCGTAGCTGGCATGTGTGTATTGGCCTCTGTCATATTGATCGCAGTGGGGTGGGGGCACGTGTTAGTGAGTTATGGGTTACAGGCAGGGGATCGGCAGTCATTTTAACCCAAGGATTGTAGCTGGCATGTGTGTATTGGTCTCCGGCCTATTGATCGCAGTGGGGTGGGGGCACGTGTTAGTGAGTTATGGGTTACAGGCGGGGGATGGGCTGCCATTTTACACAGAACCCAGGGATCGTAGCTGGCATGTGTGCATTGGTCTCCGGCCTATTGATTGCAGTCAGTGGGGGCACGTGTTAGTGAGTTATGGGTTACAGGCAGGGGATCGGCGGCCAATTTACACAGAACCCAGGGGTCGTAGCTGGCATGTGTGTATTGGTCTCCTGCCTGCCTATTGATCGCAGTGGGGTGGGGGCACGTGTTAGTGAGTTATGGGTTACAGGCAGGGGATCGGCGGCCATTTTACACAGAGCCCAGGGATCGTAGCTGGCATGTGCGTATTGGTCTCTGGCATATTGATCACAGTGGGGTGGGGGTACATGTTAGTGAGTTATGGGTTACAGGCGGGGGCTGGACCACCATTTTATAGAGAACTTAGGGATCGTAGCTGGCATGTTTATACTCTGTCCGATTGATCTCAGTGGGGTGGGGGTACATATTAGTGAGTTATGGGTTACAGGCAGGGGCTCGGCTGCCATTTTACACAGAACCCAGGAATCGTAGCTGGCCTGTGTGTATTGGTCTCCGGCCCATTGATTGCAGTGGGGGCACGTGTTAGTGAGTTATGGGTTGCAGGCGGGTGCTGGGCTCCTAGTAACATTGCTTTGCCCAAGTGCACCCACCGAGGAGGATATGTGAATTCATGAGTCTCGCTTGTGACGTAGGCTTTAAAAATGGGCTCACCAGCAAGCGGCTTAGCTAGGACGATGTTTGGAGTTATGCATCCCCAATGCGAACCCACTTTCAAAGGTAAGAGTCCTCAGGTGGGTGGAGCTCACTTGAGGTGATGATGACAGCAGCAGGTAATAGAGATGAGGGGAGTCGCCGGTCTAGGAGGAGGCTCCCAGTAGCCCTCCCTGGTCACAGCTTCCAACTCACCACTTTCATCTGGAGAACATGTTTCGTCCAGACAGGGCACCGACCGCTCACTGGGGTATGGCACTGTGGCCCTGCATATCGCTCAAACCCACCTGCACGAGTCTACCTCTACTTTACATGTATTTATTTATGAAATTGAAGACTGAGCTCTCACAGGCTTTGGAAACATGCAAATCACATAGGTGCAAGGGAACAAGGCATGGGAGAAGAGCAAAGATCAAAGTGGGGGTGTGGGAGAAAGAGCAGCCCCACAAGGGGCCATGTTAGTGCTGTGACACACTTACAATCAAACTGAATGCATCACAGGCAGTGGCGTACCGAGAAGGTGATAATGGGGGTCAGCTTGTCCCCCCAGTGGCTCTTTTAAGAGCCATACCGGGATAATGAGGGTGCCGAGCAGGAGGACGGTGTTCCTGCTCAGCACTCTCATTGTCCGGGCAACAGGACACCTTTCCTGTTGGAGCACCGGACAGTAGAGCGACTCTCCCATGGAAATGACATGTTGCTCTGTAGCAACAGAGCATTACAGTGTGAGCCGTTGGGCTGAGCAGGTAGGCAAGCCCCATGTGGAGAGTAAACACATACCACAAGTATCTTTTGGATACCAAACCAGCCACATTTTACTATCACTGCAAACATAAATTCACTCCAAAGATATGACAATTTTCTAATATAAAACAGTTATCAAATAACAGCACAATTTACAACACTTTCTACTGGTAAGTGGCCCAGGCAGACCATGGGTCTCCGCCCTGCCAGGGCATCACATGATGATGAGGCCCTGACCCCCCCCCACCATGCCCTACTCGGGAGGCGTTACTGGGAGGCAGCCCCGTTTCTCACCGGACCCAGCTGCCTCCCCGGTCCGGCCACTCCCCTCCCTCGCTTGGAGACTCAGGATGCTGTGACTCATTCCTGCTCCGGAGTCCACCAGAAAGTGATCTCAGTGTCCCCATGGTCCTCCCCCATCAGCCCCCCCACAACACTCAATAGATCTAATGGCAAAAAAATTCTGTTGTAACAGTTCCGTCCCATGCTGGGATAAATGCATGCCGTCCTGGTGACAAGTTCCCGGACCCCTTAACCGGTCGTTATTGAAGACTTGAAAGTGGCCATGACACGCAGCCATCCGAGCTAGATCATTGTTCACTTTGCATGCCGACATGTTTAACGGGTGAGCCGGGCCCGGGTATCCCCAGTTCAGTCTAGGGATAATCTGAGACCAGGCGAGCACTGCCCCCGGGCAAGCCCGCCCCAACCAGGATGGTACAGACAACAATCTCCTGATCAGCTCCTTTTTCCCCAGCCACATCAAATCGTTAGCCCCAATGTGCAAGATTACCAGCGAAGGACTTGACAGCCCCACCCTCATGAATCCTTCCACCAATACCGGCACCTGTTCCACCTGCAACCCTCCGCGATAGATCCAGTGGATATCGAAGGCTGTGTCCTCCAACAGCCTTGGCAGTTCTCGCACCCTCTGCTTCATCCTTCTTACGAAAGAGTGCCCTATGACCCACACCACCGATTTCGCCATCTCCTTCCTCAAAAATGGACAAAAGAACAAGTTAGCCATCTCATGGTACACCACCTCCTTATTTACATACTTTTTCCTTAGTCATCATTCTTGCCCTGCACCCTTGCTCTACTAACACAATAGGTGTGGTCTGATGTAGCCCTTATAGGCGTGGGATTTCCAACTCCTAATAATCTTGATCTGTCCTTCACCTTACCCGTAACCTGCGGCCGTGGTGCCTGCCCCAATTCTGAAAAAGTGCGGGGCAAATCCTACCACCCCCACAAGCCCTGCTTTTCCCAGTGCTTCCTGAACTGGTACCTGGACAGGCACGACCCATTCCTGGGTAGAAACAGCGTGCCAACCTGATCCCTCCTAAATGCCAGGTTTACCCGTAGCCTCCCCACCGCACAGATGTCTGCTAAACCATGTACTAACATGGTCATCCTAGCCCCTTTTCCCTACTGGTCCATTTTAGACTTTCTGAACCAAATATGCGACAGTCTGTCCCCTTCAAATGGCAAGTTGTCCCGGGCCAGCCTTCCCGCAATGTCGATTGTTGCTGCCACCATGACGTCCCCAATACTGAAGGCCCCAAATAATGCAGTGGCAAAGACAGCCCTGAGCACAGCAATTTCCCAATCGTCTCTGCATATCTTCCCCTGTGCCCGTGCTGTTGCTGCTAGCTTGTCCGGGTCTTATGGTCTCATGCTCTCACCCCCTGTTACCACGGTCCTCTTGCAGCCGGACAATGCCTTCTTGGTGCAAAATCGGCAGATAGTGGGGACCGTCCTTGTAAACCTTACGAAAAAACAATGGTCGCCATCTTTGTTCTGGACATCCCCATTAAAAACCACTCTGTATGCAGCTGACTCAGGAATTTTCTCATTGCATTTCTATGAAAAATGTCTTCCAAACCCAGCCCCTCGGGGTTACAGGCAAACTCTCTTTGTAAGCCCTTTTTGTCTTTTGTGATACTTAAACCTCTAGTAGACAGGCTAATTCCCGGCCCCAAGCTCCCATAGTGTCTCAGGGAATGCAGACATTGCTACATCCGCCCCTGGTTGCCATTGCTGGAGCTCCTGTCGATTAGGGCGGGACAGGGCATCAGCCACATTAATAAGTACACCTGTTACATGTTCTGCCTGAAAGCGCCCATTACCCTTTAAAATAGTAGCACTAGTCTCTTGAGTAATCTCAGCACCATTGGGCATGTTCCCCTCTGGCTATTGATTGAGCATACCATGGGCGCAATGTCTGACCCAAAAACTACATCCCTGCCCCTCAACTCATTGCCCCAGGTAGTTAATGCCACTTTTATTGGAAACAGCTCCAGAAATGTTATGTTTCTGCACAAGCCCTCCACCTTCCAACTGTCTTGCCACCGTTTCCCACACCATTTGTTGGCCAGGATGGCCCCGAACCCTACATTTCCTGCTGCATCAGTGAACAACCCCAACTGGCCGTTGTTCTCGAATTTCTTTAGGCCAAACCTGGATCCCGTTGAAGCCCTTCAAAAAAGTATCCCAGATTACCAGGTCCTGTGGTTGCTTTTTTTACACCCTGGTGTAGTGATGAGTGTTTGTCAGCCCTGACATAGCCCCTGAGATGGATCAAGAGAAGGGCCTCCCCATAGGAATAATTCAGAGTGAAAGGTTCAGCTGTCCCACCAGACTCTGAAGCTGCTCCAGAGTTACCTTCTTAGCCCTCAGGCAGGCGGCTACCGCCTCCCTGAAGTCCTGCAGCTTGTCCACCGGGAGGCAGCATTAACCCCTTGCATAGTCAAATTAAATGCCAAGGAAGCATAGTGAAGTAGTGGGGCCTTCCATCTTCTCTGCCGCCAGTGTGACCCCCATTTTTCTTGCCACCTTGTGAAACGTTTTTGGTGCCTTTTCACATTCATCAGTGTCTTGCCGCCCCAGGAATAGTAAATCATCCAGGTCATGTAGGACCTGCGCTCCCTTAGATTGCTTCTTTGTCACCCACTCAAGAAACGTACTGAACGTCTCGAAGTAGGGGCATGAGATCAAGCAACCCATGGACAAGCACTTGTCATAATAGAATTTTCCTTCCACCTGAAACTCTAGCAAATGGTAGTCCTCTGGGTGAAATGGTAGTAGCCGGAAGGCCTCCTCAACGTCTGCCTTTTCCAGAAGTGCCCTCCTCCTCATCCGTCTGAACCGTGTTACTGCGGAATCAAAGAAGGCCTACCTCACCGAACGCTGGTCCTCATAGATAGCATCATTAACTGAAGCCCCCTTAGGAAAAGATAAGTTATGTATCATCCTATACTTCCCTGGTTCCTTTTTTGGAATCATTCCCACAGAGGAACAAACCAGCACCCCCCATTGGCGGTGATGAGAATAGACCTGCAAATCTCCCCAATTTAACCTCCTTGGCCACTTTTTCCTTCAATATTGTTGGTTGTGTCCGGGCCAATCTCAGGTTCCAGGCACAGGGTTTGGGGGGGGGGAGTTACCCCATCCACAGGAAAATCCTTCCACTAACTACCTTGCAACTCTTGCATCGATCTTGAATCGGAGTTACATTTTATAAAAATTGCCAAAATATACTTACTTTCTGATGCTATTTTGCACATGAGAAGGACCTTTTAAATTCAGCTACCATTCTAGGTATATTTTTAGGATTATACGATTTTTTTGGAATTGGTTTTATATTGTAACGTGTTTCTGTGAAATTATACTGTGATCAGTATATAATTGAGTTGAGGGTAAAACCCACGTGTTAACTGGAGAAATTGTTGTTTTCCGCCTGATCGCGTTATTGCAGGGGAGGAAACACTACATTTCCCAGGATTCCAGGGCCCGCGCACCAACTCTGACTTGCCGGGAACGCGCTGCAGGCTATAACTGGCCCGTGTCAGTGTCCCCGAGTGATTTGATCTTGAATCAGAGTTAAAGTTTATAATAATTGTCAAAATATACTTACTTTCTGATATACACAGACCCTTCAATCAGTGTGTGGAGTCCCCGCAAGCAGGCTTGCATCTCGGGGACCATGTGCAGGGTCCCCCGTAACTGGTGCGGCACCCTGACAACATGTGTATGAAAAATCGTAACTCAGTATAAACTCAGAAAATCTGCATGAGAACCCCCATAAACCGTTCCTGCACCCCGCTACACTGCTTACGCACACCCCTAAGTTAGATCAAAACCCTGTTTTCATACATGCACACCTAAGTCCGACATGCAAACCCACATCTGCGCTGCAAATCCTATGTGCAAGTATACTTACGCCTGCCTTCGGCTGGCGTATTGATCGAGGGATTTGCGTGGCCATTCCTATGCCGAGAGACTGTGCCGGTGTTTCCAAGAATACGTGTAGTTTGGCGCAAATGTGGGCATGCGAGGGACGGCCACTTTTTCACATGTTCTTCCCCATTTTCTGAGTTCCGCCCTTCCCAGCCCTCTGCACAAGCCTCGCCCACATTCTGCATGGTGGCCCGCACAGACGTTCCAGCCTGCGCAAACTCCACAAGAAAGTCAGGTAGGCATTTTTTTCTTTGGGTATTTAGAGCGTCCTCTAGTGGTTTGAACTGGTCACAGCGTGAGCCGCTGGCACTACTAAAGTGTGTGAGCAAGCAATTGGTCGACACTAGTAGAACAATTGATGAAATGAGATGGAACCGCCTTCATCACAAGCTGGCCCGGGTCCAGCAGCGTGTGTTAAAGAACACATTAGAACAACAGTGGCATGGATAGGGTGTGGCACGAGGGGCAAAGCCTAACCCCATTGCCCCAGGGCCCAGCCGTTCCTGACAGGTAATGAGGGTGCATAACTGCTTGTCGGTTGCACAAAAAAGTGTTTACCGTTTTTTGTGAAACTGAAAATGTTATGCGTGTTATGAGACAAATAAGATGCATGCAAGCCCTTTTCAATACATGCATCGAATACATCACTATTGTCAGGGAACTATGACGTGGCAGGGAGAGCTATGAGTGGTAGAGCTGTAGAGAGAGCTGTGCTTGGAGTATTGCAGTTTGTTAAGTGGCATTCGAAATCGAGGGGTCTCTGTAACGGGGCGTGGCCACCAACCCCCGCCAGGCATCCCTTTACAGTGATCATCAACCTCTCACCCAGTGTTCGAGGGTGATGATCCCTGCATCTCATTTCTTCCTTCAATGTGGCGCCAACCCTCGACAGCCATCCCTTTAATTAAGAGATGAAGGGACCATGACCCTCACACCCCAGGAAGTCTTCCATAATGGAGGCACCGGTCCGCGCATCTATTAGTTAAAGGGATGCCGGCAGTCCCAACCAACCATTATGGAAAAAAAGGCCTTTAATGTAAAAATGTGAAGCTCTCGCACATGAGCGAGAGCTTCAGGTTTTAGGAAAAAGTCCTTGTTTTCTAACAGCCTCATCGGCTGGGGCTGCTACAGGACTTTAGGGAGCCAAGGCAGCAGCACCGTTTCAGAAACATTTTTCGGATACTACCAGGTCTCTGTCCTGTCTAGCCCTGGCTCACTTAACACCCGGGAGAAGAGTGGCACCTTCGAATGGTGCTCTGGGAAACTGCATGAGTTTATTGTGTGCTCTGCTTAGGAGAAGATCAACTTTTTATTTTTTTATTTTTTTATTGTTGTATTATTAGTTTGCATAAAACCTTATACAACATATAACACAAATGAAAAACACATTTATACCTTTCATACCACCAATACATAAGCATATAAGAATGCACTGATATAAAAGATGGTTATCATATGTAAGAGGATTCAATTCAGCACTACAGCCAAGTCAACGCCTAGTCTAGAATACTGAATGAAAACCCTTATTGATATATCTTTATGTCCAGTTCATGCGTTCTGGATGACTACCCCTATATAACACCCCTCTCTTGGAATCCTCCTGACCCCACTGAACCAAGAAGTAGTTCTGTTTTGCAAGTTAAAAGGTTTAATTGATAATTTAAACAATATATATATATATATATATATATATATATATATATATCACGTTTTATAATAAATTAATAATTGAATATCACACTTAATCTGATATGATAAAGATTAACAACGGAGAATCTGGCACTAGCACACTTCTTTATAATCACTAAGGAATTGACATGAAATGGATAAGATAGCAACAATACTTTTATGGTTTCCAATGGATGCAATGTGGAATGAAATGCAGTACAGAAAATAACTTGATAGGATTTCAGCAAAAGACAATGTAATCACTTTCTTGGACAATCCACCCCCCCTTTTATGCAATGCAGGGAAATGGAAGGAAGGCACACAATTCTCAGAAATGCAATTCAAATGTAATTCAGTTCACCCAGCAACTTAGACTACAGAAGATGAAAACACAGGCAAAATGCTTTTATATGTGCTGGCAATAAAGTGAAAAATATGCTAAAATGCTTTTAATTCCCTCTAGAGGTTTAGGGTGAGTGGTATATGCTTTGAATAAGTTCAGGATCACCTTAGCAGTGATGCAGGGATAGTTTTTATGAGGCAAACGATTTTTTTCAGAGGAAAGCAAAAGCAGCTATCTTTTTGCAAGTGGAGAAATTTTCAAATCGCGGCAAAATTCGCGAATGCATCTGGCGCGATTACAGAGGAACTAGCAATATCGTTTTGGGGTCCGAGGAAAGCCTAGGATCTCAGCTTCCAGATGAAAGTTACTGCAAGTCTCTAGCACAAACGGTCACGGAGATATGAGCGATTAAATAAAGGTCGTTTTTCAGATTGAAATTTTAAAGTTCACAAAGACAAGTGCAGCTTGCAACTAGCAAATCACAGGTGACAGCTTTACAAATGACAGGTGACAGTTAGGAGGCAGTTCTACTTAGATTAAAATAGCTTGGATTATATTATTTTAACTAAGAGATTGGTTCTGCACAGTTTTCTAGGTACTCACACTATATTCTTGAGTTAAATGGGCCTCGCCACGGATCTGGTCAGGTTTTAGACTGGACTCTGGTCTCTGCACTTCACAGTGATCTGGGTCAGCTCTCTCTGGTCCTGCTAACAGTGGTCTGGGTCAGCTCTGCTCTCTCTCTGGTTCTGGAAATTTGATAGATTTGAAGTCTCTATGTTGGCTCTCTGAAGGTTGATGGAGGTAAAGTATGGATTTTCCCAGCAGAGCTTCCAGCTGCAAATGGATTTGAAGGTCCCTATCTGTCCTGTCTGTCTGCTTTTATGTGTTTTTAAAATGGGTGTGTATGCAGCATCACTAGACCCTACCCCTCTCCACTTGCCATTGGCCCAATTCTCCCCTCTCCCATGATTGGGGAAGGAACTGTGAGTCAGAGCGATGTCATTTTATGGCTTGCAGAGAGGACACTCCCCTGTCAAATTGCACATAATCTATATTTGATAAAAAAAAACATATTTGCACAGGTACACATTTGTTTAAAATTACATGCACCCCTCACATATCACAGTAGGTATCCCCTGTTCGAACTCTGCTCTTCCTGAGAGCTTGCATTCAGAAACGGCAATATTTTGCACTTTTTAACTGGTTTGCAATACCGGACATTAACCCAAATTTACACACATGTGCGCAAGGAGTATGGACATTAGTTGATGAAGTGTCAGATTTTTCACATGCACACATTTTGAGTAATATCCTCTTAACTGCTAGTTTGCCCCCAGAACATCACACAAATTGGAGTTTGGGCTTGAATTGAAGGTACATTTTTTAAATTAAGGCTCTCAAAGTTATACATTTCTGTCATTTGATTACAAAGAGTTATCAGTGTTTCTGTAAAATATATATTTTGCTTTCAATTCAGTTCTCAGAGTGTTGGAGTCCGCCTCCAAGACTTGGGTGGGTCAGTCACATGTGTCCTCTGGCAGGCAGGCCTTTGTTGACATTAAACAGTCAAAATCAACATATTCCTTTCAGAGGAAAGGGGCCATTGTGTGGTCTCTGGGAAGCTGAGATCAGGAGGCCAGGGAGCCACTTTGCATTTAATTAACAGAACCCTGTGATTTCCTGGCTTCTTGTGTTGAGTTCTGAAGAGTCAAGAGTTCTCAGGACAGGCAACCCCTTTGAACTTTTAATTAATAAGACCCCTTTCTTTGCACTAGACAGTTTTGCAAGACAGCTCTCCTGTCAGAGTTTAGACCGCTAGTGCCGCCTTGAGGATTTTGTTGGTACTGCATGCAATTTTGGGATCTTTCTTGGATTAATGCATTCTAAACAGGAATGGTTCTTACATGGTAGTAAATCCTTGCTTAACATTGTTTTGATGGGGCTCCTTACAGTAAGATGGTTATGTGGAACCCCACAAAAGGGTTGAATCTTTAAAGTGGTCCAATGAGTCACGATTTCAGCAACTTTTTGACATCAGTAACAGTGGATTTTGTTAACAAAGACCTTTCTTTACACTGGTGGGTGGCAAGTTAGGTAACCATTTTGGTGTGCGCACAACTGCGCAGCTCTCCTGGATTCTGGGATGAAATGATGGGCGGCGACAGCGCATCCCCATCTTTACCCACTCCAATGATTTATTTTTGTTCTGGGGTAAAATGATGGGCAGCGACAGCTTAATCCCCACATTTACCCCGTCTAATGATTCCACATGGGTCAAAACCCTCCACAAACACAATACAAGAAAAGAAACAGAGAAAGAAATTTCATATAAAACATCTAGGACATCAGCATTATACAAAATTCTTAAAAGATTCCTTCCCAGCCCTAAAATCAAATTACATAGGAGTTATATGCCTTGTTAATATCATTACCCGTTTGTATCCTATAGGTACCTACACAATTAATTCTTTATTTCTGGCTTCCAATTCCTCCGTTATATTTTGAAGCAATAAATTCAAAGCGAGAATTAGGGAGATATTAGCCCCCCACATGCAGCGGCTCCAGAACAGATTTTTCGACATTTCTAAATCCTCATCAAATCTATCGGTGAGGTGTAGAGCTCGTTTCGACCCAAAATGGACACATGTTAAGACGAGGTGCTTGAGAGTTTCTAACATGTCAGTTTCTCCACAAAAACGACATGTAAGACTAGGTAAAATATAATTAAGCACCTTTTCTTTATGTATCCTATAATGAATTCTTTCTAGGGTCGGCATCTGGTTAAGTCTAAAACGCATAAATGTGGTTCTCGCCCTATAGCAGGGGAATCTAAGTAAATAAACGGGGATGCATTCCCTTGCATGTACAAATTTAGCATATTCTTTATAAGTTGCATAGGACTCTATTTCATTGACTGTATCCACCCAATCCGCCTTGAATAACAGTTTCTTAACTAGGCCGGGTCGTTGCACCAAGTCGTCTAAACTAGAGCCTAAATTATATAGCAGAGAATTCATTCTGTCGCTGAATCCCTTAATTGATTGAACTGACCCAGATTTAATCACCCTATTCAACAACTCATACAGGCTATTCATAAGGGGATCATTCATTTTTCTAAAAAAGGAAAGCTGTCTCCACAAATATCTGGCTTTAAGTGAGACAAGACATAGTTCGTGCCGAATAATGGCATTAGGGATTGCCATGGAAAGGCCCATTGCTTCCTTCCATAATTTTCCCTGAACCACATTTAAATAGGAACTCATATCCTTGGTGCAAATATCCAGACCATATAAGAGAACCGGCTCACATTTAGCAAGGTAGAAGCGTCTAATGGGTAGGAGCGAAAATTTACATACTCGAACCCTCAAAAATTTCATTTGAGTCTTTAATTTAGACGCTTTTTCTGCAAGACTCAATTTCCACCTCTTTAGGCTAGAATTGTTAGAAAAATTATAGCCTAAATATGTTATGGCCTGCACCTGTTCCACCGGATTGTCCCCCATCTTCCAGACATAAGATTTAACAACTCTCTTCTTAGAGATTACAATCGTTCGAGATTTCGATGCATTGGGGGAAAGATTATTCATCATTGCATATTGATAGAAAATATCCATCCTTCTACGAAGACCCCGTGGGGTACGATCGAAAAGAATGAAATCATCCGCAAAGGCCATCCACTCAATAACCAAACTTCCCATCCTAACGGGAGCGATGGAAGGACCCCGCCACATATCCTCCACATCGCTGACGTACAGGTTGAAGAGCGTGGGTGCAAGTGAACAGCCCTGCTTAACCCCCACCTCAGTCTCTATGGGATCAGAAAGGGAGCCTTCGTAAGATAAGCGCACCCTGACAGAGGTATTTCTATGTAATAGAGCCAAGAGTTGAACAGTCTTACGTGGAAAATTCATTGCTAACATTTTGGTCCACTGTCTATCTCTAATGACCCCGTCAAAAGCGTTAGAGAGATCCAAGGAAGCCATATAGACTTCGCCCATTTTAGTTTGATGGACTGTATCTCTCAAATGAGCCAAAATATTTCCGTTCAGGTCTGTTCCCAAACCTTCTCTAAAGCCAACCTGAAATTTACTGAAGCAGGCATTCCTTCTAGTAAATTTATTGATGTCCCTTAAAAGTAGAATGCCAAAGACCTTACTAGCTGCATCTAAAAGGGCTATAGGTCTATAATTCTGGGAACTAAGAACGTCCCCTTTTTTAAATATAGGGACAATAATACTCTGGGCCCAGGTTTTAGGAATAGTATGGAATTTGAAGATATCATCAAATATAGGTTTGAGCAAATCAGCCCATATTCCAGGGGATGTCTTTATGATGAAGGGGGGAATGCCATCCGGGCCTGGTGCTCTAGAAGGTTTAAGTTTGTTAATGGCCCATTTAATGTCCTCTAAATCCCACCCACAGTCTTCCACCACGGGGGGACCTAAATCCAAGTCCTGTTCCCTTGTAAGGTCAACAAGTAATGCAAACTTTTGCTTATAGAAGGCACTCCACACTTCTGCTTGGATCGGGCAATCAAGTTTGTCTTTTGCAGGCATGAGCATGCCCAAAATTTAACATCTCTGCCCTTACAAAGATTATGCATCATCGATTGATGTGCTTCATGATATTGATCCATTCTCAGTGATTTGATCAGATTTTTGTGTTTCAATATAATTTTTTTCTTTCTAAGCTGAAATTCGAAGAAGGGAATGGGCATTTTCTTCAAGGCTTTAATTTCACTATATTTATTACGCTTGGAGGTTTGGATTCTGGAGTCACCCACCCTCATCCTAGGTTTTATGACCTCCCTATCACTGGTGCTACTAATTTTATAAACACATGACAATATGGTATTGTAGTAGAATCCCCCCAAATCGATATCTTCACCTCTAGTAATATGAGGCAACCTTCTAGATAGGTTACCCAAAACCAGGTTATTGAATTTCGTAATTATTTTCTTATTCCATACAACCCTTCTCCCATTATTTCCAGCCTTTAGACCACACATCGTGGGATTAATATAATTACCCACATTGGGAATGGAAAGAGAAAAACATAAGGGAATATGATCACCCAATTCCACCTCCATGAGTATCAATTTTCCACAGGCTTGCTTCCAGCTATTTGAAACATAGAAGAAGTCGATTCTAGAATTATTACTTCCTCTTTTCCAAGTAAATTTCGGTAAATTCCAATCCCAGGCATGATCTAAAAGACCCAGGTCCCAATGATCGAGATAATTATCCCACCGTATGCCTCTTTTAATATGAGGTGGGAGCAATCTAGGAATCACCCCCCTTTCATTTAATGTGGAACCCTCAGCACAGGCCGAATTGAAGCCCTCTCCCAAGATAATACGATTACCAAACCCTTTCTCGAACCATCCTCCCAGAATCATATTGAGAGTATCTTCCACTTCATCAATCGCCACTTTTAACGGGTTCCAATAGAGATTCAGCATGAAGATCAACTTTGGTAGTTTGTGCCAGAGCCTCCTTTGGCGGTAATTAGCCTGCTTGATGTGCCACAGAGTGTGTCATTGTAGCTGTTGTGAGATTTGCCGCATTGTTGTTTATTTTTGTTCCCTAAAATGCAGAATTTCTTTGCGCTGAATAACCGCCTATTGCTGCTTGCAGGAAGGCCGTCCATGGGTGACTGTGAAAATGAAAGCAATCCATCAAAAGCATATTCTTGTCAGGGGTGGACTGGCCTATATGGAACCTTCCCAGTGGGTATATGCACCCTGGGCATCTTTTGTGTGGTAACCTATTTTATTTCCAAATGTCCTCATAGGAACTGGGCTGGGCTCGCTGAAAATGTGTGATTTTGGAAGATTACATGTGTGGGTGCCCAACATCTGTTATCACATTTACACATCATCACATGACTGGACTAACAGTGAATCAAATGAATGCAAAGAACCCAGAACTGGTGAAAGAAAAAGGAACCGATATATAACAGTCCCTTTTTAGCAGCTTTTCAAAGAAGACACTCATTCTTGTGGATTAGAATACATAATAAAAATATATATACATCTATTAATTGATCGAGTTTGGCACTACATATTAGTGATACACCATAACTGAGAACATAGATGGACATTTGGAAGTCTCTTGCATCGTCCAATCGGAAAACTACAATTCTTTAACCAAGTGAATAGTGAAAAAAACATTTAAAACTATAAACAACAAAACAACAATACTTCACATATATAAAATCAAATACATTTTTGCTTATGTTTTGGTTGACACATTGTATATTGAACTAATGTGGAACTTCTGTCTATTTATTCAGACTATGCAAACAGCGATTCCAAAAGTGGATCGCTACTTGTCTAGGCTGACTGGAAATGAAATCAGGCGGCAGGTCGACGTCAAAAATCAATACGGTTTCATTATTTTGAAGGCATGGTATTGTTGTTTGCGTGCCCCCGTAAACCGTGTGGCAATGGCTGCTAGCCTATCTGTCCGTACCGTGAGATGTTTCGGCAGCTGTCTATGGCTTGACCGTTGCCTTCTTCAGGATCCTGTTCGATTTCTTTTCGGGGCACTCCTGCATGGAGACATAAACTGTAGTAGGTTTGTTTCTATAGGAAATTGTAATAATGTGTGATGTTGGGCCACTTTGACAATTATTTTCAGGGCCTCTTTTGGTTCCCAGTCCACCACTAATTCTTGTGGATAAAGACAGTTAATAAGCCATCAGAAAATCTGTCACGTTATCTATCAGTGCTTAGAGGACAGCAAATGCAAACCGAACCGATATTTGGATGGGAAGGCCTTTGAAGGACTGAGAAGCGGCTGGGCGGTCATACTGTATTTTTCAAAGAAACTGGCCCTGCAATTTTTTCTTTGCCTGCATAGCTGACCCTTTTGCTCAGCCCTTCCTCTGGCTGCCAAAATCAATTCAGCAGGCACCAGCTTGCAGCGAAATGAAATTGACTCCTTATCGTCCTATGTTGTGCTATTGGCTACTTAGGCTAGGCAGAAGGCATGAAGTAATTGCTTGTGTTTTATGCTGCAGTTTATTTTTAACACCAGAAACCTCCCCTCGCCCCCTCTCACAAGCACATGTGCCCTTTCTGAAGATGCTCTGATCCCCTCAGTCTAGAGTGGAGAAAACCAGAAAGAGAGCAGGAGTGAAGGGAGGAAGTGCTGGGGAGAGAGGGGAGGGATACATAATGAAAGGAGTAGGAGAGAGAGAGCAAGGAACAATGAGGAGAGTGTGTAGAGCAGAAAGGAGATTTCAGAGAGGAGAGGCAGGACGGAAAGAAAAAAGCTGACGAGAGAGGAAAGAGAAGAAGAAAAGAGCGTAGGCGAGAGGGGAGTTAGCAAGGAATACAAGAAAGAAACGAGCGCTCGAGGAAGAGCAGAGAGAGACATCAAGGCAGGAGGCGAAAGGAGTGGAGGTTGTGCAGTAAGGATTTTTTGGTAATATGAAATTGAAACGAAGCACAGAAGTCCAGGTGGACCCAGGCTTCCACGCATGTTTACATTGTTTAGTAGTGCTGCTCTTTGGGCCGGGTTTTCACCGGATCCGGGATCCTACAAAAAAAGTCTCCCTGGATCTGGGAAATCTATTTGAACTAAATACTACCCTGCTTAAACGTTCCCCCGAGTTTCTGTGTTCTTGACCTGCACATTACCAAGGCAGGAATCGAACCCAACGCCATGACCATGAGTCGAGTCACCTAACCACAAGACCACTTGAACTTCAGGTTAAGGTGGCTGTGAAATTGCTGATTAGGATAGTCATCTGCAGAACATATTTAACTACACTTGTTTTGGTTTAAAAGTGTACACCGTTTAAACTTTGATTGCAGAATTATAGGAAATTGCACACTCTTCTCATGGGTTATTTTCCAGGGGCTAATTAATAACCCTCCTGAGAAGCACATTTTAATGTGTTTTTAGTGGGTGGTTGAGAAACAGTCATCCCCCTGTCCCCCTAAAATCCATCCCCACGTCACTGGTGGGATCCGGCAGGAAATAATGTCCCTTTCCAGCTTCTTGGTTGATGCAGTCCTCTGGTATGAAGCATCTAGAGTCAACCATTTCTCCTACGGACTAGTCCCGGCAATGAGTATAGTGTAGTGTCCTGGTAAGGACACGGTTAACGGTGCCTCAGAGCTCCGTCACATGGACCAATCAGCATGCGCAATGTTCGTGCATGTGTAGTAGGGAGCCCGTGAAGCGCCAGTTCGCCGCGGGGATTGCAACAAAGAAGGTTCAAGTTGCTGGAGGCTCCTGTCATTATTGCAGGCCTGGGCCTGCTCATATGTATGTGTGTGCCTGCATTCCCCCGGCATGCTATGCTCTAACGCGGGATACATTTGAAAGAATCCAGAAGAATCAGACATATAGGAGATTCAGGGGCCACAATCTGAATCAATGGGTTAGGCTTAAATGGACAGGTGGTTTTGTAATGCCTGGTTTTTGATTAGTATGACTTGATTTCTTTTTTGGAACCCCCCCGTCTTATTCCTCCACTATGGGCTCTAGTGGGCAGTGCACCTGGATGTGGCTGCTTTTGCCTGACCTGAGGATCCTTGCAGGTAGATATAAGTGTATTTCCTGGGATAGGTATTCAGGGCCCTTATCCAATGTTGCCTGGTGGACAGGAGAGAGCACAGTGGTTGGGCATTCACTCTAGCTTATGTAGGGGGCATTGGAAGGCTTTCATCCCAGGAGTGTTACGGCCCATGCTTTTTAGACCTGGGACCAACCAAGTCACTTATTTATGTCTGGTTGGAGGTGTACCAGAGTTCTTTTGGTAGCCCTGCATGAAGGGCGTTATTATAGTCTAGTCTGGGTAGTACTGCTACTTCGGATAACCTCTGCCTTATTCCTAGAGTCTGGGATTGAGAGGAATTGCAGTAACATGTGAAGTTGATGATGGGAATTCTTATGATGAGCTGGAGGGAGGACATAGGGTCAACTCGGAATCGAGGGTTATACCCTAAGTACTTACAGTGTCGACAGACAGTTACTGCTGGGAAAACATCGATTCAGGCTACATTAACAGTATGTTCAAGGGTTTGGTGTGCACATTATTTGGATTTCTGATTTCACAAGGTTATTGCAAGCACCATGTAACATGGGCATGGTTTTCCTCGTTCTCGTCCAGGTTGATCAGTAACAGGGAGAGATCAGCAGACAGTTGTAACAAGGTCTTCATTGACTCCGTGATGGTAGTTAGACGTTGGACATAGTCATTGAGAAGTAAAAGGGATGGTGATGACTACTGTCGACCCTCACAGATTTGGAGGTAAACTTCCAAGTGTACATGACCCAAAGACACAAGCAACCATCCATCTGTGGGGAAGGAGGTTAGTCCTGTCAGGAATAACCCACGGGCTCCCAGGGATGCTCAAGAGAGTGAAAGAGGGTTTCGTGGTTGACTGTGCCTGAGTCGCAGAAAGAATTAGTGTCTCTGGTCCAATCCTCGCATACCTCCTATGTGATGTTGCCATGGATGATTTTGGTCTCTCTGGAAGGTTCAATACCAGATTAGTGCTGGTCATTGACCTTTGGTGTTGCTCTGCAGCATTATCTTCCAGGATTTTAGACTCTGTTGGTGAGTTTGCAATCATGTAAAAATGATCACATTTAATGGGGTAAGCATTGGGTTTCTTCAGGAGAGGAATTACGCTGGCCTTTCTCAGGTTATGTTATGTTATGTTGATTTATGACGCGCACTTCTACCTCCCAAGGTGGGTAGGTACTTGGTCTGCTGCAAAGGCGGCATTGACAAGCTTGTTGAGCCAGACGCGCATAGTTCCAGTTGTGCCGTCAGAATTTCACTACTGGGCCTAGGGCAGCAATTCCCATAAATGATGGGAGATTTATTTATTTATTGGACGTGTTTCATTCCAAGCAATTGCGCAACCAGGCTAAAGTTTGAGTATTTAAAGGAGATCGATTTGACTGTTTCCCAACTAAATGGTGCTCATTTTGCCAGCTGGGTAAGAATAAAAAGTAGGAAAGACCCTGCCAGAATTCGCACACATGCACGAAGCTTCGCCAAAGATCTCTTCAGATCGTCATGCATGTGAACCTTGCACCATGGGAGGAGCCCACTTAATTGGGCAACCTTGCCCAGCTCATGCAATCCTTAAGCACACCGTCAATGACGGTGTGCTCTATCTGTAGTGATTCTAAAAACCTGATTACGGATAATACAGTTGAGGTGGTCCTTCCTGCCAGGCAATAACTCCAGGCCATTTCTTTCTCACCCATATCTCGTGAATGTACATTTTTTTTTAAGGAGGGTTATTCTCTTACCACCTATTGCCGGGCAGGAGGTTACTATCCACAACTGGTTGATTATTGCCCATCTGGCAACAGTTTCCGACCTGATAAGAAATATTGATCCGTCCAAATTAGTTGCATTCCTTTCAAGACTTAGACACACCAAGGGTCCGATTCATGTAAATGTGCGCAGAAATCCGGCAAGGGCCGCACACCGAGAAGGACACTGCGCTAGCCAACGCACAGAATGAAAAATTATCGCCTGCGTGTTCATGGAAGTTACAGTGCAAAATAACCATAATCGCAAGTCACCTCCATTCATTATTTTGGTGCATTTCACCCTACCAGACTTTACCAGTAG
Organism: Ambystoma mexicanum; assembly: GCF_040938575.1. Taxonomy (NCBI): domain Eukaryota; kingdom Metazoa; phylum Chordata; class Amphibia; order Caudata; family Ambystomatidae; genus Ambystoma; species Ambystoma mexicanum. Next base: position 405,177,757 of record NC_090924.1, read on the forward strand.
ATATCAAATCTATGCATGCATTAGGCCTGCGTTCTGTGTACAGCTTGCACCACAGCATTATCTAGTGGGAAGTACAGTAAACTTGCATGCTATAATTAAGCAGGCGGGAAGCTAGCTAAAGAGACAGACTGTATGTACCTCATGAGTCAATGCACGGAGGATAGCACAGGGGCAACGTGCTGGTCTTGGAAGCAAGACCACGCCGAGCAAATCCTGGATCCACGCTTAGAAACTGAACTCGTATCGGTATTAAGCGTGTTATAAGAAACCAATAAATAAAATACAAATGGAGTGTGCTATGCACCAACCTTCCATCTCTTTTGTTATTTGCAGCGTTCATCCCTACCAGGCCATTGAGCTATCGGTCCCTTGCATATCTGGCATGTGTTATGTGTTCACAACACTAAGGCATTGCAACTTCGCCCCCACTGCAGAGCCGAACGTGACATCTGCCAACATCAAGCCCGAGCAACATTGCACTGCGCTATCTCACAGGGTAATGTGTACATACTAGAAACAATGACATGTTCTTGCCTTCCCGCGTCATGTTCATTACTTTGTCCACCATAAAAATAGCAAATAAACACCCACCTAACGTGGGCTGTACCATGGCATCGGCCTCTTATGAGTTGAAGGTCTGGACTGGGTCGTATAGTTCACTCTTCACGTTGACAATCTGAACAAACCGTTCCCTCACCGCCATTTAGTGGGTCTAGTGCCCGAGTCTCAGGCCCCTATAGCTTGCTGTCTAGTTGTCTTTGCCCCAATGGAGCTTACCTGAAACCTTGTGATGTAGATACCTTCTGCCTGGCAATCACCATCTATGGTGCCTAAAGCTGCATGCAGTGTGAAAAACTAGGATCAGCGGGCGACCTGATGATGAATTGCTTTACCACTGTTTGACTTTTTTCTCCATGGTACAGCTGTAAAGCCACAAGGCTTGTTATGTGTGCATTCTGGTAATTGTAGGCTTCCATTCCGGGTGGGAAAGCAAACGCAAGACATTATTTTTGCTCAAAATGTCACCATGCTGGGGTTAGCGATGGTGTTGCAGCGCAGACAGGGTCTTGGTGCTAAGCTCTTTCATCCGAACAGGGGAAGCCAGGAAGAGTACCCGTGGAATCACTAAACTATGCCGCCCAGGGCTCAAGTCCTAAAAATAAAGTGGGGGGGCTTTGACGTACGCACGGTGCAGTGACGCCACATGAAGGGCACATATCCTAAAAATCAAATATGCAAACGTCATGAAGCGTTCCTTTCACAACTGGAGAAAGTGCACAGACTAAATACGTATTTGCCAAGAGAACATGTGTTCTTATGATACTGCTGGCTAATTATAGAAGGCACGCACCTTTTGACATAACATGTCCTGTATAGCAGGCTGTCCATATGTGACATTTCGCGGGTCTGACGTCAGAGATTGTTGTGCTCTGGTGGCTAAGTCTCTCACCTGCACAAACTGCGTTCGAATCCTGGCCGCGGCATTGGTCGCGTCTAGGGTGTGCAGCAAAAAGTTATTTATGTTTGTAATTCCTTAAATGTATGGTTGACGGCGCCCTCCCTTTCAAAATATTGGGGGTACGTCGTCCAGCAGCGTGGTTCCTCGACTTGTGCCCTGATGCCACCGCAACCATCTCACCACAAATGTCTCCTCTCTTCCTGTAGCAAGAAAACGTCATTCCTACACCCCTGCTACAATTTCCCAGAGTCCTGTGCCGCTGCCACCTTCATGACTACATGAAATACAAGTGGGTTTTTCTCTTTAAACTCAGAACATTTAAATAAAAGAGAACCGCACTGCTTGGAAAATCATTCCAAAAAGCGCAGCAATTCGCATGCATGGGGACACACCCCACCCCAGTGATAGGTATATAAAGATTATTCCTGGAGAGAAGTGTGCCAGGGAAGCAAGCAAGTTTCCTAGTGTGCCTCAACTCCCATCTTCCTGACAGAGGCCGGCCCATTATGCTCATCAACACCCACTCAATGTGCCATACCACCATTGTAGCCCCCGCCAGATCCAGACATTTGCCTTAATCCTCTTTGACTGTCAAAGGCGCCCAATATCAAGCCAATGTCTAACATCTGTCCTTGTACCCTCTTCCGCCTTAGCATTAGGTATCCCCGATATCTGCTCTCCTCATTTCTTAAGTGCTACAGCTGTGCTACCCTGCACTTCCTTTCCCTCCATGGGTAGTGGAGAGGGGCAGGGCCCTAGGAGCTCAGTGTTAGTCTCGTCCAACCTCAGAACAGGACAGGGAGGTGCAGCAGACGAGTGTGCTTGTCTCATCTCAGACCTGGAGGTGTTGGAGATACTCGGCGTCACGCCCCAGACCCTTAGCGAAGTGACTTCACCACTGTGAAAATGTTGATAGTGAAAATTCTCCACGCTCTGCGTGTGAATGAGAACTAAAGGCACATATTTTTAACCTGCTGTGTGTAATTCCATGGCTTCTGACATATACCTGGCCTGTCCTAGTCCAGATACAAAGGTCACGGTAGACCTTAATGTTGAGTGTCCATGTGGTGAAACCCACAGCTATGAGGCCACGTTGAAGACGTGATGGCGTCTTCTAGCTTCATTGTGTGAATGTATGAATGTATGGTTGTGAGCCGGTGTTCGTTTCTGCCTCTGGAAGATAACCAGCGAGTAGAGGCAGGCATCACTCACTATGGACATTGTAGGGAACATGATGTGTGGGGACACCAAGAAGCATTGCGTTCCACCAATCGCGTGCTTCTTGGGTAACCCTGGTCCCCCAAAATGTCAGAAAAGAACACAAGCAATATTATTAAAGTCTGAGGGAACCTAGAATGAGAAAGCAATGTGTTCAGAGCAAGGGCCAAGGCCTAAAAAAAAGTGGGACAACTCATTAACATACCAGTTGAATGTGGTGTCACCAGAAATTAGCATATCAAGGTGCCCTCTGAAAAAAGTGAAAAAAAAGTGGAGGGACTTCTGAAAAAAGGTGGGGACTCCGTCCACCCGTGTGCTCCCGCAACTTGGACCCTACTTCCCAGGATTAGCTGCCGGGAAACCCAACAGTGAGTGCCCAACAGTGAGTGAACTCCGTTTAAGTATGCTTGGAAAAAAATCCTTCCTGATAGTCTATGGTCCCGTTTGATGGCTGGCAATATATTGTCCCTTACAATTGCTTTAATGAATTTTGTCAATGCTATTTTTCACAAATTTGGGGATAACCATCTCTTTCTCGTTAACTATTGAGCTTAACTGATTAGATGATCTATTGTCTCAGTTTGTTCAAATGTGGATTCTGCTGCTTTCAACCTGTCTATTTCCACATTTTAAGTGGTTTCAAATTCTTATTCCTGTTTTTAATATTGTTGAATTGATGTATATTACTTTTTGTCATTGTCTATTTAATGTATTCGAAATGCTCACATGAATTGTTATATTTTAATTTTGTGTGAGGTTTTATATGCAACCAGATCACAATAAAGAAAAAACAAAAAGAAAAACAATTACCTTGAAGAAGAAAGGGCATCCATTTTTTTGAGCTTGCTATCTTCTGGACCTCTAAAGCCCCATTCTAAATACATTCAGAACTTATACCTGCTCCTTCTGAGCAAACCTTCCCTTTCAGCTCACCCACCTACCAACTTTGTCTTGGGCTGGACTCTTCCTCCACTGTTTTGACTTGCCCTTTTTTTTTTAACTCCATCACGCACCTTGTCTTCACTCTCTTCCTCCGCGTACTCACTCGTCTCAACCCCTTCTCTCATTGCCTTCATTCACAACTCAGTTTAACATCTACCTCACTCTCCACTCGACCCCATCTCTCTCTTTCTTCTCCTGCATCACATCCCTCAAACATGACGCTCCTGTTCCCCCAGAATCTCCCACTTCATCTATCCCCCCTCACCTACCTCACTACACATGATCCCCTGCCCCACCTCACATTATACTTTCTTTTGGCCCCTGGAATGCACAACCCCTCTGAAGCGAGTCTGCCTACATCACTGACCACTTAGACTCACCCTCAACGGTCACTTCTAGCTAGCACAGAAACCTGAATCTGCCCTCATAGCTCTGTTCCACTAGCAGCTCTCCTCACTGACTATGCTACCTTCTGCCACTCCCTTAGACCTGTTGGGAAGGATGGAAAAGTGAGGCTCCTTATCAACCAGGCCCTTTGCACTGACCCCATTCCCCATCTGACATCCCCTCTTCCTCTTTTGAATATGCCACTAGTAAACTGCTCCCTCCTATTCCTCACACTTTTCTGGCTCTCCATCAACCCCCTGGACCTCTACATTCACCCTTCCCTAATCCGAACCTTCTCCCTGAGTCACTTCCCACTGGCATCCCCATCGTTATGCCGGGGGACTTTGACCTTCTGAAGCCATCCACAGCTACCCATCTTGAACTTAAGTCCCTCCTATGTGAATACTTCCTCTACCCTCTCCACTACCAGCCTACCCACTCTGGTGGGAATTCTCTTGAGCATTTCTTTCTCTCTACTTGACTCACCTCTTCTGGTCCCTCCGTTGACCCCTTTCCGTCTGATCACTTCATTGTTCTCTTTAATGTCTCGGTTCCTGTACCTTCCACTCCATCTCTTTACTTTTCAATGACCAAGTGAAAATTCAAGCAGGACTCACTTTCCCTTACCTTGATGATATGAGGACTTCTGACTTTCACTATTCACTTATGACTCCTTTCGATCAACATTATCCTGCACACCCATTCACATCATCCCACTCTCTGCCCTCCCACGGAAACAAAACTGTGCCATGATCTACCGTGCTAGAACAAATCACAAACCACCCAGTTCCCAGCATACTAAAATTCCTTTGCTGAACTCACCTCTGCACTGGGCTCTGCAAAATCCTCCTACTTCACAGGCTTTAATCTCCTCCCTTACCAATCCCTCCTGGAAACTTTCATCTACCCTCCATGCTTTGCTCACACCTCCCAAGACAATATCCATTCCCTCCTCCCACTTTGCTAAGGACCTTGCTCACTACCTTTCCTCTTAACACTCTATAAATCATGACACTCACAGCCCTTCTCACTCTCCCTCCTCTGCGCTTCTGTCCATTGCACCTCCCAACCCCTTCTACTCTTGACTATTTCTCCACAACCTTGCCAACTGAACTAACACCCATGTCTTACAGCACAAACCCATTGTACAATCCTATTGACCTTTTTGCCCCCCCAGCGGTCAAAGAGTTAGTTGCAATCGCCTCACTGTATCTCTCTGAGCTCTTCTCTCTCTCTCGTCTGGACTCTTCCCTGCCTCCTTCAGCACTGCAACTCTCCTACCTTTTTTGAAGAAACCCTCTGCTGGCCCAAACATCCCAGCAAACTATCACCAAGTTTCCCTCCTACCTCATTATGCAAAGGTACTTGAGCAGGTGGTCTTCACCCACCGGATCACTAAGTGCCTTGAGGATAATGGCCATGGAGATCCACCTCAATCTGGCTTCTGCAGGAAACCCACCACTGATATGGCAGTCATGCATGTCTACAACTTTCTCACTAATGGTCACCACACCAAACTCTTTCCTATATTCATCTTTTTGGACCTCTGCTGCGTTCGGAACTGCCGACCACTCTTCTCTCCTCCTCACTCTCCAGAATATTGGGGTTTGCATATCTGCTCTATCCTGGATTGCCTCCTACCTAGACCTTTTCTCTGTTAAAATCTCCTGCAATTTACAAACCTCAGACCCCACCCTTCGTGCTGTTGGTGTCTTCCAAAGATCAGTCCTTGGTCGGTTCCATGTCTTTTCATCAAAAATGTTAAATCTAAAAAGAATTCCATCTAATAGTTTCTAACAAAAAAATGTTCATCGAATGTATTTTTTTTGGTGTGTTCTCGGGGGGTTTAGATGAAACATTTTTTGATGAAAAGACTGGATACCTCCTTGGTCCACCACTATACACCTCTTATACCTCTGTCCTTGGAAAATGCACCTCCTCCTTTGATTTTAACTATCACTCCTTTGCTGATGGCATGCAAATCTTGTTCTCCTTTCTCTCCTTCATCCCAGCCCTCTCAGTACAAATTAGCGACTAGCTCATTGAAATCCCTCACTGGATAGGTATCTGCTACATGCTGAACTCTTCAAATCTGTCATCTTTCTGCTGCCTTCCCACGACCTTCCCTACCCACCCCTCTCCTATCTTCGTCCCACCTCACCTTCTAACTCCCTCACCCAAGACTTGCAACCTTGGGGTCCTATTTTATAGCGACCTCTGACTGAAACAATGCATCAATGCCACAAACTCTGCTGCTCATATTAATCTTCTCAACATTCAGAAAATCTGTCAGTTTTTTCACTCACCTCTTATCGCTTCCCTCAACAAACTGGAATACTGCTTGCGCCATATCCTTGGCCTTCCCCTCTACTCCTTCCTCAAGAAGAAAAAGTCCCCAAGGTCACTATCTGCACTCTGTAAACAAACCTAGCTCCTCCCCCACTTCTATCTGCAGGCACCATGCTGGCTGGAGCCCCAGGCAGAACTGCTCCCTTTTCATAATCCTTCTCCTAGTCTTAAAGCTGTGAATGGTCTTGCTCCCCAGTAACTGGCTGACTGACTCTCTGTCAAGTCACCACCTTATTCCGTCCACTCCTCCTCTGGACTCAACCTCGCGGTCCCATGATCCACTTGTGCCTGCTCTCACTTACTCTCTTTCTCCCTACTCCCCCCACTACATTAGAACTCGCTGCCCATCAAAGTGAAAGCCATCACAGCTGTGAATCTCTTCAAAGCATGGCTTAAACTTCATCTATTTGCCAAAGAGAGAACACCCTTGCCCCCTCAGCCATCCTCCTTACATGAACTCGCTACTCTCTCCAGTGCTGCGTAATGGTGTATTGATGTATATTTTTACAGTATTCCTATTTATTTTGACGCACTTGACGCCATTTCTTTTGTTTTGTCCCTGGTCCATGTCCCACTTTCTTTACACCCTCATAAACGGGCTCACCACTTGTTCTGAAGTTCAGGCTTATGTAAAGGCACTCTTCAGGGCAATGCCTCTGCCATCAGTAAATGTGTTATCATAAGTCATTTCTGATCTAACCAAACATCCCTATTCTTCAAATAAATACAAATAAAATTAGAGAAAGACAAGGGGAAACAAGGCTGGGTCAAACAGGGCGGTCCCACAGGGGATTAGAGCTGATCCTATCTAGGTGGGATTTGCATTCATTATGATTATGATTCGTAATTTATAAATCACTTAATACCTGGAGGTTTCTAAGCGCAGTCCCAGAGATTGAACCTGTGTTGCGCCGCGTCGTCGCGTAGTCTTGCTTCCAAGGTGACCGCCTTGCCCCTGAGCTATCCTCCCGAGACAATTCACACGCAGCCAGTCGCAGTCATGTTTATGTTTAAGTATTTATACTGCGCTACCATGACCTGAGGGCTTAGGAGCGCTGACAATGCCAACACACAGAGACAGCAAATATAACTAATCCGAATGCGGAGAGACCATGAAATAAACCTTACAGCTTGTCTAGACACGGCCTAACAAAAGAGAAATGTTTTTAATTTCTTTTTTAAAAGTTCAACTGATTCTGTTTCTCTCTGGTCAGCTGACAGGGCATTCCCGGCTTAGGAGCAGCATTATAGAAAAATCCAGTCTGAGCTTTTGGGGTTTTACATCTTGGAATCTTTAATTGATTCGTGTTATTGGATCATGGTTTATCCCTCCACATAGAATGTATTTATTATTTCTTCCTTTAATTATGCAACTGTAGAGCGTGGACCAGGCTGGCCTTGGTGACATTTCGTGATGGAATGATGTACACAAGCTTCTATGTGGGGAACTCAGCTGAAGAGCGAGGGGGCGCGCAATAAAACTGCGAAGGATAATTGGCTAGGGCGAGTTCCGCGCTATGTGGCGCACGTGCAAGGTGACACGTGACATGGGTCACAGGATGAAGCGTAACAGTGCATCGCAGATTTTCTGCCGTTAGCCGGGACCATGTTTCAGGCAGGCACCCTTTGCTGCAATCAGAACCCCGGTGGCGCGTCCTGAGTTTCCACTGCATTACGGCAGAAATATAATACATGCAAGGGCGGGGCTCCCTTGGGCGAAAATACTCTTGTTCTGTCTCACCAAGGTCAACACATTGATCAATTCCAGGGTGGAACCAGGTGAGAGCACGGATACCGGCTTCCCTTAATTGCTCGGAGAGGCTGGTGAACCCCGGAAAGCAGGCACTGCGCATACATCTCCACAGCTCTGCAGGGCATCGCCGCACCTGGCTATTGATACAGTAGCGTGGGCGGGCGGGGACCTGACCGTTCCAGTATTTCATGTCTGAAGCCATTTTATGTGTCTACTGTAATACACGCTGTAAGCCAACGCTTCTCCATTGCCAATATTTTGCTGCAAGCACCTGCTTGGCTCTGTTTCCCACAACAACAGATGTGTGTGTTTGTTGAAAAAAGACTTTACTTCCAATGTAAAGCATGTTGATTTTCACTTAGAGAAGCACATAACCTTTTTCTCGGGTGATGGTAAATGGGGGAACATGTGTCTATGGCCCTGACCTTCACAAGAGAGAAGGATGCATTACGTGACCCCACCTAGACGCCTGGGCTGACCCTCGACACCCCTCAAACAAACATGAAATTATATAACAAGGCATAAAAAGAAGCAGAGTAGCTGATAACCACTTACACCCCTTAAAAAGTAATGGCTCAGTAACAAAACGCCCGTTTGGGGGGACACTGACTGGGTCCTGACCCAAACTATCCAAAGTATCTACACAACCAACCAATACATGTTGGCCAGCCTACGAATCTGAATCTTACTGATCTGCCATGTGGAGAGGGCTGGAAACATGTTGGGTTTTCAGCATACCCATAATTAATATTCATGAGATAAATTTGCATGTAATTATTCTAAATGTATGCAAAAGATTCCTCATGAATATTACTGAGGGACATCCTGAAAACACACCAGGATTCCAGCCCTCGAGGCCTATAGTTGGACAACCCTGAACTAGGCACACAGCAGATGTCCTGGAATTGGAATTTACCGGAAGGACTCTGGTGATCCTACTGAAGCGCTGAGGCTGCAAGGCACATCATGGCTCTGCTCCACCTCCCTGAAGCATCAGTAAGCCCACAGGTGTCGTTCCGCTAGGCTTCCCTACAGACGTGCACTAACCAGCTGGAAGGTTTTGTGCCGAGGTCACTGTGCAGAAAAGGTATGGAACGCCTTCTGGCTCAGACCGAGTCTATAATTATAATTGATTATTTATAACACGGTTAATACCCAGAGGCTTCTAAGCGGGAACCCAGTGATCGAAACCTGTGTTGTACCACATCGTCTTGCTTCCCAGGCAAGTGCATTGCCCCTGAGCAAATCGGCCCGAGAGAACTTCACAGACATATTTTCTCCGCATCACAGAATGGCACCAGGAGAGATAGTTTTCTTCCATACGGTTCCTTTTAAAACTGTCAGTCATAGAGTCCTTTCTGTTACAATGTCACAGGAGAGCCTTCAAAACATGTATTCTACCCTCCAATAAACTAGTCATATAATGATATACTGTTAACAAACTTTAAGCAGTTTGATTATTATCTCTTGATCCCAGGCTGCAGCTGCACTTTGGGGGTCAGGGTGGGCAGAAGACGTCCCTCCACCCTGTGCTGTTCATCATCACTAGTTTCATGAAGGTTGCTCATGACTCTTCATGTAACTGGTGTTGGAAGGTTACACCCCTAACATAAAGGCCCCATAACGTTGAGTGGAATGATTTTAGTTTATTTTTTGCAGACCGCAAGATTTTGATTGTATCTAAAGGAATTTTATTGCTGTACTGTGTTTTATTGTGTTTTCTTTGATGGGAATTTTTATTTCCAAATAAAGATTTGATCTCGCTCTCTCTCTGAGTGACAGCAGGAAGCCCTTATGATGTATGAGGGGAACTGTGATCAAACTGCATGCCTTGTGCCAGTAGGCCCCGCCGCTTTCTTACAGCACCACAGTATTGTCAGCCAGGCACTGGACGCTGAGTGGGACCACACAACACACTCACCCGGAACTGCTGCTCATCCCTAAGACGTCATGCCGTTGAGTCTGGATTGGGCGATTGACTTCCTGTTCAATGACTTCTTCTCATGCAACTTTGCCAAGCAGGCATTTCGCTTTCATGTCCTGTGCCTAAGCAGGCAGGCAGGGCCACGGGGAATGTTCTCTTCTCCTGGCGGAATGGAGCAGAATGTGAATGTGAGCTTGGATTAATCATAGGGTGCTGCTCGAAGAAATGTGCAGTTGTCAGCAGCTTATTTTCACTGTGTGATTCATGCTTGATATGGAACTGATGATCTACATAATGTTTCACTGCATCATTTCTGGCAAATTGAAGGATGGAAATCATCTCCTAGTGTACTCACCAGGGGTGGCTTGTCTGTAATGGGTGAGGTGGCATCGGCCCACCCGCACCCTTGCTTATTAGGGATGCAGCTTAAACTGTCAAAAGGAAACGTTTTTTTTTCCCTTTAACGGTGTATGTTTTCCAGCATGTCTGTCCAATGGCGCATGCAGGCCGGGGGCATTTTACTTCCCTAACCTTGCATGGCCCATTGGGGATGCAGGCTGGAGAACTGCACATCTAAATGTGTGAAGGGGCACTCCTGCGCCTCTTCACACGTGCAAATAGATCTGGGCACTGACAACGTGGCACACAAAGCTTCTCTGCGCATGTGCAAGGTCTGTGCTTTCTGGTACCTGTTCTTGTGCATGGGAGCCAGAGGGCCCTTTTCAAGGGAGGAGGCATCTCGAAAAGGAGCAGCATCTGGACCAGGGCTGAAGCTAGGTGTAAAATGTTGCATGTAGGATGTTCATGTATATTATGTGGACATGTGTGATTGAGCGAGTGAATGATGCATGGTTGATTGGGAGCGCCTGTGAATGAACGAGAGTATGGCGTATGGGTGTGCATGTAAATGAGTGAGTCAGTGCTGTGTGAATGATGTTTGAATGGTTTGTAAATAAGTAAGTGAATGCTGTGTGAATGTGTGTTTGAATAAGCGGGTGGATGTGCTTGTGTTGGGTTGAGTTTGTGCAAGCCTTGTAAGCTGATTTGGGTGGGCAGGGAGAGATTTTTTACTGGGCATCTATGATAAAGCATGCACGATAAGTGTTATTACATGGCTAGACACGCATTTTGGTATTTTGGTGCAGCCAGTCAAGCCATTCTTTGCTATGTCATGACATTTTGTTCTAGGCATCTGAAAAAGCAAGCATGATAAGTGTTATTACGTGGATATCTGCCATTTTGGAGCATCCAGACTAACCATGTCTTACTTTGGCATGGCATTTACTGGGCATCTATGCTAAAGCAAGCATGACAAGTAATATTACTGACTAGAGTGCATTTTGGTGCAGCCATTCTAGCCAATTCCTACAGTGACAGTACGTGTGTTACTGAGCATCTGTGATAAAGTAAGCATGATATGTGTTATTATGTTGCTAGACTTGTCATTTTGGTGCTGTCATTCTAGTCATTTCTTACTGTGGCATGACATTTTTTACTGGGCTTCTATGAAAAAGCAAGCATGATAACTGTTATTAAGTGTCTAGACTGGCCTTCAGAACAAGCAGTTTGAACACATTTTCTTATTGAGACATAACATTTTTAATGGCAAAGCAAACAGGAGTATGTTCTTACGTGCGGTTACTGGCATATATTGACACAACCAGCATGGGCCCGTTTTCTTATAGCATCATTACTGGCATTTCAAACTGTATAGCATCATTACTGGCGCAAAACAAACTTGGTTCTTATTTGGGCATACTGATATATATGGGTGCAGCCAGCATGGAAATGTATGGGTACAGCCAGTGTTCAAAAATGTGTTTAATACTAGAATATTTTGTGGGGAAAGGCATCATGAAAATGTGTTGGGAAATGTTTGTGTGCACTGTTGGTGACTTGCATCTATTGGATTTTTTCATCAGTTACCCTACAAAACTGAATGCAAGCTGCATTTTAACCCACTATTAAAAAAATATTCTCAGAGGAGAACCCACTGAGACCCTCCTTAATTGGTTCGGGCTCCCTCTCTATGCTCGACCACTCTCACAGATTTGTGGCAAATATTTATGCCCCTCCAATTAAAGAATTTGCAACCCGCCACTGGCTCCCACTCCCTTCTTGCCTCTTGTCAGTGGATTTTGAACTTTGAGGGTTGTGGTTGTAAAGAATCATGCCTGGTAAAACATATTTTGAGAGAAGGTTGGGTTCTCTACTAATCTCTGTCTTCCCTTTCACATTTCGGGTGCCCTGCTAGCTGGACATGCAGCAGGAACCCAGTGACGGCAAACCCAGAGTGGATCATTGTGATGAATTACCATCTGGCAAGGGTGCAAAAGCCCTGTTTTTTTTATTTGTATTCAGTAATAAAATGAAGCAGGTAATTATATCTCTGGAAGGGTGATCTGCTGATCAGATTCCCCTTTCATAGACTCCATGCCAAACGCATAGCGTGTGTCTGTTTCCTACTGCATCAGTATCCTGATGTTAAGTATTTGCTCTACCAGTGGCACGGGGCAGGTTCAGAGGTCACAGTTGCCCACTGGACAGCTCCAGTGACAGCCAAGTCGCTTCAGCACAGGGGCTGCACTTGAGATATGCACACCTGTACCAAAAATACGATGCTCACAAGCAGCCTGTGATGGTGGCAGGATAAAGTCTAATAATAAAGCTATGCCTGCGTTGAGGTGTAGTGCATGGCACTACGAATGATCATTGCGGCCACATACAATATGATATCACATGCGTGCCAGCTCCTGTGAGCCAGGTTCAGCTGTCTAAGGTGATGTGTATCTAACCAGGCGTGTTGAGTCTGTCAAATGACAGTCAAGGAACTGGAATGGCCATGCCTCCACTGTGATCTCTTAGTGAGGGCAGGTAACACCCTCCGCCAGGGACAGCTGCTTGATCCATCTTTGCCCCTAAAGACTGGATAGGTCATTTCAATCCCTTTTTGCAAGTTTTTGATATATCCTTTGGAACATTGTGATCTTTTAACTGCCTTTCCTCTCCTGTCTCATTACCCAGAGTGCTGCATCGGTTCTATCTTTGCATATTCTGTGTTCTTTCTACCGGGGTGGGGTTTACAGTGTTTTCTAGATAGTTATTATTGTACATGATGAAAATATATATTTTTATAGAAACTTGATTGGGCATGCCTTTATTTTGGACTGTCATACTTTGCTGTTTGGGTTGCTTCTGAACCACATTCACACCCCTCTTGAGAGTAAAACTTTCCCTCGGCCCACGTTACCACAAAAGGCAAAGGAGCTATATCTATTAACTGTGCCTGTTTTAACTATAGGATTTTGTTGGCTCTTGGTATGTAGAAGTGTGAGGGCTGAGTTGTCGTTTTAGCCTGAATGGGTTGGGGTGCAGCTTGAGACCACCTTAGGTATGAGAAGCAAACTCTATTACAATACATGGGCATGCATACACATACACACACACATATTTTTTGTTGTGAAAAACCGAGCCAAACAGGTGCTTACTACAAGATAGAGCAGACTGGACTCACTCTGCACAGTCAGGAAAGTGCAGAGAGGAAACTGACAATAGCCTCTACTTCCTGTTCATCCAGGACAGTTGGTAGAGCAAAATATCCATATCTGGTGGCTGGTGCAGCAAGCTCTAGGAGGGGAGCAAAATGAGTCCAGGTTTTTGAAGGGTACATTCAAACACTTTAAGGTCGGCGTCTATGCTGTGTAATATCCACGGGATGACTTCAGAAGGCTTCTCACCCTGCAGCTGTCAGCTACGTCTTGTTGCACTGTTGCTCTCGAACAGAGGTCAAAGTGGAAGGGAACTAAAGGGTACGACGTTCCCTTACTTCTCAGGGAAATCTGTCACTGTTCCCTTACTTTATGTTCGCCCGGAGTACTGTTCCAGGTCGGTAGGAAAGTCCACCTTCGTTGTTTTATTTGTACTTTTCCGCTGCTGGGTATTCGAACCTAGGCCCTGCCAGTAACAGTCAAGTGTCAAATGTCATTGCGCTATCGCTCAGGTTCTGGATTGGCTTTGTTTATTTCAATAGACTGCTGGGACGTAAAGCCCAAACCCAGGTAGTCAAAAAGCCCAACAAGGCAGTGATCTTTAAATTGCTGTAGGTGCAGCAGTGTTGGTAATGGGAGGGGTGTGTCAGTGGCTATAGTCCTTGGCCTGTCCCTTAGGGGGTGCCAATGATGGGTGATTGGAGGGGGAAGTTGCATAAATCCACATGATGAGGGGGACAATGGCACACGAATGGGGATCATTTCACTGTGTTTTTTCTTCAGTCTTGCTAGAACTGTTGTATAACACAACGTTGTGGGGTGGAGTGGAGGAAAGGAAGGTACCAGGTAGGGGGTTTGAATTGGGGGGTTTGGGGCCGGGAGTGATGGTGAGTATGGGGGAAAGGAGGGAGCAGAAAAGGGGCAGAGCAGAGGGAATATCTTTCCACTATATTTTTGTAACCTCCAACCACTGCTTTGTTCCATCCATAGAAAAAGCGTGCTGTGGAGCTCGGTGCACTCAGATTAGAAGCTTGCACCGGGCTCCCCTTTTGATAGATTAAGTTTTCATATGAGTCTCTAGCTGGTTCTCGGGAAGCGACGATATCCGGTTCGTGGATTTTTCATGGATTATACTCACTGTATTGTATTATTAAATTCCTGCGAACCCACACATTGATTTGCGTGACAGGCTGTGGGGACTTCCCTGGCGAAATCACGGCTCTGAGATCTTGCGAGATTTGGAGCGTGATGCGCGCTGAAAGCGCAATGCGCGCCAGAGCCGGAGCAGAGGCACCACAATACACACGGGCCTTGGCACGCCTCCTGCTGAGTGGAATTAGCCTTCCCAGAGCCTGCCATCCACAGGCCCTTTGAGGTGAGCATAACTGAAGAGTAGGGGCTGTTATTATGTTATTACCTAACCTGACCAGGGATCGAAGTTTACAAAAGAAAAGTAGTGTAACTACTTTCCCTGCTGGCCCGCACCCATTGGCCCTACTCCACACCCCGCCCTTCAACAATACAAACCACACGCAATTGACAGGCCTTTCCTCCACCCTCCTCCCTCCCCCACCACCGCGTCTCACAATTGTACCTCAAAGACTGAAAGAAACACAATGAAAGATATTGCATATTAAATGAACATCATTGCTCTCAGTCATTGCCCCCCACAGCTTGTAGCCAGGGGTGGACTGGCCTGTATATAGGAACTCTGGAGATTTCCGGGTAGGCCTCTGCACCTTGGGACTCTTTTGTGTGGTAGCCTATTTTATTGTCACATTTTCTCACAGGAAAAGGGTTGGTCTTGCTGAAAATGTGTAATATGAGGCCACTTTGAACATGATTTCCAGGGCCTCTTTTGGTTCCAAGTCCACCCCTGCTTGCAGCTCCATACATCCTCCACATTCTAATCTCCCACCATTCACGGGCCATGCCAAAGACTAAAACCACCCCTCTCACTGCCCCCTTACCTACACACAGATGTGCCTGCAGCAATTCCACATTCAACTGTTGTTTAAATGCAGAAGTCAATCGCGGATCCCTGTGGGAGCGGGGCTAAGAAGGGGCATGGGAAAGGGCTTTCTCCCTAGCAGGCGACTGAAATATAAAGACGCCAAGCCAACGGCTGCAGGATAGCCTTACAGGATGTGACATCAGGCCAGATCTAGCGGGGCTCAGGCTCGAATCCTTAGTGAGGGGTTAGCAAGAACAAGCCAGCCCTCAGCCCGCTGTCCAAGGACAGTTCTCAGCACAGCAAAAAGGCATGGGATGATGGTTGATTTTACCAAAAAGCAGAGCAACGTTGTACCGTTTAGTCCTGCCCACTTCAGCCGCTGGACCTCAGTTGCCTCTTTGCTCACCTGTGTCCTTATAACCCAACCCAAATGCAGGTGTGTCTCGCCACATGTCCTCTTCGTGAGATCGCATTTTCCCCCGCTTAATGGGTTAATGTTAGTCCTGCTAATGGGGATTTTACAGAGGGGATAACAGACATCAGGGATTGCTGTAGGCTTTTTCTAGACACTGAGTAGGAAGAAGACCTGGGCTAAATAGCCATCGTGTGGGCTGCACACCCTTAGGACCACTTTGTGGTTTCTTTGAAGTTTAAAGTTAGGTAATTGATTTTCTCTTAACTTCTGTTGTATTCATCCGTGAATAATAGCTCAGTGTATACATTAGAAACAATTCAAACTGGTTCCTTGTCAACTAATATATTAATTCTTTTTTTTGTTGCAGATGCCAATATGCAATGCATTTTGCACTTTTTGTAGACACTGCCATACTTACCAACACCCATTCCAATCTTTAGCTGGTTACCCAGTCCTGGTTTTTCTCTTTGCATTTCTGGGACCTGTAGTTCCACTTTTCCCATTATAAAACTCGGACTACAAGTCCCAGAATGCAAAGAAAAATCAAGGACTGGATGAGAACCTACAGATTGGAACGGATCATGTGGGCAACTATGCACTGGCGCTGAGTTTTATTAGTTAGTTTCATTGTATTCTTTTGGTTACTCCTTATATTTTGTATTGCCTTTATTCAGCACTTGACTAACACTCCAGTTCATAAGGCATCACTTTAAACAGGGGTGTCACCGTTGAACTGCACGCACACCGCGCACGCACACCACGTCAAGCCTCTCTGAAGAAAAGTGTTAATTGCAAGGATGGTACGGGCACCAGTGGCGCTTTCATGCCGGCGTGTCTCCCGCGTGCAGTGTTCCCCATAATGCCATCTGCAACGCGTAATTTGCATGCAGCCTTGACAATGCTCACAGCGTCAAGCTGAAGTGAAGGCCCGCCCCTCCCACTGTCGTGTCATGAAAAGAAGGCGTTTCAGGAAGCCTCCCCGTGGGCCTTTCTCCTGCTGCCCCTCAGAGCTGATCCACTGTAAGAGGACCCCTAAAACATGGCCGCCTTCGCCTTTGAGATGGCATCCCAGTTCCTCTCCACTTGGCGGGAGGCATCAGGGTGACACAGGAGACGAAGCAGGAGCTGGGAGGGTGTGGACGATGCTGTGGGGTAGGAGCAGCAATACGTCCCATCGCTGGCATCCTTAGTCATGTTGCTGCTGCGTGAAGCAATGGCATAGAGCCTTCAAGGGAAGTTGGGGTCCGTGTGGGTAGGGGGGTTGGCACCTGGGCATGTCAGGCTATAGCTTGCATCTGCTGCCATTAGCTAGCATAAGCTGCAGTACTTAGTCATGTGAGGTTGCACTTGGTGTCGGATGACACAATAAGCACACGTCAGGCTGCAGCACGCACATGAATGATCCTGCTTTAGGAGTCTTGCTCTGGCATAAAATGTCATTACTTGGGCATGTTGAGGTTACTCCTGGTATATGACGGCAACACCTAGACTTGCAAGGATGCAACTTACTTCAGAAGATCATACCTCACATAGGGCGCTTAGCAGGCCTAAGATGAAAACTCACTTTGCACTTGAGGCAGGACATTGGCATATGACTGCAGCACCTGGACATGAAAGGCTTACCTTACCTATGATGACTATAGCTGGCATTACAAAGCACTACTCCGGAGCTTGAGGTGGTACTTGGCATATGACTGCAGCACCTGGACATGAAAGGCTTACCTTACCTATGATGACTATAGCTGGCATTACAAAGCACTACTCCGGAGCTTGAGGCAGGACATTGGCATATGACTGCAGCACCTGGACAAGAAAGACTTACCTTACCTATGATGACTATAGCTGGCATTACAAAGCACTACTCCGGAGCTTGAGGTGGTACTTGGCAAATGACTGCAGCACCTGGACATGAAAGGCTTGCCTTACCTATGATGCCTATAGCTGGCATTACAAAGCACTACTCCGGAGCTTGAGGCAGGACATTGGCATATGACTGCAGCACCTGGACATGAAAGGCTTACCTTACCTATGATGACTATAGCTGGCATTACAAAGTACCATCCGGAGCTTGAGGTGGTACTTGGCATATGACTGCAGCACCTGGACATGAAAGGCTTACCTTACCCATGATGACTATAGCTGGCATTACAAAGCACTACTCCGGAGCTTGAGGTGGTACTTGGCATATGACTGCAGCACCTGGACATGAAAGGCTTACCTTACCTATGATGACTATAGCTGGCATTACAAAGCACTACTACTGCTTGAGGCAGGACATTGGCATATGAGTGCAGCACCTGGACATGAAAGGCTTACCTTACCCATGATGACTATAGCTGGCCTTACAAAGCACTACTCCGGAGCTTGAGGTGGTACTTGGCATAAGATGGAAGCACCTGGGTATTGTAAGGCTGCACATTCCATATGATGGCTCTGCAGGGCATTCCAAGTTTTATTCGGCCTAACATTATATTTTACATCAAATATGATGATAATATGTGCCTGGCTCATGAGGTTACAACTTCAATTTGGCATGGAAGGCTTAAAACTGGTTCACTCGAAAGCTTTGAAGAGAAGGTTTGAATCGGCTTGAGCCCTACAAGCCTATATGCAGGTGGCCTGCAAGTCACATCGAGCCAAGTCACGAGAAGCTCCGTTTAGCTCAAATTGGCACAACCCAATTCGAGCCATATAGCTCTATGGCTCGAATTGGGTTAAAAAAAACTTTTAAAATCCATATGAATTTTAGCAAAGGTGAAACATGCTCCCAGTACCAACCTGGGTGCTGGGAGATTAGACATGCGCTCCCGCCATTAATCTTTGCAAGCGGGCTTACCAGCACATCACTTCTTGGGAGGATAGCTCAGGGGCAACGTGCTCGCCTTGGAAGCAAGACGACACGCAGCACCACAGGTTCAATCCCCTGGTCTGCGCTTACAAACCTCTGGGGATTAAAGGATAGTTCCGGGACTTTTTTTTTATTGTCCCTACGGGTCGGCCATGTGTTTGTAAGCATAAATCGGTAGATCGTAGGAAACTTTCCTATGGACCTTACCCGACTTTTCGCCCATTATCGCACTCGAAATCAGCCTCCATTTTGTGATAATCCTATCATTCCGCCGCATCGACCTGGCTCACCTGCCTTTGCGGCACTAAATCAAATCCCCCGCCCCTGAAACAGACATTATCAAAACATTCATATTCCCCGCCTCTCTCCGTGACGTTACTGTGCTGCGTAGGCAAACGCGCCCAGGCGTCTTCTACGCGACTCCACACAGACCCCGGAAATCAACACAGATCAGCTCACAATACAGCACACCACAATTCGGAATATGAAACTGTACTTTGAAATCAAACCGCAAGATTGTAAATGTGGTAAAGTACATTTATTTGACATCAAATGTTTAGAGAATATTCAGCGATTTGCATTTTTATTTGCTCATGTTCCAAAAAGTTCGTATTGAGGAACGCGATGGTCCTTTGCTGTACACAGGGTCTTAGAGCATCTCACAATACAGCGCCACAATTCGGAATGTGAAACCGTGGTTTAAAAGCAAACGGCAAGATTGTACATTTGGCAAAGTACGTTTATTGGACATCAAATGTTTAGAGAATATTCAGCGATTTGCATTTTTCTTTGCTCTCGATCCAAATTAGTTCGTCTTGAGGGAAGCGATGTTCGTGTGCAGTACACAGGGTGTTGGTTTACGATAAAAATAAGCTCTTCGGTCGCACTGATAATCGCATGGCTGTTCCAACAACGAGGCACTAGGCCACCACAACGGTAGGTATGTTGCATCTAACCGTTAGTACCGCGTAAGGGCATACTTGTACTTGGCGATCGTCCCATAAAATGGTCAGGGTGGTAACGTTGTTCACGCGGAGAAGCAACTGGCGGCTGTAGAAGCCGTCCACCGGTGTCCGGTACTCGTGACACAGACAGTAGTGAATGATGTACCTAAAAACATAAAAAATGAAATTAGTCTCACCATCAGATCCTTATTAAAATCATAGCAAGGACAGCGCTACTGGGTCTACACAAGTGTTTAAAGGCGTGGCGAGGCAGGGAGGGGGGGGAGTGGAGTACAAGGTAAGTAGCATAAAATAATAAATAAATAGGGCCAGCTGGTGGCAAGTGCAAGGTAAGTGCAGAACAAGTGCTGGGAAGGGGGGGCTGTAGGATACTGAGACAGTCCCCCAGTGCAGGGGTTGACAGGGAGGCAGTGCAGGTGGAGAGTGGAAGGGCCCAGGACCGAGGTCGCAGACAGTGGACCAGTTGTAGCAGGGGAGAGGGAGAGAGAAAGCAGAAGCAAAGAGGAAGGTTTTGAGGTGCTTCAGTAAAAGCAGATGTTTCTCCTCAAGATAGTGCGCGGTAGAAAACAATATGCCACATAGAACGAACAAGTACAACTGAACCCGTCTTTAAAGCCACTGTATAGTAATGAAATTGCGGTATAAACTCATCAAAAGTTACTTACATTATATTTGCATTTTCCATTGTGTCTCTGTGTAGGGCAGACCCGAAACACCACTCCTTCTTTGCCGACGTTACTTCTTCTAATGAACGTGGCTCATCGTTTCGTTTCTGAAATTTTATTCATTATCTTTTCTTAGTCTTTCAGGATTGTCCCGGCCTGTCAAGGTCAAATCACAATAGAACCTTATACTGGGTCGTGGGCCGTTCCGCCACCCGAGCAAAACATCAAAGCAGCTGACCTTCACTTTGAGCGAGCACACATTTCTAGTTAGCTGCAGTTAGTGTAAGGGCATCTTGTCTGCGTGCCTTTTTTTTTATTGTCCCTATGGGTCGGCCATGTGTTTGTAATACGGAAACATTCTATAATTTTTGTAAAAATGATTTATATTACTGTTTGGTTTAATTGCAATGGGCCTGCAACATGAGGAGACTCGAGAGAACAGACAATCAAATTACAATCATTTAAACCGTGATGTGTATTTCTCAATGAGCTCTGCTTTAGGTGGACATGGAACAGAGGCAATGTTGGGTGGCAATGCAGTTGTCCCCTGCATAGGTTCGTTCACCACTCCATATATGTGCCTATCGAGGACATCTACGATAAGTCTCTCAATAAACTCATATTGCATATCCTCAAACACTGGTTTGATCACCCATTGTTTACTTCTTTTAGTGAAGGCCTTATTGTAGCGAAGCGTCCCTAAAGTTCCGGTCGTCCTACTTTGTTGACGGCCAACATTATGGTTATGTGCCAAGACCGCTAGAAGAGTCCGATTTATCATGCCTTCCATGCCAAAATGCAATCTTTTGGGCCTGTACTTTAGGCACATATTATGGAACACCTCCAAATCTCCTGTGTGGCAGAATTCCGTGAGTCCCCTCAAATCTCTTGTTATAGTTTTATCAAATACAATCTTTTCAATGGCCTTGTGAGTGGGTGATGAAGGAATCAACCACTTCTTCTTCCGTGCCTCCTCTGTGGACAAATGGCCATGTTCACATTTGTGGAAATGCTCATTTGTCGACCATCGATGTACGTTGCTACAGTGCAACATTACTGACCGCCATTTTTCCAGTAGAATTTCCAACGACCCTTCACATGTTTTTGAGCTCCACCAAAGATGGTTGCTGATTGACTTGGACCACTGTGAAATACCTTGCATATCTTTTTTTTTTCCTGCAGCCGACAATTTTTTATTGATTGTTTTTGCAAGATGCCATACGTCAAATTGGTGATTTATATTTTTGTACTCTTCTCTCATTGTCTTGGCAATTGAAACGTGTCTGTCCGTGGCTATCAGGTCGATCACCATTCCCCGCGATTGTAGTTCTTGCAATGATGCTACAAAGCCAACTTTCTCCATGGCCACTGAGGATGTACTTTGTGACACCTGCACGACCACCGAACTCACAATTTTCTTACTTTCCATGTCCTGAAAGTGGTAGGTGCAGTACTTGGCTGAAAATCCTGGGCTGTCGCACTGTCCATCACCGGCTAGCCTGAAGCGTTTGCCCGCGAATGTACTTTCCATTGACATTTTTTCCATTCTCCAAGCTTCGCTGATGGCTGGAAATAGATAATCGGTTTGGTATTTGTAGAACTGACTTTTCGCAATGAAATGGATTCCCACAAACTGAAAGAAATACTGTAACTTTTTAAAACTTGAACCACTAAAAAGTGCGGCCGCTGCACAAAGTAGATTGCCTGCTGGCAGTTGCCCCAGCATGGGTTGTGCAGACCATGCGAACTGATGATATTGTGTACAGGTGGCATGTATTTTAAGGTTAGTGCCTCGAATTGCACGAGTCACATTAATCAATGGCTCCCCACATACTTCCCCACCAACCCAATGCCCACATTTCATCATCATAATAATATCCATCAAACAGCTATCGAATACAATGAATTTGGCCTCTTTCCTTATACTGTCACTCTGCATCCCAGCTGGTTCGGCCTGTAACGTTGAGGACATGTCACTCGCATGAAAGGTACAATCTCTGATATCGTCTTCCGCTATGCTGAGTGATATTGATGGTGTTTCATTGTCGTCCACTTCATTCTCTTCCATTGCAACATCTGTTCCTTGTCCGGAGATGGGAGAAAAAAACAATGTCTTCAACTTTCGCACGCTCTTATTTTTTGCGGGTGTGGATTCTGTGAATTGATCTCCGACTGCATCCAAACTACCAGGAGGACATTCACTATCAATGGCTGGTGGTGGTATAGCTCCGTTGTCAATCACTTCATATTCTTCCCATTGGCACGATGCATCTCCAGTCTCAAGTCCCTGCCAAAAGGTTTGACAAGCAACATCTCTCGTTCGCTTCACTGTCTGTGTAGATCTAGTTCTTACACCCACTCGCAACTAGAGGACAGATTAGAAAAGGGATGTTCAGTTTAAACACAACTTACAGTATTGAACTATTGACAGTGAAAGACAACATAATATAGTGAACAGGACACTAACCTTCTTTTGCTTTCTTTTCTTTGAAACTTTCTTGCCTCGAACTTCAACATCTGGACGCTGTTGCTCCGACTCGTGTGTGCATGTCTCCACTTCCTCTCGCGCTGCAACGACTATATTTTCATGATAAGCACATCCATCACTCACTGAGGCTCCATCGACTCCCTGAAACATAGAACTTTCATTAGTATGTATAATAATATTGAAAACACAAAATGTACTTGGGGACCAATACCCATACGTACATCTCAATAGCAAAACACGAATGAACGCATTGTGTAGAACATTCAAACGACAATAGTTCACGCATTGTTGATCTAGTTAGATTGAACTGTCAAGATCCATACCTCGGGCTCCGCATAGACTTCCATTGATGATATTATTGAAGATGACGCTTCAGCAACTCCCTGAAACACAGTAATTGCATTAGTATGGTTTTCTATTTTGTTTAAAAGAACATAAACTTTCTGCAGGCGTCAACGGCTCATCTAAATAGACCTGCACAAATGATCAGTTGTCTAAAATAAATAATGGATATCTAAATATGATTCGATTTGCTCCATCGTTGGAAGTGTCACCACCCAGAGATCTGCATCAACTACTAGGGGTGATGTTCTTGTTGAAGAAGCTCCGTCAGCTCCCTGAAACATAGTACTTGCGTTAATAAAGAAGGAAGTATAGCGGATGTAATCACGTCATTTGATCTCGCATGATTGATCTGTCAGTATCCATACCTCGAAATGCATAAGAACATCAAGGGACGCTGTAACTGCGGTGCACACTTCTGCAAGCTGTTGCGCCGACCCGTAACTGCATGCTCCCCCTTCTTCTTGGACTAATGCTCCATCGACTCCCTGAAACATAGGACTTTCATTAGTAATGAACACAATATTGAAAAAAGAAGACACATAGGAGGGCGACGACAGAAGGACATACCAATGGCTAAAAACGAAAGAAACATTGTGTGTAACAATCACGCTACAAGAATGCAAGATCTGATGATCTCCATCGATGGAACTGTCCGGAAATGTACCTCGAGCATCTGAGTGACATCTACGGTTGTCGTCAATGCGTTGGACTCCTCAGCATCTCCCTGAAAGACAGTACTTGCATTATTTTGGATAACAATAATTATAACTGAAAACAAAGACTAGAGGACGAGTACTGTGGTGTACCATTAGGTAAAATAATTACACGATCAATTAAAACTATTGATTTACATGCCTAAAACAAGTCAGTGTCAGAATAGCTAAGTAAGATTACCCGATAGGCGCTTGAAGTGGCTGATGACTGCAATAACGACACGGATGGAGAATCTTCCGCCTTCATATTGAGTGGATACATAAATGGGGAAATTATTGTTAGCTAATGCTACACACTACCGCAAGGCCGAGAGACAAATACGTAAACTTGACTCACCAGTGGAGGGATGTGGACGAATAGAGTGGGAATAGCGGTTGAGAGCAATTTTCGCCTCGCTCGCGGTGTTTTCTTCTTTATTAGCAATGATGTGGAGTACATGTCTGGGCTAAAGTGCCTGCTGCAGATGCGGTATCGATCACCCCTCTTGTCCGCAAAGACTTCTAGGACTCTACTTTCTAGCTCAGAGGCTGGATATCCGCAATATCGGACCCATTCTCTTATCTGATCTATTGTCTTAGGGAAAACATGCATTATAGTACCTTCAGATTTGTTATGAGTCTTCGAAGGGCAACCGCCAATGGAACAGGCAGGCATTATGGAAAGTTCTGAAAAGTAAAGATCAACAATTCTCTATGAATACCAATGTGTTAAAACATTAAATGACACATAAAAGGTTCAATGCAAGGTCCGTTTTGGTTCTTGGAACTATACACGTTATTCACATGCGGATAAGTATTTCAATAACTTTCAAAAAATAGAAAAAGTAATTTGACTAAACTCAGAACATGTGACTAGTTCCTTGCATGTACTGTCGTGAACGAAAAGAAAACATGGATGCAATTTGATGACTACTAGCAAATAGATATAAATTAAAAAATTGGACGCAAAATGATTATGGTACATGGACTTACCTTGACGAACAAACAGTTAGATGCAGGGATCAGAGTAGTTTCTTGTCGTAGAACAGGGAGCAGTTCACAGGTTGCAAACTGACGAGTTTGCTCAAAGTGGTCACGGAAGTTCACAGAGACGAAGAGCAGATAACCAGCACCTTCACGGGTTGACTAGCAAAGCGCAAAGAAGTTCTCATTAGAAATATGAAGTGGGTTATAAAGAATTCGAAACAGGGGTGTGTTTGTGAATGAATGACGTGTATATGTCGTGGCATTATGCGGATTGCAGGGGGGCGTCCAGCGTGAGGGGGGATGCTTGGCAGGAGACACGGGGTCTGGAGGTAGACATGGGAACAACAACCCATGCTCTATAGACCACTTTGAAGTGTACATGGTCTTTGGCACCTCTTGGCCTTTATCGCTCCCTGACAGCTCCACTTGCCAGCAGCGCAAGTACCCTGGTGCGAACTGCCTTTGATAGGGCGGGGGGGTGGATCGGGGCGGTGGTCGTGCAGACAAGACACAGGAAGACTCGTGAATGGAGACACACTTATGTGGATTGCAGGGGGGCGTCCAGCGTGAGGGGGGATGCTTGGCAGGAGACACGGGGTCTGGAGGTAGACATGGGAACAACAACCCATGCTCTATAGACCACTTTGAAGTGTACATGGTCTTTGGCACCTCTTGGCCTTTATCGCTCCCTGACAGCTCCACTTGCCAGCAGCACAAGTACCCTGGTGCGAACTGCCTTTGATAGGGCGGGGGGGGGTGGATCGGGGCGGTGGTCGTGCAGACAAGACACAGGAAGACTCGTGAATGGAGACACACTTATGTGGATTGCAGGGGGGCGTCCAGCGTGAGGGGGGATGCTTGGCAGGAGACACGGGGTCTGGAGGTAGACATGGGAACAACAACCCATGCACTATAGACCACTTTGAAGTGTACATGGTCTTTGGCACCTCTTGGCCTTTATCGCTCCCTGACAGCTCCACTTGCCAGAAGCGCAAGTACCCTGGTGCGAACTGCCTTTGATAGGGCGGGGGGGGGGTGGATCGGGGCGGTGGTCGTGCAGACAAGACCCGTTTGCCGCAGGGCCTCACCAAGGAGAGGCCATCTAACTGAATGTAAGAGGATGGCTGCAGGATCTACTACATGGAAGGCAGGGGGGTGAGTTTATAAATACCTCACCCTCCCAGGAGAATATACACTAGATTCATTTAAAAAATCAAAACAACCATTGTTAAAATATATGTTGGGCTTTATTTTAGATTTTAGTTAAATATAAATAATAAACATTACACATTGTAAAGTTGAGGTTGCAGCACATCGAGGGAAAATCCGCGGTATTGTCCACTGTCACTGGGGAAATGTTGTCTAATGGCAAGTACCGCACAGGCAGGTATTACTCTCCGAACGCGGTGTCCGAGCCTCCCGTGAAGCCACCAAGTGAAGCAACGATAGGCCACCAGCATGTACCACCTGTGAAAAAAAAAGATGCAAACTGTATTAAACTGACCAAACTTTCTTATCAATGTCGATTCAGGTAACACATGTCATTTTTCTTAGAAAAAAATTATATCTAGAAAATGCACTATATGGAACCAATTTACATGCGTTCGAATGATATGTAAATGTAATTTTATATGTGGGAGACGACCATGAAATAGTGGTGGCATCACTGACATCACAAACAGAGTATACTTACTCGTTACTCGGATTACGCGGACGAACAGTGCCACGAAGTTCGTGCATAAGCACCATCATCATCCTCAACACTGTCCGTGAGAGGCAGGCTTCCCTGAACTCTGGCAGCTCGGTGATGCATTGCGGACTTTGCTCGCCTTCCTGCAGACTTTGCTCGCTTTCCGAAATGTAGGCCAAGCACCCGGAATTTTCACGGCAGCAGCAGTTCTCCTCCTCAGTTGGCATTAGCTCGCACCGATTGCACGTGCACCAGGTGGAGACGCCGTCCATGCGACATGGTCCAGGCTCTTCATCCGTTGACTGGTCCTCCCAACTGCCGTCCGAATCCCCATCGTTTTCGCGTGCTTGCCTTTCCAGTAGTTCCTCCTCGGTGTACTCGGGCTCGTACATATACGGCATTATTGTGGCCATTGTGCGGTAAAGATAGTAAAATAATTTACAGAGATGGTACAGGTGTTCACACGGGCTACAAGCGGCGAAGGTAGCTGACCAGAGCACTGAAACGAGTCACAGAATACTCAAAGTAACACAGAGAGAGGAATGGAATCGAAAATCTGCTGCTGTATGTTGTGAAACGGTCTGTTTATACTTATTGGGGAAAGAGGCGTCCTGCCATTTCCATGGCAACACGTCAATAGCTGAGGCGCAGCGATTGTTGACACGAGACGTGCTTGAAATGGGCAGTACGCGTCTGCTGATGTCAGGCTCAGGGGCGGGGGATTTGATTTAGTGCCGCAAAGGCAGGTGAGCCAGGTCGATGGGGCGAAATGATAGGATTATCACAAAATGGAGGCTGATTTCGAGTGCGATAATGGGCGAAAAGTCGGGTAAGGTCTATAGGAAAGTTTCCTACGATCTACCGATTTATGCTTACAAACACATGGCCGACCCGTAGGGACAATAAAAAAAAAGTCCCGGAACTATCCTTTAAGCGTGTTATAAATAACGGATCATATCATATCATTTAAGCTGCCGCTCTGCCCCCTGGAAATATGCAACCCACCTTTGTGGATGAGACGATTTGTGCATTTCTAAAATGAACGCGAACGAAAAAAGGCCCTCCTCTGCCATTTATTTCATTTGCGTTCATTTTTTGTGTCCCTATTGTATTATTTGCGCAGCCACTAGTAATACTGAATTCTAGGAACGTGAAAGAGTATCGTAGAATTTAGTATTACCAAAGAGTCGATCTTAGTCAAACCATTAAATACTCGTATCTATACGAGCAGGTCGAGTGAATACTCGTGTCTATACGAGCAGGTCAAGTGAATACTCGTGTCTATACGAGCAGGTCAAGTGAATACTCGTGTCTATACGAGCAGGTAAGTACTGGTAGGTAAGTTTCGAACCATTTCAAGCCTTTCTTCCAAATGGCTTGAATCTTTCTAGCCGAGTTGACCCCCCATTGTTTAGATAGGCTTTTTTTTCAATTGTTCATTTACACACGCTTAATACCACTGTTGTGGTTTCTGAGAGCGGGATCAGGATTCAGACCTGTGTGGCGGTGCGTTGGCTGGCTTCCAAGAAAAACACGTTGCCCCTGGGCTACCCTTCCTCACCTTGAATCTTTTTCGAGCCAGTTCTCCCATTCCTAACTTGAATTAAGATGGAAGCTACTGCCCATGTTAGGCCGCCTTTGCACATGGCAAGCGGGCACCTAGGCTACCTGTAATAGCTCTCCTGGCTGCGCCACTACCTGATCTCTAATACTCCAGGCAGTACTCGAGCATACGCCTGGCACCCGAAAAAGCCTTGTGTCTGCTTTAGGAACTGTGTATTGTTTTATGAATTGTATCTCATTGTGCATCAGTGTTTTTCACTTTCTGGGATCTCCTCCGAGTCAAAGGTCATGGGTTATCACTGCCTGTGACATCATGGAGGTCCAAGGTTCTGTGATTTCATTATTTTGATGCCATTTGGTTTGTAATGTCATGTCCACTAGACCTGGCATTTTGTTTTTTTTATTGACGTCCCTGGCACATCTCATCACTTAAGTCTTTGGGGCGCTAGATTGTCCTGAAAACTGATTTTTAATATTCATTTTTAATTGAAAATAAATGATCACTTTGGTGCATTTTATCCAGCCAGTTTAAAGTCTCACTGAGGCCACAACAGTAGCGCCACTTATTGTCACCGCAGTGATCCCTGCAGTACACCTAGCTTCTCATCCAGAACTGCAGCAGAGCCCGCTAAGCATCCATCACTCATAGGGCCTCATTACACGGTAGGCGGTGAGCCATGGCGCTATTAGCGCCATGGCTCATGCCGGTAAAATACCGGCACCGCCTTGGCGGAAAGGGGATTTACCGCCCCATTCCAAGGTTGGAGGGGCGGTAAATCCCCTTTCCGCCATTGCCCTTCCCCATTCCCATTCCTGCCCCATAGGGCTCTATGGGAATGGGGAAGGCGCTAATTACGGCACCGCAATTTTGTGGTGCCGTAATTAGCTCCGAGGTCCCTTAGCGGGTTGGATTTTAACGCCTGCAAGAAGCAGGCGTTAAATCCTCCAACCCGCAAAGGGACCTCGTAGTACGGCGGTAAGGGTTAACGGTCACCGTTGCCATTAACGGTGACCGTTAACCCTTACCGCCGTCCGTGTAATGAGGCCCATAGAATTCTCCAAGCGCCAATGAAATAGGTTATTTTAGGGGGTGAGGGGTGTACCACGCACCCCGACCATTTGCGTGGCCTACAGGTGCTCTGACTCATCTGAAAGCGAAAGGCCTGGATGAGGTAATGGGCAGAGAGAGAAAATGCGCGGGAGCTTTGCTGCGGTGCTGGCGCGTGCAGACCGGAAGTACCCCGAGCTCTGCTTGCAGGCTTTCCCCAGGTGGTGTGTGTCGATGGAATAGGAGCATGTGTGTCCATGCAAGCCCATGCGCGGCCATATTGCTAGGATGCAATGCCCGTGCCAATGGTAGGCACGTTTTTATTTTTGACTATAGAGTTCTGTTGTTTGGTGGCTACTGGTAGGGATTTTAAGTTGCTGAGAATAAGGGGCAAAGGTGGCCTGCATGTGGTGTACCCGAGCATGGCAGATGAGAGTGTTAGTGTTGGAAGGTTAGTGGGCAATATACCATGAAAAGCGCCAGAGGGGCTCCGGAAAGGAATCTTTTTCCGAGAGAAGGACACACGAAAAAAGTAACTGGTGCGTATGTGTATTGGGAAATGCGACTAAGAGAGCAGAGTGGGTGTAAAAGCGGTAAGATCAGGCCCAAAGCACCCCAAACCTACGCCAGTGCTAGAAACAGGACACATTCCCAGACCATTTCATCACAAACAGCACAGCATTTTTGCCAATGGGTAAACCGGAGATCTGTCGAAACACCTTTTGCCCAGCACAGGAGCACAAGAGCAGTGGTCGAAGTGAGCGGGAACAGTCGGGAGTGGAGTCCCACTACTATTATTTTACTGTTCCACTACTTTTTGCACCCATTTTCACTATTCCGGAACTGTTCTTTGTGAAGTTAAAGCACATTTCTCCACTTTAGCACCCAATAGCAGTTACAGCTAACCTGAAATCTGTTTCAGCTCAATTGGCTTTCAAGCAGCACGGCTCCAACCCTTGAAAAATGTGTTGCATGTTGCTCCCTGCCCCGGTCATGACAGCACGGATGCAACCCTTCATAAATGTGTTGCACGTTGCTCTCTGCCCCGGTCATGACAACGCGGTTGCAACCCTTGATAAATGTGTTGCACGTTGCTCCCCACCCTGGTCATGACAGCGCGGCTGCAACCCTTCATAAATGTGTTGCACGTTGCTCCCTGCCCCGGTCATGACAGCACAGCTGCAATCCTTCATAAATGTGTCGCACATTGCTCTCTGCCCCGGTCATGACAGCGCGGCTGCAATCCTTCATAAATGTGTTGCACGTTGCTCTCTGCCCCGGTCATGACAGCGCGGCTGCAACCCTTGATAACTGTGTTGCACGTTGCTCCCCACCCTGGTCATGACAGCGCGGTTGCAACCCTTGATAAATGTGTTGCACGTTGCTCCCCACCCTGGTCATGACAGCACTGCTGCAACCCTTGATAACTGTGTTGCACTTTGCTCCCCACCCTGGTCATGACAGCACGGCTGCAACCCTTGATAACTGTGTTGCATGTTGCTCCCCAGCCTGGTCATGACAGCACGGCTGCAACCCTTCATTAATGTGTTGCACGTTGCTCCCCACCCTGGTCATGACAGCACGGCTGCAACCGTTGATAACTGTGTTGCACGTTGCTCCCCACCCTGGTCATGACAGCACGGCTGCAACCCTTCATAAATGTGTTGCACGTTGCTCCCCACCCTGGTCATGAGAGCACAGCTGCAACCCTTCATAAATGTGTTGCAAGTTGCTCCCCACCCTGGTCATGACAGCACGGCTGCAACCCTTGATAACTGTGTTGCACGTTGCTCCCCACCCTGGTCATGACAGCACGGCTGCAACCCTTGATAACTGTGTTGCACGTTGCTCCCCACCCTGGTCATGACAGCACGGCTGCAACCCTTGATAACTGTGTTGCATGTTGCTCCCCACCCTGGTCATGACAGCACGGCTGCAACCCTTCATAAATGTGTTGCACGTTGCTCCCCACCCTGGTCATGACAGCACGGCTGCAACCCTTGATAACTGTGTTGCACGTTGCTCCCCACCCTGGTCATGACAGCACGGCTGCAACCCTTCATAAATGTGTTGCACGTTGCTCTCAGCCCCGGCCATGGCAGCACAGCTGCAACCCTTGATAGATGTGTTGCACGTTGCTCCCTGCCCCGGTCACAGTTCCACTACTTTTTTGGTACACTTCTGCCACCGCACAAGAGACATTACATCATGTCGTTTATGAAACGTTCCCCAAATATCCAAATAAATGCTTACAAATTATCATAGTAACTCCACAAGGCACCAGAATCAAATATTGTAAAATATGTCAAAATAGCTTTCAAAGGTCATCACAGATGCACCAAATTCCCCCTCCCCCCCAGCAATCTGGAGATGTTCAAAGAAGTGGCCTCATGCACTTCCCCATAATGATGCGGTTCTGGGAAAATACCACCATTGCCTTAAAGCAAAGGTCATATTATGCCTTTCCCTTCAGTGAGAGAGATTATTTCTCCTTTATTCGTTCAGAATTTCATACTCACATAAAGCTGCTTTACTCGCCTCAGGTGCTGGCGAAGGCCCGTTTGCCGCAATATGCCTTTCTGCAGAAACTAACCACACGGTTTATAGTGATTGCATCGAAGGCCAAAGCTTCAAAGGCCTTAGCATCTAAAGAAAAGCAATGAAAAAAAAGCATTGAATTCATTTTTTGTTTCTTTTTTTTTAATGGGGGTCCCCCCATCCGACCCCTGTTTTTTTACCCCTTAAAACCCATTATAATTGAAATAAAACCTTTACCTTTGAAAAAAATGCAGTCAATGCTTTTTTCGACACATTTTTTCGATGCTTTTGGCATTCAATGCTTTGTATTCGATGCAATGACTGGATACCAACCAACAGAGTGGGCTTTTAGGAGCTAATCTTCTGCACATTGTTCACTGAGCACTTTAAATGGACGATGGATGTTGTGAACATGAAAAAATGCCTCTCTTTATCCCCATCCCCGACCTCAACAGTACCTCTGATCGTCCTCCCAACAGCCCCAATATAAAGGGCCTGATTCATGGAGCGTTTTCCAATGGGATTGTGCCATTCTAAAACACTTCTGTTATCTTTTAGTCCATTTAATGTAATCTTAGAGGGGAGGGCTTTGTCAATGTATCGTCGTTGGGCATCTTATAAATCCATTCATATCAGCGGATTTCGAGTGTGAATTAAACATCCATCGTTCTGACGCAAATGCGCTGCACTCCCACTGCACACGCTCGCTCTTCTCGTCGTGTGTCCAATCCTAGTGCAGTGTTTTATAAAGCGCTTCTTAGCTGATTCTTCCAGTTTCTTGGTGCTGTAACGATCGGTATCGCCATTCCTACCCAATCGTGGTACCCAGTTTATTGACCCCGGGAGGATCAAGGGCCACGCCAAGCGACCTCATGTCCTATGTCCGGTGCCAGAGGCGAGCATGCCTGGGCCAGTGCACAGGGCCGCAAACATCATTCCACTGGCCCTGGCCACAAACTACAGCCCCTCTGTCTTCAGTGGCCAGGGGCCTCCCTTCGCGATCAGGGGGCACGATTTCCACAAGGCATCCCCTCAGTGCACTGCCATGTGGGACGGTAGCCGAGGTCATGCCGGGGCGCCGTGCACGAGCAGTAATGAACTGGGGCCGCCTGGCATTCCGGGAAATCACATTTGCGGCATGAAATTGTGTTTGTGATCCGCTCCTCTGGGACCTATATGTCTCCTTGCAGTCTCCGCGCAGTGCCGCGCAGTCCTGGGCTGTCTAGGGATTGCTTGCCTCAGCACGTTTCGCGCTGGAAATGGGCTCTCTTTAAATAGATCTTGCGCTGTCTGGTGTCTCTTTAGGGCTCTGGCAAATAAAAACGGTGCTAAATAAAGCAATCAGTGTCTCCTCCATAGTTAGTGCTTTAAGTGGGATGGTAAATTAAGAGGGTGTGCTCGTTGGGGCGTGGCCTAAATATGAGTGCTTAGGCCACACCCCCAACAAGATTCCCCCCCCCCACCCAGTCCTTGCATTCAAGGAGCTGTGGTTAAAGGAATGACTGCAGCCCCCACTCGGCAACCCTTTATCAACAAGGCTCCTTGAATGCAATGGGCTGCCTGCTGCGTTTGTCTCTTTATTCCGAAACAGGAGGAAGAGTAGGTTGGCCATCTTATCCTTTTGTTTTTGAGTAAAGAGCTAACACGCAGTGGAAACCCTTTAACCAAGCATGGATAATGGGCTGCCTGCTGCGTTTGTGTCTTTATTCCGAAACAGGAGGAAGAGTGGGTTGCCAACCCAGCCCTCCGTCTGTTTTTGAATAAAGAGACATAACGCAACAGGTTTAGCCGAAGCGCTGCTCGGTTACACGGCTGACCTCAGGTGTCAGCATTTCAGACCAGAAAGAAGAAAAAGCTAATGTGAAATGCTGACACCTGCAGGCAGCCGTTTAACTGTGCGGTTAAATTGCTGCCTGAGAGGTGGACTTGACTGGGGCTGGTCAGAGAGCCCCGGCAGTGCCCTGGCTCGGAAGCCCATCTCAGAGACGGCCGGGGCTTGGTCCCGGCTATCTCCGTCCCACTTAAAGCCCTGTCTATAGCACACTTTGTCTCGGAAGACACTTCAGTATTGCAACAAAGTCCAGCAGACAAGTCCCTTAACATTATTCGGGCTCGAGCCCGGTGTCCAGGTCACTAAGTAGGAAAAACGGCGAGCCCTGATCCCTTCCAAAGCTGTATTCTGAGCACTGGGAAGGATGCTTTATCCAACTCCCACTCAGCCTCCCCAACTCCCACTTATGATGAAGGATAACCTTTGAATCTTTAACTCTGACATCCCTCTTCCTCCTTCTCATCACAACAACTTGGTTTCTTTCCTTGATCCTCAACTCTCCAGCCCTCGTTTTAGCCCCACCTCTCCACCGACTCCAACATTCTGGATCCTTCAGAATACGGCTCTTCTGCCCATTGCATCCCAGGCATTCCAATCAGCTGGTCCTGTTGGGCGTATTCGTTCCCCATATCATAAGAAACATCTGAACGAAAATCCCATATCACCCTGATACATGAGTAGGGCAGCGCGTTCCAAATATGCTCCCCCTGTCCTCTACTCTCTTACCATCATATCACCTGGGAGCCAAGGTTCACAATGTTTCATCCACGCCTTGACCTCAGGATGCACAACGCACCATTTCATATTGTCGGGTCATTGATTTTGGGTGTCCAGGCGTCGAGCTTCACAAATGTTTTATCCATATCTTGACCTCATGCTACACAGCCTAGCATTTCATCATTTGCATGCAAGCTCAGAGGGGCTACAGGAAATCCCCTTACACTCCATCTTACCGGTGGGATGTGCAAACCACATCGTTTAGGCCTCCAGGAGCCGAGCCTCACACATTAGTCATCCATACCTTGACCTTGAGATGCACTGCCTACCAAACACCATGCCTGCCTGCCATTGCTGCCTTCCCCGCTGCGCAGATTGTTTTAGTTTATGATACAGAGCCAATGGGCTCAATGTAGACGGTACAGACCACAGAATTGAGAGGCCGGTGGGGCGTAGGGAGTCTGGCCGTGCCACATCTAACCTGCATGCAAGCAGAAAGGTCTTGACACACTTATTATAATTGTATGCATCTGTCTGTGTGTATGTGTGAATGTGTCTCGTGTAGTGGTGCAGCTGTATGCAAGTATGCATGCAATGGGAGTACAGGCGGGATGGGTGGGGGATGGGCACGAGGCGCGCTATTGCTGTGTGAGGTGGGAGGGGAAATGGGGAAAGAGGGCGTAGGCACCAGCACTGAAACCTGGCAGCCATCATGTGTACAGGTAGGATGATGGAAGATGAGGCCTGCTATTGCTGTTGGGGGTGGGAGGGAAAATTGGGGGAAGAGGCACTGGTGCTGATACTTGATAGCCAGCTTGTGTATGCAGGTAGGGTGGTTGGAGTGAGCTTAAGGGTAGTAATTGTTGTGGTGTGGGGGCATTGGGAAGAGAAACAGGGGGAAGACTCGCCTGCATTTAAATTTGACAGCCAGCACCAGCATGTAGTTATTGCGTGGTGGTTAGAATTTGTTCATTTTATGGACAAAACCGACATGACTGAGAGTACCTTACGTGGGAACATTATGTATTGACACAACCATCCTGGGCATTTTTTGTTACAGTGCCAGTATTACTGCATTATGGGCAAAGCCAATATGAGCATCTGTTGACCTGGGAATAGTGGCATTTATTTGCACAGCCATCTTGTACATATTTTCTTACAGTAGCACTACTGCATTATGGACAAAGCCAAAATGAGTGTGCCCGTAGTCAGGACAACGGACATTATAACTGCATTATAGCAAAGCCAATGTGAGCATGTTCTTATGTGGGAATCATGGCATATATTGGTGCAGCCAGCATGAACACGTTTTCATACTGTAGCATTACAGCATTATGGGCAAAGCCAACACAAGTGTGTCCTTTTGTAGGGATAAAGCCAAGACAAATGTGTTCTTAAAGTTTCAGTGCTGGTAGTATTGGGCAAAGCTAAGACAAATATTAGAGTGGTTGACAGTAATGGTATTAGTCTTTTTGGGCCATGATAAGTGCGTTTTGACAAAAACAACCCAAATTCGTTCTTACAGAACAAATGTTGGAATGTTTTGTGTGCACCTACATCCTGAAAATGTTTTGGAAAAATGCTCTTGCGTTCAGTTGGTGACCTGGTATCTATTTGATTTCTTAATGGATTGCCTACAAAACATATTGCAAACGATGTAACTTTTTCTAAATTTTTCGTGATACGTGTACTAAAAATGCACCATTTAAAAAAAATCTCAGGGGGAGAACCCACCCTTGGATAGTGTGAGCTACCTTGCTACGCTCAGTCACTCACGCTAACTACAGGGAAATATTTAGGCCCACCCAATTGAAAGAAATCACCAGGTGCAGGGTCTTGGCCACCTTCGCATAATTTTAATGGCCGAAATGCACACAAGCAGAATAGCACCGCCCAATTCTCCCACAATGTTGGACCCCATTCCCTCCGAGGGCGTTCAACCAAAAGAGCACCCGGGACCATAATTATGGTGATGGGTGCTATAACAAATGACAAAACGAATGAAAGAACGATTGAATTAATGAGATGCCACTGATGTCAACCATGTAGGGGCCGACTGTGCAGCATCCAGGATCAATAGGAATGTACCCCTAAATCAGGCCCTGTCTGGATCGCAGAATCTCTCCTGACTACGATGACACTTCCATTTGATTTCATCGGCCTGATTATGAAGCTGAAGGTTTACAAGTCTGACATTTCCTGATGGAAGTATCGAACACCCACACCGCCCGAAAAGGATTTTGCCGAGGAAAGAGCACCGCTGGTCCGGAAAGGAAAAAGTTCACACCTAGTTCAAGTCGTGGCCTGAAGGGCTGTGCCTTTGAAGGGATAGGACAGTACAACACTCTGCAGATCAGAGTACATTCTTGCGTGGATCATAGAGGTGTGCAGGTCGGTTCTACATCATAGCATCTTCAAGGCGTCCTGCCTCTAGCCCCTTCGAGGATGAGGGCTTATGATTTCCTGATCCGCTTTGCCACTCACAGTTTGAAGACCACCTGCATCTTATTAACAGGGGACTGACGCACTCGGTGTTTGGTGGGTGCCTTCCGACTGCGGCCCCTCCAGATAATCCTTCCCACTCTACATGAAGATCACTTTCGTGCCGCGGAGATTGAATCTCTGCTTTACAGCCTTTAAGGAGGCCGGCGGCATCGAGATTGCCATAATCCTGACCCCCTCTTAGCGTGAAGATCTCTCCTGGCTCAGGGATTAAAGCAGCTTCATTCTAAAGCCCAGAGTGCCACCTCCTGCCTTTTTCCATTTGCTGCAAAGGATCCGATACCTCTGATCGGGCAAACTTCGTAATGACACTGGGCAACATTTTAGCTCTTGAAATCATGTAAAATTCTTCATCTAAAGTTTCACTAAACATTACAAAATGCGTATTCAGTGTGATGACCGGCTCATCCATACTAAGTTTCCCAAATAATGTTACTAAACAGGGCCTATGTGGTCTTCAGATATATCCTTGCTTTCTCAGTGCTAGTTCTCCCCTTTTCCTGAGAAAAAATATATTTTCAGATGCTTGAACTGGTATTGCTTATAAATTCTATTTTATTGCATGGCTGGTGAGGGTTAGTGATGAGGCAGAGACGCCGAGTTTGTTAAGTAATTCATCACGGTCTCAAACAAAGGAATAGCGACCCTGCAGCAGGACTCTGCTCATAGCTGTTGGCCATCAGAAGCAGAAATGTGCCCTGGATTGTTCGAGACCCCCCCCTCAAGGTCATAGGTCCCTCCTTGGCTCTGGCATCACCGTTTTCCGGCCTGTTGAGAACGCGGCAAAGCACGTAAACGTGGTGGACCTCGACCTGCTTATCAGAGCCCACAGTTTTGGAAGACATGGAAACCGAGGGATATCATTTGCCTCATTTTGACTGGACCAAGATCAGAGGCCACTCACATCATCTGCTCTCCTGTGGATTTTGACTATGCAAACACTGGCTGATAAGACTATCAGCGCACCCTATGGCCTAGAAAGCCATATGAAATTTCAAATAGGTGTCGGGGCATGGCCCTGTCCTCTATTTAAAAAAAAAAAAAAACAGTACTTCTAAAGTTTAGAGGCTAGAAAGCCATATGTTCACTATTATTACTTTCACCTATCGCCCAAGCACCCCGCGGCGAACACAAGGTGACATATTACGATCAGAAAACACTTACAGTGTCCTGAGGCTGGTTCCATGTGTTATCCCTGCAAAAATATCGCCATACAAGAATGGCGCCGTTTTTTGCGGCGATATTAACCCATGGAACCTGCAGGGGACACCTCTGCAACCCCCATACTTTTTTTAAAGGAAGCGGAGGACACCCTGCAACCCCCGCTCACCTTTAAGCCTAATATTAACCCCATCAATAATGTCGCCTATGGCCTTTCCCGATGACCATATATATGGCGACATTATTGGTGGGGATAATATCACGTGATACCCTGAGGATAATGTTGACTTGCTGCAGCTGCTGATTAATATCTACTGTTCAAGAAACAAGTTAGTCCCAGTTTAAATTTATTTCTAAAAGTTATTACCCTTAAGGCCTTCTCGGGTCTAGTTATTAAAATATTATGTTCCAGGAAGTTTTAAACCAAGCCATGAAATTCCACAGGTGTGGGCCCTGAGTCCACAATCTAAGTTCTGACCACACTTGTGTGATCATGAAGCTAGAGGGCCAAATTGCCTGCACTTCATCGCAGTCAGGTCCTCACCCTAATCGCTTCCTGTAATCTGACCCCATCCTCCCACTTCCTCATGCCACCTGCGTAGCACCATACCTGCACTGAAGCATCATCCCAACTAACCATAAATTGTTTATTTAATTTTATTGTGACTCAGCCTTTTTCAAACTTTTCACAAATACAGACCCATACCTAAAACCATCAATTACATGAGCAATTCATCCTATCACATCTTAACACATGGTCACATAAAAATATTAAAAACAGCGGCCAGTCAAGACGCATCTGACCGCAAAAGCACATAAGCATGTTGAGACTCACGGTGCCACACTTATTAAAATTCATTAAAATCCTAAAAAATGTACTTAACTTAAAATATTAAGAATGTCTTTGACGGTCTTCCAAAATAGAAAATAATAACTTATATATGCTTCATGTTCTCCACTCATAAATAATGACCAATTTCCTTCCATTGTTACCCCCTCCCTAAGGGCCGCCTGAATAGGTACTAAGTGTCTCGGGATTATTAATGATTCGGTCTGCCAGGAGATGTTTTACTGTCTCCAGAGTATTTTCACCACACAGGTGACACACCTTCAATTCCCTTATGTTCTGGGTCAAGGCCCCGACAAATTCGCACGTTAGAGCCATATTAAACTTTATTTTCAAATAATTGCCTATCAGGAAATTCCCAATAAATTGTTTGAAATATGAAGGTGTACCCACCCTCCCCTGAACTTAACAGATACATTCCGAGGCATGATTATGTGTTCACAAATTTATGATGAATTGCTCCCTGGCGCGATCTGCCAGGGCAAATTTCAATTTTGTCTTATATTTCTTTAGCGTCATGCCTGGGAAGTCGTCTGTGAGAGTCTGTACCTGCCTACCCAAAACAACCTTTAGCTTAACGACGTGGCTTTTTAGCATTAGCTGAGATCTGGGAATAAGCACCGTGTAAATCAGAGCCTGTAAGGAAGTCACTGGGGCCCTGGCTGATTTCTGAAGGTTGACTGCACAGGCCACTTGAACCCTTTGGATAACAGGCAGAGTGTCACATTCCAGAAAGACCATTTCGGTAGATGTTTATGCAGGAAGTCTTAACAAGCGCTTCAGAATGGTGCGTTCAAGTTTGGCCACCTCTTCCAAGTTTGATAGGGCCCAGGCCACAGCCCCATCCAAAATAACAGAATTGATCTTATTGTGGTAAAGCTGAATAAGGGTAGCAATAGAATACCCCCCCACCCTTATTAGCAAAAGCCCCAGTAGGTCCCACAATCAGCAGTACTGAAGCTCGTATTTGGTCTAGATGCATATTGCCACAAAGTTTACTGTCCAAAAGTATTCCAAGATATGTATAGGAATACACCTCTACTACCAAGGCCCTGTCTAACAACATGGCTTTTTGGAGCGTTTATTGGGCACATTGAAGAACATTATTTTAGTTTTGGAGCCATTTACCACCAGTGAATTGAGGACAGAACACTTCTTTAGGTTATTCAATGTGACTTGTAGGCCACCTGGCGTGAGGTGAAAGATAACCTGGTCGTCAGCGTAACCAAGCCACTGTAAGACCGTGGATCCCAGTTTAGGGGGAATGGCCAACCTTTCTTCATGAGCAGTCCCCGGATCACTCAAGTAAAGGTTAAATAACAATGGTGCCAGTTTACATCCTTGTTTCAGGCCTAAATGGATGTTAATGCAGGGGGGAGTACATCCCTGTTGATCTAATCTAACCTGGACCCTCGTTTGGTCATGAAGCAGGATGATCATTTTAAGGAGGCCTGGAGGAATACCCCAACCATGGAGCTTGCGCCACCATCGTACCCGGTCAACAGTGTCAAACGCGGCGCTGTAGCCCACAAATGCCACGTAAACAGGGATCCTCCTGTTCTCCCAGGCCTGTTGAACTAGAGTGATATTGTCTAAACAATCAACTGTGGTGCAGTAACCCCTTTGGAACCCGGTTTGTTTAAAAGGTATAATCTTATTAGATTCAGCCCATTCTTCAAGTTCTTTCAATAAGACTCCCGCAGCATTTTTCGCAGGAGCATCCAACATAGTTAGAAGCCTCTACATTGACAATTGGCACAAGAATACTACTAGAAAAGCATATACTGGCAAGTGGAAAAACTCGACTGGTAATAATTGTTTACTTTGTGGTGCTATGAGGGAAGATAGCAGGCATTTTATGCACATATGCGACGGGCTGAAATATTTAAGAATGAAATAGCTTAAACCGTTGTTTTTATTGCACGAAGTTCGCACCTTGCAAGAGGCTAATCAACTTGCCAAAAGTTCTCTTGACATAGACGGAGTCCATTTTGTGGCTAAGTATATACATCGAGCATGGCTAAGAAGAGGCCTCTTCGCAGTAATTTAGACCTAATCCTGTTTATAGTGATTGTGGTTCTTTTTTTCTCTTTTCTGCAATGTTATATTCATTGTCAATCCAATTTTATAACTTTCCCATTGCAGCATGTTAAGCGCCTAAGGACTCTATGGTTTTTACCTTTAGGTATATAATATTAGAATGATATGGAGACAAGGCCAATAAGGATTTTTAAACTTATGTGTAGTATATTGGAACTAAATGGGGTCACACATTTCTATGTATTCTGTCATATGTTTGAAGTAGGGTGGGTCCTGATGACTTTGCAGTTGAATAAAGGATGAATTGAGGAATTCATTATGTAATAGCAAAAAAAAGCATAATCAGAACAAATTCAGTTAGACCATGAGACAAGTGGCCATCTGCATTTATCAATCTATCTACTGCCCGATGAAAGGGCATATAAACCACCCTGACTGTTGTCAGTGATAAACAACATCAATCCAGGGGTTGATTAGTTTCACCTGTGCAGCCCTGGTCTTTCTGCTCGTGCCTGCTGGTGGATCCTATACCAGTAGGCCAGGGAAGGACCACTTCATACACCCCCCACACCCGCAAGAACAGCTTCAAGAGAGAGAAGTCATGTTAGAGCAATCCACAATAACCAAATAATGTTGACAGAAGTTGGGCTACTACCCTGCTACCTTAGTGGAACAACATGGCCCTACTATCTAATAGCCTGGTTTGGTCACGTCGATAGCAAAATAAAGACGGGCCCATGAAGAACAAAGGGGGTTTCTATTATCATTGTCATTCCAGCAATAACAGCCACAAGGACTCACAGAACTGCCCTGCAATACGTTAGTGTTGCAGCCAGCATAACATAACTGAGATTAATAGAGGGTTTCATCAGATGCTATGAACAGTGTTGACAAGTGGGCATTGTCGGCCGCCATCGGTTCTATTTGATCTGCTCAAAAACTTGTAATCAAATTCTTTTTCTTTTATTAGTAGATTTTGCAGTAAATATATGCGGGGGAGACCCCTCGCAGCCCCCCTCCACCCACCTCCATCAATAATTAGCCTAAGCCCAACCCCCTCAGCACCCTAAGCAACACTCTACTGATTCTGAGAGCAGCTTCACATGAGCACATGCAAGTCTGACCCCCCCATGTCAAACCCTATATTGGGACCATTCACTACAACACTGTGACAAATCAACTTCCGGAGTACAAGTGGTCCAGTGGTGAATATCGGTTTCTAAACCATCAATCAGCCCCACACCTCTAATACACCAGAAGGGATCCAAACCGCATGCAATAACAAGCAAATTATAAACCTCCTGGTCCAATTTTGGTAACATGCACGGAAGGGCGAGCTTATCTCCACAAGGTCGTGGATTGTTTGTTAGTTTCAACACAGCGAAAATAAAATGTTTACCCAATGATAAAAGGGACTGTCCTGTCAAGGTTGTTTCAAAAAAATCTACTCTATTTATATCACAACAGGCAGTTCTAGCAACACTATGAAATACAACCCACCCTGTAAACGAATGCAGAGGACAGACAGTTTCAAAGAAGCAAAAGGGATGCACTCTGGAAACCGACAGACAGGACGGTAGTCAGAAACTCTAATAACTATAACAGTTTAAAGTTACTTGGCTTCAGCACAAAGGGAGCAATGGGTCTTAATATGTCTCTAGGGGCCTTCTGGGAACGACTAAGGGGATAGAACCACAATGTACTATGTGCTGTGGGGGTTCTTGGTGCTCGACAGGGTCGAGTCGGCTTCAGGGCACTTTGCAGGCTTCTGTGACAGAGTTCATGATCGGAGTCAGCTGCTGGTATCAGGTGGCAAGGCTGTTCGGCGAATGAAACTAGACGAACGGCTACAGGCTGGCCTACATGGCATCGCAAGGTCAGGAATCATTGTCTCAGTGCTGGTTGGCGGTTCTGAAGCACTGGTCGAGACGTCTCGGATGTCTTTAAGTGACTGCGGCTTGACAACGGTCAGCATTGCAGTCCGTTGCAGCTCGAGGAACTCGACTGGCTTGAAAATGTCCTTTAAGGGGAACGTCGGTAGATGCTCATCGAGGCACTTCTCCAGCTTCTTCAATGGGCTTGTTTCGTCCAAAACTGAGGAGGGTCTTGCAGGTAGCTGCCTTGTCCTTTGTTGTCTGTTCAGAGACCTTTTGACGCTTCCTACCTAGGAAGCTTGCTGCAGAGCCTAACAAGGCATGCTGTGTGCTGGCTGAGTACTTTATCTCCCTCTGTTCCCTGGCAGATGTTTAGGGGACGGATATTGATTCCCTCTTTGGAGGTCCTGACCTTCCTTCACTGGCGGAAGATGTAAGGCAGACTATATCTTCGTCCAGGGTCTAATGATGAGTTCTTCTTGCTACTCCTTGCAAAGTCTTCAGATGATCTGCCAAAAGAGGGTCTCAGCTCTCTTTTAAATCCAAATGGGCCACATGGATTGGTGTAGGCTAATCCTACCTTCGTGAACCAGTCCTGGGGTCCCTACCAACAATCTCCTGTATGCATGAGGTCATAACCAGTAGGGTTTGCAACAGGAAAGGGAAAGGGGTGAAAACATGTGATACTAAGTCCCACCATCTTCCTGTCAGTTGTCGATCAAAGAGTCTCTCTAGTTAATGGATCCCTCTGTGGTTCCTGATTAAAGCGGCAGGTCTCACTTGGAGCTGCAGCGAGACCAGAATCTTTGGCTCCTGCAATCCACATTCTCATACCTTATGAATGGGGTCCCCGTTTGGGGTGAACTACCGTAAACATGCAGTCCCAGACATGACAGCTCAATGTCATAGATACTGAGGGCTGGAGCTGGCTTCAGGTTGACACAGTTACATATGAAAGGTTGTTGGGGTTTCCTGTCTCCTTTGTTAACCTCTGCAGCAAGGCCCCATGTGGACCTTTTTGAACTACCCTCTAATTGATATGCGATTCACTGCCACCAGCTGCAAGACCCAACTAAAAGTCAGGGTGGATTCATGGAGCCTTTATTAGTTAATCAGGCTGGCCATGGCAGGGGGAATATTTGGTCCTCCCCCTTCTGGAGATACATCATGTACCCCTGGCTGTCATATTCCAACTAAATATGACAGGGGGGACTGTGCCTGCAGGCTGTGACCACCCAGAGAATAAGGGTATATGTGTTTGTCGTGCCGTGAGCATAGGAAAATATGTGTGGATTAACCCCACACATTTTTCTTGAGGTTGGTGCACCATCTTTCCATTTAATTAACCATTTAAAAAAGCACAGGCGAGCGCACACCCACCGTGCGGATGGTCAAATTCCTCACAAACTGTCTGCCAGCAAAGTCATGCTGAAGCCTCTCTATTGCAGTTTTGCTGCTGTAGCTTCTACTGATGCTGCTGTTTCCCACACACCAGTCCCGCCCAGCGCGGCTGTCCCATGCACATACCTTATAGTGGGAGCTGGGCTAACTCGTTGCAGCTGTCCCTCTCACCAAGAATATGAGCCGTGATCCATATCTGCAGTGCTCACGCTCACTGCCATCAGTTCCTTGACATCACAGTCAGGTCATGCAACCGCCCCAGGCTTGGTGCCCTCTAATAGTGAGCCTGCTCAACCCTCTGAAGCATCCCTGAGTGATGATTGGCTGAGCCAGCCAGCTACTGTTCCTTGGGCAACATAGCTCCCATCCAACAAACCGCAGGGAAGGACTGGGGCTCCTAGGCTCTGCTCCTCTCAGAGCCTGGGGCTCTGCGCCAGACAGCCCCCACTATGTACATTCTCCCTCTCCACTTCCAAGACCGCGGAGCATGTGCTGTTCCTTTCTCAGGTTGCTGCCACCACCTCGGCAGCCTGGGGCTCTAGGCCTGTGCCACTGCTTCCTTCATGCCCCCGTGCTGGCTACCTGTGCAGCTGCTTCCCGGACACAGGATGCAGCTGGCATCTCCAGGCAGGACAACCTTTGGCTGGACCACTCCC
Source organism: Ambystoma mexicanum (assembly GCF_040938575.1). Taxonomy (NCBI): domain Eukaryota; kingdom Metazoa; phylum Chordata; class Amphibia; order Caudata; family Ambystomatidae; genus Ambystoma; species Ambystoma mexicanum. Next base: position 405,222,504 of record NC_090924.1, read on the forward strand.
TCAAAACCTCTTCAAGGTTGGGGAACTGCATGAGCCATAGGCCCCCCACGAGTAAGGACTGTCTTCCTGCTCTCTCTCCTTCCCCAACAGTCGTCTTCAATGGTTGTCTCCTCTCCTGGTTCACTCCATCTTGCTGCTTCACCATAGGGGTGAACAGCACATTTTCCATCTTGAACATACCATTGTGCATGTTAGCATGCCACAGTAATCATACCTGAAGTAGGTACATAATAAAAGACACAGCAAAGAAAGTAACATAGGAATAGTTGAATAAAACGAAAACTAGAGATAAAATAGTATTGTGTGAGCATGGCTTTCATCTTTTCCCTAAAGGTACTACCAATGGACTCCAAGAAAGGGCAGCATTACCTCAGTAAACCCAACCTACGAGGGCCCTATATGGGTGAGGGGAAGTTCAACTGCATTGATGGGTATTGGGTCTCTCTGGTAGCATTCAACACTGTTAACCAAAATCTACTCCTAAACCAGGGTTTTGCAACCTGAAGCTCGCCAGACGTTTTGGACTATGACTCCCATGATCCCTCATCTTTGACTAGGCCTACTGCGGCTGGTGGGATTTGTAGTCTAAAAGGTCTGGAGAGCCAAAGGTTTCAGGTCCCTACTAGACTGATTAGCCACAGTGGTGGGTCTTGAGAGCAATCAATCTGAATGAATACCCACAGCTCACGCAAGTGCAAACAGATATTGAGAGGAGAAGCTTTTCCTTTGGTCCTGCCTTCTTAACATATGGAGCCCCTCAAGGCTACACTCACTCCCGCTTTCTGTTCAGTGTTTATCTGCAGTTCATGTCACTTCTCATCTGGGCCTTCAGCTTCAGCCCAGATATATCTCTAAGTGGCAGTATAGGGAGTCTGATGTGGTCACTGTCAAACAAGCCAGTTTGTGGTCAGAGGTTATTTCCAGACATGTTGAGACTGGTTGTACCTGGATGGCTGAAAGCTGGAGGTAAATGGGTCAGCAACATTACCCTGCCACTACATTTAGCCTCATGTCCTCAGCCCAGCACCGGGTTCAGTGGGCCAAGTTTAGAACCTGGACATCCATTCTGACTAGGAGCGGATCCTGAGCAGCCACATGAACAAGCTAAGAGTTAACGGAGGATACACTGCAACCAACACTTCCCTGGCTGCTACTAACTCACAGTAGCAGAACTAGTGTAACCCTTTGAGGGGCAAGCCTGACCTAAACTGCTGAAGACTGAAATCAAAAAGCATAGGTTGCAGTGGTCCACGGCCCAAGTTAGCGCATGCCTTTAATGAGGAAAAGGGAATGTTACCACATAATAATGGCTCGATGAGGGCAGAATAATTATCATTACATCATTCCACCCAATGAGGGTAGGCTTTTCTGTTTAAAACAGTTAAAAACAAAGGGGACACATTGGAATATTTGGACAGGAGACTAATAGAAGCCAGCATTGCCCTCTACTACTGCATTATATGTAATGGGGCTGCCAACATTCAAATGAGGAGGCAGGTTTAGAGTGGAATGGGTGGGTAGGCAGGCATGCAATAGGAAATCAGATGTGCTGTAGTGTGGTTAGGCAGGTGTGGGACAATGAGGAGGCACGTTTAGGACAGGATGGGTAGGTAGGCTGGGTGGGATAGGCCTCCAGCTGTGCGGTGGGGTGGTTAGACATGTGTGGGGGCCACCAGGGTGGTTGAGTGAAAAGTAAGGTTGATGTGTAGCTGTTGGCGATCCCTGCTCCCTGCATCCATGCAGCACGCTGAAGTGGCAAGGTCTCGGCCCTGCCTGAAGAATATAGTTAGGAAGCAAAGCCCAGGTCTAACCTTAGCCCCAGAATAAAGAGGGGAATCCCACCCTCAGACCAATTACAAAATGAGAGCCCTGCAACATTCAGATCCTTGTGATCATCAGAGCCCTGCTGCATTCAGGGCCCTGTGATGCTCAGAGCTCTGCAACAATCCGAGCCCTGCAACCGCGAAATCTCAAATGCGATGAGGACTCGTCAATTACTTGTGCTCCTCTGTCATTCTAGCCCTGCAATAATCAGAAATCTGAAATAACGAGGGCCCGATTAACAAGCGGAGCCTCAGCAGAGATCGAATCTATGCAAAATGCAGAGCAATGTAAGAACATGAAAGATGGTCAGTCATCAGAACTCACTTATAGGCCTAAAAACGCTCCAAAACTGCTAAACCTGCAGGGTATTCAGGGACGTGCAATCATGAAAATCAGCCACTACTTGTTGAATGCCACAAATAACCTAAGGTTTGCCATGATCAAAACTCTGAACAATTCCGAGCAATGTCATAATCAAAGCTGGCCAGTGTCAGACCTCCCTGATGACCTAAACTCTGCAGAATGTCTCTATCTACGATACTGATAACGCAGCAAGAATCAGAATCCTGGCAGAACAGGAGCCTGTTCAACACCCAGAGCCTTCATAGTAGGCAGATCCCTGCAAAATCAGAACAGTGTCATAATCAAATATATTACGTTTTCTCCCAGTTTTGGACTATACCCGTGCGTGGGCTAACATGCCCGTGATCAAAGGCTTTGTCGACTTTGTAAGCTTCAGATAGAAACTAGCAGACATATATTAGCAGACTATGTAATTTGTATCATGTTTGCCACATGTTACACCTCTGTGTATGCTCTATGTAACGAAGTTGTTTCCTTGTAACAGTGCCTCGATGCCCCTGGGCTGTTTGTGCACTTTATACATTTTTTAAATAAATAAATATTGACTAGCTTTGTAATCTTGCATGAATAGTTTTTTAACGGTTACTGTTATATCCGCCCTGTGCCCCGCTACGCGGTGACGCAGGGCATCTGTATAAAAGCACCGCCCCCGTGCAAGGGAGGTAGTTCCGGGCACAGACTCCAACAACGTGTGGCGTGTTTCTTTTCGCTCCGGCTGGAGCTGCGCCACTGCGGACTACCTCAGAGGCCTACAACGTTCTGCCTCCGCGCGGAGCCAGAACATAACACTGGCGATGAAGGAAAAGGGACCCAGCACACGCGTTCGGCGCCCGACCATCTCATTCCTCCTGCAACTCACGGCCGAACAACATCCACGGGCCACTGGCACCGCTCTTCGACGTGTGGGCCTACCGCACACGCAGTGCGCACGTGCGTTCACGGCAGTGGACATTTGGAGAGAGGCAGCGGCCCCGTCCGCCAACACTTCATAGGCCGGCCTCAACAGGGACCATCAAGAGACGACGACACCCACCATGGCGACTGGCACGTCCACCCCCGGGCCTGGCACGCCCTCCAGACTCGCAGCAAATCTGTCGATTACGCCACCGCCAGCTCGCCCACAAAGCAGCTCCTCTACTATGATTCAGCCATTCAACCCGTTCACGGATCCATCCTCGGTTGGCCCCCGGTGGCAGCTATGGCTCCAAAAATTCGAGATGGCTATGGAGTGCAAAGACGTAACCTCGTCCAGGAAGATGAGATCACACCTACTATTGAATGTGGGGGACGAGGTGGTATGCATTTTCAACTCGCTAACCATTGCGGATGGCCAGGACATTTACCAACTATCGAAAGACGCTCTGACGGCTCACTTTCTCCCACAACTCTACCCTGATTATGAGACTTTTATATTCTGCACCACGTTTCAGGCAGAAGAGGAGACCTTGGATGCCTATCACACCCGGCTCAGGAAACTGGCGATGTCGTGTGAGTTAACGGATGTCGAGAAAGAAATCCGGAGACAACTCATTAACTGCATCCAATCCGAGAAACTAAGAAGGTTGGTGCTGGGTGAGAGGGGCATCTCCCTGACGCGCATTCTGGAGCTGGGTCGTCAAAGGGAGCTGGGCCGGCAACATGGGTATGACTCTGCAAAAATTACAACTGGCCCTCGCGTCATCCATAGTGGCCCATGTCACCAACAGACAGTCCACTAGAGATGAATCTGGCGGCAACTACGCACCAGCCAGATGGCAGCCACGGATCCCGGGGCCCACGCAGTGTGGATGGTGTGGTGGATCGCGTCATGGACGGCGAAATTGCCCGCACAAGGCACAACGTGTGGGGCATGTGGCAGAAAGGACCACTATCCAAGGTGTGCCGTTCTTCGGGCGCTCCACTATCGCCTCCGCAGAACCCCCAGGAGAGGAGTGGAACAAAGAAAAAGAAGCAGGCAGTCACGAGGCGCGTCGAAACGACCAACTCGTCGACCGAAGAAGACAGGGATGACTCAACTGGACCCTGGTAGAGAGCCGCGGACCAAAGGGAGAAAAGTCTACCTAGTGTCAGCCCTGGATTGTGGGCATGCTACGCAGAAGAAAGGGCTCCGGAGGCGCAAATGCCAGGTCACCATCCAAAACCAGCAAGTATGGATGACCATAGACACGGGAGCCTCGGTGAACGTCATGCCCACGTGCACTTTCAAAACATTGCAACCACGACCAGCCCTCAAGAACACTGACACTCTCCTGTTTGCATATGGCTGCAAAAAGCTGCTACCGGTGGTTGGCAGATTCCGCACCACCCTCAGCCATGGTGAAAACAGGCTACCGTCCAAAATATATGTAGTGAATGCGGGGATTGAATGCCTTCTGAGCGGTGATGCGGCTGAGGACCTGGGGCTGGTACAGTTCGTCAGTCAAGTCAAGGAAGCCCAAGAGGTCGAGAAAATCCTTGCACAATATCCCAACCTGCTAAACGGGATTGGGTGTCTGAAAGGAAAGACGATCAAGCTCCACATTGATAATTCCGTCCAGCCAAGGGCCGTCAGACATCGGAGAACCCCATTCCACATGCGCGAACAGGTGGAGATAGAACTGAAAGCGTTGGAAGAAGCTGGCATCATCGAAGAGGTGACGGGCCGACACCATGGGTGTCCCCGATGGTGGTCACAAGGAAACCCAAACAGCCGGCAAAGGTCCGCATTTGCATAGACATGCGCCTCCCGAACAGCGCCATCAAGTGGGTGCGCCACATCACACCAACCCTCAACGAAATTGTGGCTGACCTCACGGGATCGAGAGTCTTCTCGAAGGTTGACTTTAAAGCACTTTACCATCAGCTGAAGCTACACAAAGACTCTCGGTACATAACGACATTTTCCACACATTTGGGTCTGCGAAGATACAAGCGGCTAAGTTTTGGTATATCTTCGGCAGCCGAAGTCTTCCAACAGACCATTCAAGAAGTCATCCGGAACATACCAGGTGTCCTGAATGTGAGTGACGACATCCTGATCCATGCCCAGGACAAAGTTGAACACTCGAGAAGACTACAGATGCTTCTGGACCGATTAGAGGATGCGGGCCTAACCATCCATAAGTAAAAATGTGAGTTTTTCAAGACGGAGATATCGTTCTTTGGTTACAAGTTCAGCAGTTCTGGCATCTCACCGGACCCCCCAGAAGGTTGCTGACATACAGGATGCGAGTCCGCCCAGGACACCCACCGACGTCCGCAGCTTCCTGGGGATGGCCACATACTGTGGGAGATTCATCCGAAATCTGGCCACTTTGTCGGAACCCCTTCAAGAACTTACAAAGCTCAATGTGAAATGGGAATGGGGGAAAGCTTGCCAGGATGCCTTCGAGAGTATTAAAGAGTTGCTGTCCGTGGAAATGAGAATGGCGTACTATGATACAGCACTTCCGACTGAACTCTACGTGGACGCCAGCCCTGTCGGCCTGGGGGCCATCCTCATGCAGGTCACCAAAGAGGGCGAGAAGAGACCCATCGCCTATGCGTCGCGAGCTCTTACGCGACAGAGCAGCGATACTCTCACATCGAGAAAGAGGCAATCGCCGTACTGTGGGGGTGCTGCCATTTCTACCTCTATCTGTACGGCTGTAGGTTCACGGCGATTACAGACCACAAACCCCTCCTACCAATCTTCATGGGCACCTCCTTGCACCCGCCGGCCAGAATAGCCAAATGGCTGCTACATCTCCAGCAGTACAATTTTGAGTTGATTTATCAGCCGGGATGCGGCAACCCGGCGGACTTTCTCTCCAGGCACCCGAGAGCGGCGATGCCACAGGAGGTTCAGGTGGCCGAAGAGACCGAAGAGCACATCTGCCAGGTGGTGCGGGCCATGAGGCCGAAGGAGGTCAGCATTGAGGACATCGCAGAGGAAACAGGCAATGACCCCTGCTGCGATTTGGTAAAAGATGCCATCATTTCGGGTGACTGGAGGTCATTCATGAAAAACATGCACAACAGGACGGAAGAGGCAAAGGCATTCCTCACAGGAACATTCACTGTCCACCAGGATCTGTCGATAACACAGCAGGGTCTGCTGCTCTGTGGAAATCGCATCATCATTCCGCCAGGCCTGCACGACCGGATAGTGGCCCTCGCCCATGATGGCCACCAAGGGATGCCTCGAACGAAGGCTCGAATTCGACACCGAGTGTGGTTTCCATGGATAGACGAAAAAGTGGAAAAACTAGTCAACACCTGCCTACCATGCCTGATAACCGGAGCCCCACCTGATCCAGAACCTATCCTATCTGCGGAACGAGGCTCTGGCAGGTGGGACGCAATAAGCATTGATTTCTGCAAACTACAAGAGGGCCTGTACCTCCTGGTGGCCATCGATGACCACTGCCGATACCCCGAAGTCGAGGTGGTGGAATCCACGGCGGCGGAAGTGGTCATCCCGGCCATCGATAAGATGTTCACGACACATGGACTACCCACTACGATCAAAAGTGACAATGGCGCACCCTTCCAAGGGGTGGAGTTCAAACAATACTTGCAAGATCTGAACATCCGGTATCACCACATCATGCCAAGGTGGCCCCAGGCGAATGGGGATGTGGAACGGTTCATGAGAACAATTAACAAAGTGTTGAGGCTATCGAAGGCAAATGCCAGTCCGTGGAAAGTCGACCTCTATCGGTTCCTGAGGAACTACCGGGTCACCCCGCACTGCACCACTGGCGTCCCCCCAGCTGATCTCATATTCGGCACCATCATAAGGTCGTCCATTCCACATCACCCCAGCAGAAGACCGGACGAGCTCGAAGATGGGCACACCGAAAGAAGGAGAAGGGACGCCAATGCCCACATGAGTGCCAAAAGGAGGTCGCGACCATCCAACCACCAGGTGGGCGACCAGGTGGTCATGTTACGGAACCCGACGAAGTCCAAGATGGACTCCCGCTACGAGACTCTCCCATGGACCTACCGAGAGACACAAGGGACCATGATAACCGTACAAAGGGGGCACCGTCAGGTGACGCGCAACGCATCGTGGTTCAAGGCGGTGCCGCGCAACCTCTGGACGGATGGGGACTGTCCCCAAGAAGATGAGGATTCCCCGCTGATCGAGGACGAACCTGAAAATCACCAGGGCGAAGAAAATGCGGGTGACAGAACGTGGGAGCAGTGGAGTGAACCGGACCTGAGTGAGCCGGAGGTGGAAGGTGAGAGATCTGATGAGACAGTAGAACCCACCTCCCGGGGTGGCAGATATGGCCTGAGAACCGCCACCCAGCCGCCAGCTCGGCTCAAGGACTATGTGTGGTTGTTTGCACCTTGAGAACTGTGAAAGTGGAAAAACGTTTGTGTTGTTGCGTTCATAAGTATAGGCCCATTTGTGTGGGTGTGTTCAGTTGTTGTGTTTGTTTATAGTAAAGGAGGAAAGTTATATCCGCCCTGCGCCTCGCTACGCGGTGACGCTGGGCGTCTGAATAAAAGCCCCGCCCCCGCGCAAGGGAGGTAGTTCCGGGCACAGACTCCAACAACGTGTGGCGTGTTTCTTTTCGCTCCGGCTGGAGCTGCGCCACTGCGGCCTACATCAGAGGCCTACAACGTTCTGCCTCCACGCGGAGCCAGAACGTAACAGTTACCGGCATTTTTGTACAACAATGAAAAGTGTACATTCTAATCAATTTTGGTCTGCTATTTCTTCGGCTGAGCCCTTGGTCATAGTGCCTGCCGCATCGCATGTTTGGGAACGGATTGTACCGAGATTATTTTCTTAAAAAAGATGAAATAATACACTCAAGATGGATTTACTAATGACACTTTTATATTCAAATATGACAGAACTGATGCATTTTATATTTATGAATATTGTTATAGCAGTCATGACTTAGGCCCTGATTCATGCAATTATTTGCGTGTAAAACGGGGATTTGCGTGCCACTCTGCTGGCAAATCCCTGTTTGACTAGTGGGGATTTGCGGGCAGAATGGCACGCACATCCGCTCTTTACCAGAGGTGCCACCAAGGGTGGCCAAAGGGAGCCAGGACCACCCTTATAAAAATGCTGGCCTCCCCACCGGCCCGCCTGCCTCTATGTGTTTGTTTTGGTGTGCCACCCTAGTGACCTCATCAGGCCACCCCTATGAAAAATATCTGGGGGCGCCACTGAGTTTTACATGCCACTAATTCCTTGGATCAGGCCCTTGGAGTATTGATGAATTTTACTGTGATCCAAGAAATGTTGTATAGGGATGAGACCTCATTTTATATGTGATTGTACATGTATTTACCATGTCTATTATGTGTATGCCTATTGTATGTAAGAATATGCAAAAGGAAAGACATTTTAGCAATAAACATTAATTTAAAAAAAATCTAGCAGTTTTACAAACTCTATTAAACGATTAATTGTATTGCCTGTTATTGATTGTGCAAAATCTAAATCTACCCAAAGGTTTTGGATCACTGTGCAATGCAGCACATTACACATTATAAATAATACGACACACAATATATCAAATCTTTTTATTTGTATTTTAATGCATACTTATAGTCACATAATGGCTTTGTATACAAAACAAAACGTCAACAGCATAAGAAATAATATTAAAATACATACATGCATAAAAGACTAGTAGCCAGCACCATAACCGTAGATCCAAATACATCTAATTATCGAGTCCACTTGAAATCCCCATAACACGATCACACAATTAAACTGCATACTATATCAAACTGCTATCATCACCACCCATAAAGAGCTCCCACACCTCACTGCAATTGAAGCTTTACCACCACAAAGAGCTCCCACGCCTCACTGCAACTGAAGCTTTACCACCCATAGAGAGCTCCCACACCTCACTGCAACTGAAGCTTTACCACCACAAAGAGCTCCCACGCCTCATTGCAATTGAAGCTTTACCACCCATAAAGAGCTCCCGCACCGCACTGCAATTGAAGCTTTACCACCCATAAAGAGCTCCCGCACCGCACTGCAATTGAAGCTTTACCACCTATAAAGAGCTCCCGCACCTCACTGCAATTGAAGCTTTACCACCCATAAAGAGCTCCCGCACCTCACTGCAATTGAAGCTTTACCACCCATAAAGAGCTCCCGCGCCACACTGCAATTGAAGCTTTACCACCCATAAAGAGCTCCCGCGCCTCACTGCAATTGAAGCTTTACCACCCATAAAGAGCTCCCGCACCACACTGCAACTGAAGCTTTACCACCCATAGAGAGCTCCCGCACCTCACTGCAACTGAAGCTTTACCACCCATAGAGAGCTCCCGCACCTCACTGCAACTGAAGCTTTACCACCCATAGAGAGCTCCCACACCTCACTGCAACTGAAGCTTTACTCCCACACCTCACTGCAATTGAAGCTTTACCACCCATAGAGAGCTCCCACACCTCACTGCAATTGAAGCTTTAGCACCCACAGAGAGCTCCCACACCTCACTGCAATTGAAGCTATTGGCATCGTTGCTATATAGCAGCAGATATCGATTTCGTAGCAGGTCCAAACTAGAACATTCGACTAAAAGATTATTTACAGTTTCAAAACGATATCATAATAACTAAACCACATTTCATCATAAAATCACCCCCATGTGCCAGTAACCCTTTCCATGGCTCTCCTTACAGTCTCACCCCCCCCTTCCCTGGAACCCAAACGCAAAGCCAAGAATGAGGCTCCTTTTTCACCCGAACCCTCATCTGCCAAAGGAGTTCCAAACAAGCGATACTTTCACTTCTTCCGAAAGAGCATCCAATTATCCAGGAGGCGTTGTGCCGATGCCAGACTGTTCCATGCTTTCCCTAATAAATCCCTGATTGATTGTCTTGACTTTTCTTTAAGTTTGGAGAATCACCTTACTTCCATGCTCCTCATCCCACCTGGTGTAATATGCTTTAGAGCTAAATATGACTGTGGGCCTCATTACGACCCTGGCAGTCCCGTAATGAACGGTGCCGGTACGGGACCGGCACTGTTCATTACGGGATGCCTAATTACGAGGTCCCCTAGCGGGACCCGGAACAGATGTCTAGGACCAGATGTCCTTTCTGGGTCCTGCGAGGGGATCGAGGAGCTAATAACAGGCCCGTTATTAACAGACCCATTATTAGCTCCATCCCCATTCCCATTGAGCCCTATGGGGGCTCAAGTGGGAATGGGGATGGGTTTTTCAATGAGGAATTACCGGGTCCTCCAAGGTTGGAATGACCCGGTTATTCCTCATTGAAGGAACCCGGTACTAGAACCCTGTATGGAGGCAGCCATACCCTTATTATGTAGATCCTTAAACATCAGGTATGCCTGCCGGAAACTTTGACATGCTTCCAATTGTTTAAAAAATTAAGAATTGTCACTTTCAGTGTGCCCTAGGACAGCAGTCATTCACCCCCGTGAATGCCTGACTGCCAACCAAACATGGATGTCAAATGTCGACCTAAAACTCAACCCCCAAGACCAAATTCATCCTCATCCACCACCAAACAATAACTCATGCAACAATGGCTGGACGATATGTGCCTGGAAGGGTTCTTCCCGCAGCCAAATCCCTGGGCTCCATTGTTGACATGAGCCCTTCCTTCCAAAGGAGTCAACTGCATGCTTACAGATCTCCACACTACGCAAAAAGACAATCCTTCACCCTCCCACATGACATCCACACGGTGGTCCAAGCCCTTGTGATCTAACACATCAGCAGGGGAAACGCCCTCCTTACTGGGCTTCCACCCGTGCACTTGGTCCCCCTTAAGGCTTTGTGGGTGACCTCATTACAGGTGCCTGCAAATTCAACCATATCCCTTCTACACTCTGTGCGCTTCACTGGCTCCCCTCCCCACCAGGATCATATTTAGAACTGCATGTATCCCATACAAAGCCACCTCGAACGGAACACCAACATGATTGGCTGATAAACTCCACACCCCTGGAGGCTCTTACACCCGATGTAGCAAGACTACTAAAAGGTTGGTGTCTAATATAACCCCTGAAGAGAAGACATGCAAGCAGTCCTTCTGTCATGGCCCGACCATCTGGAATTCTTTCCCAGTAGAGCATCAAAATGAGCACCACCCTCCGGTTCCCCAAAACACCAAAAATGTGGTGTTTTGCATTAGCTGCCGGATGAATACAAATCCCTCCCTCCCTCCTCCAACAGTAAAAAGGCAAGCTCAATGCTGGCACCCTTCTGTTGTAAAGCCCTCCGCTGATCTTGAGCTGGCTTCGCTCTATAAGAATAAACAAAAAAGGAAAAAGTGAGATTTTGTGTCTCAGGATATTAACCAGAGTGTCGTGTGCAATACATTAAAGCTCGTTCCATGTCTATCTATCCTATTCGTGGATCCACTCCTCTAAACATGGAAGCGGGCACGAAGGCCTTCGCTGAAAGACCATCGGCTTCTACTACGGCCTTGGCATGTCCTCGCATGCTCAGTCTGCTGTGCCAGTTAATACACAATGGGCCATTCCAGTTAACAAGCAGCACATGTCATTGCGGTATGCGCTCACCCCTTTTGCTATGCGAAGCTTTCCGCTCCGCTGTATCGAGCCTCGTTCTTTTTGGCATCGGGTTTTTTCACGGAGACCCGTCATAGCGCCAACAATATACCCGCAGTTCAGAGCCACGGAGCAATGCAATGTGGGCATGGAGCCATTCACTGAAATGCTTGCACTCCGATGGCATGCATCTTGCATAACACAAGGCAGAACTGGTTTATAATGTGGGAATCAGGGAAGTAGATTTTCCTCTTGCTTATTCCGAAGGCATTCGGTGGCGGGGGATGACTTCCATTTTGCTATATACGCGGATGCCTTAGCGGAGGCGTAGCCAGGAAAGTCTAACAAGTGGGGCCGGAAGCTAATGCAGTTGGGCGCACCACAGTGACATTATCATATGTAAATGCCCACAGAGCGCTGCAGAGCAGGAATTTACAGATTTTGGATGAGCCTTGCCCGCTCAGGCCCTACCCTGTCTACGCCTCTGTGCCTTAGAGCATGGTTGCTCCACTAGATGTTTTGGTCTACAGCTCCCATGATCCTTTCCCATTGACTTTGCTGGGTACGGATCATGGGAGGCCCGCGTAATAAGAAGCCATGCTCTAGTGAGCTGCCGCTGCACAATGGGGCTTAATTGAGAAGTCAGTGTGGCTGTGTGGCTAGCGACTTGCCCGCTGCAGCATTGCTTGCTTGAATACATATGCTAAGTGGCCTGCCCCGTTGTATTAGGTTCCCTGAAAAGCACCACAACCCGAGTTCTCGGGAGTGCCCTCAGGTGGTCCAAGATAAGTGGTGAGCATATTTGCTGTGTGATGTCATGATTATGATGACCCTCCTGTGTTCTGATTTGACAGTGGCATGAAAGGAGGCCAGTTCGGTTGTGTATAGTAAGCGCCTTTACGTGTTTTTCGTTGTCATGTGCTCTCTTGGAGCACAGCGCTTTAAAGGGTTTCTGAGCACTAGCTCCACTGTGTGGTTGTGGAACCATGCATACTGTCATCCATTAGGGGATTGGGATTTGCCAGAGTTATTCCAGAACCCCCATATATAAATGCCAGGGGGGAGCGCGAGGGGGGGGTTGGGGATTCGGGGAGGTTGTTGTCCATCGATGTTTTTCTCTTAATGAATTATGGAGCAAGTAGAAAGCACAGATTTGGACCCATATAGAGAAACGGCACTTGAAATTGTTTTGACCCACAGCTGGGATCCTGAATTCAATAAAGAGCTCTGGTTTCATACATTTTGTTGCCCTCTGTACATGAGTTTTTAATGAAAATATGGTTTCATACATTGTGTTGCCCCCTGTATATGAGTTTTTAATGAAAATAAATCTGCAAGTGAGTATAAAATGATAAATCTGTTTTCGAGACACCTGCCAGCCATGTCAAAACAGTAGCAGGTGGAAGCACTACCATCTGCAATCATATGTTTAGGATACACTGCACTAATGTGCACCTTAATGTTTCCTACACTCTATAGTAACCCCAGGTTTCCTAAAAGCTCAGTTTTGTTTCAGTGTACCCCGTCACCTCTTTACCAGATGAGTTACCACTCAAAGGCCTTCTGCTGGATCTAAGAACCCGATTATAAGGTGCATGCAAGAATAGGAAAGAGTTCTTCCATAAAAGAGGAAAGCTTTCCTTAAAAGAACCATATTAAAAAAAAACAGAATGTGGCAGAGGGACCCGAAAGCCTCAGCTTTTGCATGTGCCTGATTTATGGCCTGACAATGGCCCAGGTAAACCCCAGGAATGCAAGGCAGGAACTGCGACGATATTCTCTTGGCAGAGCCGTGCATTTGCATGTCAGAAAACAGGAGTTAAAATGCTACTCCTGTTAGGTGCCATTCCCTTCCATTGCGCATGTTTTCTCTTTATAAAAATGGCATTTCCACACCCCTTTCCTAAATTGCTGAGAGCTTAAAGGCATGGTCTAGTAAAAAATGTTATTTAAAAAATAGATAGGCAACATAAAAAAAAATACTAGCATTCTCTTTTTTAAAACTTCCTATGTAAAATTTTGAGCTATTCAAGCTCAGAATTCGCAAAAGCAAGCACATGGGCGCATCCATTTTGTGAAATGGATGCCCTCCTGTGCTGGCTTTTGCTTTTGCGGCACTAATGAAGGAAAAGGCAGCCAGCTGTAGTAAACAAAAGCTACCGCTGAGTGGCTTTCCCTTCATTAGTGCTGTACGCGGAGGACAGGGACCGGAGACCAGAGCAGGAAAGCTGCAGCTGAATCTGGAGGAGCCCAGAAAACTTAGAAATAAAACCGCAGCTTTAAAAACGTTCCATTTATGTTTGCGGTCGTTTTTGAAGCGACCGCAAACATAAATACAACGTTATTGTGTTGGAAAACGCTGCGGTTTTTCTTTCCAAGTTTCTCAGGACCGCAGCGTTTTCCAACACAACCGCGTTGTGTTTCTGCCTGAATCTGCTTTCCCATTTGGGGCTCTCGGCTCCCCATGGGGAGCCCGAGAGCCCCAAATGGGAAAGCAGATTCAGGCAGAAACAACGCGGCATTGCGGAAAACAACCGCGTTGTTTCTGCCTGAATCTGCTTTTCCATTTGGGGCTCTCAGGCTCCCGGGGAGCCCGAGAGCACAAAATGGGAAAGCAGATTCAGGCACAAACAACGCGGCATTGCGCAAAACAACCACGTTGTTTCTGCCTGAATCTGCTTTCCCATTTGGGGCTCTCGGGCTCCCCACGGGGAGCCCGAGAGCCCCAAATGGGAAATCAGCTGTAGGGAGAAACACTATGCGGCATGTAAACACAACCGCGTTGTGTTTCTGCCTGCTGTGGCTTTCACTTTGGGTCTCCGGTGCTCCCCTGGGAGCCAAAGTGATAGCCACAGCAGGCAGAAACACAACGCGGTTGTGTTGGAAAACGCTGCGGTTTTTCTTTCCGAGTTTCTCAGGCTCCTTGCAACCCATAAAGATATATGAAAGTTTCCTTGATAATGCACTTATAAAATGCCTGAAGGTAGCCCACTATAGAACTTAGAAGATATATAGTAAGACTAGAAGGGTAGTCCGTCTATTGCTTTCAGAGAATCCAATGGTCCCAAGATCCTAAGGGAGCCTGTCTGTCATGCCTAGAAGTTGTACTAAGATATCCGGTCTAGTGCGCTTCAAAGACTTTCAGGGTAGCCTGTTCATAGTGCCTAGAACAGCCTATGAGGGTACCTTCTCTTTTCACACAGCGAGATCAAAGATAGGCTCCATCTGAGCTTAAGGTGCATATGAAACATCACTTTGGTGGACATCTGCCGTGGGCACAGCTATCCATCCACACACATTAGAATGCAGCTACGATTCAGTCTAGCTGGACAATTACTTCTTCGACTACTTACACCAGACTTGCCTCAAGACATCTGGCATTCCAGAACAGTGACAACCTATGACAACATTTCGGCCTAGCTGGACACATAGTAGGCCTCATTATAAGTATGGCGGTAAGGTAACAACTACCGTACTGCGATACTATGAACTATGCTCGCGGGTGTCTGCTAGCCCGCCAGCGTTATAAACGGTGCCGGTGCATCCGAAGTCCCCATTCAGCCCTATGGGGCTCAAATGAGAATGGGGATCTACCGGTTCCGGCACCCACGAAAGGGCAATTACCGGGTCCGGCGGGACCTAGTTGCGAGTTTGGAGGTAGCCTTGCCGGTTTTACCGGCAAGGCTACCTTCACCCTCGTAATGAGGCTGAATGAGTCTCTTGCTCTAGCACACTCTCGTGACCTCCCTCAGCACCCATGCACGTGCCTGACCTCTTGGATTGTTTACTGGAGCCTAGCCAGTCCACCTAATTACTAATCTTGGCCAAATGCACACATGCATTCTACCACAAGCGCGTTCAGGCCATACACATTTATTTCTTTATTTATTTATTATGCATTTGTAAGGCTTTTATACATCAAGAAAGTTTGTTTCAAAGCGCCCACAGGGCAGAGGGAGGTAACATGGGAACGAAAGCAGCAGAATAAACAGAGGATCAGGAAAGGGGCGGTCCCAGTGCTTTAAGTGGGCCGGGGCCTGCCGGGGCCGGGCCCCGGCAGTCTCCAGAAAGTGGGGCTGAGCCGGGGCCCAGCCGGGGCCCCCCATCCCACACAACATTGGCGGGATGCATTATCCCGCCGCGGCCGCAGCCGCGACGGGAGATGCGCCCGTCATTATGTCGGCCAAGCTGACAGAAGTGCCAGCCAGCCTCAGCGACGCTGAGGCTGGCTGGCACTTCTGTCAGTTAGTGTAACTCCCTCTGATGACCCCTCATCAGGGTCATCAGAGGAAGTTACTGTCCCATTGTTTTCCCTCCCCAGGTCACTGACCCCCGCGGGCTCCGTGATCTAATATGCAGATTAAATCACGGAGCCCGCGGGTTCGCAGAGGGTGAAAGACGCCTCGGGCTCAGTGATCTATGTGCTCTGAGCAGATAGATCACAGAGCCCGAGGTGCCTTTCTCAGTCGGCAAAGCTTTATAAAAGATGCCTTGAACTGTGTACGTTTCAAGCCATCTTTTATAAAGGTAGAAATATTTATTCTATGTTTATAAAAGACGGCTTGAAACGTGCACAATTCAAGGCATCTTTTATAAAGCTTTGTCGACGGACAAAGCCACCTTGCGGTTTGTTTTGTCCATCATCAACGCTTTAGAAAAGATGCCTTGAATTGTTTACGTGTCAAGCCATCTTTTAGAAACATAGAAACATGTTACAAATATCTATGTTTATAAAAGGTGGCTTGAAAAGTACACAAACCATAGTAAGGTAAGCACACAAGTGTGCGTAACTTACTATGGTTTGTGCACTTTTCAAGCCACCTTTTACAAACATAGAAATATGTAACATTGCTATGTTTATAAAATATGGCTTGAAAAGTACACACACCATAGTAGTAAGCATACAAACATATACATGCTCACATACATTTATGTGTTTGTTTGCGCACCTTACTATGATTTGTGCACGTTTAGGCCACGCCCCCAATGAAAGCCACGCCCCCAAACGAGGGCCCCCCCTCAATTTCTTACCCCACTTAAAGCACTGGGCGGTCCTACTCGGCCCTGTGAACTTTCAGATCGTGCAAGTGCAGGGAGCGCTTGATGGGAAACAGCGCTATATAAATGACTACTACTACTACTACATGTTTATCACACAATGGGATATTTTGGCAGCTTTTGCTGCAGTTAAGCACAACAGCTCCCCTCCAATCATTGCACCCATCTCAGGATGGTGGTGCTGGAAACTGGAGGGTAGAATGTCTGTTTTCCACACGAACTCAGAATCAGGCCCTGGGTGAAAAAAGGCATTGCACTGAGATGGAGCCTACCACTGGCATTGTGGTTGTGGCCATTCTGTGGAGATGTATTTGATGCAATTATTTGCAGTTTGATAATTATTGGCAGTTTTCATTTTGTTGTCTGTGGACTGTTTGAATCGAGGGGCTGGTTTTCATCTCGCTGGGTGTGATGTGGAGGTCATGTTTTGGGGGATTGTGTCTCGATGCCGTTTCCTGTGAGTAATGTGATGAACCAGTGTGTGTGGAGATGTGCTGAACAGAGACGTCAGCGTTCCGGACTGGCGCTGCGCTCGAGTCTCCAGAGACGTGTAACGTAGACATTGGTCTCAGGAGATTTCAGCGTGTGATGTACGCGTTGGTCATGTGAGCGCCATTCATGCTTGAGCTTACGATGATGCCAGAGAGTTACAATCCGGTCAGCTTTGCCTTTATTTGTGGATTCAAACCCTGTTTTAGAAATAATTTATGAACCTAAATGAAGTATATGTTTTTTAGCAGATATTAGCTATGTGTGCTAGCAGTTGAATTTGTGTTAATAATGTTCCTTGGCCAAATTCACAAAACAACTGCAGAAATGAAGGGGCGCATTGGATGCACTCGTCTCATTTGCACTATTTATAGAAATTCGCATGTCACCTTATTCTCAAAGGTGACCTGCACATTTCAGGGCGGGGGCCTGACGTTGACGCAAAGATGCGCTGTCCAGCCCTTTTGCATATATTAGTGTCAGGAGCGTTACCCTGCTATGATTTGCTCCTCCCACTGCCCCGATTTAATTTAAAAGCCGCAGAACGATGCCCTAAAATGCACCCACAAATGCACAA
Source organism: Ambystoma mexicanum (assembly GCF_040938575.1). Taxonomy (NCBI): domain Eukaryota; kingdom Metazoa; phylum Chordata; class Amphibia; order Caudata; family Ambystomatidae; genus Ambystoma; species Ambystoma mexicanum. Next base: position 405,240,315 of record NC_090924.1, read on the forward strand.
AGGGGCAAAAAGATCTGTTTGAGTTGCACTCACGCGGGTGCCCTTTGTGAATTGGGCGGCCACTTTTTTTGTCCCCACTGATGAGAGGCGCTAGCACATCTCCTCACACGCGCCCAAAGATGTTTTTAGAATTTGCCCCGTGTGTGTTTGTTTATCCCTGGAGCTGATGTTCTGGTGAAAGATGGAGTGAGTTGTTGGTATGTCAGCCATCTTTACATCTCGTCCCCCATCCCATTCACAAACCTGGGGATGTTCATCCCAGTGTCACAGAGAGAAAAGACAGTGACAACATTGACCATTGTCAGCCTAGGAGAGATTGCTTAGTGACGTCAGGAAACAAGAGTAGTTGTTCAAGTGCTGTTAAAACTCTGTTGCTCAGTCTCTCACTGTTACATGTGGAAACAGTCTGTATGCCTTGCTAAAATGTGGTAATGATGTTATGTCCCACAACGTCAAGGTAATCAGCACAGACATGTGAGTTGTTTAATCAATAAACTCGTCTTTCCATTTGGGATCATGTCTCCTGACAAGGACCTGCACATTGTGTGTGCACACCACACTCCCAATGGGAGAGGGGCACACATAAGGTGAATGTTTCACCTTCTCTACTGGAGTCCAGCAAAAATTGGGTGTACGCTACCACCCCATAGCCACTGTGACAAAAGGGAGCTGTTCATACTCTCTTTCCTGTGGGAGCGCAGCACAAATTAGATGTGTGTCCCCTTCCATGTGGAGTGCAGAAACAATTAGGTGTGTGTGAGTGTGTGTCCTTCCAAGCAAAAGTGGGACAGCATGTATGTGTGCACCCCCTTCCCTATGGGAGTGCATCAGAAATTAGGCATTCGCCCCCACATCTTAGAGAGTGTGGAAAACATTGTCAGTGTTTGTGTGTGTGTCTACACTGTGGGATTGTGGGGAAAATACGTGTGCCCCCTTCCCTGTGGGGGTGCAGCAAACATGTCTGCGCCCCTTGCCTGTAATAGTGAGGGGGGAAAAGTGTCTGCACACCCATCACTGTGGGAGTGCATCAAAAATGAGCTGTATGCACCCCCTTCCGTCCAGGAATTGTGTCTGATAGTTCATTGCACATGTAGATTGACGAGGTGCATGATTTGATACCCAAGTACACCTCAAGGTGTGTATTGAGCCAGGATGTTCTTTTTGGGCCCCCTTTGTTTCTTTTATGTAGGATGATTTGTGTGTTTGTTATGGGTTGTGCACAAGTGGTGGTTTACACATTTGAGATTGGCAGCGTCGGTGTAATTGGTGTATTATCATGCCTTGGTTTATCCTTTTGTATTCATTGAGGAATGTTGCTTTTTCTCATATTTTAACATTTGTTATGGTGCTCAAATTATCTAGTATGCAATCTCTGATTAAATTATCAATTTTGTATGAAATTGAACTGGCATTTGATTAATGTATGTGGTGTACGTTGGGCTGGGACACCTGCTGCAATTATTCTTTCGACTACCGTAGACAACCCCTCTCTCCTTTTGTGTGTTGTGTTTAGATCCCTCCTTAGGGCCTCTGCTTTTTCTGTAAGTAAATGGGGCTTACCTCAAATATGTGTTTATTACAGTCTTGATAACGGCAACAAAGCCAGCCTGTCTGGGGAGAATACACGTATCCCTTCCCCAACTGAAATGGGCTCACGGCTGAGACATGTCGGATATCAAATTGATCTGGCTTGGATAATTATGAGAGATGCTGGCCACCATAGCATACACTCAGGTATATCTTATATTTACAGGTTTGTGTTCCCCCAGGACAGCAATTTTACAGTGATGTAGTTACTGGAGCAAAGGATCACATTTTAAATGGAGCCCCTGCACTTCAGAGGCTTAGCTGTCATGCAGCTGTCAAATGTGCACCTGTGACCTCTAAAATGTCTCTGTGCCACTGGAGAGCAGGCACTTCAGATCAGGCTAAAGATGCAGCAGGGCACAAGTGTACACTTTGCTTTTGGCATGGAGCTTATGAAATGGAAATCCGATCAACAGATTTCCCTTCCTGGAATGGAATTGCCCACATTATTTTATCAACTAATACAAATCAAAAAACCCAGGGCTTCTATACCCTTGCCAGATGGCAAATCGTCACAGTCACTGTCCTTTTCACACTGGCATGTGTCACTCAAACATGCATTCAATTTCTGTGCAGTAGTAGGCATGCTACTACTAGCTGTAGTAAACATAAGCCCAGACATACTGGAGGATGCAAAATCAGGAAGAGGATCCCACAGGGGTGCATGCATGAAAGTTGCCCAGAAGCTTTGAGTCATTTTTATTCCATATTTGAGTCTGCCTAGCGGTAAGAATGTGCTGAAATCCTGCCCTAGGGAAGTTACTCTTGTTCCCCCATTTCTGAGCCTCTCATATTCTTGGAGAACTGAGCCCTATTAGATCAGGGACATCATTTGGGAGTTACTTGGGGGTCGCAGCTGCAACCTGTGAGGTCTCCCTTGCAACCCCTAAAAAAATGTAAATTACTTTTCTTTTATTTAAAATGGAAGCTCCAGTGCTGTTGCCAGCACCGTGTGGCTCTTTGTTTCTGGAGTGGCTGGATTTCGTGTTCAGGCCCCTAAAAATAAACAAGGGGTTCCACAAGTCTAACACTTTGAGCAGTGACCCTAAATAATAAAGAATAGGAATAACAAATAATTTGTTTTTCTGGAATTCTATACAATAATTACTAGACTCACTAAAGGGTATTTTCAGGCACATTTCAGGGGTGAGTCGCTGATTTAGTCTGTTCGTAAAGACCTCAAATTCTCAATGCAGAAGACAGCCTCCAAAAAGCATTTTGAGTAGAATAGCCATCCATTTCAGACTATGTATTTTGCTTTTCATAAGTTGCAGTTACAGCGTGTTTTTTTCTGCCGTTGTCTCTGTTACGATCATCACAAGACATTCCATCTTGTTGTCCTCGGTCACTTGACAAAATCTTGTGCTTAAAAGCTTGTGTACAGTGTAGAAATGTTCGACCATGGCAAATAAAGTGACCCTTGATTTCACTGTGCCACATGTATGAGGTAACGAGTTCCCAGCGTACGGGACGCTGTGTGAGTGCACTGCTTTCCCTGCACTACTCTAAAGTCATTAATACACACTTATGAACCCTCCCAATGGTATGTATTGTGCCAACCTCTGAAGCTTGACAATAGATCCACACAGGGGCAACATGTGGCCAACTTTGAACCAGACTGTGTAATTTGCTTTCTGACTTTCAGAGAACTCATACATGTAATTGCTCATGTTACTATAACCGGTAAAATAACTATAGCCGGTAAGATAGCTCAGTGGGTTGAGTGCTCGCTGCTGCGATGTGTGTGTGTGATCTACAGGTTGTAGATTGGAATCCGAGCAAGGCCAACTCAGCCTTTCATCCTTCTGAGGTCGAAAAATTAGTACCAACACAGGCTGGGTGATATTGTATGTATATTTGTTCTATATAAAGCGGTTAAGCGTAAGTGCTATATAATAACACATCATTATCATTTGTCCTTGGACATCTGCTTGCATTCACAGTAGTTTGGTAATATGGGCTTATTCACACTGATATTAAGGATACATGTGGTGATCCATTCTTGTATGAAATGCATATCACATTACCGTGATATCGTAACCATATTTTTCAGAGTGTACTTAGGAACAATGCTATGTGATGCCACTTCCTGAGTTGTCAAGGGGTTAAAGGTTCCATCGCTTCCTGTGATGTTACTTTTGGTGGTGTCAAATGACATCACTTCCTGTGATGTCATCAGAGGTCAAGGATCGTGTGATGTCACTTCCTCTATCCCTGGTGTTTTGGTGAAATGACGTCCCTGTATCAGAAAAGAGTTTCTTGGCCTGATTTCAGAGGCTGACAACTCAACACTGCTAGAAAGTGTGCGAGGAAATGCTGAAACTCACTTTCGTGGTTGAAGAATTTAATCTGCCTTTGTTTCCTAAGAAATGGGGTCCTTGACATTTTCAGTGTGCCTCATCAGTTCTTTGAAAGGGGAGACTCATAGCTGCAGTTCTTAGTGTCTTCTGTCCATGTCCAGGATGTTGAAAATAGCAGTTAGTGAGAAACACCACAGAGTAAACGCAGAGCCATCCGAGGTGTGTCTTATTTGGTGTCAGCAGTTGTGTTTCCAGGTTCTGGAGAGGCAGCAGCGGTGGCTGGACGGCTTCAGGACGCAGGGGTGTTGCTAGGTCTGGAAAAGAGCCGGGGCTATGTTAATGTCGGAACTGTGGGGACTGGGGGCTAGCTAACCTTTTGGTTATAGCTCCTGATATTCTATCTGGGGCTACAACCAAAAGTCCAGGGGCTATAGCCCCCTTAGTCCCCCCCCTAGCAACGAAACTCGCTGGTCTTAGGTAAATTCAGCAGCATTGCCGGGCCCCACTGGTTGACTTCATCAATGAAAGTAATGCAAACTAATCAAAAAGAGGCTAATGTAAGTGAAGGGGTGTGAGGACACATCAACAGGGGGTCACAATAGTCCATGGCCACAGGGCTGACTGCTTGGTGCTTTGTGGATTTCTATGTAGGGCTCGAGTCCTAAATAAAAAATTGGGGGGCGGTGGCGCACGTATTGGGAAGTGACGTCACAGACAGGGAACATAGGAAGCATTTAATGGCATCTTGGTACAGACTTTGTTTGCTCTTGTGGCTAAGTGTGGTGCCTTGCACCCATGCACTCTGGGTACAAATCCGGAATACTCTCCCCATAGCTGCACACTTTCACTGGGTAAAGAACAGCTTTTTTTGTATTCCTTAAAATTACAGGGGGACAGCGTCCTCCCTCTGAAAAAACTGGGCGGACGCTGTCCACCCACGTGGTCCCTCAACTTGGGCCCTGGCAATCTACCTGTTTCTAGTACTAAAAGCAGACGGTTTCCATAGCAACCGATTGTAGTAAATGCTCTCTACAAAGTGCAAAAAGAAGGTGAAAAAAGGCTGTTTTGCCTTTTTTTTTTTACACTTTTATCTGCACGGCATATGGCAAATGACCAAAAATGCATTGAAGGGACTTTTTGCATCCAAGTGCCTGAAACACTTGTGTATAGGCGTGTTATAAATGCCATATCATATCATATCATAAGTGGAGACCTTAGTGGTTCCATCTGTGCTGCATTTTTTTTTTTTACAAAATGAAGCCAGTAGAAAAGAGGAGCAGGAAGGGGCCACAGTTTCTGAAAGACTGGTCCTTTCATCCACATTTCCCATTTGATATCAGCTCACTGGAGCTGCCTGCTCTCTAGGGCTGCTGTGCTTTTGTTTGCTCCTATCCTTGTCATTTACTCCCCGTCCGCCCAACTAACCCTCCCCGCCCTCCTTCCTGTTTACAGATCTGGCAGAGTGCCTGGGGACGAATTCCGTTGGCGACGGTGCGCTATATAAGTACCTGTAACATAACATAACATTGATGTGGCAATGGCTGTGTGATGGAGCGTCTTTCCTGCATCTCTTGTGTTATCATTTCAGTTCCACGGTCCATGAATGGCTGGTGTTGAGTTTTTATCAGGGTCCCCCAGGATTGCACCTCTCAGTCCTTGGCCAGTATCTCCCCCTTATGTGCGTTGCTTTCTCAGTGGAACTGTGGATGCCAGCTGGGTCTCTCAGGATGTCTCTTGCTTTCCGCACATCTTCTCTGTGTTGCTGGACTCTCGCTGGATTTGGTTAGCAGCTCCGGTACTCTAACTGCGGGAGTTGGCGGAGCCTACAATGATTTCTTATGGGAATTCAGGACGAGCATAGACACCCTTAGCACTTATTGGGCCTAATTCACAGAAGCATTGTATAGTTGAAAACCCCTTTGGAAAACGTTCTGTGAATTAGGCCCATTATGCCTTCCATTTTCGGCAGGATTGTGCACATTAGAACTCTGGTCTGTCAGGCATTTGAAATGCTCCTGCACTTTAAATCCTTAAGAAAATGGGATCCCGAGACCCTGAGTCGGGCCATGTCAATGCAGCACGTTTTACTTTTTCTCAGTACCTTTGCCGGTGGTGCAAACAGAAAAGCTCTGGTTGACATGTTAGGTGTTTTTTTCTTGCAAAACAAATTGAAAGAATGAGCGGTATATGGCGACAATGAAAGGAGAAGTGCCCAGATCCGATCCTAATGCCACTTGCTTATCTCACACACAGACACACCCAAAAACAGACACACACACACACACACACACACACACAGACAGACCGCCACACGCCACCTAATCTTCCAACCTCCTGTGAACACAAAGCCTACCTTGATGAAATTACCGTCTTTTCATGCCTTGCATTACCCACTACAATACATTGAGGTAGTTTACTCCATTCTTCGGGACAAGCATCGTCGCCTAAACATTTCCTCGTGCACCAAAGCATGCAACGGAGACCAGATTTGGTTGACCTCTGGTTCCTCGATGCCATGTGCCAACTCAACTCTCCTGTTAGGTAGTTCAACTCCCTGCCCTAGACTGCCCGATGGGCTAGTCACAGGATTTTAAACGCCACTCTTTGTTTGAGTGGCCATCAAAGAAGGCTTTTTAACCCCTTGAAGATGATGGCTAAACTGTCTTTTCTCGGGATACCATGGCTCAAACTCCCCTTCACTAAGCAATCCTTTCTCCTTTGCCAATGCCTTCCTCCTAGATAGCGGTGAGGATGGGGGCGGAGGGCAGAGATAGAAGTGTAATATATATCATTGGTATGCCGTGCCACTAGATCTTTTCATTTTTACAGAGCGTACCTTTAGTTCAAAGGCTCAAGAAACGCTCCTTGAGGCTTTCTTTCTCCTGAACCAAATAGGGAATCGGCCCAGGCCGGACATTCAAGCACTGCCAGTTTCCCAGGTCTTAGCTAGGCAGACACACACACACACAGCGTCCATGGCTCTGCAAGCCGTTAAGGTGCTCAGGTTGCAAATATTTTCTTTCATCGGTGGCAGAGCCTTTCATACGTATGAATGCTGGAACATTTCCAACTCAAAGAGCTCGCAAAGCACCAGTTACCTTGTACATCTGTGATAGTTAAAGTGAGCAGCACAAAGCACAAATTTAAAGATTTGTTTATATCCATGATGTCTACTAGCTTGATATGCAAAACAAAAAAGTTTCTTTTAGTCACTAATCAAATAGTCTCAACATCATGAATAACAACGTGGAGGACGTTTGTGACAAAGAATCGGCATATGTATATCTCTGTTTATTACACAGCTTCTTTTATTACATGTCTCTAATCACTGAAAGTACAGTGGGGTTAACTGGATTTTTCAGGTTGGCATTATCGTGCATTCTGGGATTGGAGTTTACCATTCAGGATGTGAAAATTAAAGCCACAATGATATTGTTTTGGCTTAACTTGTTGCTATGAGGATTTACATGCTGTCATGTGGCTTTATTATGCAATGTGTGTTTTTGTAAGTAAACGCTATAAGACATTATTACTGAAGACCTTCAAATCCCACTATTTGAGCCAACGTTTGTAATCCTGGTCACCACCACACCCCTTTCCCCCGTTGCCCCTCAATTTGATATGCCCCACCCGCCCTCCCAGCCATCTGTCCGACCATCCCACTCCCTCCTTTTTGGATGCAGCCAGAGTACCACTAGTTCCTTTTGTCCACTTCCACCCCTGGCGGAGGGGGCATCAGAGATGGACCCCACACGTTTTCAGGATGTTCAGTACACTTGCATGCAATGTCATTCAAAAGGAAAGTGGGGCTCTGAAATGGTCTCTTATCAGGTGTGATTTGCTCCCCCCACTTCTGATGTCCTTCTTTGCATTCCTGGTGGCCCTGCAGCTTAAGCGAGGAAAGCTCACGATAAGTATCCGACTTTGAAGACACAAATGCCCGTGGGTGCACACCTTGCCTGTGCTACAGGGCGAGCCGAGCTCTGGAGGAAGGAGGCAGAATTCTGTCATTGTTTATGGGGTGCATGCACTCTGAAGGCCGAGCCCCCCCACACACAAATGCCCACAGTCCACCTTTGAAGTGTTGTGGTCTGCCATTTGGGGTATCACATATATAATTGACAGATTCTTGGTTCAACTCCCAGCTCCCTTCAGGCGCCCTGTGCGATTCCAAACATATTGTTGCGACCCCTGTCAGGAGGATAAACTAACTGTGAACCCGGTGATTGTTGGCAAAACGACTCTGTAGAAAACCGACAGAATGCTGTCAGAGAACTTACATTTGGAAAATCGATTTCAGCCAGGCCCTCATCAGGAAGGTTTGCTGCCTAGTTTGCGTAATTCATTCAGCTGAGAATACGCCTTCGCCCTCATTATTTTCTGCTATTTTTGGGAGATTTGGTGCAGTAGAAAAAGAATAATTTGCTCAGATCAATTGAGTAGACACCACACGCCTGTGTGGCCCCTCCCTCCGGATATGAGGTCAGACTTTAGCCGGGCATTAGAGACCTACTATCAACGTCTCCTCCATTCAAATTCCTTTTCCTGTGTTTTCTATACCCAATCACATGGGATATATATATATTTTTTTACAAGCAAAATTCACTGTTAAATTGTGTATATGGATGTTTAACAACGTATGTCATCTGTAAAAATGTTACACTGAATTGCCAATAGAACTATTTGTTTGTTTATTACAACAGTCACCTCGCACTGTTATGTATATATAAAAACTTACAATACTTTGCAAAAAAAAGAAAAAGCATCAGCTAAAACTAATAAATGCTGACATTTTCTTACAAATTCGAGATATGTATTTTTCAGCAGCAAACGTGTTTTTTTCAAATCATGGTTGCCCCAATCACATGGACACCCATAAGGGTTTAAAAACCAGTGTGCACTTGATGTATTGTGTGCACCCTTTTTTGACTCATAGAGGGTAGGACAAACCCCCTTCTTATAGTCCCTCCCTCCGGAAGCAGGCCCCAGCCGGTCACCCTTTCCTAGTAATGTGGGGATGTTTCACTGCTTTCCAAAGAGATTTGCTACTTGAAGACATCTTGGGGAGAATCGTCACCAAGCAGAAAGAACATCGGTTCCAGGAGACGTGGACGCTCTAGGGGGGCTTCTCCCAGAAATAACATGAGCGCCAGGGGACCACTCCGGTGGTGATAGTGCGCGGTACAAATATCCCTTAACATTAACATCTACATCCCCAAAGAATGTGCAGGCAATCCCCTTTTTGTAGGGTTAGACATCTTTTAGAGTGTATTTTCTAGCAAAGAAATGGACTCTGGAAAATGTAAGAAAATGTGTAATCCTTTTTAGGATGTACAAAAAAAATCTTTAAAAAAAAATGAAGTCTCTGGTAGTACTAATTTCGACGGTAAAATAATGCAAACATACGAATACATTGTTGTACCCAAGCACATGCATGGACTCTTTTTTAAGCAAACAGATGAAAATATCTATCTTTAGAATGTTCTGTCGACTGAGGACATTTGTAGAACTTAGAAAAAACATTATTTTGAGTTTTTGTCAAAGTCCCTTGCCTGGCGCTCGCAATTCCGCTTCCTGACGTAGAATATGTATGACTCTGGGACGTTTTGAGGAACATCATTAGAAATGTGCATTCTGTTCAGCAGAGTACGTATGAAACTCTGACGTTCTCAAGAAAATATGCTCTGGTCCCCTCTGTAGGGTGTCTCTGTAACTCTGAGGGACTCTGGGCATAATCCGGGGATACTGGAGACCCTAAGCCACACTGCGGCTCTACAGAGTGCGAACGGAAGGGGCCGGCATGGCAGAGAACACAGAATGTGGCAGAAAGGACATGGTGGGGTAGGTGGAGGAATAAGGGAATGAGACGTCCTAAGAGCGGAGAGGTAATGAAGTGGGAACTGCAAAAGGTAGAGAGTAGAGGGAGAGAAGAGCTTGTGGGAAGGCAGGAGCTGGTGCTGGGGACCGCAAGATAGAAAAGGAGGTCTGGTTGTTGTGAAGAGATGGCATCAGTAGGGAGGGGAGCAGGTGTAAAGGAGTCGGGAGATAATGAGCAATGAGAGGGAGATAGTCCTGGGGAGAGTCCGGTGGGAGAAGGATGTGAGTGAAGAGGGTGTGGCCAGTCATTCTTAACTGGGATCTTTGTATTCAGGACAGCACCCAATCCGTTCTGCCCTGCCAGGACAGGATGTGCATCCCGTGGGTCCCTCTGTAGCCGTGGAGCCCCCTCCGGATAGTTCTCCATCTCTGCTTCACTTCCCCACTCCTTCCTCCCATGTCAGGACAGTGGATGCATCACAGGGGTCCACTGTCATGGTGGAGACCCCTGGAGATATCTCACCAGCTCTTCTTCACTCCCCCAATCCTTCCATGTCAGGGCAGTGCTTGCATCGCAGGGGTCCACTGTCATGGCGGAGACCCCTGGAGATATCTCACCAGCTCTTCTTCACTCCCCCAATCCACCCCTGGAGATATCTCACCAGCTCTCCCTCACTCCCCCAATCCTTCCTCCCATGTCAGGGCAGTGGATTCATTACAGGGGTCCACTGTATCAATGGAGACCCCTGGAGATATCTCACCAGCTCTTCTTCACTCCCCCAATCCACCCCTGGGGAAAGCTCACCAGCTCTTCTTCACTCCCCCAATCCACCCCTGGAGATATCTCACCAGCTCTCCCTCACTCCCCCAATCCTTCCTCCCATGTCAGGGCAGTGGATTCATCACAGGGGTCCACTGTATCAATGGAGACCCCTGGAGATATCTCACCAGCTCTTCTTCACTCCCCCAATCCACCCCTGGAGATATCTCACCAGCTCTCTCTCACTCCCCCAATCCACCCCTGGAGATATCTCACCAGCTCTTCTTCACTCCCCCAATCCACCCCTGGAGATATCTCACCAGCTCTCCCTCACTCCCCCAATCTACCCCTGGAGATATCTCACCAGCTCTTCTTCACTCCCCCAATCCACCCCTGGGGATAGCTCACCAGCTCTTCTTCACTCCCCCAATCCACCGCTGGGGATAGCTCACCAGCTCTTCTTCACTCCCCCAATCCACCCCTGGGGATAGCGCACCAGCTCTTCTTCACTCCCCCAATCCACCCCTGGAGATATCTCACCAGCTCTTCTTCACTCCCCCAATCCACCCCTGGAGATATCTCACCAGCTCTCCCTCACTCCCCCAATCCACCCCTGGAGATATCTCACCAGCTCTTCTTCACTCCCCCAATCCACCCCTGGGGATAGCGCACCAGCTCTTCTTCACTCCCCCTTATCCTTCCTCCCATGTCAGGGCAGTGGATGCCTTGCAGGCATTCTTCTGTAGCGCCAGTCATTCCAGGACCTTCTACTCCATCTCTGTTTCTCTCTCCTGCGCACTTCTCCGAAACCATTTTGGATTCATTCTTCGTGCCTTGACCATGTTTGTCGGCAAAGGAAATAACAAAGATACCTTTCCTCCTAGCAAACACCAGGGAATTATACATCTCTTTGATGGTCCACGAGTCCCAGGCCTCATTGTTACACTGCAACTGCAATCAGTGCCCAAGACCCAACCCACTTCTACACATTAAGCGTCTGTGTTTGTTAACTCCATTCTCGTTTGAGCGCATGCGCGCTTCTCCCAGGGCAGCCTTGCCCCATCCCAGCTAATTTTCACTACACTCAGATCCAACACCTGTTCCCAGCAGCTCTCTACGTGTATAGGATTCCGGCGGGAGACCAGCACCAGCCTCGGAGAGTACTGCACCAGAGAAAAACACGATCAATGGACACTGCTCCAAGGGGTTCACTCCTGAACAGGGGAGATCTCGTCTAGGAGTCTCTATCATGCCACCATTTTGGACAAGGGGGTCACTCTCTTTTAGCTCCCACAAAAGGCCTCCCAAGCACACTCGGGTACCAACAGAGAAAGAAAACGTGCAGTAGCAATCATCATTTAACGGGGAAACAACAATCGGACTGTTTCTCAAGTACCGCCATCTTTCAGGACCACACATAGATCTTTCGGTGGCAACGACTGCTGAGAGAACCCCTGCAGTCAGGCCGCCACCTGTGACTCAGATCACGTGAGTCTCTCTCACAAGGACATCCCTAGCTCGGGGCTCTGGGCAAATCTACCTATTCTCCGGGGCTGAGAGCTTTCTCGCCTGGCCTGGCCTCCCTCTAGCTCCCGCCTGTGTCCCCAATCATCCTTGAAATGTCAGTGCCGGCGGCTGTCAGTCACCAGCCATGTGAAGAATGCCAGTGTGCCGCTCTGTGCGCCCCTCACCCTTTCCTGGAAATGTCATTCTGGGTTTCAAGTCAGAGCTGGGGCACTTATAGAAAAAGCTTCATGCGCTCTAGTCTAGGGAGGGAAAGTGGAGTAAGTGGTGTGTGTACTTTTGCTACTTCCCATGCATGCATAACAACATGCTCCATTCCATTCAGAAGCTACTAGTCCAATCCCGGCTTCAACTTTGCATTCTTGTTGTCTTGAGTTTATATTTGTGAACTCCAACACTACAAGTGCCAGAATGCAAAGGTAATGGCCATTAACAGAATGCAGCAAAACAACGAATTTAGACGCTAGATCACCTGTCTCTGTGCAATTGTCGGAAAATACTTTAGAATGATTATACCTCTGGCACTACTTCCATTATTGCCAGGCAGAAGTGTCCCAAACTAGCCGGTTGCAGGAGGGGTGGACATTCTTGTTAAATTGCACCGGGGCTGTTGGCACAGCCACTAAGAGTGCTCAGGACACAAGCTATATCTAACAGCACAAGTCCACATTTCAAGCAGAATGTTGACATCACCAGGTCTCCCCCTCGCAACCTCTGCCTATCTCCTCCTGGCCTCCACATCCCTCAACACACCGACCGAAATTACGCTCTTCAATTTTCCTGCTGCCGCTCCTGTTCAGCAGCTTCTATCTGGCCCTCTGCCATCTTCTGAAGCTGCCATGGAAGTGGAAAAGGGGCTATTTGCAGAGGCCAGGTCTGGCCTCTTCATAGTGGCCATCTTGCTTATATGTTTATTGGTGAGGGGAAGAAAACATTGCACACTTTGCTTACCTCATTTTTTCCACTCAAAACATCTCCCTTTTCATTCCAGTTATTAACCTGCGGCGCTAATCACAATAATGCCTTCCCTGGTGGGCTCCAATGGGTAGTCTTGTTAAAGGCCCTCTCTTATTAACTCTGGAGGTGGGTCATTACCATCAAGTATGGCCCCAACAGAAGGATTTATTACCAAAATATGTTGTTTTGCATAATATAAGGCAGGCATTGTTGCATGTCAGCTGGACCTCCCTGCTGGGCGAGGGAGCTCCGGTGCGCGTTGGGCAGGGTCGGAGTGGGCCATAAAATAGTCTCAGGCACCAATAAGAAAGTGGCCCACAGTTGCAAAAGGCTATTTATTCCTTCTGTGATGCTGTTTGAATAGTACCCAAGTGGGAGATTTGGGATAACATGTGATGCAAATTGTGCATTTTAAAGAATATGTATTCATCAACACTGGTCAAAACTATTAGCCGCATAGTGATGTAACTGATCAAACTGGCCCGCACTGGTCAAGAAAGTGGCCCACTTTTACTCAAAAAGCTGCCCCAAACCAGCATTTGGTGTTTTTGGTTAGGCCAGGGGCCTATTATCCTATAGATCAGTCCAAGCCTGGCATTGGTTAGGCCTGTGGGCCATAGCGTGCATGAACACGTCCACAGGTTAGAGGATTAGCGGGGAACTGTCTGTGCGCGGTGACGTGATGCGTACATAACATCCCTCTTTTTCCATAACGACAAAATTCATAAACATTCCTCGACCTTACAACTATTTACCCATGTAATAAACTCAAGTTCAACTTAGCACACTAAGGGGGTCATTACGGTAGAGCTGCCGGCCCCGTAAACCCCCTACCACCGCATTACGAGGTTTGCTCGCCGGACCCGGTAATGACGCCTGGTAAAACCAGGCGTCATTAGCGGGTCCCCCAAGCAGACCAGGATGGGGGCTCGAATGTGAATGGGGATGTACAGGGTCTGGGTTCCTGGAATGGGGAAATACTGGACCCTCCATGGTCGGAATGGCCCGTTATTTCCCCATTCCAGGAACCCGGACCCGGTATCCGGAATGGGGGTAGCCATGCCACAAATAGCGGCGTGGCTATCTCCAGGGTCGTAATGACCCCCTAAGTCTCACTGCTTATCCGTGGGCCGCAGGGCTGCCCCCAGGTTGTATCGACTGTACCGCTGGCGGGCACCACTTCTGCAGCTTCCTCCTCATCACGCTCACCCTCCGGGTTGGGGTTCACTTCTTCTTCCTCTGCTTGGTCAAAGGGTTCTGGACTCCATGTTGTCTCCCTCTCTCTGTGTCGCAACGGGGTGGTGTTGAACCGTTAGGCCTTTTTAAATGAGGAAGTGTGTCATTACATGGATGGGGATGCAGAATAACTCTTACACCAATAATCAAACCGACTCAGGAAGTTGGCAAACAAATTCTGCTTTATTATAAAATGTCTAAAACAGGGAGTACAACGGACATCAACGGACGTCTCACAGCATAATCTCAATATATCACATAAAAAATAATGTTTTGATAGCGAAAACTCATCATTCGTGACTTCATACTACGTGGCAAAATAACAAAACCTACTTGGGATTGTGATAGGTCTACAGGGAACATGTAGGTATACTTTCTGTAGGGGATTGGATTGTAACTGGACTCTATAATCAGGTGGACAAATTATGCCCACCCCTTGTGCAAGTCATCCTCCATATGTGTTAGACACACGACACACCATTGGCTCTCAAACTATAGGGCTCTTCAATACATGGCTCTCTATAATTGGTTGGCACGCTTGTACCCTCTTGGAACATTCGACTCGCTAGCAGCACGCAAGCTGGTACCCCAGGTGCTTGTGGGTGGACTTGACCATGCCTCCCCATCCAATTAGCCCATCATCCATCATCACTCATGCCGTCTGCCATTTGAATTGTCTTTGGAATTGGCATTGAAAAAATGTCACTGTTCCTGAGAATAGAAGGGAGTGCAAGCACATTCTCTTATCTTAAAATCTCGATGCAGCTTGCCCATTTTCTATTTCCATCCACCCCACGTGACAGGAGACCGTGTTTGAGCTCCTTTCTTCCCATTTAATGATATTAAATGAATAAAAATGACCACTCATAGTGTTTCCGTCACACCTTAACAGGAGCTTGCCTCGCTTCTCATGTTCTTTGTATCTCCTTGAACAGATAACCAGTTCTTGGCTGCCCCAACCATTGACACTGGGCCAGCCGCCTTCTCGATCCTTCCTTGATTTTCGGCTGCTTTACTCTACTGCGCCACACTTTCAGCCCTTCTCTTTCACAGGTCCTGGCTTACTAAAGTTGCGACATCGAATATCCAGACTCTATACATATATATTTATTGGCGGCACCACCTGCAGTCTATTCACTATGTATAGGCAGCCTTCATGATTACTTAGTCTACTTGCTTTGCAGCATCTGTACAGTTATAAAACGACTTATATTTTCTCCTCTCTTCTTCGCACATGCAATCTTTATCTTGCACATGAAAGGTTACTCCATTCCTTATTTTGTCATCAGATTCCATAAGGTCTATGCATTCTCTTCTCTGATCATCCTTCTCAGTGCGTCACTCTCATCTCCTGTAACGTCATCAGCCTCTTTTGTTCATTGCTTCACACTTCTTCAGGGACCTCCCATAAGAGAATGTCATCTGTCTGCGGGTAAATTTTATAGGGCTTTCTCAATGGATACCTTGTTTTGAAGATCTTTCGCAGCATAGGTATCGGCGTTGTGCATGTTGCAATTTCCGGCTTCCAACATATAGGTAGAATAAGGGTGGGACTTCTGGTAGAGGCATTTGGCAATACACCGTGTGTGCTTTCACTCTCCTTCTGTGGCTGGTTCTGATCTTCTGTCCACATTTCATCTGGGACGCACTTGAACCATGATGCATTCCCTGTGATAGTCTCATGACCTTTGCTGGCTATTATCACTGTCCCTTCTTTCCTGATTACCTTCCATGGTGCAAGGTCATAACGGGTCAACAGTTTGACTTTGGCATTCCTTAGCACCAATGCTTGGTCCCCCACCTTTGGTTTTGATTTTCTGTCTGGTCGCTGGGTGCTCATGTGGACATTAGCTCTCACCCGCCCCTTGTCTCGTCTCTTCACTGACCAACTGGGATGATGTGGTATTGACGGATTAAGGATCGTTCCATACATCAGATCTTGTGGGGGCATGTCTGTGGAGCTATGTGTGGTCACCCTGTATAGGTCTACTCTCCATGGGCTGTTCTGGGCATTCACAATGCTCAACGCCATGTTTATGGTTCTCATGATCCCTTCGGCATCACTGTTTGCTTGTGGCCACCTTGCAGTAATGTGGTGGTGGCGGATGTGTAGATCGTCCATGTATTTAGTCAGTTCCTTTCCTTGGAACGGCGGCCCATTGTCACTATTGATGTATCCCGTATTCCATGTGTAGTGAACATCTTTTCCAGAGCAGGGATCACTGCCTCTGCCGATGTCGAATAAATAATCTCCAATTCCGGGTATCGTGAATAGTCTTCTATGGTGAGCAACAGGTATGTTCCTTCCTGCACTGTGCAGAAGTCAACGCTGATTGCTTCCCATCGTGTTGAGCCCCTCTTCGCAGACTGTATTGGCTCTGGCCTTGGCGGTGCATTGGTCACCTCGCAGGGGTGGCATGACTCGATGACCCTCTCCACCTCTGCGTCTATTTGGGGAACCACACCCTGTCTCGTATTATGCCCTTGGCTCTCACCATCCCTTGATGTCCCTCATGCACCAAGGTGATTATGTGGTGCTGCAAGCTTGGGGGTCGGGATGAGGATTTGCGTGCTGTGAGAATTAGCTCTTCACTTGTGATGGAGAGTTCCTGGCAAACTCAGTGGTCGAAGTGGGCGCGAGCGGTTGGGAACGGTGCTCCACTACTTTTTTTAATTAAGTTTGACTGTTCCTATACTTTTATTTTAAAAAGAAACCGTTCCAGAATAAAAGTGTAGTAAGAAGTTGAAACTTGCACTTTCAGTGCACTGCACTGAATGTTCACTTAAACAGCAGGTGTATGTGTTTGGGACTTTGTAGGATGCGTGGTGATGGGGGTTTTGAGGAGCGGGGGCAAAGCATCAATGCCAATATAAAGGTTTTAAGGTGCAGAGGGAACCACCTTCTTTAAAATATGTTTTAAACTACTGGATGGCTTTACGCCAAAACCAGTGAAGAAATTGAAGTCAGCTGCTTTGTGCCCAAGTTGTTTCTTATTTGATCCAAATCTGCCCAACGGTTTTCACGTTTCGGCTGTTCAGAAACTGTACCTTTTGTCTATTGGAAAATTAATGTTCTGGAAACTGTGAATCTGGGGTGTTTGTTTTCTTAATAACATTTTCATTTTATAACGTATTGCTCCCATATTCCATCCAGCAAGCCAAAAGTTATCAGCAATAGAATTTTGGGGGAAAATTGCTGCTTTTTCATTTCTGAAAATTTAGCCAGCCTCTTGTGCTGCAATGCAAAATGGGAGAAATAGCTATAATTTGGAGAGAAGCAGGCACCCCCTTCTTCTTGAAATATTTTTAAAACTACTGGATGCAATAACTACAGACCCCTCCTAGAAATCGAGACAATGCTTTGCACCCTAGTTGCTCCGTACCTGGTCCAATTCCGTCCAGCGAATTTTGCTGTGCGCTGGAGCAGAAATTTGTCCAAAACAGCATTTTTATTTTTAATTGATATTTCCCTAAATGTCCAGTTGGGGGGACCCCTTCAGTGCAATTTTGTTTTCAAAATTTCAGCCAAAACGGTGATACGAATCAAAAGTCATTAGCGATTCATGTTTTGAATTTCCTATGGAACTCAATACTCAACTTAACTATAGTGCAGCGACTGCTGCACCATAGTATATATAGATTTATTCCACTTCTGAAGGAGCATTCTTGCTATCTGTTATGTCTGCATATTCAAAATTCTACACTGCTTTCATATTTCAGACATGGTTGATAGGTGATGAGTTGCGAATTTCAAAAACAGAACATCCAAGAATCAATCTTGAATTCCTTTCCTCTGTTCAAGTCTCACTGTATTTGTTTCCAACTTGTCACCTTGTACTTCCTCCCACTTCCCATTCAACTGCATTCCCCTTGTAAACATTTATCGCCTAAGGTCTCTACGCCCTGAGTCTTTCCTGCACAATCCCCCTTCCTCCCACTGCCAGTAACTGGCACCTAAACCCTGACTTGCATCTTCCCCCAAACCTCCCCTCCATCTCTGACCAAGGTCTTGAAGCACTCTGACCTTGTCAAAGGCTAAGATTTGCAATCCATGCACAACACAGAGGGGCTTATGGTGTATGTCCCTAGCGCAAAAAGGTGAGACCTAACGCATTTAAGCTTTTTAACATGTGTGCAGGCAGATCTGGAGCATGGAGGAAATGTCAATATCTGTCTGTTGCCTATGCGATACATGAATGAATGTTTGCCATCTTGCCATTTTCAGATTGGCGTAAATCCATTGGATTTGTATGGACTATACCTGTTTGTAGCACTTGCTAAAAGCACTAACAGCAGTCACATTCAGTAGGAATGTATTGCCAATGCTTTCTTGAAATGTGAAGTCCATGATGGCCCCCATCCCCCAGAATACGTGGAGGTGCTAAGTGCGAACCGAGTCTCCATCACCTTCCGGGGTGCCTCCGTAGGGGGACCACGGCTGGGTGGGCGGCTCCGGTCGCGGAGGGAGGCCTCCCTCGCTCTCCAACCCCGGCCGAGGGCCAGACCAGAGACACGGCTGCGGGCGGTGCTCGGGCTGGCGTAGGCCCCTTCCCGAGCCCGCCGCCGTCTGCAACAACGCTCACCACACACGCCCCCTGGGAGGGGCGCCTGCATGCTGATCTCTCCCTGCACCCCCGCCTCAGAAGGCCCGGAGGGCCCATACAAAAACAGCAGTGGCGGCCTGCGGGGGGGGGGGTTCCAGTCCCCGGCTAAGACCATTGCCCCTGTTGCGGCCCCAGCACTCCTCCATGACCTCAGCATCGGCCAAAGTTAATCTACCCCCAATTGAAGGCGCCTCACAGCACGCCTTGTGCCACACTCCCCCTTCATTTGCGAGGGTGCAGTGAGCAACGGAGTGACACTGTTTCATGAGACTCCCCCGGTGGAGGGACTGCTTCCCCCCAGCATCTCCACAAGAGAACCCACAGTCACCTGCCTCCCCCCGGAATGCGGCAACAAGCGCAGAGCCAAGGAATTCCTCCCAGCTTCCATGTGAAGCGTTCTTCCCCCGAGATCACCCCACACCAGGCCCAGTCCTCCTGCACCCGACCACAACACTATAACAAGCGGTCCAGGACCCATTGCACGCAACTGTGGAACTGTTCCCGGAATCCCTCTTGGATGCAACACTAGAGACCACTTCATACAAGGCAAGGAGCTAGTCCCTGTACCGAGGGAAAGGCAGAGGTTTGGGCCCCCACCATTAGGGCGTGTGCCCTCCTCAGCATAACCGCCAGTCTGTTGCCCCCCCAAGAGCTACACAGGTGGGCCAACAACGAACTGAAACAGAATATCCAACTGGGTCCCCCCCTGAGCCTTTGCTAGAGCCTAGGCCCCCTGTTAGGGAACATGTCCCACGCAACCCCACCAGGACCTACAAACGGCCCTGCACCTACGCTAGAGCACCCCTGGCATTGCATCGGACCCGTGGACAGGAGCCAACGCAAAAGGAGGGTAGGGCCCCTGGAAGCAGGGCGTGTGCCTCCTCCCACCACCACGCCCCGATCCTCGGGACACTCTGGGCAACGTCCCACAACACACTCCAAGAATTGTAAATCACAGCAGTGCAGAGGGTAGGGCCCCCACTCCCTGGGGGTGTGCCTCCTCGCACTCAAGCATCATATTAGCACCAAAAGCAAGTTGGCCAGATACACATACACCCCACCACACCCGGACCCGGATACAAGAACCATAATGTCAGTGGAAGCCTCTGAGACGGGAGCGGCAGCCACCAAGGGAGGCACCGCCGCTCTCCTGAGTGAAATCCGAAATATGGGGGCAAACCTTGGCGGTAAAATTGACAAGATGACCCAGAGAGTGGATAACATCGAGGAGAGACTGGAGGGCGTTGAGAACAATCAAGCCTCGATAGATACACTGGAAGCCCAATTGGACCTCAGAATGCGCAACATAGAGAAGCTGGAGGATGAAATTCGTCTGAAGATAGATGATTTAGAAAATAGAGAAAGAAGAAATAACCTGCAATTTTTCAAAATTCCGGAATGCGAAGGGGAAACAGAAGACCTCAAACAAACTATACACGAGATCATTAGAATCCTCGCTGCAGATGAGAACATCGACAAACCTAAAATAGAGAGAATACATAGAGCCGGGGGCCCGTCCGGCAGCCCGAGATCTGTCCTTGCCAGATTCCATAGATATCAAGACAGGACAAGGATACTCGCGAAGGCCAGGTCAGGTGGCACCCTCACCCTCGGGGGAGCCCAGATAACCATCTTTCAGGATGTATCCTCGCTCACCCTGGCCCTTATGACGTCTCTGTAGCCCCCTAACGAAATGGCTCAAAGACCAAGGTACGAGATATAGGTGGGGATACCGCTTCTCCTGCACGTTTGAGCACAGAAGCAGGAAGATAATGCTCAGCTCTGAAGAAGAAATTTGTGAGTGTATCGCAGACCTCCTTCGGACCAGCCCAAAAGAAGGAGCACAAGAGGAACCCACACAGGACAGAGCAAGATGGGAGCTCCAGGGCCCGAGGAGGAAAAAAGTCAAGGGATCCAGAAAGTACAGACGACCCAATGATACGCCAGACAGTAACAAATGACACTGTACACTTAAGTTCCTCATCTTGGCGATGTTCACCTCAATATCATTGTTCGGAAATTCACTAGCACTCTGGAGCCTGGCATATCATAGCTGCTAGGCCCGACTCACAACGAGCTTGCCACCTGAAGCACAGGCACGAACAGCTGGTGGACGATGAATCCGGAAACTGCATGTACCGTTACAATTACTATTTCACAATAGCAGTTGTTGTTGTTTGTTAAAATGTTGTTTAAGTTGATGTTCGAAGAATTGGTGGGGAGGGGGCTCAAAATGCTACAAAGATAATAGTCGTAGTCGGGGTCGTGCAGTTACGACCCTCACTGGTGGTCCGATAGTAGACCGGCTGTATACACCTGGTCCAACTCGGACGCCATCAAACCAGGACACAGACCCTCATGGGGAAAATGAAGGGCGGAAAGCTAGAACTGAGGGCAACGGGTATTATGCCTAATACCTCGAAGGGGAGGGACGGGGGAGGGATGCACAAAATCTTTCATTTCTAATGTTAAAAATCAATAAAAATTAAAAACATTTTTTTTAAAAAAGCCACAGTGGGGGAGGGGGGCATATATGCCAGCTTGGGCTAATAGGCTTTGATTGGTGCTGTACTCCTCCCACCGCCCACCACGGCCAATGAATCTTTATTTTCATTCTTCCCTTGGTGCAATGCTTTTCAATAGTGTGAATCGACCTATATGTGTTGGTACTTTGCTGATGCTCGCTCTCTCTCCACTCACGGTTTCTGCGTGCACACGTCGTGGGGTGCTGAGATCCATTTGGCCAATTGTTATTGTCGAATAAATGCTTTTTTCTCTCTGAACCTCGTGACTGGCGTATCTCTATTGTGTGGTAGTAAGCCTTATTCCGTTTACCATTGGATCTGCTCTACGCCCTCCACCCTGTGTTTACCACCTCTCTCCAATCATTTCACTAATGCTTTCCACAGATAAACTCTTTCCTTATCTTCTTAGCCCCCTTTACCTAGGGTGGCCAACCGTCCCGTATTTTGCTGGACTTAGCCGACTTGATGGGTTTTGTCGCACGCTGCGTGTACCCCCTCTGCGGGATGCCAGAATTCCCAGATTTGGTTCAGGCACAGGTCCTGATGAAAGCCTCTCCAGATCTCCTCACACTTTTGTGTACAAGTGGGAGCTCAGCAGGAGCATCCTAACATGTTCCTCTGTTATCAACAGAGCATTACAATGTGAGCAAGTAGGCCCTGGTGGGAGGGAGGGGGAGTATTAGCAGGGACTTTGGCCCCTAAGAAATGCAAAAGGGGGTGATAAGAAAGGGCAAAGGTGCATAATGCAGCTCGCTGTGTGAAATAAGACTGGTTTCAAACCCAAGTGAGATTGTTTTGGCTTGGTATCTGGTCATTGCATCTAATGCCATTCCATCTAATACCATTCCATCACATTTTTTCCATCTAAAAAATGTGCATTGAATGCATATTTTTGGGGATAAAGGGTTAAGTTTTGTTCAGGAGGATTTTAAAGGGTAAATAACTGGTGTTTGGGGGAGGGTCCAGCCCAAAAAAGATGGAAATAATTTGATGCAAATGCATTTAGATGCAAGGAGTTCGATGCATTGACCATAAACCTTTTGGCTCATATTACTTTGCCCCAGCTACTGTCTGACCTTTCAGGCAGGACACTAAAGCTAAATACATCCTCTTTTTCTTCAACGTGTTTATATTACAATGTATAAAGTGTAAGGTTAGTTTATTATGACATGGTAGTTTATTATGCTGTGTGCATTATTTTCAAGGTATATCTTTAAACAAAGCCTTACTAAATATTAATATGAACCTAACGTGGAAATATATGTAGTCAACTGCTTAAATGACCCACAGCCTGCTTTTACCCCCTCACCAAAGTGAGTGATCCTGGGCAAACCATTTAATCTCACTGTGTCTTATGCAAAGTCGTTGTAAGTGATTCAGCTCATAGTTTATGGTATTATATTTTTAGAAGCTATTATTGAAAAATCCTCACTCTTGGTATAATGACTATAGAGATGCTTCAGACATGATAGTGTCATTCATGGATTTCACGCCACAAAGTTATTTGCCAGTCAGTTTACCCACAGCAACGTATTGTAATGTCACTTCCCATGCTGCCTCGCAGTATCACAGACTGGTGATGCTTCTTGATGTACCCTTTCTGTGAAGTCACTTGGTTTGGTGTCAATGTGCATGTAAATTAGGATGTTTGCATATATTTGCCTCCCGCCCCCCCGTCGGGGTTTGGACAAAGCTCAAACAGATGCCAGTCCCACCGCTAGCCTACCAATATCACCTAACCCTGGCTAACCACACCTCCCATCACCCTGCGCCCTACTGTGCGGAATGCCTACAACTGCACTGCAACGCCCTACTACTGGCTATCCCCAGCATGCTTCCCACATGTCTCCTACCATTCTGCTACTACATATTTTGATGTAGCACCCCATACCTGAGGTCAGGCTTTCCAAAGTGTGTGCTGCCCTAACATAAAACTGGATCATTTCGTTCTACACCTTTCTGTAACTACATATTTTGATGCAGCATGCTATGACTGTACCCTGCCATCATTGTAAGATACATATGTAACCAATCTCTTAAGCTAAAAGCGCCTAGATGCCTCTGGGTTTTGTGCGCTATACAAATGACAAAAATAAATAAATAAATAAATAAATAAATAAATAAATAAATAAATATAATGGTCCTACAGTTGTTTGTGCTGTCTATATGACAAAAATGCCACCTGCCACTAATTTACCCAAATAGTGGATGGGGCGGAGGCTGCAAATGACACCCTGTGGAACCGCGCCACTGCAGGCCGCTTCTGATGCGCTGCGGCATCTAAAGTGTCCTGGGAAACCATTTTGTACAGTTGCCCACCCTACCTTGCCCTCTGCAAGGTTATCATGCGCTCTAAAATGGCGAGATGTCGGTGCTATACCAAACACGGATACAGTCTGAGTTAAATAACAATGAGTGTGCCCTTCTTTTATGAAAGAATGACAAGGCCTCAAAGTATACTAGAAGAATACTGGGGACCTTGCCACAGATTTGCTTGGAGCGCAGAATGTGCCCGCTAGGGGGCCCCCTTGGATCGTCTGGATGTTTATCCCTGCACACCGGGGAAGTACAGTGCGCCACAAAAACACACACGTTTGTATCGTTTATAACGTTTCATTTTTCGTGCAGTTAAAAGCAGCCCTGAAGTGCATCTTCCATCCAGCGAATATTGTCTCATGTCGTAGGGGGGCCTGTTCTGTACTCACGGGCGTCGTGCGGGGACTGGAGCTCTGGGGTGAAGGCCAGTCCGTTGCAGCACTCTTCGGAACTTTACCAACGCATGGGACAGAAATAAAAGGTGGTTTTTACGGTAAGGCCTTCTAAAAACACCAGCCGCAGTGTGTTGGTTCCGGTCTCACTGCGGGCGGCCTGATTGCACCAGTGCTGGAAATCGAGTTGTTTTACTGTGGGATCTCACATCGATGGGGGTGACGGCGGCGGGGCGGGGCTGCAGCGGCTGTTCTCACCCTTTGCCTCTCAGAAGATTAATCATGCGCGCATGGAAAATAACCCACGATTTCTTATAATGTTGCAAGCAAAGTATAAAAGTGCATACAAAGCAGGACTCGTGTATTTCCTGCAGAGGGCAATCTCTAGAATCTACTTCCCAGGGATGTGCGAGCTGGTTCGTTCGTGGTCTGTGGGTAAGGGCCTTGCCCCTGAGCAGAGGCGTTGCTAGGGGGGGGCTAAGGGGGCTATAGCCCCTGATCTTTTGGTTGTAGCCCAGGATAGAATCTCAGGAGCTACAGCCAAAAGGCGAGCTAGCCCCCAGTCCCAACAGTTCCGACAGCAGTTTAGCCCCGGGTCTTTTCCAGACCTAGCAACACCCCTGCCCCTGAGCCAGGGAACACGCCCGCGGCATTGTTCAAAACAGCTCCAATGGAGTCAAATAAATAAACAAATAATGCAAATGATTATCCGAGATCCGGGTGACATGTGTTTCCGGATGCGGGAAAACCAGCCCAAATGCCAGCACTGGACAGCAGGAGAAAACAAGCACTGGCAAAGCCACAGGTTTTAGCTGACGGGAGAGAACTGCGTCTCTGTGTTATGTGGCCAGGGTCAAAGGTGCAGAGGGAAGAGCATTGGGGTAACACAGCGGTAGGAAGCCCGGGAGCGCACGGCGGGGGTAGAAAGGCGGGAGACAAGGGGAAGGGCAGACGCAGCACCAGGCGGACATGTGCAGAAGTCAAATACTCGGGGGAGAGTCCTCATGCCCAGTTCCAGTCATGTGCCCAGTTGGTGGCAACACATACCCAGGTAATGCCATCAAATGTCCAGGCACGGCATGCCAGGCATTGGCATCATGTGCCCAGTCACACAGTGTGCCAGTTGGTGGCATCGCTGCATTTGTAGCGCATCCGGGCACAGCAATGCACCATCGATTATCCATGTGCACGCTCACAGTAGCATGCACTCACACACCAACCTATCTACAGAGAGACCCCCCTCAACAGCAAATGAGCACACGGCCACACACCCATGCCCACACAGGCAGCCTACATGCACCACCCGCACGCTGCCCTGCAAGGGCACGCCAGGCTCTGGACCGCCTGGCACACTCCTGCCCAATCCTACCGATGAGGCACTCAGAAAGCTGCAGCATGGCTGGAGGGGGAATGCCGTGGTGAAGTGGAAGGAGCACAGGCACAGCTGTGACCAATCAGAAAGGGCAGACTGGGATAGCCCCCCAGGGGAATCTGCTTGCCATCCCAAGATGGTCCGGCACCGATGGAGCGATGGGGCGTACAATGATAGGGCAGGCTTGGTCTGCTCCCAGCGCTTCCCCAGTACCCCCACAGGCCCCCTTAATGAGGAGGGGGCCTGCTTGTGTCCAGGGCTTGACAGAAAGGTTTGGTGAGCAGGTGCTGGAAGCTGCTTCTGGTAATAGGCATCACTTGGGGATGAGCCGCTTTGGGGTGACAGTCAACTAGTACATACTAACTTCCACCTTTAATGAATTGCCTATAGATGCAAAATGAATGACTTTTTATGCTTAGAAACACCTTCCAGGTGACCCCTTAAATATTACTGTACTATGGAACACCCTCCAGGTGACCCCTTAAATATTATTGTACTATGGAACACCCTCCAGATGACCCCTTAAATATTACTGTACTATGGAACACCCTCCAGATGACCTCTTAAATATTACTGTACTATGGAACACCCTCCAGATGACCCCTTAAATATTATTGTACGATGGAACACCCTCCAGATGACCTCTTAAATATTACTGTACTATGGAACACCCTCCAGATGACCTCTTAAATATTACTGTACTATGGAACACCCTCCAGATGACCCCTTAAATATTATTGTACGATGGAACACCCTCCAGATGACCTCTTAAATATTACTGTACTATGGAACACCCTCCAGATGACCTCTTAAATATTACTGTACTATGGAACACCCTCCAGGTGACCCCTTAAATATTACTGTACTATGGAACACCCTCCAGGTGACCCCTTAAATATTACTGTACTATGGAACACCCTCCAGGTGACCCCTTAAATATTACTGTACTATGGAACACCCTCCAGATGACCCCTTAAATATTACTGTACTATGGAACACCCTCCAGATGACCCCTTAAATATTATTGTACGATGGAACACCCTCCAGATGACCTCTTAAATATTACTGTACTATGGAACACCCTCCAGATGACCTCTTAAATATTACTGTACTATGTAACACCCTCCAGATGACCCCTTAAATATTACTGGACTATGGAACACCCTCCAGATGACCCCTTAAATATTATTGTACGATGGAACACCCTCCGGATGACCTCTTAAATATTACTGTACTATGGAACACCCTCCAGATGACCCCTTAAATATTACTGTACGATGGAACACCCTCCAGATGACCCCTTAAATATCACTGTCCCATGGAACACCCTCAAGATGACCCCTTAAATATTACTGTACTATGAAATGATAGTTTCCCAGGACAGCGCCTCAAGTTCCGCACAGCTGAAACAGAGTGACAGATGGCTGCATCCAGTGGTGGGCTGGCCTGCAGGGAACTCGGGGGATTCCCCGGGGGACCTCTTTTATGTGGACACCCTGGTTTTCCGCTCTTCTTACCCGCTCTCCCAGTCACCCCGTGGCCTCCCTTCCATCCATTGCATCCTTTGCATCCCTTGCATCCATTGGAAGTAAATCGAGCTTCCAGTGTGTTCTTCCTCTCACTCAATAAATGTGGCTGTTCGTTTTTTGGAATGTTGAGCTACTTTTTAATATCTAAATTGGGACACATGTGCTTTAAATTCAGCATTTGGAGCAATTGTTCTGTATTTTCCTCAGGCACCCTACTTAGAGGCGCTGGCCTTGCTTGCTAGATTTAATCGCACAGTGTAATATTGAGGCCACTTTAGTAACATTTCCAGCCCCACTTTTGGTTGCCAGTCCAACCCTGGATTTGTCTGTTGGCTTCACACGAGAAGCTGGAGTCCACGGTTCTAATCCCAGCTCCAGAACTTAGGCAAAGCATCATGTGGTTAAGGGTAAAGCTTTTACATGTTCCTTCCTCTCTCCCATGACACCCCGGTGTCCAGCGGTGAGGTGCAACTGGATTACACACTATACTGGTCTATGTGTAGCAAGCACCCTGGTGAGAACACTCAGCCAATCAATGTGTGGAAATGCCGGCATTATTCCGTGATAGGAGCAGCCTGGGAGATCGGCGCCCATCTCCGCCGCTGCACTGCCTCAGTGGTCGTCAGCGGTGCTCCTCTACTTTTTTTAATTAAGTTTTACTGTTCCTATACTCTCATTTTAAAAAGAAACCATTACGAAATGCTTTTGCTTTAAAATAATAGTGTAGAAAGAAGTTGAAACTTGCACTTCAGTGCACTCCACTGAAAGTTCCCTTAAACAGCAGGTGCATGTGTTTAGGGGTTTATATGGTGCGTGGGAGGTGGCGTGGCTATGTGGTTTGTGGGAAGCGGGGACATGCCAGCAGCGCACATAGTTCCACTACTTCTTTTGGCAAACTTCGACCACTGCACTGCCTTCAGTTGGCTCTCTCTCAACCCTCAGGCATCCAGTAGCTTTGCAAATTTACTGAAATAAGCCCCTCACTCATCTTCACTTGCTCGGACCGCCTGCCCCCCCATCCCAAGCTGCCACAAGGGAAAGAAAGAAGGTGCTTGCATTCAAGCGCTGATTTCTTGTTTCTGTGGCAGACATTTTTTTTTCTCCATTGGATTGTTTTACTTTCATGAGAGTTTTTCAAAAAATACTTTAGCACCAGTTTTTTTTTCTTCTCCTGGGTGGTAATGGAGAAATGAAACCGGGTGGTGGGCCGACATTTCCAGCGGTAGCCCGGCCAGTCCCCTGCCAAGTGCCCTTTCATTACTCGGGCCCTTAACTTGGTCGGCAGGCCTTGGCCATCAGGGTTGGACCACCCCTCAGGTTAATATTGACCACCTCTCAGGTTCCTATCGCCTAATTAGCACCTGCTTTAGGTGCAGCAGCCATTGAAGTCGCTTGGTGCACAACCAATATTGACAGGTGAAGAGAGCTGCACACACATTCACCACTCACTGGCGTTCACCTCACACCATATTACCACATGACAGTGAGAAATGTGCTTGCTTATGGAGTTCTTTTAAAAAGAAATAATCGCAAACATCCCTGATGCCATGTTTAATTTTCCTTAACTGCACGAACACTGAACATGGACTGCCAGCATACAGTGGAAGTGAGGGCGAAGTAAACATGGCATCAGGGAAGCCATTTTTAAAACCTGCATTAGCATGCACGTTCTTCTTGTTGGTGCCAATGACAATAATAACCTGGTCGGTAACCGCCCCGCCATGCCCACATAAAGCGCTCTCACCGTAGGCCATTAACTTGGGTGGAGGGCCATTAACAGCCAAGATGGCCTGCCTGAAAGATTACTATTGCCTCACAGGCAGTCTCTGTAAAATCCTCTGCTGTGTTGTGGGGCTGTGTGGGGTCTACATTTTAGGAATGTTCCCGGGGTCAGTTCTTAGTCCCCAGGTTGGTAATGTAAATTCTTGGTCTAGTTGTCTGTAGTGTCCGGATAGGGTAGTTGAACAGAGAGGACGGAAAGACATGTTAAAATGTGGTGTCGGTGAGCATGAGATGTTGGAAGGACAGAAATGGTTTGTTTTGGCTTTGGTGCGTTGGGGTCAGTGCTTAATTTGTGGGGGTGTTTTCCAGGGCTCAGCCCGGGTACTTATTTTTGAGCCCCGGGACTTATTGTCTCAGACTCACTTTAATTATGAAGTGGTGATAGTCAGTGCATCCGTCAGCCACAATGAGCAGGTGCAAGCTGTGGTGTAGCCCCAAATATGGCGACACTGTGGGGTGCCTCTATGGGTGGTGGCAGCAGTGGTGGGGAACTGCTCGCCCGCAGTGTCACAGGAGTGCTAGAAAACACTTTTTAAATTAATTAAGCACTGGTTGGGGTGAGCTGATATCGGAGGAAGTCTTCCCAGATGGGCCTCCATTGGTCGATGGTGGGCACCTAAATAGGTCTTATATGATAATGGGAAACTGTTAAGCTACCTGGTAGGTCCATTTTCTGTTTGGCTTGATACAAATTAAGCAGCTCAGTCCAAAAGCTGTACATGTAGTAATTAAAAGGTATTTTGCGAAATGGAACTGGCATGGCGGCAGTACTGCTGCAATGCACAGTGAGGCGAGCGAGAACATGCAGTCACTTCGATACTGTATAGTGAATAATATTTGTGCAACCTGGCTTCGGGGTAAACGTGTGACGGGCACATAGCATTTCCAAAAATAGTTTATTGCAACCAAAACTCGGATGGGCTGGGACCATTGCGACATTTGTCATTGCGAAAAACCCAACTCACCCTTTCAATCCTTCCTGGGTCATTAAAAGGGGTATCAGTGACACGGCTGTTAAGAAACAGCTGTCTTTCCAGGACTATTGTTCCCCGTATGCATTGTCAGGCACGCACCTTATGATCACACTGGCGCTAACTCGCCTGCACGCTCACAGGTGGGGCGCCAATGGGCCACTTTTGATGTCTACCTATTTTAAGGATATGTTTCAATGTCTTCATCATGGCCTTTAAACGCTAAAACTCAGGAAAAAAGGTTACAAACGTAACACCACCTGTGCTCTTTTGGTGGGTGCTATCTTCCTGTTGTTACCAGTCATTTGTTTCATTTTATTTTCATGTTTCTAGTGTGAACCTAGCCCTCGCTTTACCCCGGGAAGATGCCACCGTTGGGCTTAGCTGGAGGGCAGCAGGGCGCTTTACCCCGGGAAGATGCCACCGTTGGGTTTAGCTGGAGGGCAGCAGGGCGCTTTACCCCGGGAAGATGCCAGCGTTGGGCTTAGCTGGAGGGCAGCAGGGCGCTTTACCCCGGGAAGATGCCAGCGTTGGGCTTAGCTGGAGGGCAGAAGGGCGCTTTACCCCGGGAAGATGCCAGCGTTGGGCTTAGCTGGAGGGCAGCAGGGCGCTTTACCCCGGGAAGATGCCAACATTGGACTGAGCTGGAGGGCAGCAGGGCGCTTTACCCCGGGGAAGATGCCAGCATTGGGCTTAGCTGGAGGTCAGCAGGGCACTTTAACCCGGGAAGATGCCAGCGTTGGGCTTAGCTGGAGGGCAGCAGGGCGCTTTACCCCGGGAAGATGCCAGCATTGGGCTTAGCTAGAGGGCAGCAGGGCTCTTTACCCCGGGAAGATGCCAGCATTGGGTTTAGCTGGAGGGCAGCAGGGCACTTTATCCCGGGAAGATGCCAGCATTGGGCTTAGCTGGAGGGCAGCAGGGCGCTCTACCCCGAGAAGATGCCAGCGTTGGGCTTAGCTGGAGGGCAGCAGGATGCTGTTTTACCCCGGGAAGATGCCAGCATTGGGCTTAGCTGGAGGGCAGCAGGGTGATTTACCCCGGGAAGATGCCAGCGTTGGGCGTAGCTGGAGGGCAGCAGGGCGCTTTACCCCTGGAAGATGCCAGCGTTGGGCGTAGCTGGGGGGCAGCAGGGCGCTTTAACCTGGGAAGATGCCAGAATTGGGCTTAGCTGGAGGGCAGCAGGGCGCTTCACCCCAGGAAGATGCCAGCCTTGGGCTTAGCTAGAGGGCAGCAGGGCGCTTCACCCCAGGAAGATGCCAGCATTGGACTGAGCTGGAGGGCAGCAGGGCGCTTTACCCCGGAAGAGGCCAGCATTGGGCTTAGCTGGAGGGCAGCAGGGCGATTTACCCCGGGAGGATGCCAGCATTGGGCTTAGCTGGAGGGCAGCAGGGCACTTTACTCCAGGAAGATGCCAGCGTTGGGCGTAGCTGGAAGGCAGCAAGGCGCTTTACCCGGGAAGATGCCAGCATTGGGCTTAACTGGAGGGCAGCAGGGCACTTTAACCCGGGAAGATGCCAGCATTGGGCTTAGCTGGAGGGCAGCAGGGCGCTTCACCCCGGGAAGATGACGGCATTGGGCTTAGCTGGAGGGCAGCAGGGCGCTTCCCCAGGAACATGCCAGCATTGGACTGAGCTGGAGGGCAGCAGGGCGATTTACCCCGGGAAGATGCCAGCATTGGTCTTAGCTGGAGGGCAACAGGGCGCTTTACCCCGGGAAGATGCCAGCATTGGGCTTACCTGGAGGGCAGCAGGATGCTGCTTTACCCCGGAAAGATGCCAGCATTGGGCTTCGCTGGAGGGCAGCAGGGCGCTTTACCCCGGGAAGATGCCAGCATTGGGCTTAGCTGGAGGGCAGCAGGATGCTCTACCCCGAGAAGATGCCAGCGTTGGGCTTAGCTGGAGGGCAGCAGGACGCTGCTTTACCCCGGGAAGATGCCAGCATTGGGCTTAGCTGGAGGGCAGCAGGGTGATTTACCCCGGGAAGATGCCAGCGGTGGGCGCAGCTGGAGGGCAGCAGGGCGCTTTACCCCTGGAAGATGCCAGCGTTGGGCGTAGCTGGGGGGCAGCAGGGCGCTTTAACCCGGGAAGATGCCAGAATTGGGCTTAGCTGGAGGGCAGCAGGGCGCTTCACCCCAGGAAGATGCCAGCATTGGACTGAGATGGAGGGCAGCAGAGCACTTTAACACGTGAAGATGCCAGCGTTGGGCGTAGCTGGAGGGCAGCAGGGCGCTTTAGCCTGGGAAGATGCCAGCATTGGGCTTAGCTGGAGGGCAGCAGGGCGCTTCACCCCAGGAAGATGCCAGCATTGGACTGAGCTGGAGGGCAGCAGGGCGCTTTACCCCGGAAGAGGCCAGCATTGGGCTAAGCTGGAGGGCAGCAGGGAGATTTACCCCGGGAAGATGCCAGCATTGGGCTTTGCTGGAGGGCAGCAGGGCACTTTACTCCAGGAAGATGCCAGCGTTGGGCGTAGCTGGAAGGCAGCAAGGCGCTTTACCCGGGAAGATGCCAGCATTGGGCTTAGCTGGAGGGCAGCAGGGCGCTTCACCCCGGGGAAGATGACAGCATTGGGCTTAGCTGGATGGCAGCAGGGCGCTTCCCCAGGAAGTTGCCAGCATTGGACTGAGCTGGAGGGCAGCAGGGCGATTTACCCCGGGAAGATGCCAGCATTGGTCTTAGCTGGAGGGCAGCAGGATGCTGCTTTACCCTGGAAAGATGCCAGCATTGGGCTTCGCTGGAGGGCAGCAGGGCGCTTTACCCCGGGAAGATGCCAGCATTGGGTTTAGCTGGAGGGCAGCAGGATGCTGCTTTACCCCGGAAAGATGCCGCCACTCTTCTTAGCTGGAGGGCAGCAGGACGCTTTACCCCGGGAAGATGCCAGCATTGGGCTTAGCTGGAGGGCAGCAGGACGCTGCTTTACCCTGGGAAGATGCCAGCATTGGGCTTAGCTGGAGGGCAGCAGGTACCTGCTTTACCCCGGGAACATGCCAGCATTGGGCTTAGCTGGAGGGCAGCAGGACGCTGCTTTACCCCGGAAAGATGCCGCCATTGGTCTTAGCTGGAGGGCAGCAGGACGCTTTACTCCGGGAAGATGCCAGCATTGGGCTTAGCTGGAGGGCAGCAGGACGCTGCTTTACCCTGGGAAGATGCCAGCATTGGGCTTAGCTGGAGGGCAGCAGGATGCTGCTTTACCCCGGGAAGATGCCAGCATTGGGCTTAGCTGGAGGGCAGCAGGACGCTGCTTTACCCCGGGAAGATGCCAGCATTGGGCTTAGCTGGAGGGCAGCAGGTACCTGCTTTACCCCGGGAAGATGCCAGCATTGGGGGTAGCTTTTTATGCAGTAGCCCGGGACTGTTGGTGGAGGGAGGGAGGCCTTTTCCCTCTCCAGCAGCTGTTGTTGAAAGAGACACACTTTTAGTGTGTTGCAGAGCTAGAGGAGGATGGCGGCATTTTGAGCCTCTGGCAGGATTGAGTTCCAGATGGTCGGGGTGCGACAGGAGAATGACTTCTCTTTACGGGCTAGCTTATAATGCACTTCGTATCCATTAACAGCCTGCAGCAATAGCTAGTACAATGGTCCACTCATTTCATCCCGTTTGCCTCAGAGTGCCAGCAAATTAAATGGTTTGCTGCCCAAGCCAAAGTCAACTTCCACCACTACTCCAATCAGGTAAATAGCCAATATACAGCTGCCACCCCTGATGGCAGACAGTTTCTTCGCAAACAAATGCTCTCTACTATAGAAGATGAACTCCCCCTTTCAAAAGCTACTTCACGTAAATAACGCAACACCATTGCCTGCTGGAAGAGTGACTCTCCACTAACTAGATCACAATATTACTTTCCAGAAGAGGGACTCCCTTCTAAATAGATCACTGTGTTACTTTGCAAAAAAGGGACTATCCGCTATTGATCATAATGTTAATTTAATGTATTCATTAATAGATGAGGGTAGCCTATCTATTGCACTAGAAGATTTATGAGTTAGCCACGGAAATGCACATAGAAAACGTATACAGGTAGCCTTGTATTTCTTTAATAGACTTCTGATGGTAGCCATCTACAGAACTTAGAAATATACTGGGGCTCCAGTCTGTTGCACCTAGAAGGTACATAAGGACAGACTGTACATAGCACTTGACAATTTTTAAAGACAGTCAGCCTATTGCGCTTAGAAGATGTATTAGGATAGCCTGTCTATTTGCACTTCGCCTTAGCCTTGGTATTGCACCTAGAGGGCCCTGCCACTCAGTTGCTCCACCCACCTCCAGTTTTCACGCCTTCCAAACCTCTACTTAAGGACTCTAGGCCAGCTCCAAGCAGACAGCACTGAGTAGACTGCTGGTCACGTGACCAGGCCCTGCCACGCAGCTGGTCCGACCACCACATATTTAATCGATCCTCCTTAGAAGTCCTCATCACCAGAATTCTCAGCAAAGGACGGGCATAGACAAGGACCTCACCTGTTTGTGTCTGTTCCAGCCTGATAGGGTCAAGGGCCTGCCCCGCTATCCTGCATTTCACCACAAACTAATCGCTACTACTGCTATTCACCAAAAGACACCACCATGTGTCTCCTCCCTCTGCCATTGCCACTCACTGGAGTTGAAATGGCCAAATGCCCTGGGCAGCCACGTCAAGCTACACTAGCAAAACTCATCAACATTGCCTTTGCCCCCATCCAACACCCACAGACCACATGGACATGTCCTCTCATGTTGATCAACGCTCGCTCAACAGTCGCTCATGCTGCAGAGATCTCTGACCTCATCTCGTACAACAACCTTAATGCCATGTTCATGCTTTACTCCGTCCTCCGCACATGTTTTCGACGTCCTCCTACCCAAGGATACTGCAGCCAACATGCCGACCAGCCAGGAAGGGCAGGAGGCGAAGCGGTAATCATCCACAGGAGCGATTGGCCTTGCTCCATCATCCCCTCTCCCAGAACACGCTCATTTGAATCGCTTGCCTATTGGTTCCTTCTATTGCACAAGGAATCCATCACCTTCCACCTCATCCACAGATGGCCCTCTTTTTCAACATTCCGCTCAATCACCCCAGAGCTCCGGCTTCCTTTTTCTTTTGTTCTCATTGTTGCTTTCTCTTGACTGTCAGTATTTCCGGTGTTTACATTGCAACATGGTGTCTCGCCATTGGGTAGATGGCCAGCCTGCAAGGAAGGCCCAATGCTGGCCAGATATGACATTACAAATATGTTTATGTTTTATGGGAGGCTTATGGATTAGACGTTAAATGCATATTCCCCACACCTTAACAACACTTATGCATAGCTCTCAACACACACGCTTTCGGCGGGTGTCACCCGCCTTCTAAAGGGCTGACTCACCCGCCAAGCCTCCTGCACGCCCATTCATTTCAATGGGCATCTCACCCACCAAAAACAAAATCGGGTGATTTCACCCGCCTTTGCAACACAAATGGTTGAGAGCTATGCTTATGACTGGAAGTATTTCACTTTGTGTGCCACCTATGGCAGAGGAACCTTTTATGAATTCTCAGCAATCACAAAAAATGAGATTATTCTAAGGTAGTGCATACTATTACAAATGTCAAAGGATTGGAAGAAACTCATGTTTCCCATCCTCCAATGAGTCATCTAGCCGCTAGCCTCTATTGTTAAATTGGCTTCCACCCGCACTCGCTTGGCGGGGTAAGGTCATACCTGCCTAACCTCCAGAATTTTTCCGGAGACTAATTTTAAGCATTTCTCTGGGTCTCCCGAAAAGACCGTGGAATCTCAGCAGTTTCCGGGTCCCGCCATATTCTCCACCCGATTGGCTGCCTCCGGTAGCCAATCGGGTGGAGGTGTGGGCGGGACCCGGAAACGGCCAGTTTTAAATTTTTTTTCATTTGTGTCTACCTCGGCGCTGCCTGTGTTTATTTTCATTTTTCTTTCTTTTCCCAATGCGAGTATGCGTTCATTTTGCTTATTATAGCATTGGAATTCATTCATTCAATGAATGACACGGATTGAAAGCAGTATTCACAAGCGGTCGCCGTTCGCATACTCGCATTGGGAAAGGAAAGTAAAATTAAAATAAACAACCGTGTATGCCAATGAATCTATCTTGAGACAGTTTGAGACTGTTATCTGTCTGAAAGACACTAAACTAAAAGCCCTGCAGATACTCTCGCCATAATGTTCAGGGATTGGAATTTCATTCTGCCAGCACTTATACCTGAAGCCCCGGGCCTCCAAGAAGGCCACTATAAAGCGTTAGTCCAATGATATGTTCTCTACCCTCGCGTTGGGAGGCAAGGGAAAAATAATACTCAATGACACTTGATTCTTATTCAACAAAAGACGTCTTTATTTTAGGTCAGGTGGGCAGGTCTGTTTACGATAGAAATATTCCAGTCATATTACTTTACTCATGTGACTTCTGTTTCCCATTTTCCAAATAGGTAATCATTTCTGTGCTCGTTCCTGATATTGCTTGTCTTTGGACATTCACAATTATTGCATTCCACTGTAAAGGGCAAACTGCAAAAATGTTTCTAATGACAGCTACGGCAACTGAGTTTACCTTTTTGACAAGTGGGCGGGATGTTTGGACGGAGTCGTGTACAAATGGGCGGGGTCTTGTGTGGCTGTGGTCGCAGCATACATCTCAGGAATTTTGATTTTCAAATGTAGGCAGGTATGGGTAAGGTGGAGGCAGGTGGGCAGTTGGCTCAAGGCCTACGCTTGGCAG
Source organism: Ambystoma mexicanum (assembly GCF_040938575.1). Classification (NCBI taxonomy): domain Eukaryota; kingdom Metazoa; phylum Chordata; class Amphibia; order Caudata; family Ambystomatidae; genus Ambystoma; species Ambystoma mexicanum. The sequence goes on from NC_090924.1 coordinate 405,276,703, forward strand.
AAGCCCTCACATGGTACAGAATAAGGGTAGTCGTCTTTGTAATGGGAGTAGAGGACAGGGTGCAGTGATGGGGCCAGTCTCACTGTTCTGTCCAAGTGACCATGCACCCATTTTTCGACGCCATCTTGAGCTAGTCGGTAGAGAAGCCGTTGAGATTCTGAAGTTGCTGCAAAAGATGGCGATAGAAACTGCACCAAAGCAGGCGTTTCGCCGCCGGTGCACAGAATCTGATAGCGAACGACCGTTCTGCAGCGACATCTGGTTCACATATGTTAAACAAGTGTGCGTGTGCGCATTCATTATTAATCAGTCTTAACAGGCACGGAAGGAAGTCAGGTGACATAAAGCAAAGATCAATATGCATTATCTGCTGGGCCTGCGCCAGCCTTCTACTGCACCTGATTAAGGAGTTAGTCAAATGTGTCCTTCTGAGACCTTCGGAAGCACCATTGTAAACAAGACAGTCGCGCCTCAATGACGTATGACGTGCTGTTCTCTGTGCAGATTACATCATTCAGACCTATTTCGTCTGACTTTTTCTCTCTTTTTTTATTTCCTGTCTCTTAGGGCGAAACTTTTCAAGGGGAAGAAAATCCACGGAGAATATGACATCAAAGTGGAACAGGTGAGTGCTGTCTGGCCGGGGTCGTCCATTCACTGTGTGCGAAGAGTGGCACAGTGAGCCTCACTTTGACATTCGTGCAGAGCCTGCTAATGCAGGTTCGAATCCCGGCGGGGCCAAAATCAGCCTTTCATCCTTCCGAGGTCGATAAATGAGCACCACACACCGTGGGTAATAATAAGCAGCGCTCAGATACATGAGGGTTCGTAGCGCTATATAAATGCCAAATCATTATTATTATTATTATTATTATCAACCAGTAGATGTGCCCAAAAGAGACCGCAGCCAGCAATTTCCCAATCGACGCATTAATGACGCTCATAGAAGGCATTATCAGAAGGTAACTGTTTCCACTATCAGAAAATGACCTCTCCTTACCCCGCCCAGCTCAGGAACCTGAGAATGGCTGTCAGAACACTGGGAGTTATTTGCACCCCCAAAACCTTGCTCACCCAAAAAAATCCATGAATCCCAAAAAATTATTACACATTCAAATTTGTCAAAACTTTACTATATGAACGATCTCAGTCACTGAACAACAAAGATGGCAGCTACTGGACAGGATTAGAAGAGCCACTGACTGTGGAAACAAGGGTCTTGGGAGGATAGTTCAGGGGCAACGTGCTCTCCTTGGAAGGAAGACGACACGCAGCACCACAGGTTTGATCCTCGAGTGCCCGCTTAGAAACCTGTGGGTATTAAGCGCGCTATAAATAACCGATCATGGTTATAGGTGATAGGATCTAATACAAAAGGATCAAATGCCTTTTTTTCAACACCAAAAGGACTGAAAAAAAGGGTCTAATTTTTATTTTTAAAAAAAATTATAGGGGGATTACACCCTACCCCCGTTTTCTTTTAAAAAAAACTTTTTTTAGCATACTAAACTAAAAAATATATAAATAAATGAATAAAAAGCATTCAAACCTTTTTTTTTCTCGGTCCTTTTGGTTCAAATTAAAAAGGGCATTCGATCTTTTTTTTTAGATCCTTTGGCTGGACACCACCTATCATATCATATCATAAGCAGTTTCCGCTTTTGAGTGTGCATGGGAAAGGCATTTGCCTGGCCATAGGATGGCAACAGCTGGAAGCAGGACTTTTGTGCAAGGAACAGCTATAAATCCAATAGCTGAAAGCACTCTTGGTTAGGACATTTTTATTACACCAGTGCCACATTTGCATCTACAATTCAGGCATTAACTCTCAGCAGGCAGCTTATAAATAACACTCGCATGCCAAAGGTTGATGTTACTGGTTGGTAGAGCTACCTCAAAGAGATACTGTGGGGATGTGTTTTGGGTAGTAGGTGACAATAGCCATACACATTAGCATAGCCATGGGCAGTCTCTGCATGGGTAAATAGCCAAACAGCTCCTACAAGCTGTGTCCCTCGTTTAATGTCATCTCCCGCCTAGCTCTTCTCCAATGTAATAGTTTCAGCTTATAGGTAGCGCTTAAGCATCACATAATGGCCAAAACTAAACAAACCAGGAAAGGTGTACAGAAAGTCAGAAAAGTGTTGGGGTGGGAAGGAGTGTGGGTTCGAATGTGCACAAGGGTGGGAAGTAAGGGAGAACTGAGTGGGATCGGTCATCCATTTAAAGGGAAGGACAAAGGGAAAATTGTGCAGGGTGGGTGCAGGGGAAAATATTGGCAGTGGGAAAAAAGAGAACAATTAGGAAGGTGAGGGGTAAAAAACAGAGAAGAAAGAAAGGAGATAGAATGAATGGCAGGAAAAACATAATTTGGGCACAAAACATGCGAGCCAAAACCTTTAATTTTGCAGTTAATGTAAATACACTCTCTCAGGAAAGTGATTTGTTAGAAATGTTGTAGGGTTTGGGAAAATATGGCCCAGAAGTATGGAGCCAGATGAACAATGGGCTGTAATGATGCGAAAAACATTGTGGCTGAAAAGTAATATGCTATATATCATGAAAACCCACTTTGACTAAGCCTTACAGCGGTGCAGTGTAATTCTGTAGCGTGATAAGTGTCCCCCTGCAAATCAGAACTGCCACCAGCTATTTTTTGTACTGAGAAAATGTCTTCTCCAGTGAAAGTGCACTGCAAACATCTGCTGAATGGTTGCAACGCTTATGTAACCTGGAGCCTTATCAATCCCTGCCTGATCCACAAAAACCACTACAGCATAATATGAGGGTCATTACATGTTTAGTGGTATCCAGCCGGCAATTCCGGAGGGATACCAACAAGCCGTATTACCATTTCCTCTGCCTGATACCCCGGTATTACCAGGATACTACAAGTGGTGGAAATACCAGTTATTTCGGATTCCATGGAGTCCCATAGAACTTCATGGGGAGAATTGCTGGTATCTCCAGCACCGGTATTAGCGGCTGTTTAATGCCGGTGGGGGCCTGAGTTACCCCCAGCTCTTGGCTGGAGGTGAGTCATGTAACCCCTACGGGAAAACTTGTAGTTTGCTGGTCCGGAAAAGTGCCAATGAACTAAACGTTATTAGCAGAAAATGTGTTCAGAACCGACAAACTTATAATGAGGCCCAATGTTCCCTCCAACGGGAAGCCATGCCGGGATCCTTTTCACTCACTTTTCCCTGTCGCTTTTCCTTTCCAGGTGGAGTTTTCAGATGTCAACCTGGTCGCCCACGCCAATGGGAACTTCTCAGTGGATATGGAGGTGATGAGGAATGGGGTGAAGGCAGTGAGGTAAGTATGTTAAGGAGTGAGTTTATCTTGGGGGGACCGGGGACTGGTTGGCATGCCCCAGCAAAGTATCGAAAAATAATTGATAGCGACTATCGCCAAGTGGGCTGCACAATTCCGATCTTCCGTGGCGCGGTTTTTGCCAATTTCACCTCTTGTCCGTGAGGTAGGTCTAAGGGGTTGTTCATTGTAGGAAGGCCACACGCGCGCCTACAAACACTTGTGTACAGGCGCGTTATAAATGACTTATCACATCATATTATATCACACTGTCCTTATAATGAACATTCAATAGCCACTTGGCTGGTATGGTCTATGTTCTGGTGCTTCATGCCTCGCATATCCAGCCGCTTCTGTGCACTGTTGCCAAATGATGGAGATGCTGTCGTGGGGGATGTCAGGATTTGACAAGATGCGTTTCCTATTGAGCAGATGCCCATGGAAAGCACACGAAATTAATGATTCCTCTCCAATATAAACAAATGAAAAAGTGGGTCGCCAAATTTGTATACAATGAGCTGTAAACATAATTTGTACAGTTCACATAATTTTTTGTTTTGCAAGACTTGTTATGAGCAGGACTCTAAAGGGTTAATTTTAACAAGGACAATAAGTGCACACGTGACGCACGACCATCTGCTATTACCATATTGACGTACTGGCAAGGCTTCGCGTTTGTGTGCACTGTATGTGTTTGCCCACCAGTAAGATAAACCTGAAGTTATACTTTTACATTTTTTACAGCAACAACAAAAAATAGATAGACAAGTGACAGGCGCAGAGGAAATGAAACCAACAAAACAACTTGTGTGTTGATTGCCCTCGGTCTTGCTGAGTCATTACCACCTAGCACGGGGGTGCGGGGGGGATGTGGGCAAGCTGGAAGGGGTAGCCTTTGGTGTAGTTGAGGCCTGTGCACATCCAGGAAGGCTAGACCCACACTATTTTGGGGGAAAGTCTGTCCACTCCTGCACTCTGTGTACCTCCTCATTGGCTGACTTACTGAACATGATCAAGTCAGGAAGGTTAAGTTCCGGAACAGGGACACCCATGTCTTGAGGAGGAGTTGTTTTTTTAGAAGTTGAAGGTTCTAATCCCGGCTTCATCATGTGACCAACAAGTTTTGCTTTTAGGCACCCCTGTTTCGCTCCCGGTGACTGGGTTGCCTTAAAGGCAGTGCTTAGTAACAGGCTGAAAAACTTGCAGGAGAGCTGTATTAAATATCCATCACACGCCGGGCATTATCTGCCCCTTGTGTGTAGACTAGAGGCGGTTAGCATGCCATGCCCTAAGTGGGAGACAGCTCAGCGCTGTTCTTCTGATTGCCACCACACTTTGCCCACATCGGAACTGTCAGCCATTCCAGATCTGGAAGTTGGGCCACTTCAATCCAGTTGACCATTTAACAAATAAATGCGTATTGGATGCCTTCATTGGTCTATTTTGATTGTATGTTTCCACTGCAACCAATGGGAATAGGCAGAGGTGGACTGGGAACCAATAGAGGCCCTGGAAATAATGTTCAAAGTGGCATCATATCAGCAAGCCCGACCCTTTACTTATGAGAACATTTGGAAATGAAATAGGTTATCACATAAGAGACCCAAGGTGTAGAGGCCTACCGGGGAAATCTCCAGAGTTCCCTATAGGCCAGCCCACCCCTGGGAAGAGGTGCACCTGGCCCAGAACACACCACATGCGGCCAAGGGCCTTATCCAACATCCCCTCCCCCCCCAGCTCTGCCAACAGTTCCAAGAACCCCACAAGGCGAGGGCCTTTACACAACCTCTCTGCGCGGTCATCGGTGCTGGAAATGGGGGTGCTGCAGAAACCCATGCAGATGGCTTCAGTCTCCGTTCTCCGAGGGCTTCAGTCATTGTAGCATTACCTCAATATGCACCCGGTCCCCTTCAGACAGAGATAGCCTGCAAACAGAGGCACTTAATCTGCACCTGCTGTACATGACAAGTGAAAAGACGGGGTCATTTTCAGAGGCCAAGAGTAGTAAAGCAAGCGGTAAAATCAAGGCCTAAAGCAGTGTGTGCATTGTTTTACGGCTACAGGTCCTTTTCAAAATGTTTTGCAGGCAGAATGGGAGACCGGAAGAGGAATCAGTTTCCTCCACGTCCTTCCCGCTCGACCTGCAACCTATTCATTGTACGCCTGCATGAGATTTGAATGCAGGTGGAAATCGAATGGATTCCTTGGGAATCCGCCTGAATTTAGCGCTGATAAAAGCAGTCGGATTCCTTGGAATTCACTGCAAAAGCCGTCTGCAAAGCATTCCTGATAGGTAGTATGTGCATCTTTTATAAAAAAAAAAACAATAGTTTTTTACTTTTTACTGTTGTGGTCAATTTTTTTCTCAAAAGTCAAACTTTGCATGCATGGTATGCAACAGCATTCTTAACCTGCACAGTGAAAAAACAATCAAACTACAGGCCTGGGCATGATGCCCCCAACAATGAATACCTTATCATGCACCTCATGTCACCTTAGTGAAGCATGTGCGCCCATGGTAGGGTCTGCATGTGGTATTGGTGAACATTTCTTTAATATGGAGTTGGAGCTCCCACAATACTTGCCTTTTCCTCTTGTTTTTTTTAGATCTCTGAAGCCGGATTTTGTCATGATCCGCCAGCACGCCTTCAGCATGGCCAAGAATGGAGACTACCGCAACATCGTGATTGGGCTGCAATATGCCGGCATTCCCAGTGTCAACTCCCTGCACTCGGTCTACAACTTCTGCGACAAGCCCTGGGTGGTAAGTGAAAACACAGCGGAAAGTAGAGGGACGGGTGGGGCTGGCAGCCATCAAAGAACCAAGGACCTTGTAGAGCTTTGTGCAAAGGTGTGAGGTTTGCAAATACACAGATAGTCAGATAGGGCCTCATTCCGAGGTCAGCGGTTACCCGCTGGTGCGACCGGCAGGTTGTTACCGACCTTGTAACACCGTTTCCGGCACCTAGCTTCCTGGTGCCTTTGGGACATTACAAGTCCCGGCAGACCGGTAAGCTAGGTGCCGGGTGTGATGCTGGAAATGTATCAGAGGGACAGGGCCTCTGAATCCTTGTCCTCTTCTGCCTTTTATCGTGTGTTCTGTTATGTTTTCTGCCCAGGAATCCATTTGGGACTCCTGGCAGTGCAGCTCTCTCTTTTGGTTTGGTGAACAGACCCCTGGGATACCCTTATGGCACCCATGGGTGGGGGGGTACAACCCTGTGCCCCTAGTGTATGTTTTTGGGCACCTGTGGGTGGCCCACAGAGCAGGGTATGGGCTGGTGGCAGCTCCATGCTGAATTGGACAGGTGCTCTGGGTGTCCTCCATTTTGGGATACCCAGGCCCTGCCATTGGGATCAGTTGATTCCTGATAGAAACAAGATGGCCCCTGTGGCCTCTTGCTTTCTATTGCCTGTTGTCTTGTTTTCCCAAAGTCCTGGGATGCCCTGACTCTGTCCCTTCCCCCTGACTGGCTGTTGGGTGGAAGTTCCATATATGGTGTTGTTGTGAAGGCCCAGCTAGACTGACTGGAGCCTTCCCAGTGACTGTATGTTGGGGGTACCTCCTGTGGGTGGGACCTGGGTGAATGGAGTGTGTGACCAATATACACTCCTTGTTGTGGTTGTCTGGTTTCTGGCATGAGAGACAAAGACTGAGACAGCCCTGCCCGAAACTGGCCTGAATGCAGTGTGTAGTGTTGAATGGCTGGGTACTTGTCCCAATCCACATTCCTTGTTGTGAGTGTCTGAAAGGGAGGAGTGTGGCCTGAATGCACTGTGTGCCTGATTGGCTGACTGACTGCATGAATGCCCTTCTGTGTGATTGGCTGCTGTGTGTGTGCCAGCAGTGTGGATGAGAGACAGAATAGTATATCTGGGGACCTCTCACCACTGGAAATTGTTCAGAAGCATTCAGAAGCTGAGTCTCCACTCAAGAGTAACTGGATTTGCTGATCCTCGACGTCCAGCTGGAAGAAGAAGACTTGCTGTGGCATTTGCTTCGACGGAACTGAAGGTTGTCGAAATCGTCGAGGACTGACCCGAGAGAGGACCTGGTAAGGCGCCCTCTTCCCGTGCTCCGAGGGACCATCGAGCACCGCTGAATCTTCGCCGAAGCGCCCTGGAAGTCAGACCCTCGAAAGGCTGCCGACCCGAGACGGGACCGCCGAGGAGATCGAAGTGAAGCACCCGGACATCGACGCTGTCGAAGTCCATTGCCGTCGACCAGGGTTCGCAGGTCTGTGTAACCGCTGGAGGCCCGTCGAAGTTGTGTTGCCCAGCCGTGGGAACCACTTGACGCCGTGCCGCCGACGATCGGAGCCGTCCGCTCCATTGCCTAAGAACATTCAATCGAAGGACTCTCTCGACCGCATCGTCGACCGCTTATCCTGCCGGAGAAAGTCGAGGACGACCAACGCGCCGAGGAGAAACCTGCCGGTGGGTTTCCCGCCACCCGACGACCCCAAAGACTCGGACGACTCGACGCCCTTGCTGGGCTCCCGTCTCTACAATCTTTGCGGTCCAGAACTATTGTCATCGAGGTGCCCCGCACACCTCCGCCTTGCAGGACGCCGACGCCCCGACGCCGACGAGCACCGCTCGGACGGAGCTGCCGCCTCTTCGACAACGTTCGGCCTCGTTCGTCGACGGACGTTCGACGCCCCGTGCCTCCCGCCTGAAAAGGAAGGCATTCAAGAAGGGCCGTCGATTCCCCGTCGCCGAACAGCGAGTCCCTCGACGCTTGTCGACGCCTTTTCGAGGAACTCGACTCCACCAGGTACATTGGGGGGGTAAAAACATTATAGGAGAAAAATAGACTATTGAACAATATCTGGACTGGGCTGGGGTTATATCTCTTTATTTTGCAGGTTGCCCAGGTGGGGGGATCTCCACACAGAACTGTGTCCAGTAGCAAGGGCCAGTATTCTGCCTATTGTTTCAACCCTCTGTTATCTCTCCTCTCTCTATTGCTGGTTTCCTTCTTATTGATCTGTGTGCCATTTCTACAGTATTGTGAATGCACTTTAATGAGGTCTAATATTAGTGGTACCACTTTAGAATTGTAGATATTTACCATTGCTGATTTTCCTGAGCACAAAGTGCGTTATTGTGATAAGTGTACATAACCCTTGAATATTAATTATATAAAGACTGTGTTTTCAGTAATACAGTGTGTGGACATTCCTTTGTGGGGGCTTGGGGATACACTGTACTTAAGAACCAGCCTGCATCACCTCCTGAGAAGCTAGGCCTTGATTGCTCGTCCATCGCTACCGTATTAGAGAATCTTGGCTGGGGTCCTCTGTGCCTCCCCTCTACCATATAGAGAGCAGAAGTACAGACCCCCCCACCGGTCTTCTTTACAAAGCTGGTGGCAGCGGTGGGATGCTTATGGTTTTAAGACTCAGTGTATAACCGTGCCACTTACAAAATATCCGCACTTTTATTAGATTAAGGTTTGGGTGTGTACCAAATAACTGCATTACAAGCAATGGAGGCCATTGCAAATGGTAAATTGACTCGGATGAGCTTAGAGGCTCTCCAGAGTGCTTGTGAAGCCAGGGAGTTAGACTTTGTGGATAAGTCTAGGGCTGAGCTGATAGCTGCCCTGGTGGATTACCAGACTGATGGTGAAACTCTTGAGGAAGGGGGGGATGCAACCAGTGAGGACTCTGCCCCTGGGGTTGTCGCTGAATCTGTTTCTGGGAATGCCACCATTCCTGCTGCCTCTGTTCCAAACCCCAGCAATTCCATGGAACTTGAGTTATTGAGGATGAAGTTAGCCTTTGAATATCGCAAGTTGGAAATAGAAGCTGAGCTTAAGAAAGAGGAGCTGGCACAGCAAGTGGAACTCAAGAATAGGGATCTTGAACTCAGAAATAAGGACCTTGAACTCAAAAGCCAGGACACTGAATGTCAGAGAATCCAGCTAGAGAAAGCCAGAGTGGAGACTTCAGCTAGATCCAGTGAGAGTGTCAGGTCCCCAGCCACCAAGTTTATGAAAGATTTGGTTGGTGTGTTTGTGGAGGGTTCAGATATCCTCCAATGGATTGAAGCGTTTGAAATGGCTTGTGCAATTCATGATGTAGATAAAAGAGATTGGGCTAAGTGTTTGTTAAGCAGAGTGCCTCAAACTGGATATGACTGTATTCTGAAGCTGAGTGTGGAAGAAAGGGGTCAGTATGAGTGTATGAAGTCTGCTTTGATTGCCAAGTTTGGCAAGACACCTGCCCAATACCTTAAAAGGTTCAGGGAATTTAAGAAAAGAGAGAATGTGTCTTGGGTTGACTGGGTGAGTACTGCGCACATGAACATGATGGGGTGGATTGATGGATACAAGGTGAAAACTTTTGTTGAGTTGTCCCACCTCTTGTTTTTTGAGCATTTTTCTGAAGCCTGTTCACCAGAGCTGCGTCAGTATGTGGCTGACCAGAACATTTTGGACCCCTTTAAGCTGGCTAGGTTGGCTGACAAGTGGGTCTCCCACCGGGTGTCCCCTAAGGACTCCAGTGGGAAGGACAAGGACAAAGAAAAGGGGGCCTCTCAGAAAGCTGAGGAGTCCCAAAAGCAGTCACAGTCGGGTAAACCAAAACCTTCCTCTCCTAAGACCCAAAAATCTAGTGGGGATAAGTCCTCTGTGGGTGGGAATAAGAGTAGTGGTCCACCTGCTGCAAAGCAGGCTCCCAGTGGTTCCAGTACCGTACCCCGCACTCCTGGCACTTGTTGGGATTGTGGGGCTCTGGATCACAAAAGGGGTGACCCCAAGTGTAAAGGTAAGGCACTTGGAGTACAGGCTGTCAGCCTGACCTACCCTTACCCCGTGTCTGAGGTGGAGGCCACTGTCCTCCCCTCCTCTACAGGAATCACATTTGGTGCTCCAGTAGAGATTTCCTTAGTGTCCCTTGGGGCCTGGGACCAGTACGCAGAAGTACTGGCGACTATCCCGCAGAACACCCGTAGGTTTTTGAGAAGTGTCCTCTTGAATGGCCAGCCTTCTACTGGTTTGAGAGACACTGGGGCAAGCATGACAGTGGTGGACAGGACCCTGCTCAAGCCAGAGGACTATGTAGGTGCTCCTCTGAGAACCACCAGGTTAGCTGGTGGGCCTCCCAAATTATCGCCTGTAACCCTAGTCACACTCATGATTGGAGACAAGACAGCAAAGCTTCCTGTCCTGGTTCAGGACAATGTCCCTGCTAACATTCTGTTAGGAAACGATCTAGTAGAGTTGGGGTTGATCTCGGATGGTCTTCCCATGACTGCTGCTGCAGTCACTAGGTCACAGGTGACACCGGGTCTGGCTGTGAGTCAGGTATCCGAGCCAAAGGCGAGGCCTAAGGCAAGAAGAAGGAAGACCAAGAAGGCCACCTCTGTGGAGGGAACACCTTCTCTTCCTGCTGTTCCGACAGCACCCAATGGGATCCATGCTCCGGACGGGCTGGGTCCAGCGGAAAACCCAAACTCAACTCCTGTGGGAGAAGAGACAGAAGACTCTCCTGTGGGAGAGGTTCTCAACCCGGAGGATCATCCCGACCTTCAATGCTTGTTAGCTGAAGGGGGACCCTCCCGGGCAGACTTCTGTAAGGGACAGAGAGAGTGCCACTCTCTCGAGGGCCTGAGGAAACAGGCCCTGTCCCAGGCACAAGGTGAAGTGCCTAGGACATTCAAGATTTATTGGGAGGGTGAGCTCCTTGTTAGTGAGCCCACTAAGCCCGAACCTGGTGCCCGCAAGAGGTTGGTGGTACCCCAGGTTTACAGGCCCTTCCTACTGCAGTTGGCGCATGAGGTGCCCTTGGCTGGTCATCTTGGGACCAAGAAGACTAAGCAGAGGCTCTCTGCCCATTTCTACTGGCCACGGATGGGAGTAGAGGTGGAGTCCCACTGCAGGACCTGCCCAACTTGTCAGTTGTCTGGCAAGACTGGAGGCAGGGTCATTGCCCCACTGCAGCCATTACCAGTGGTTGGCACCCCATTTGAGAGGGTGGGCATCGACATCGTCGGTCCCCTTGACCCTCCCACTTCAGGTGGACATCGGTTCATCCTGGTCTTGGTAGATCATGCCACCAGGTACCCTGAGGCAATACCCCTTCGGACTGTTACTGCCAAGGTGGTTGCCAGGGCTCTCCTGGGCATTTTCACCCGTGTTGGATTCCCCAAGGAGGTTGTCTCTGACCGAGGATCCAACTTCATGTCTAGTTACATGAAAACCATGTGGAAAGAGTGCGGGGTAACCTACAAGTTCTCCACCTCTTACCACCCCCAGACCAATGGTCTGGTTGAGAGATTTAACAAAACTCTCAAGGGCATGCTAGGTGCTTTGGAAGAGCCCCTAAGGAGGAAATGGGATCTCCTCCTGCCATGCCTGCTGTTTGCTTACAGAGAGGTACCTCAAGAGGGTGTTGGTTTCAGCCCCTTTGAGTTACTCTTTGGACATCCCGTGAGGGGGCCCCTCGCCTTGATCCGAGAAGGCTTGGAAGCCACCCCTCCAGGTCCCGCCAAGCAAGTGGGGGACTATGTGTTAGGCCTCAGGCGGAGGATGACACAAATGATGGGTCAGGCAACAGCAAATCTCAAGGCCAGCCAGGAATTGAATAAGTACTGGCATGACCTGAAAGCTTCGCAAGTGGATTGGACTCCGGGACAGGAAATCCTTGTGATGGAGCCTACCAAGCCTAGAGCTTTGGCAGACAAGTGGACTGGACCCTTCAGGATCATCTCCAAGATGGGCGAAGTCAATTATCTGGTGGACATGGGAGCCTCTGGGGTAGCCCCCCAGGTATTCCATGTCAACAGGCTCAAGCCTTTCCACAGGCGAGCAGAAGTCTCATGTCTCTTGCTAGCTTCAGGGCAAGAAGAGGATGAGAGTGAGCCCCTTCCTGATTTGCTGCATAGCAACCCTCAGGATGGCTCAGTGGAGGGAGTACAACTCTCTCCCGATTTGACAACAGAGCAGCAGAGGGCCTGCCGGGCTTTGCTCCAGCAGTATGCCCCTCTGTTTTCACTGACACCGGGCCTTACACCGTGGTGTAAGCACGAAATTGACACTGGTGACAGTGTGCCTGTCAAAAGCAGGAGCTATCGTATGTCAGATACCGTCAAAAACCACATCCAGGCTGAGGTCGCCAAGATGTTGGATCTGGGTGTTATTGAACCCTCCACCAGTCCCTGGTCCAGTCCAGTGGTCCTTGTCCCCAAGGCAAGTTCCCCGGCGGGTACCAAGGATTGGAGGTTCTGTGTGGACTACCGAGGAGTCAATGCCGTCACCAAAACTGACGCGCACCCATTGCCCAGGGCTGATGAGCTCGTGGACACTATAGGTGCTGCCAAATTTGTGAGCACCTTTGACCTTACCTCAGGCTATTGGCAAATAGCTCTGACGGACCATGCCAAGGAAAAGACGGCATTCTCCACACCTGAGGGACTCTACCAGTTTAGGGTCATGCCCTTTGGGTTGAAGAATGCCCCTGCCACCTTCCAGAGATTGGTCAACCATGCGCTCAGTGGGCTGGAAGCCTTTTGTGTGGCTTACTTAGACGACATTGCCGTCTACAGTTCCACCTGGGAAGAGCATTTGACACATCTGGATAAGGTGTTGCAGGCCTTGAAAAGGGCTAACCTCACTATCAAGGCCACCAAGTGCCAGATAGCTCAGGGGAAAGTTACCTATCTTGGTCATGAGGTAGGAGGGGGTCAAATCCAACCTCTCTCCAGTAAAGTACAGGACGTACAGAACTGGGAGACTCCCACTACTCAAACCCAGGTGAGAGCCTTTTTGGGCCTCACTGGGTACTATCGCAATTTCATGGCAGACTATGGAACCATAGCTGCACCCCTGACAGCTCTAACTTCACCCAAACAGCCTAGGAAGGTTAATTGGACTGAAGACTGTCAGAGGGCCTTTGATGGCTTGAAAGAAAGTCTGTGTAGGGCACCTGTGTTGAGTGCGCCTGACTACAGCCGACCCTTTATCGTCCAGACGGATGCCTGCGACACCGGAATTGGAGCTGTCTTGTCCCAGTTAGATGACAAAGGGAGAGAACATCCTATCATATTCATCAGTAGACAACTCAAGGGTAGAGAACTTAGGTGGGCTACTGTTGAAAAGGAATGTTTTAGTATAGTTTGGAGCCTTAGGCGTTTTAGGCCCTACCTTACGGGGTCCACCTTCAAGGTCCAAACAGATCATAAGCCCCTGAAGTGGCTTATGCAGATGAAGGGTGAGAATCCGAAATTGCTCAGGTGGTCGATTAGCCTACAAGGGCTAGACTTCACCATAGAGCACAGACCAGGGAAGAGTCACGATAATGCAGATGGCCTTTCCAGAAGGTATGTTGACCGTCTGGATGAGGGTGTCTATCCCGTGGGAGATTAGGCACCCTCCACCTCAGTCTGGGGGGGGCGACTGTGATGCTGGAAATGTATCAGAGGGACAGGGCCTCTGAATCCTTGTCCTCTTCTGCCTTTTATCGTGTGTTCTGTTATGTTTTCTGCCCAGGAATCCATTTGGGACTCCTGGCAGTGCAGCTCTCTCTTTTGGTTTGGTGAACAGACCCCTGGGATACCCTTATGGCACCCATGGGTGGGGGGGTACAACCCTGTGCCCCTAGTGTATGTTTTTGGGCACCTGTGGGTGGCCCACAGAGCAGGGTATGGGCTGGTGGCAGCTCCATGCTGAATTGGACAGGTGCTCTGGGTGTCCTCCATTTTGGGATACCCAGGCCCTGCCATTGGGATCAGTTGATTCCTGATAGAAACAAGATGGCCCCTGTGGCCTCTTGCTTTCTATTGCCTGTTGTCTTGTTTTCCCAAAGTCCTGGGATGCCCTGACTCTGTCCCTTCCCCCTGACTGGCTGTTGGGTGGAAGTTCCATATATGGTGTTGTTGTGAAGGCCCAGCTAGACTGACTGGAGCCTTCCCAGTGACTGTATGTTGGGGGTACCTCCTGTGGGTGGGACCTGGGTGAATGGAGTGTGTGACCAATATACACTCCTTGTTGTGGTTGTCTGGTTTCTGGCATGAGAGACAAAGACTGAGACAGCCCTGCCCGAAACTGGCCTGAATGCAGTGTGTAGTGTTGAATGGCTGGGTACTTGTCCCAATCCACATTCCTTGTTGTGAGTGTCTGAAAGGGAGGAGTGTGGCCTGAATGCACTGTGTGCCTGATTGGCTGACTGACTGCATGAATGCCCTTCTGTGTGATTGGCTGCTGTGTGTGTGCCAGCAGTGTGGATGAGAGACAGAATAGTATATCTGGGGACCTCTCACCACTGGAAATTGTTCAGAAGCATTCAGAAGCTGAGTCTCCACTCAAGAGTAACTGGATTTGCTGATCCTCGACGTCCAGCTGGAAGAAGAAGACTTGCTGTGGCATTTGCTTCGACGGAACTGAAGGTTGTCGAAATCGTCGAGGACTGACCCGAGAGAGGACCTGGTAAGGCGCCCTCTTCCCGTGCTCCGAGGGACCATCGAGCACCGCTGAATCTTCGCCGAAGCGCCCTGGAAGTCAGACCCTCGAAAGGCTGCCGACCCGAGACGGGACCGCCGAGGAGATCGAAGTGAAGCACCCGGACATCGACGCTGTCGAAGTCCATTGCCGTCGACCAGGGTTCGCAGGTCTGTGTAACCGCTGGAGGCCCGTCGAAGTTGTGTTGCCCAGCCGTGGGAACCACTTGACGCCGTGCCGCCGACGATCGGAGCCGTCCGCTCCATTGCCTAAGAACATTCAATCGAAGGACTCTCTCGACCGCATCGTCGACCGCTTATCCTGCCGGAGAAAGTCGAGGACGACCAACGCGCCGAGGAGAAACCTGCCGGTGGGTTTCCCGCCACCCGACGACCCCAAAGACTCGGACGACTCGACGCCCTTGCTGGGCTCCCGTCTCTACAATCTTTGCGGTCCAGAACTATTGTCATCGAGGTGCCCCGCACACCTCCGCCTTGCAGGACGCCGACGCCCCGACGCCGACGAGCACCGCTCGGACGGAGCTGCCGCCTCTTCGACAACGTTCGGCCTCGTTCGTCGACGGACGTTCGACGCCCCGTGCCTCCCGCCTGAAAAGGAAGGCATTCAAGAAGGGCCGTCGATTCCCCGTCGCCGAACAGCGAGTCCCTCGACGCTTGTCGACGCCTTTTCGAGGAACTCGACTCCACCAGGTACATTGGGGGGGTAAAAACATTATAGGAGAAAAATAGACTATTGAACAATATCTGGACTGGGCTGGGGTTATATCTCTTTATTTTGCAGGTTGCCCAGGTGGGGGGATCTCCACACAGAACTGTGTCCAGTAGCAAGGGCCAGTATTCTGCCTATTGTTTCAACCCTCTGTTATCTCTCCTCTCTCTATTGCTGGTTTCCTTCTTATTGATCTGTGTGCCATTTCTACAGTATTGTGAATGCACTTTAATGAGGTCTAATATTAGTGGTACCACTTTAGAATTGTAGATATTTACCATTGCTGATTTTCCTGAGCACAAAGTGCGTTATTGTGATAAGTGTACATAACCCTTGAATATTAATTATATAAAGACTGTGTTTTCAGTAATACAGTGTGTGGACATTCCTTTGTGGGGGCTTGGGGATACACTGTACTTAAGAACCAGCCTGCATCACCTCCTGAGAAGCTAGGCCTTGATTGCTCGTCCATCGCTACCGTATTAGAGAATCTTGGCTGGGGTCCTCTGTGCCTCCCCTCTACCATATAGAGAGCAGAAGTACAGACCCCCCCACCGGTCTTCTTTACACCGGGTACCATCACTAAGGGTGTCAGTGCTTCCGTGATGAGTCTGCCTTCTGGGGCCCATGCTCCCGGCAGGGTCAGACCTGTCGATTGCAGCATGCCCGGCAGGCAGACTCAGTGTGGTGGTCCAGAAACAAGGGTGCCGGTTAGTTTTCCGGCAACCTTGATTCCGGACCGCCAAACACATAATGAGGCCCTCTGGCCATCAAGGTTCTAATGGGGGAGACTGCACCCACCTGTAAATTATTCAATGCCCCTCTTCTCAAGACAATGGATTACATTGAACCCGGGGCTGCAATCTCAGCCTCAGTGCAGAGCGTTAATGGTGGGCTCAGCAGGGAGGCAGTACCGGTCAGCGGAAGAAAGAACACTGACACTTCTTTTTTGGATATATATGGCCACATTTAATTATTAACATCACTAAAGAATCCACACACCAAAGTATAAACGTGACCATAAAAAAGAAAACTGCATAATCATATATACACATTTACATTCTTTCCTCCTTGTGACAGGTGGTCCAGGTGGAACTGCTAACTCCCGCCCCATGGGCGTGGTACAGCCTTGAGGTCCCCCCTACGTTGTTGTGGATGTCCCTGCCATATACTATACTGGGGGGGATCCCAAGAGGCACCCTTCTGTTGTCTGACACCTTCTGCCTCCTGGCCCCACCCCGCCCTATTTTGGCCTCCTCCCCATCGGACCCCCGCTGTGCCAAAGCCTCCCGGTGAGAGGCAGACCGTGGTCTCACCACTGTACCTAACCGGCATCAGGGTTCCCCCAGGAAGGGCAAATCAATGACCACATGGTCCACCCCCACCTGCCAAAACTCCCAGCTGACTCTTGTCCTACAGGGAGGGTGAGATGGAAACTGGATGTTGGGTGTGGCAGCGGTTCCCTCGGCAGCGGGAGGCAGATGAGGTCCAGCGGGTCCGGAGGATCTTCGTTGGCGTCGGCAGGTTCGTGGTGCAGGAGTGGAAGAGCTGCTGCTCTGTCTCACCCCACAGACCCCATTTTAACATTGCCTTTTGGTGCCGTAGCCGATGCCCGGCTGCTTTCTCATTGTCCTGGCTGGGGGTGTCTCCCCCCCCAGCCAGTTCCTGGCAGCTGCACACTGCAGCCACCAGTTTCTCCCGCCCCGGCAGCACCTCCCGCCCCGCCCACCCTGTGGCCCCTCCACTGGGGGAAGGGACCCACCTCCAAGGGATCTCTTTGTTCTTAGTTTATTTGCAAGTTTTTGACCATGAGAAATCTCGAAGCACAGCTTTGAAAGTCAAAGGTGGGGAAAGTGGGAGGTTGAGGTAGGGAGAAAACGATCAAGGAAGAAAGGGTGAAGAGCCTACAAGCGGGTCTATACTCCTATCTAACCGGGCAAGTGACAACATCCTATATAACACCACTGTTACATTGTAAGTGGTGAATGTCGTACTCTGTAAAAAGAGTCGTATAAGGGGGCGTGG
Organism: Ambystoma mexicanum; assembly: GCF_040938575.1. Taxonomy (NCBI): domain Eukaryota; kingdom Metazoa; phylum Chordata; class Amphibia; order Caudata; family Ambystomatidae; genus Ambystoma; species Ambystoma mexicanum. The sequence goes on from NC_090924.1 coordinate 405,294,212, forward strand.
CCGACCAGGGAAGCATGGAGACCCTTCCTCTGTGAGCTCCGAAGCCCCGGCCTCGTGGGCGCTCCCCCGGCCCATGTTATGCCCTAAATGTACCCGTTCCGTTTGTGCCACATCCCCCAGGCCTGTTTTGATGCAGTTATGAGGCCCGGAATCTCCCCTTTGAGTGTATGTGGAGAAGAGGAGGGTGAGGGGCCGCCGCACTCAAAATAGTGCCTGTCAGCGAGGTGCTTAAGCGTGGTGCGCCCGATTAACTCCAGGACCACTTGCTGATCGAGCTAGCAGGTGGAGGGCCATTGGAGTTGTCCCTAAGTACTTCCTGGGAACTGCGGGCGAGTGGGAGCAGGCAATGTCCTGGACCAGTAGCATAGCATAGTGGTGTCTGCCAGTCTGCCCACAGTGTGGGCCGGCGGTGGAGGAGGAAGGAGCTGAGGTGGACAGGTTGTTGGAAGCACACCAGACCCTCTTTGGGGGCCCCTGCAACCTACCCATTGAGCATTGATCCGTGAGGTGGCCTAGTGTGGAGGAGTGGGCAGACCACCACCCCAGATGCAGTGAGGTGGAGTTCACAGCGGGAGAGGACAGTGCTTCTTCTGGGGCCTACAGCTGCCGTGGAGGAGCAGGGGAGAAAACTGGACAGCCGAGTGCAGTAGAGGAGTGAGGGGGAACCGAAGCTAAGCCTCCAGGTGCTCATTACCCCAGAAAGCTCACTCAAGTAAGTGAAGAACTGGTGGAGCAGGCCGGTGGTGTCAGATGGGGGAAAGCAGGGAGCTGCAAGGGCTGGTGTGCTCGAGAGACTGGAGAGGGGAAGCCCTGACTGCTTCATTGGCAGAGATCTGGGCCCAGAAGAAGAAAGAGCTGGCTGTGCATTATCTGGACTGGCCAGTGGGAAGAGAAAGGAGAAGAAAGTCTGGAGCAACAGTGTAAGAAGACTGCCCCACAGAATTCACAGTTACTCCTTGAATTGCAGGCTGAAGGGGTCAATAACCCACACCACCAGCTGAGTTATGTGGTGACAATTGACGTGTGTGGAGAAGAGTGGCAGGGACATGATACTCACAATGGCCAAAACACAGACAAAGCAGAAGGGCCCTCTCTCTGGAGACATCAAGGCCATGATGCAGGTGCCAGACAGAGTGAAACAGAATCAAGTGCAGGCTCAGATCCACTCCCCTCAGAGTCTACAGTCACAAGAAGAGGATACACCTACAATGAGGTTGGACCTGCAATTGAAAGGATGACGAGCCTGGAACAACAGTTGCATTATGTATTGAGAAGGCAGAAGGACACTGAAAATAGATCGAGGCACAACAACATCTGCTTGTGACGTGTCCCGAAACATGTGGCCGATGGAGAGCTGGAGGAATTTGTGGCAGCACTATTTTGCCACAAACTGGGGATGCCGGACAAGAAGGCAATAGTCTTGTATCATACACTTCGGGTGCATACATTGTATCAGCAAACAAGAAACCTGTTACCCGGTGTACTTGGGTGTATTCATCTTTATCAACTTAAGGAAAGGACCACGAAGGCAGAGGGGATATTTGGGAATGATTTGAATCAGAGACGCCTCCGTTGCTTTGATCTAGCTCTGGCCACCCTGCAGAAGAGGAAGAGTTTACGAATGATCACGACTGGCTCCAAGAAAAGGAAGTGAGATACAGATGGGCTTTCCCTTTCAGATTGCTGTTTGAATTTCGAGGGGAATCCTACAGCATAACAAAAGAAGAGGAGGCGGCAGAGATAATGGAGCAGGGGGAAGATGGCTAGAGGAGGGAATTGTACTGAGACGGAGTGGGAGTCAGGGACGAAAAGGGGCCCTGGAAAGGATGGATGGATCGGTAACACCTGTCCTCCAGAGGAAGAGGGGTACAGGTCCCGATGATCACTTGAATGGACTGGGGGTGCTCCCTTCTTCTCGTAATGAGGAAACGCTCTTTGAGGGGGTTGGTTTGGGGAGGGGGTCCATTGTGGTATGATGCAGGTAGTTGGGGTGGTGGGTTTAAGATGTAGATTTTGGGGAAAGCTGAACAGGACTGGAAGTTCTTTGTTTTGGGGGTTTAGCAGGGTGGGGGGGTCGGCTAGAGGCTCCAGAAATCAACCCCTTTATTGGCTGGTCAATGACTACAGTTTGTAAATGGCGTGTGTAAGTTGATTCAAGTTCTTATGGTTGTTGGGAGGTTTAGTTTGATCAGTAGGTTTGGCTGTAGGGTTTGGCGGCACATGGAGGAGGGTGGAAGAGGCCAAGGGCTTACAGTACAGTGCCTTTGGCTTCATCCAGGGGTACAGGGACGAGTGGATGTTGGTGGGTGAATTAGGCTTTGTATCCCTGAATGTAAGGGTCTTAATCCAACACCAAAAGTTGATCCATCTTGAGGAGGTTAGGTGAGTTGAAGGCGTCAATAGCATTTCTTCAAGAGATGCACCTGCTAGTTGGAGATGAGAAGAGACTGAGAAATAGATCATTCCAATAACAGTTATTTGCTACTGTTATATAGATCATTCCAATAACAGTTATTTGCTACTGTTATATAGATCATTCCAATAACAGTTATTTGCTACTGTTATATAGAAAGGGGGTAGTGATATTAGTAGATAAAGGTGTTAATTTTATTAAGCAAGCTATATATGGGGATCCAGAGGGGAGATGTCTGGTTATTAAGGGGCTTCTGAATGATGAGATGTACACACTGATGCCCGTAATGAGCAACAAGGTCAATATATAAGCGTGCTTTTAACTAAGCTGAGTGGGATATTTGAGGAGCAGGTAACAATAGAGAGTTGGGGGGGATTTCAACTGCGTGATGGACCCGGCAGTTAATAAAATGCTTCCGCCCACTGGGAATGACAATAGGAATCAACAGGAATTGGCTAGGTTGCTTAGGGAATTGGGATTGATTGAGACATGGAGGTTTTTCAGATAAAGGGAGAGGGATTACACACATTTCACGGCGGTGTACAGAAGCTTCTCCTGGATAGATATGATCACGGTGTCTGCGACATTAGTGCCCAGGGTGAGCTTGGTGGAAATATGGCTCTGTTATTTGTCGGACCATGCGCCGGTCCTGTTGCGCGTTCAGGCGGCAGGGCCACCCTGAAGAGGCGGGTACAGTGGTCTGTGAGTGAAATGGGTACTCCGTGGTATGGCGATCAGAGCGCATATGGAAAAAGAGATCCAGAGATACTTCCAAGAAAATGAGGGCGGGATTATAGATTGGATGGTTATATAGGATGTTGGAAAGGCAGTATTTAGAGGGGAATTTATAGGCCAGACGGCAGCTTTCTTGTGGGTCTGGGACTCTAATCGAACATACGGGACATGGCGATCACTGAGGTAATTAACGAAGGTGCATAGTCACCTGGAGGTGCATTTGGCAGATCGCTCAGCCCAACTATTACTACAGGCGTAACAATCCTATTATGTGAATGGAAACAAAGCGGATAGGTTCCAAGCCAACAAATTGCATAAGGGGTGACAAAGGAATTATTGTGTTGTTAAGGGAGGAGGGGGGCGAGATACAGAGGATGGAACAAGAGAAAGTATGGAGTTCTATTACAGGTTGTTGGTGGAAGGGGACGAGATTGACGATGGGATGCAGGTAGAATTCTTACGTAAGGCCAACCACACATAGATAACAGCAGAGGATAGAGAAGGTTTGGAAGCCTCTATTAGCCAGAGTGAGGTGGGCAGTGCTATTGATGGGCTGCATCCTAACAAAGCTCTGGGCCCTGGTGGTTTTGTAATGGTTTTTATAAGGTCTTTATACCCTCTATGGTCCAGACCCTAACTAAATTATTCAACGCTATACAGTCTAAGAGAATTGTGTCACGGGACATGGGCATATCCACCATGACTTTGATACTCGAGACAGGCAAGGACCCAGCCAACTGCGCTGGCTATCGCTCTATCTTGCTCCTTAATGGAGATGCCAAAATACATGCTAAAATATCATCCACCTGGACCCATCCGGGTTTATAGTGGGGCTTAGTACACACAAGAATATCAGGCGGAACTTTAGCCTCATTGGTTGGGCTAGACAAATGGGTCAAAGAATGTCAGTGGCGGCGTTAGATGCGAGGTGAGCATTTGACAGCATGGATAGTAGGTACCCGAGGCATATGTTGGAGGAGTTTGGGCCTACATTTATTTTAAGGGTGCTGGCAATCTTTCAAATACTGAGTATGAGAATCAACTTCAATTACACTTTATTGCCTTCATTTAACATCAAACAGGGCACGCAAAAGAGATGCCCACTCTTTCCTTAGACCTTCGTGATGGCAATGGAGCAACTTGCATGTGTGATAATGTACAACCCATTAGTCGAAGGGGTACAAGGTAATGGGAGGTCTCATAAAATTGCATTATACGTGGATGATGTACTGTTGTTCCTCCACAATATGGGTCGATCTCTTCTGAAGATTATGGATATTGTTGAAGGGTTTGGTGAAGTCTCTGCGTTTGTAATAAACTAAACAAAGTTGAAGGCTCTCAAACTCTCAGAGGACCTGAAGTGGTTAAGGAATGGGGAAGGAAGTTTCCGTTGATATGTGCACGAGAGACAGTCGAATATCTTGAGGTCCAATTCACACCTGATTATAGGGGCCTTTATAAAGCTAATATCCCAACCTTGTGTAATAAACTAATGGAGGACCTTAAACGATGGAATATGCAAAAGTTGTCATGGTTTGCATGAATTACTGCAGTTAAAATGATGTTACTACCTAGACTATTATATGTGTTTCATGCCCTCCCACTTAGAATTCCGGCGGCAATTATTCAAAAACTGCAGAATTAAATCTTTCCATTTATAGGGAACAGGAAAAGACCTAGGATATCTTGAAAGGTTCTCACACATTCCCCATGGATGGGTGGGGTGGTTATCCCTGATGTCATCAGCTATTTGATAGCATCACAGATTATGTCAATGTTAGAATGGCTAGTGCAAATCAGGAGGAAAGGATGATGTGAGCAGGAGCAAGGAGCAACGTCCATCCCACTGGCAATGCTCCCGTTCTTGGGGGGTGGGCAAGAGAGGCTTGAGGTGTATTGTTAGACAAAACCAGGTGCTCATTATGCTACTGGAAGAGAGTGTTGCGCATGAAGGGATTGGCACCAGGGCTGGGCCCGTTGTCTGCGGTTTGCCAACACTGGGAGTTTGGCCCCGGGAGAGAAGAGAGTTTTTGGGAGGATGGGAGGGAGCGATTACGTTGATGGATTTGTATAGTGAGGGTGTACCACTTTTCTTTAGCAATGTAAGGCTCAATTTATCATAAGGGAAAAGGAGCATTTTTAATACACCCAGTTAAGGCATTGGATAACCAACGGGGGAGTGAAGGCTGCTGGCACCGGAGCTCTAGGGGATATTGAGCTCTCGACGCAGGAAGGGGGTGAATACAAAGGTATCTTGAGAATGTATAAATGAGTGGACGCGACCCCGCTAGGGGAGAGGATGCCATATATGGAGCTGAGGGAGTTGGGTGTCTCTGTTTTAGAGGAGGAGTGTACCTCGATTAAAGAATCGGCTTATAAAATCTGGTTTTGAACGTACATAACGCCTCAGCATATGCATAGAATTAATGGCCATTCCTCACCCCAATGTTGGCGAGGATGTGGGGAGATGGGCAACTTTGGCCACATGTGAATGTCCTGCCCGCAACTTTACTGGAAGGAGATCCTGGGTCATATCAGGGATATCACTGAGTTACTCTACCTATCAATCCGGTGATTGTGGTGTTGGGGCGGTAGCGGAGGGCAGCTTTGCAGCAAGTGGGGCCTCGGCAATATTGATCACTCACGTCTTGCCTGTAGCAAGACTGGTTATTGCCTAATGTTGCAAATCATCAAAGGGTCCCATGTGGAACTATGGTGGGTTAGAATTTGGGTAATAGTGGCCATGGAAAAAATATGTGCACTGGCAAATGGAAGCTTTGACCAATTCTTGAGCGTATGGATGCCTTTTAAGAAGGAGGTGAAAGACAAAGAACAGATGTACTGCAGGCCTCCCCTATCGCAGAATTCCTCTATATTGTGAGAAGGGCGTCCATGCACTGGGCATTAAACACAAGAATGATGAAGGGTAGGGGGGAGGAAAAGAAATGTTAGTGGAGAAGTGGAAGTATAGCCGACAAAGAACTATGAATCAACAGGTTCCCAAGGTTGGCATATTATGTTTACTATGTTTAAGTTTAAAACTGAGGAGTTGGATAAGGCAGGTACATGAGGAGGAGGTGTTATACTTGATGTTGTTAAACACTGTCTGATCATATTTTGTACATAGAAATGACCCTGAATAGAAATCATATAAACGCTTGCCGTGGTAGGTTTGGACCCGAGTTGTCGTAGTAGAAGAAGTGTACCTTTTACAAGAGTCCTTAAATGGTAAGAACTAGTTTGAAAAGCAACATTTTAGATTCCTTCTGAATTTCTTAGGGAGGTTTTCCTGCCTGAATACACAGGGTAGCATGTTTCTCATCTCTGGGCAAGCCTATAGTCCTTCCTTCATATCTACGCCTTTTGCTTGTTGTAGTGATCAGCTTGCTGCACGTTGATGGTCAGAGCTTTCATCTGATCCATTGTTTTGGGAGGATAGAAGCAAGACACGGAGCAACACAGGTTCGATCCCCGGGTCCGCACTTATAAACCTCTGGGTATTAAGCGCGTTATAAATAACCAATCATATCATTGTTGCTGTGACCACTGTTTAAGGCGTTTATTCATTACAAAAGTCATGAGCATTATTCTGTGTTTTATTGATAACCACAATGAAGAGCTTTTAGGAGGGGCGTGATGGTGTCACGTTGTTTCAGGGCTAGGATGAGTCCAAATGCTTTGTTTTGGGGTTCGGCGTGATGCCCTGACTGAGACCCAAGTACACGCTTAGGCTGTAATCCAGTATTGACAAAAGCAGGTCCCGCTTACTGGATTTTCGATGCAAGATGCATTTGATATGAAAGCATGGAGTTAGTAGCGGGTTTTATATGCAACTTGTTTAATTTGTGGGCCGATAGTTATAGTCATCAATGATTAATAATCAGTGTTTTCTTTCTTTACAAAGGGATGGGGGCAGGGCTCATCAAAGAGGTGCATTTGAAAACCAGGGTGTTACGGGTGGGCACTCGACATAAAGTAATGTAAACATTTGATGCGTTTGACAAGAGTTGGTGAACAATTGCCCAGTCTTGGACTATTGTTGTGGGCGTGATCACTTGTTATCGCTTGTATCGGGGTTTAAATTGAGCTGAATCTGGGAGTAAAAAGCCTATGTTTGGAATTTTGAAGGGAAAGAGGTGGCCAATGGTCTACTATACAAATTCAAGAGTCATAGTCAAAATTTATGGGATAAGATGGAGCCTTGAGGCATCCCGCGTGTGAGACAGGAGACCAGGGGTGCTGCTAGGTCTGGAAAAGTTCTGGGGCTATGCTAATGTCTGGACTTGGGGCTAGCTAGCTTTTTGGTTGTAACCCCTGAGCTTCTATCCAGGGCTACAACCAAAAGATCCAGGGCTATAGCCCCCATAACCCCCGCTAGCAACGCCTCTGTTGGAGACGATGGATTTGGAATCCCTTATTACTTTTTGTATATTCAGTCTTGGGGCAGGTAGGTGGTTAGCCAACTTAGCTCGCTGTCCTGAATAGCCATCAGGTTTTGAAGCCTGTATGTCAGATGTTGCTGGTCTACCGTATAGTCTGATGCTCAAGGAGGAAGGGCTATTGTCAGAGGGAGTTTAATTGTTCCCTCCGTGGAAGGGGAGGTGAATTTCCCGGCTTCTTTTAGGTTGGAAGTCTGGCGGATTTTTCTAGAGTAGGTTTGTGTCTTTTCTATATTTCCTTAGTTTTGAGGATGTCATTTCTTCTATGGCTGACTGTGAAAGGGATGTTCGCATGGAAGCTATCATGGTTATCGGGGTCAGATCCTGTGTTATTGTTAAATAATTGAATGATGGCCAAACGGGTGGAACTCTCAACATTGGAGCACTGCAAATGTCCATCGGCAGATGTACTCGGGTGGGTATAGACTCCGATTACACGCTCTGGGCAGGGATAGTTTCATTCTGATCATTACTTTAGGTTTTTGGTGACTTTGAAAGCTGGCCATTTCGTTGAGGATTTCAGGTCTATGCGAGAAGAGACTTTGTTTCCATTACAGTGTTGGCCTGAATCTCTAACTTATAAACAACTTCGACAGATGGTATCAGACTGGGGATTGATACAGATTAGTCAATTCTCTGTCATTTCCGAAGTTGTCAATTTGTCAATTTGCATTGTGCTGAAAAAATGCAGTTTTCATGGAAGGATGTTCTGTAGTACAGAGGTTCCCTTTACAAATGCAGATCAATGCACCATTTCCTTTCCAGATTTCTGCATTTCCTTTTTATTTGCGATGGCTCATGGTCAAATCATGTGTTGACCTTTTGCAAAGTTGATATTTTATATTTTATCTTGTAGATGCCAGCACACCCACAGCTCTCTCAATGGATCTATAAAGTTTTAATGAAAGAACATGTGAGCAGTCAATGCCACTGAGATTTAATTTGACCTTTTTCATGGATCTAATGCTAATGTTGGGGTTCCCGTCTCCATTAATCTTGTTGGGGATAGCTTTGGGGTTGCCCCTCTCGTTCAGTGGTAATTGCTGCTTGGTGCAAGGCATGGTTGGTGGCTTTTGGACGGGTGTTTGTTGAATGAGTAGGCTATGTCAAATGAATTCCCATCTTTGTGGGTGGTTTGTTGACCTAAGATGCAAACCCAAGATTAAGCACAGTGTGTTGGACAACTGTTTTCTTTGATCCTTGGCAAGCAATCCAACCAAAGCTTGTTGTTTTCCGGAACCGATATCTTGTTGGATGCAGATTGGGTACGAACGAGAAAGTCTGACCACTACAATAAGTATTTTTAATGGTTACATGGAGGGCAGCGAGTTACCAAGATGGTTATGGTCCTGCTTTGGTTGAGAAGTCATTTGCAAAGAGTGTTAGTGGCGTTACTGTTTGGATTGGTCACTTAGCGCTTTCCAAGATACGTTAAGACTACACGGCCTCCCTTTTCATCCAGTCCATTATGTAGCAAGATTTGATCGAATGAGGTGGCATAGTTGAACATGAACCACCCCTGGGTGAAGCCTAGGAAAATAAAGTTGAAATCCTCCAGGAGCTGGTAGATGTTGACAGGATTTTTCGTGGCTGATCTGCTATAGAGGATACCTACCATTAATTTTGGGGCGTGAAGGGTTCCTGGAGGGATTCCCTTCTTTCGGGTCAATTATTTTAACTACAATATGTGTGTATTTGGGGTTCAACTTTTCTGTTGTCTGAAGGAGCATCCTGTTCCCTTTTAGTATGATAACGGACATATTCAATTTTATCGAGGTAAGCTCTTCATGTGGATACGCTGGTATTAGGCGTATTTGTTCGCACCACCTGTGTAATATTCTGGGGGAGTCTGACTGGTTATTATTGCTTTCAGTTGCCTAAACACTGGACTAGGTGTACTCAAGGTAATGCAACTTGCCTTTTCTCTGTGGATTACTAGAACGTGTCTTTGGCCAGGCTACTCTCCTGAGGGTGAGAAATTGGGGACATTGCTTATGGTTTCATTATTTGAATCAGGGTTGATATTTTGTCCAGTGAATTACCCCTGCAAGGGATTTGCTTGGAACAATAGCTAGCTGTTGTAAATGTTCATGGTGAATTTTTGAGCGATATCTAATATGGGAGCACTTCAAGGTTCGAGGAGAAGTTGTCAGTTCAGAGTAACGAGAGTGTTCACATGCTCTGCATATTCAGGTAGTAGCACAAGGTGTGTGGGCAGTAGGGCAGGTATAGGTTTTAATGGTTTCCTACAAAATTTGGCGAGTTGATATCTGGGCCTTCCGGTCTGTACTGATAATGACTTGGGAGAGCAGGAAGCCCCTAGTCTATAGCAGGTAAGAAGGAATATCATGGTTAAAGAGGGGCAGGGCTGGCAAGGACGCCTCATATGGGGATGTTCAATGTTGAGGCTACAATGGCCGTGAAATTTAAGAGGATGCCATAAGTGGAAACGTTTGCATGGGGAAAGTACTTGACAGGCGAAAGTGATGACGCGCTTTTACTATAACCTCTAAATTAACAGGGAAACTAGGTGAGGGTGACTTGTTATATGTTAGGCAAACACCGAAGTGTAGCCCCAAGGGCAGTCAAAAACAGCCACAATAAAAGTGTAAACGCTCCCCGCTTAGAGCTGTATGATCACTCACGACCAGTGGCAGCCCATGAATAAGGTGTGGGGGTGGTGTCGCTGCATTGTGCACAGGCCACCTCTTCCATGCCTTGCAGAGCATTGTCCTGCAGTAAATCTGAGAGCGTCATGCTCTGCAGGACGTGCCACGTTCTGCCTGCAGGCACAGAGACCCGACGGCCCCTATATGAGACGTGCTAACTGCGGGCCTGCAGGGAGCTATGCCCGTGGCATGTTGGCAGCGGGTGGCATGTTACCTGGAGCAGAAGCTGAGAACAGACTTCCACCGTTGACCAGATTGTGTGTTGGATTATAAGCAACAGATTAAGGTCCGTCGCCGAAAGATTGGTGAACAAAAATGCCCTTGACATTAAGAACCTTGCACCTGATCACAACCTGGAGCTAATAATGATCAAAGAGATTTGCGTCTCCAAAAGTTGCACAACTCCTTTTGCCACCTTGTCTCCTGAGGGTTTCAAATTCATTTGGAATAAGAGATACAGTTGGTGGGGGTGTTGCCCTCCTACTCACGCCCTGCCTCAATTTCTCAGTTCTCCCTCATAAGCAATACCCATCCTCTGAGGTCTTAACAGGGGTATGCTTATAGCATGCAAACACATCTTTCAAGGTTCTGGCATCATGAAAAAGCTCCACACAGGAAGCTGCCCCCCACGCCCCTTCCATCTTAGATGACTGGTTGAATTAGGCAGTGCCCCACAGAACGCGTAATAAGCCTTTAGCGAGAAGAGATCAAAATATCTGGCTTTAATGTACGCTTTACAAAGGCACGCAAAACAGCTATAACAGTAGGTTATCTCTGGGGTACCCATTGTGGGTCCCTGCAGAGGAGCTGATAGGGGGGCTGAGGGGGCTATAGTCCTGGGTCTGTAGGTTGTAGCCCGGGATAGAAGCTCAGGTTCTACAACCAAAATGCTAGCTAGCCCTGAGTCCCACCAGTCCCGACATTAGCGTAGCCCTGGATCTTTTCCAGGCCTAGCGCCACCCCTGGGTCCCTGTAAACTGGCAAACCCTGGTTTCGAAAGCATAGTCCATCTGACAGAGGCATGCTGGATTCTGCAACTGGTGACAGACATCCACACTTTCAGATTCGCTCTGGTAAGGGCACTTTGGTGGGAACATAGACCTGTGGAACAAAACTGTACTCCTTGGGTAGACTCACAGGTGAGTTGTTAAGTTTGAGAAATCACGGGGCGCACAATTGCCGGTACTGTCTTCGAGGTAATGTAGAGTTTTAACTAAGGCGGTTTGCGAATGATTTGCCAGAGAGAGTGCAAAAAGGTAGCCCCATCTTGGTTTCACAGTTGCTCACCTTGCCGGGAGGAACCCTAGAACCAATCAGAATTCTCAAAGGCGAGACACTAGGCTACCTCTGGAGCACACAGCAAAGGCAGAGCCCGAAGCTGTGTGTCTGCATGACACACTACATCAAGCTCTGAAGGAGTAGCAACACCACTACAACATTTCACACTCAGACGACAAGTAAAGACCTCTTGAATAGCTTGTTGATAGGGGCCATGAGAGATTCTCTTGCCCAGCACGGTAGTGCTGTGTCTCGTCCCACCGCCACGAGGCTCTTTACCTTTGCCTGGGTGGAACCTGGCTTTCTGAGTGAACCCGTCAAAGATGTCTCTGTAAGGCAAGCCCCTGCAAGCAACATTATGTGGGAACCTTCATATAATCCATACTTTGTGTCTGAAATGGAAGATTTCATGCCAGAGTCTAGGTACTGTTTCAAGTGCCACAATGTCATCACTTCTTTCCCAGAGGGGGACCCTTACCATGGGGCCAGGGAGGTGAGGCCACTACCCGATAGTGCCCCAGGGGTGGTACTCAGCAGGGGACCCCAAGGGAGGTAACCCCCTCTGTGGGAGAGGTGAAGACTATTGACGGAGAACATGGTAGGTTAACCACAATACCACCAGGAATGGTTCATGGATAGGGCCCTAGCACCCCACCTCTCGATCTCCTCTTTCTTCTGCTATTTACCTCATAAATAGCAGCCCTGTCTATCAGGTAGACAATACTGTGACGAGAATGAGTGGGAAGAACTAGTATAGATTACTCCAAAAGTACCGACACGAGGAAGAGCAGGGCAATGAAGAGTCCTACGCGGAACCGAGCTGGGTAGCGAAGCCAGGCAGGGAGGACACGCCACCAGAACACCTGGAGAGGGAAGGCGAGGACCGTGAAGGTGAAGAAGAGTCAAGACTTACGCGAAGGCTGGGGAACCCAACATCCGGTGGCAGGAAGGCAGCCATCAGAGTGGTCCAGGTGGGACCCAACGTGCAGGCAGAAACCAGGGTGGCGGAACTTCCAAAAGCCAAGAGCAGACCGCGATAGCCCAGGGGAAACCGAAGAAGCTTATCGGTATTGCCGAGAACCGGAACCCTTGTGAACAAAGTTAGAAGGTATGTGGAGGGGGACCAGGAAGACATTGGGAGGCCCTTGAGGCTGTGGTTCAGAGGAAGTGCAGAACCATCTTCCTCGTCCCAGTGGGACCAAGCCGAGAGGTCAAATAAGGACATATTGGGTCAGAGAACATCCCAGAGAGACCCGAAGAGAGGCCTAGCAGGATGGTGAACCAGGCCTGATTAAAAAAACACTATAAACTTAAGAATGGGTTCTGGGACCCGAATACTGAGAAGTTGAGAGAGTTGTACATGCGAGATAACGCCTGGCAGGATAGTGGACCAGGCTTAAGAGACATTACAAAGCTGTGAAGGGGGTCTGAGACCCACATAATAGAAGTGAAGACCAAGGGTTGAGAAAGGTATCCTTTGGCAAAAGATAGAAGAACAAAGAGAGAAAGATTCTCTAACACAAGTCAAGAGAAGACCAGGGGAGAAGAAAGATGCTTTGGCACTATTTATGAGAAGACCAGGGGAGAAGAAAGATATATCCTTTGGTAGAAATCCAAACAATATTGACGCTATTGAAAGAGCCTTAGAAAGGCTTGAGGGAAGGGAGACACCCTCTCGATCTTGTTTTTGAAACTATAAGCAAATCGCCTGAGAAGGTCTTGGGAAGAGAGACCTCCTCCACATCTGTGTGGAACAATACAGAAAAGCCTAGTGACGGCCAAGGGGAGAAGGATATTCCGGCATCATTCACAAAGTGCCTAAAAATCATCCCGAACGAGGGAGCAACCCTTTTGGAGTCAGGGTGTAGTCTACTTTATCGTTTTATTTTAAAATGTGGGAACAGAAATAGGTTTGAGGCATAGGACAGTGGGCCATTTGTTTTTGACTGACATTCTGACGCCATCCTTAGTTTTGTTTGAGGCAGAGAAACCCCTCTTACAGGTACAGGTAGGGTTATTCCTTACTTTGTTAAATGAATGTTTGCACCAACAAGCATGCCACCTTTGTGTCCCATGTCTACTTCTGCACCCTTGCAGTACACACATACCTTGTAAGCAGCAACGTGGGCCAGGTTTGGTGGTCTGGAACCAGTCTTACATTTGTCCACAAAACCTCTATATCTAGTCAGAATGAAATGTTCTACGGGGGCAATGCTCCATCAATCTGGCAAAAACTCCATTGGCTCGTGTGACCCTCGTGATCGGCCCAGCCCTCTGCCCATGCTCTGAATGGGACCTTTTCCTCAGCGGCTGATCAATGGCAGCATCCCTGTCTGGCTCTGCATCACAGAATGACCCGCCGGGCTCATCATAGGAAGATACGGTGTTCATAAAGTAGCCTGTTGGTTATGTTCGTCTTATTTTGAATTGAATGTCTTAGTCGCACTGGATTCAATGGAATTCATCTTGATCTGTGCCTGCCTGCCACCATTAGAGGTGGTGCTTTGCACTAGGTCTGCCAGCTAACAGAGAAAAGGGACAATTTGGAGCTGCTGTATCATCTTAACAGAGGATAGTCTTTGCATGAGCACTTTGAAACACTTGTCTGTGTATAGGCCCTATATCAATAAACAATCCCATACTATGATTTGCTAAAATAATTGGTCTAGTTCTTTTGAAGCCCCTTATTAGCCCTCCAATTCTTTAAACATTACAGGCCTCACACACAGTAGACTGTTCCGCATTAGGGACTAAATGATCCATGGCTATATAGATGTACATGGTGGACTCGATGACTCACTGTATGCATGTTTCCCCAAATGGTGCAGCATAATCACTTCCTGCGTAGACGCTCCAAGGTCACAGACTCCACATAGCTCTGCACGATTACTCCCAGTGTCCAGTTCTACATAATGAGCTGTAAATGTGCCCCTTGTACAGCTCTACATAGGGGCAGCATAAAGGATTGCATATAGTTTCATGTGTGCGTCTAGAGCTTTGTGATCACTATTTACCCCCCTCCCCTGAAGGCACCCAATGAGCACACGCTGCGTGCTTTCCCACATGAGAGGCACTGCATGATCACTCGCGCATCAATAGCCCCATGTGCAGGGGCCACATAAGGACAACTTGTGCATACAAGGGACTACCTGAACGCTTCGGGCATAGGCTTGCTATTGATCGCGCTTTGGGTATATAGTGGGAACATGAAGAATTGCATGACCACTAAATGCATCAGTCACTGCAAAGAAATGCACACGCGGCGCACTTGATGAAGCACTTGAAAGAGTATTCTCTCTCTGATGCAATGTTCTTGTCTCCCTCTCCTTCTGCCCTTTGGGTCATGTATGATCTTTTTCTCTTTATTGTGCTTTTTCTTCTGGTCTTTTCTGTACCTTCTCACCTCTCACTCATGACCCAACCTTTCTGCATCCCTGATCTTGTGTGCCTCTATCTCTCACCCTACTAACGCCTCTATTGTATCTCCCCCTCCCCACCCTCTATCCCTTCTGGCACTAGTTTTCGCAGATGGTGCGGCTGCACAAGAAGCTCGGGGCAGAGGACTTCCCCCTCATCGAGCAGACCTACTACCCCAACTACAAGGAGATGGTGAGTCTGGGGTGCTCCCCCAATATAGGGGCACGATTCCCCATTGAGGATGCTACACACTCCACTAGACTAAGAAACACAGATATTTAAAAATAAATTGCTAAGGAGAAGCTGATTGCTTTATTTATTTAGACATTTCTATAGCGCACCTCACCCGGTGGCATCTGGACGCTTAATGATGTTCTAGAAACCTGAAGTGTCAGTCATTGGTTGTGAAACTAACATTTTACGAGTCAGTCCAATTCCTGACCAACCTCGTGGACCCTTGAAGTGTGGTTGGTCTCACAACAAGAAATCTTTGTTGGGTTAAAATATCAGATTGCTGTCTGGAATTTCCAAATCTATTTTTGGAACCTTGAAGAGCACTTGCCAGAATGGTGGAAGGGGCCAACGCTGTGTTGAGCTTCATCTTAAGGGGTTCAGCTTGTTCCATCTCCTGCTACACAAGTCACTCGCGCCGAGGTGACAAGTTCCCTCAGCCCTGCGTTTCAGCAACTCCCTGAAGCAGCGGCCTCCACTAGAGGCAACGGGGAGGCCATCGCCTTCGGTGCTGGCACACGAGAAATAACATACAGGCAACGTAATCATAAATATAATCTTTAATCTATATATAAAAACAGGGGCAACTGACTGGATGGGAGGGAAAGCGGATACAAAAGAAAAAAAAACAGTGTGATGCAAAGGTTTATCACCCACCCACCACAAACGCAGCAGCCACTTAGAGGAACACACATTTAATACTTCACGTCCATATGTAAACTACACAGAATGATACATGTATAGAAGTGCCATGCCGATTTTCCCCTTAACTGGCATCACTATATGGGGAGCTGCTCCAAGTCAGGTGCCCTGGATTGGGGTGCGGAGTAAGTGGCTCAGTGTCGGGTGCACTGGATTGGGGCGGTGGGCTGCTCAAGGTCGAGCGCGTGGTTGAATTTACACACTCCGTGACTAAGACAATAGTTCCCTCTCGTTGCCTTTACTAGCGGTGCCATTTTGTACTATGTAGTGCTGCATTCTCTCAGTGTGGGATTTTCCAAAGGCAGCCAACCCTTCACCCCATAACATGTGTTTCTTGTCTTCCAATGAATGGCTTGCTTGGTGTTGTAGTAATGGGCAAAAGGGGGGGTGGGGGGGTTCTAGGACCCAGTTTCCAGAAGAATGACCTGCGCATGAAGAAGGAATGTGGAGGCAGGTGGAACCTTTTAAGTAAAACCAAACAAAACAAAAAATGCACAGACCAAGGGACTTCAGCCTCTGGTTTAGCTTGGCCTACAAATACTGAGTTCGAATAGAGAAGATTAACTAGCTCTTCCCGCTCCAAGGTATACAGGCACATTAAGGTCCTGGTGGCAGGATATTAGAATAGGCGACATGCTCTTGGGACAATTTTTGTGGATCTGAAAGGGGGCACGCCTCTTGCAGCCAGTGTCCGTACCGCTTGATAACGATGTTTCCCATTTAACAGATGATCCAATCGCCTATTCCAATCCATGCCCAGTGCTGCTATGGGACAACGCCCCTGGCTTATATCCGACTGGTTTTAAAGATGGTGGTGGCGGCACTTGACTTCATGGACTCCCACTTGCACTCGTCATTTCCCTTGTGGACGCAGGCCAGGTATTGAGCTTGGTGGCCCACCCAGCTGCGCGACATCAGCGCGTCGGTCCAGAGGCACTCTTTAGGACTGCTGACAGAGCAGGGGGGAGCACTGCAGGGAACGATCTGGAAACAAGCAAGAAAGAAGAATTCAGTGTCATTAGAACAAAATAGAAGTGGTGTCTTGTCACACTTTTACCACTGGGAAGTAAAGCTGGCCTCATCATTCCATCCATCCAGCGACGGCGAGGCTGTTTCATGGGGCACAAATGAACATGCAAGATTTAACGACAACGCCTACCCCTTATACACCTCCGAGCCAGTTGCGTGACCCTCACAGAGAGCCCAGTATTCTCAGAAATAGGAGGTCCATAACCCTGGACCTACTAACCTTTCCAAACAAGACCCGTTAAGTGAGCATAGAGTTGTAAGCAAAAGAATGCTCAAGAGAAAAGCATTCCCAAACCATTTCATGTATGATCCAGCCCACCCTGGAAGAGTCAACATAGTCAAGAGGCCACAACCATCTCCCTTCACACCCTAGACTTGGTCTTACTTGTGTAGATCCCTTTTTTTAAGTTGTATGAATTATTTGAATGCACATTGAAAAAGAAAGTGTGCCCTTACCACACAGTTACAGCCATTCTTGTAGATATGGGCCAGTCCTCGTCTCTGGTTGGGTGTAAGCTTGCTCCAGGGAGAGTTAAACCCACACACGGAGATCATGACCTTCCCATCCACGATGTGACCTGCAAGAAGAGGGCCGGGTTATTGTGTACTCCAGACACCGATAGGTCGCCCACTCGGTGGCTTGCTCCCTCCACCAAATCCCCACCCCCATCCCCCGCTCCAAACCTCACCAAAACACTTGTGAATTAAAGATCTAATGTGGCTTACGTGGGTTAGAAGCCTACGTCTGGTGGCGTCTCTAAACAGACACTCCAGCTTTTAGCATTGCTGCTCTTGGGTCTGGGGCAGTGAATTCAAAAAGTGTCATTATCAGAAGATCCCACAAAAGATTCAGAAGGCCACCAACATGCTCCAAAATTCTGCAATTCAACCATCGCATGGTCTTTTTCATTAATTAGCTAAAGAATGTTCATTTGGAATATTGGGTGACGCCAAGCGTTCTCATACCACGATTATAATTTTGCTGGGGAACTCACATGGACTCCACAACAGACTTCACTAAATGTTATAGCTATGAAGGTTTATGTTTTGTGCCCCAAAGTTTGAATTAAAGGTCACCATATCCTTGGGGGTATGCATAAAGTGACACACAATTTGCTCTAAGTGTCATACGAGACCTCACCCTTGACCTTCCAAGTCCATAAAAGCACAACAGGAAGGTTGCCCCCTCAGCGTTCCCCTTGTGTGTCCAGTCTGTTTCTCTTACATGGCCAACATTTGGGTGGCTCAAAAAAGTCATCCTGGCCCGATGACTTCCAAGCTAGTTCCTTCAAGTGCTCGGGTACTCCCCCATTAGCTAGGCATCGGGATTCGGGCCTGGGAGTAGATAAATGCTTTTGCGCCTGCAGCAAATCACCATGCGATCTGCTCCGCAATATTCTGCGATGCATGTATTCTTTTACCACACAGTACCTTACACGTGGAAGGATACACAGTGGTGAATGCAGTGCTTAGTCCCCATGACCGCCTCAGCACTCTGGCCTGTAGCAGCTGAAACTAAAATCCGATCATTGAGACGCTGAGCATCTGAGCTCACACATCACCCACCTAATTTGCTATCCAGAACCACTTCAATTATTGGTTTACCTTAATGGCAGTATTGATCTCCCTTTGAGCCCATCTTTTGGGGGGTTTAATTTATCAGTGTTTCAGGGTTATGTGCAATGCGCTGATACTGTGCAAGTTTAAGTTGAGCTTAGCCCTTATAAAATATCACAAAAGTACATCGCGGACAGACATTTGTCCTACGCATCCTTAACACAGCCTTGGCCTGAGCTGCACCTGTACAGCAGATGTTGCATCTGGTTGCAAGTCTATTATAGCTTTTTAGACCTGCTGCACCGGATGTAATGGGCCCTGAAGACCAAGTTAAATACGCTCAGGCCTTTAACGAGGTCGGAGGGACCATGATGCCTGGTACCTACAGCCCGAGATGTGGGTTTATAAAGCTATTAGAACACCCTCAGTATATTATAAAATAGAAAAAAGAGAAATTACTAATAAATGCTGCAGAAATGTATTTATAGGTATGTGCGAGGTAATTAGCAGTCGGGGTGAACTATTTCAATAGGGAAAGTCACAGTAGCTGTGAGCAGTAGTTCACAGGTATGGGACTACAAGGGAAAAGTTAAAAGTTAATGGTTGTAATATAATGTCGAGGCACCCACGGGAACGCAAGAAAGATTAACTTTTGCTGGTGTGGGTTCGGGCGCTGGCAGTTCAGGTAAGAGGCTGCAACATTTCTGGGCTATAATAGACCTGAGGGCTATACCAGTTCGTATAGCCGGCAGATTGACCAATCAGCATTGCGGAAACACCACAAGGATGTTAGTTATAGGGTGGCAAGGCTTCCCCCTAAACCAGTGGTCTTCAAACAGTGGAGCTGGCTCTCCCTAGACGAGCTCAGAGGGTTTCCCGGGGGGCACGAGGACCTCCCAAAAGGGAGCACAGGGAGTTTTTTTTTTTAATGGGAAATATAAGTAGTTATGGCATTTCTGGGGTCCCAGCATAACAATTTTTAATCAAGTGAGGGTGGGAGATCTCAGTGTAAAAATGTTTAGAGACCACTGCCCTTGACTGAGCAGGCAGTTGGAGCTATACTCTGGCAGTCAATCGCCCACACCCGGCTGGTGCCACTGCCAAGCCGCTACAGGGACCCCTAGCCTAGATGCAACGGCATGGGGCCAGATTTGGGCATGAAATCCCTTAGATTGGTGGGACACTTTCTGTTAAGAAGGTTAATACAAAAGGAGCAACGAGTGAGGAGGGAGGGGGGACACTCTGGCACATGCATGTGGCCACTCTGTCCACAGTGATCCCCTAAACTAAGTGCTTCACAGACTGAACGGCAGCTGTGGGGCTTCCGCAGCCAAGAATTCCCCTAGACTGAGCAGCTGCCCGGGGAACTCAAGCATTCACCGGCCCCCTCCAACACCCATAGACTCAGCAGATGCTGAAGGACACTTTTTTGGAAGATGGGACAGGTAGGAGACTAACCAGGGGTGAATGAAAGAGGGTGCCTACCTGAGAACAGAAACTCCTCACTCTTGTTGTTGGATGGGTGATTGTATCCGCAGAGGCTATCATGCATCGGGGTGTAGAGGAACTCCAGGTCTGTGATCAAGTCAAATCCTTTGTAGATCTGTGAAGGACAAGGTGGTACATTAGAAACCGAAATAATACAACCCTTATAGATGGGAAACAGTAGCTGAAGTTCAAATTATGCAGTGCTCATCAATGATGCACTAGGTTCCGAGATGGCGACACCAATCGAGTACACAGCAATCGGACACAGAACGCGCAGCATGAGGCGCGACAAACCTTAATGCAACTGCAGTCATCCTGCTCCACACCACCCTACACCCTGACAGCCCACTGTGAAGCATCCACACACTACTGAAAGCCATCTACCCTGCATTCTCCCACACAGTGGCTGCCACTGTCACACGATGAACGCTTTCGACATTGGTAAGGACATCAGTTTGGAGGTTTGCTAAAGCCAACTCCTTGCACTGTGCCTACATCTTCCCAGGGGAAAAGATAAAGTGGGGCGATGCCCTGCAGGGCAGAAGGAGCACCGCCACACACTACCGCACCTTCATACATAGCGCTTCAGGACGAATTTCTCCTGCACGAAAGCACAGCAATAATATGGGATAGGAGTACCCAATTGAATTCACTTATGCGACCGTGGAAGGATCCAGGTTTTAATTGCCCCAACTTGGATTCACACTGCGTGCCTGCATGCGGAGCAGATATCAGTGGAGAGCGCATAAGTCTGATCTATCATGGAAAGCCAAGGGAGTCTTTCCATACCTTGTCCAAACCCACTTTCCAGTCATGCCAAGATTCCAGCGTGCAATGCCAGTTGTATGCCACATACCATGCATCTAATAATAATATCCTGGGCGACCACCTACACGAAAAAACAATGTAGTCTCACTAAGTGGCGCTGCAGTGCCACCTATGAACCAAAATGAATAAATGTAGTGATCTTTCATATTAACTATGTACGGTCTGCATCAGACAGGAGCACCATGGGGAGGTGGGGGGGGGGGGTGAATCTGCACAAAGGGAGACCCCAAGGATTAGATAAGAGGAAGCACAGAAATACCTTATTGACTTTGATCTGGTAGCGGGTCCAGCTTGGCTCTTCGGCAGTGCTGTTGTTCCTGTTTAACTTCACCTCCCCAACAATTCTCCCTCGAATCACTGTGAGGGCAAGACACAATCATATCAGCACAATTGTAGGTAAGGACGATGCACATTAAACTTGAGCTGCCAGGGCTACCTCAATCGTCCACTAGCACACACCCGCCACATGGTCTTGTGGGCACGCGATCAGAGCAGACTGTGGTAGCCATCGATTCAGAACCAGTGAGAGGAACACACTTCAGGAAAGGAGAAGTTGTCCATTGATGAAGCAGAACATCCAGGCCACACACACCAGAGAATGAAGGCCGTAAAATGAGTGACTATTTGTTCGCAGTTTTCAAACATGTTTCCTGTTGGCGTGAGTGTTGTGAGAAATAAAATGAGCAGCAAGCCCAGTGTGCATTGTGTGCGTGCTCAGAAGAATTTACACGCTCGAATCACAATAATAGACCTTTTTGTCCAATACAAATAAAATTCTTCAGTTATTATGTTCCCACAATACACTTTGGTTTTAAGAAAAGAAGCCTGAAACCTGCCTTGGTGCTGTACCCCCTTCCCTACAGGAGATTTATTTACAGAATGGGTTTCATTTTTTGGATACTGTGTGAGACAGTGTTTTTATTACAGGCAGACATGTACTTACATGCCAAAGAGATGTGTATGTATAATATGCAGACAAGACCACACTGAGTGACCCAAAATACTGTTTCAGGTTGGTGGCCGCCTGCCCTCTCGGTGGGCCAGGCCCAGTGTTCGATCCCCCGCACTTGATTTCTCATCCCACTTATTGCCCTTGCCACACCTCAAAAACTTCCATCACCCCAAGTTTGCCAGCCAGAGGATAAATAGCATGCAGGCCAGGGCAAAGGAAGAGAGTGAAAGATTGACCCTGTTGCTTAAGGCTGCCTTTGCAAATAATCTAGGGTTGAGGATGGAAGTCTGGGGAGAGTTGAAGACATTCAAAGCCAAGGAGGAATCGGCAGAGCTGGAGAACACTTACAGGAGCTAGATATCAAAGGGATAAGCAATTTAAGTTTCCTACGATTTAAGCACGTACAAGGTCTTTTGTGTCTAATGGTACTGTGCTCCCAGTACTTATGAACGTCTTTCTTCCATTTCCATGTGTACCAAAGATGTGCCCTCTAGTAGTGTTTTGTACTTAGTCTTTCCCTTTTCAATGTTGGCTATAATGTTTTATTTTATTTTCCTTTAAATCCTAAAAAATGTCAAAGAAATACACATTGATTCCAACACATTTCTCATCGGGTCGTACAGTTTCCACTTTATAAGTTGTTAAATACTAGTTTTCTTTCTTTTTCCAATCCGTCTTTGTCTTGGGTCTATAGCGTATCTTCGCGATTGTAATTTAGCTCCTACATTTGCGCGGGGAGAGTGGTAAAGCGATGCATGTTGTGGTGGAAAGTGGTAATGCACTTGCCGACTCTGCTTGGGGACAGGCACGAGCACGTCCTAGATGTCGGCAGCTTGTTGGGCTTTTTTTTGGGACAGGGCAGGCATGTCAGCAGGATGGATGCTTCCACAGGAGCAACCGCCAGCTTGTGCCGACAGAGGCGCCTACAGATGCATACTCCAAGCATACCTGCCTAACCTCCGGAATTTTTTCGGAGACTCCGGAATTTCAAGCATTTCTCGAGGTCTCCGGAAAAGTTCCTTGAATCTCAGGAATTTTGATATTCTTTCTGGGTCCCCTCATATTCTCCACCTGATTGGCTGCCGCCGGTAGCCAATCAGGTGGAGAATATGACGGGACCCGGAAACGGCGCAAAATGTTCCTGCCCACTGCCTGCACCACTATAATAATAGTGCTTTGAATCCATATCACTGGATTGAAAGCACTATTATTACGGCGGCGGTGCCACGTTCATTTTGCTTACTATAGCACTGAATTAATTATTTTCAATGCTGTAGTAAGCAAACTGAAGGCTACAACAACCGAGTTTACCTTTTGGTCGTGTGGGCGGAGCTGTGTGCAAATGGGCAGAGTCTTGTGTGGCTGTGGGCGGGGCATAAATCTCAGGAATTTTGATTTTCAAATGTAGGTAGGTATGACTCCAAGAGCATGCAGGAAGAGTGCACAGGGGCGTGCAGACGCTGCTCGTTGCACCACAGTGTAGAGTGGATGTTCGGCTGCATGTCCCAGGCCCATGCTAATAATTGTGCATGCGTACACGAATCGCCAATACAAACCTACACAACCGCTAGGGTGACCAGATTTAAAAAGTAAAAAACCGGGACAGGGCAACTAACATAACAGTAGGACTAACTCTTGAAAGTAACTGTCAGGGCACTGCACTTCAGTAGCGGTTGGAGAAGGGGGGTTAAGTGTTACTGTTAACACAAATTATAATTTATGTATCCCTTATCACAAACGAACACTATCTTAAGAACCAGCAGGGGGTGGGGAGGCTCTGGCCATGCTCAGTCAGGACTGGACCCGCCAGCGTGGTGGATGGCTGCTGGCAAGGAACTCTGTAGACCCCCAGAGAGGGATAAGTAAAGTGGATTCAAGCCCCTTGTGCAGTAACAAGGCTGGCAAGAGAAGCTGCGGGCACCCTTCGGCCCATATGGGCAACTTACCAACATCTGAATAGCAGAAGGCCGTCTGTGGGTGCTGAGGGCCACAGCTGCAGGCCTCCAAAGGCCTCCCCGAGGTCACAAGCAGAAGGGCCACTGCCACCATCCCACACATAGAGGCTCCAATCATCCTCACAAAGGGCTCTGTCCGCTCTCCAGAGAGAAGTTCTGCAAAAAAAACAAATGGAGATGAGAAAGGGAGTCAGTTTCATGATGATCTCTTCAGTAACAGTTCCCTCAAATGTCACTACTACTTGGTAATCATCGGCAATGCTGCTGGCGGTGACTGATAATGACAAACAGGACAAACACTGTACAATGCTACAAAATTAACAGCTCGATTGTTTAAGAAGCCATGTACTGGGGACTATGAGTGCTGGCGGAGTGGGTGGGGACTATGTTGGAGTGGGTGGGGACTATGGCTGATGGCTGAGTGGGTGGGGACTATGGCTGATGGCTGAGTGGGTGGGGACTATGATGGATGGAGTGGGTGGGGACTATGGCTGCTGGCAGAGTGGGTGGGTACTATGGCTGATGGCAGAGTGGGTGGGTACTATGGCTGATGGCAGAGTGGGTGGGGACTATGGCTGATGGCAGAGTGGGTGGGGACTATGGCTGATGGCAGAGTGGGTGGGGACTATGGTTGATGAGGGAGTGGGTGGGGACTATGGTTGATGAGGGAGTGGGTGGGGATGAGAAGAACAGAATACAGGGATGGGAAGACCGAGTGAGCCTCTTCTCTTTCAGTTGCTCCCACATATATTAGGTTAGTTCATGAAAGCAGTCTTCATTTTAAAATGTACGGCCATTTCAGTCGCCTGAAAAATAGCTCTATGGGGAGTTGTCCACAGTACTTATTTTTCCCAGAACAGCACCGTACATACTTCTTCAGTGCAGTTTCACACTTCAACCTGAGCTTGCATTAGGCAAGTGCCCTTGGTACCAGGAAGAAGAAAATACAAAAAAGCCCAGCATGGAGATCGGATTTCAATGCATAGTCTCCCCTCCCAGTTTGTCAAATGTAGTCCAGGCTGTAGATGTGAGCCGATTAATAATGGTGTGGTTTCAGGTCAAAGGGAAGAAAACTCGCAGACTAAGCAAAACATAACCAACACCAGTCCCTGTGTTGGTGGAGTCTGAGGTGGGACACTAGCTGAGCTCCTAATAAATAAGTGGAAGAGTTTCAGGGGACATTTTGGTGAACGCATTGGGGCCCACTTGTTGCGCTGACCAAAGACTGTGTTAGAAGAGATGGCTCCGGGACTCATTCCCTACAACGTTTCTCAAGTTCCTTAAAACATCAGGCCAGAAATCAGTTGGGCAAATGCATCGGAAAACGTTAGTTCCTTGAGACGGGGCTTGACGAGAGCCAATGGAATACGCTGCATCCTTTGTTGCGAGCCTGCTGAAGACGTCCCATTGGGAACGAGCTGGAGTGGTTTATGTAGGTTCCTGAGTAAATTCTCAATCGAGTGAGTTCCATGGACAAGAACGATAATGTTCTAGAAGAGCCTTGTGGAGGTGCACTGTTGACAGTCCTCTGAAATGAACCAAAGAAATAACTGAATGTAGTCCAGGGCACTCTAGGTGCAGGACCACAGAGATCCACTAGAGGGCAGTGGGAGAAGAATTTGGGGGCTTCAGATAAGAGTGGATAGTTTGATAGCAAAATTCAAATATATGCAGGAGGCGTGTGGGAAGTTGTACTTTGTCATTGAATCAGCAGGAAAGCTCGGTCGGCCTATTAGTTGGTAGAATTGGGCTTCCGCCTCCCTGATGAATTTCCATTGGCCAGACATGGCTGGAGTGTTCTGTGGTTCATTTAATGAAGCTTAAAGAATAGGCCAATGTTTTCCCCACTGATTGAAAGGGGAGACTTTGTGGTTCCCTCGTCTATAAACATCAGGGTTTGCGTGACCTCAGGGGGGGGCAGAGAGACTGTCCGTCTTGCACAAGTAGCAATTGTCTCTCTCAGCCTTCCTGGATAAGTATACAGGAGGGGATCTTTGCTGCCGCCTCTCACCTCTTCATCAGGAGCCAAGCGTGGGAGAAACGCGGGTTGCTTTGAGGGCAGATCCAGTTTCCCGGCCATTGGCGCCAGCCTGGGAAAAGCTTACTGGACATTCGGGCCTGCGCAAGCAGCCAGCACAAGCAGCCTTTTGTCCACTTCTGCTTTGGAAAGGGAGGGAAGGAAGCAAGGCCAGAGATGGGCCGTTTGACTCTGTGAGGTTGTGTTGACTGCAAGGACGCGGTCTAGAAGGAAAAAAAGGCCCAAATAAGTTACAGGTCCGCTGGAGGTGAAGTGGGGGTTCGGTAACCAAGCAACAGCCAATCTGTATTCAGCACTCATTTTCCGGCAGGCAACGATCCGTGGCTCTTCTGGGAAGGGAAAGGGAGGCGAACCGCTGAAATATTTCTGGTCCCAAGTGCTGCGCCCGCCTCCCCACACCCTTACACCCCTACACACAGCTCCTCAGGGTTATGCATGCACATGGCAGAAGGAACTTCTGGGTGATTATACTCAGTGCCCAAGACATTTGCCCTCCCATCTTCGTGTCTCTTCCTGGAGAGACCAGGGATCCTCACCGGATTTGGGAGGGTGGGGGGGGTGAAGATGGATTCTGTGCATACTATGCCATGGTCTTTGGTCCAAGTACCTATTCTTTCTGCAAAGGGGGCGGGGAGGTGAACTATTCCAGCGATTCGGTCGGTGTACACGGGAGGAACCACCCAGTAGCGACAGAATCGGGCAATTCGCTTCCCAACAGGATCCCGGTAAAATCCCCGAGCGCAGCCATTATTGGGGCATTTCTGTCCAGAATTAAGGGTAGATCCGAGTGTTTGGATTCCTGAGGGATGGGGTATGTGCTAGAATAGCCCTCTTCCTATAGGCAATAGCAGAATTCATCAGAAACTGGGGCGAAGAGGTATGTCCTTCGGTGAACACAGTGTTTAGGTAGACCTTATTGGATAGAAAAGTGTGCAAGCCATCCTATACGCAAGCAGTAGGGGCCATCACAAGGCAGGCGAATCAAGCAGCATGAAATTTGGAAAGGTGAAACTACGTCAACGTTCCCACACCACGCCCAGGAGATACGCAACCTAGGTTGCAAACATTCCTCAGGAAGTGGCCATGCAGGCTTTGCCATCATAGACAGGGCCTGTGCCCATGTGGTTTCAGCAGGCCAAGCCAGTGCAGCTTGGCCCTGCCAGTCAGCCTTGCTAGGCTGCTTCTGTTCTGCTGGAACGCGACTCGATTGAAGCAAATTCTGTGGCCAATTCTCTGTGGTTTAGCACATCTTAAAAGCATGTCCTGGGACCAGTGGCCACAAACTTCCCCCGTTCCAGAGATCACCAAAAGCCCGTGGTCAGAGCGTGCGTCGGCATCACCCCTCCCCCCCGGACCTTCAACTGTAGCCAATTGTAAATCTTGGCTACTGCATGCGTCCACTCTTTGTGCCTGTGGTCTGGTACCATCACATGTTTCCATGGCTGTCCCTCCTTCCCCCAACACGAGTTTCATACAAAATGTTGATGTTCAACTATGGTAAAGCGCCCATCAGAGGGATTGCCAGATGTACACACTCCGATGCACTGTGTTCCTTCACTAATCAGCACAAACAAAGCATGCAGGCAAAGGCAAGAGTGGTAGGTGGGTGTCTACGGGGATATAGTTCTCAGCCTGGCCTGCTCCCTTACCAAACGCCCGCCGACTCCCAGACCATCTGCGGCAAACATGTAACGCATGCATCACAATGCAAACTCCATTGCATGGTTTGCCTCCCATTACACTTCCTTATTCCCTGCCCCACATCCAAGAGCTGAACGCAGGGCACAGCGTGGCAGTGATCAATTAATACCTTTAAAATGTCTGGCTTTGGCCAGTAAAAATCATTCGCATCTTTTGTCAGCAGACTGTTGAAATACCTTTGGGTGGTGGCACACTGGTCCTGCCCCAGGAAATATGTGCAACTTCACACTGTGGAAAAATCCTAGATAAAGAAATGCAGCGAAGGGGTTAATAGCTGCAGACTATTATGGGACTGTTTATTGGCCCCAGCAGAGAAGAACACAAAAAAGCCGCCAGCAGGGGGGAGCCAAAGCCCCACGTGACCTCGTAAACACAGCTATTAAGCACACTGGGCCTGGGTGCCTCATTTACAGAATGGGGGCGCTTTTGTCACCAACTATTTACTGATTGAGAAAGCAAGAGATGGACCGTCCGAAATAAACATATAGAAACTGGATCAGAGAGCTTTACAAGAGCACTGCCCAGCGCCTTGTGGTTTATTGATTGAGGCAGCTGGCCCTTTCCCGAAGTCCCTGTTCCAGAGCCACCCCCCCCGCGATGGTGCATCCCACTTCAAGCACTGTATGGGGGGAAACTGGGTGGGGAGTGGTGTACTGCAAGACATTCCCCTCCTCCTTCCAACTATTCAAGGAGGAGAAGAGGATGGTAGCCCTGATGGGCCCAAGTCAAGCCCCAGAGGTCCATTTTGTTATTTGGTAATATTCCTGAAAGTATCAGGGCCCAACCGCACACTGCAAGCATCCACCTAGAGCGTGGGGCGGGGGGGGGGGAGTCCAACCCCTTCTGCAGGTCGCGTGGACATATTTTGTGAGGTTGTATCAATTTTCTAGTTGCTAACAGTGGGTTACAATGTCGAGCAGTAGCTGTCTGCAGGAAACACGACAGCCAGCGGATGCAAACGCTCATCCTTTTGCACTTTGACCTCCTCTGCACGCCTCGGGCCATTTTCTTGAAGCGCAGTCCAGGTGAGTCAAAGAAAGGGTGCATGTCTTTGGTGCACAGGTGCTTCCAACCTTTAATGGGCCCTTCTGAAGTTCTCCAGAGGGACCCCCCTTGAACCCATGTGCCACCAGCTTGCTTCATGAGATGGCAAGACAAGAAATGCAAGATAACTTACACTGCACTATTTGCAACCTCATAACTTCTCCTCTGCCCCCCTTACCCCCTTCCACTGCAGGGTTTCCACCTAATACGCATCTAATTCTTTGGCCAAAAGACGTGTCTGCTTTTAGGGAAGCACCAAAATCATTTTAAGGATAATGATGTGTTATTTATATATAGCGCCTTTATCCAAAGCGCTTTACAGAGCACATAATTACATACACTATCACCCAACCGAAATTGGTACTTATTTATCGATCTGGATGAAAGGTCGAGTTGGCCTTGCCAAGATTCGAACCTGCGACCTGCAGATCACGCTCATATCGCAGCAGCGAGCGCTCAACCCGCTGAGCTATTTTACTGGCTTATTCATTTTACATTTGGTCCCGCCCCCCACCACTACTGTAATGAAACAGCAGGTTGTAAAACAATGGTTTGGAGGGCTGCCCAGAGCGAGACGATTGGTTACGATTTATTCCAAACCTTCCACCCCTCACTCTTCGAGTTTTGCGCCTATCAAGGCCTGTAGACGCCATACACAGCACTCCCGTGTCTTCTCTTACTCCACCACCATCAGCAATGATGAGGATCGTGGCCCTCCACAGCACACACGTAAGTGGTGTGACGTCAACAAAGCGACTCGGCAGAGTCACTTCGCGTCGGACCATTTCTCCGAATGCTCTTTGTCAGTGAAAAGTGGTTTTCCTGCTTTCCCCACCAGGGGCACGCTCGAACCTCCCACCAGATAGGAGCCCGGGCCTTAGGGGCAGCGCAGCAGAGGAAGTGGAAGAAGAACAGAGCGAGACGGACAACTAGGCCGGAACCACCGTCAACGAGCGCTCGTTATGGTTCCATGCACAGGAGGACCAACGTGGGGGAAAGCAGTACGAACCAGGGGGGTGCAACTAGACTGACATTCCCTGGGGGGGTAACCCTTCATATTTTGGGAGCAAGGATACGTTCAGAAACTGTGGGGGAGGGGCAAACCTACTTGTGTGGGGCCATCCAACTGCTTTACACATTCGATTGAGACTCTTCTGGTGAAGCTTCAATGTTACAAACACGTTTTAGGACAGCTATGAGAATGAGCGGTCCCCTGCCCCACGCCATTTCCAAACACTACACTGACATGCAACTCCTGGCACTCCATCACAGTTTCGTTTGCCTAATATATGCATATGAATGCAGTTGCTCGCATTGAAATCCTTTACATTAGTAGTTGCCAGGTCTTTCTTAACAGCGCAATCCCAGGCACTGTTTATCTTCTGTGTCCAGTTCCGGTGAAGCGGAGAAGGACCCGTTAAAAAGGCGGTGCTTTTCATGCAAGACTCAATAACTTAGCATAACTCGGCACAGCAAAGGGCCCCACTCTCATTGATGGTGGTACAAAGCAGGGCCCAGGCAACTTTGCAGAAAGAGGGTAGGAACTCATGAAGGCCAGCCTGCTATGCTATAATCTGTGGTGCAGGGGCTGGCTGGCAAGATTTTATTTCTGCCTGTCAAACGTAGTCATATGGAAACCGAGGGATGGTCACACTGCAACAATAACGCAATTCTAGGTGATGACACCAGGGGGCCACTAATGGAGGAGCCCAAGGAGACACCATTTTGACCATGACATCTGCCCACTGTGAAGCAGGCTTTTTGTGACCTCAATCACTTCAAGTCAGTGAGATTACGCACTTTCTTTAAAGCAGTGAACCTGGGATTTGAACACCCTCTGCAAATTGGGCACTTGACCAAATACCTTCTGAGCAGCACTGGGTATGAATATTTAAGTTTGTGATTTCAAGGACTACAGTAATACTACCTTATAGGGTCTTCTTGAAAAAAATGCACAAATCCCATAGTAAAGCCACCTGACAATATGCAAACACTTCTAGAAACATGTTCATCCACAATATATCATTGTGCCTTTATTTTCCACATCCTGAATGAAAAACAACAAATCATAGAATGGAAAATAATAATAGCCTGAAAAATCTTCAGCTGTACAGCACTGTGCTTTCAGCACTTTAAAATGCAGAGGGTCATTTTGCTTAAAAATATAAATTGAACAGATGGGACTTGCCATGTTTGCCCTTATGTCACCTGCATGCAATTTTCGTTATATGCATCATGGTGTGCAATCCAAAAGGTGTAAATGGAGGGGTAATAACTGTACACCTTGCTTTGTTCACTGTGTAGTAATGCCACTTGCCAGGCATACATGGCAGGCAGGGTTTGCAACGTGCCTGCTTTTAGCCAAAGAGGGTTGGTCCCATGGGATAGGGTAGCTTCTCTGAGAAGATCAGGATGATTTGAGCACCTCTCTCCTCCCTCAGACCGCGCGTCACCCGCACCTGGCATTCACTCACAGACTAGTCATTCGGGCCCTAATCCCCTCTCGCCGGGCTTCCAGGAATGCGTGTGCCGAGCACGTCACCTGCCCTGCAGGTGTCAGAGCTCGACCACACCTTCACATTCCCACGCCCTGCTCTCTTCCCAGAGTCAGATCCAAGCTGAAGGTTGCGCTTTTGCTCTAGTACAGATAATGGTACAAAATGATGTCCGCCACCTCACACGCTGCAGCGGCCATCTTGCGCCCAGACCCCACAAAGAGCTCAAAATCTTACTTCAAATAATACTTTGCTTCATTAAAACACTTGGCGTTTTTGACACTTCTGTTTACTTTAACTTTTTCCTTAAAAACTATTTAAACTATCTACTTTAACAGTGATGATTTACTGTTATTCGGTAAAGTGGTGTGCAGGGGACACGTGGGTCCTCAAGTCTGGTGTATTTGTATTTTATTTATTTATAAAGCGCAGCCAGGCCCGTGGGCATCCGGGCGCATATTTTGGATACAAAGTTACATTACAGTACATTGAAGATCAGTGACAAGAAACTCAGGCTCCCCCAATTTACAAAAAGATACAGAGGGGAACGGATGCCTCGAGGTGGAAGCATGACTACAATAAAATACAGTAATATACAATGAAAAATAAGCAGGTAAATATACAAAAATATGCAAGAAAGCAGAACGACCCTGAAAGTACAGGGTCAGACCTAGTGTGTAGGGTGCAGCATGTATTCTGCGTGAAGAGCCAAGATTAGGTTTTATTCTTGAAGGCAAGAAAAAAAGGCTCAGTTCGGATGGGGACAGGGAGGGAGTTCCAGAGCTTCGAGGCCAGGACAGGGAAGCTCACACCTCCGGCTTTTTGGAGTTTGAATCTGGGCAAGGTGAGGCTATGAATTTGTGGAGTTCTAGTGTGCAGGGGGCACGAGGGTCCTCAAGTCTAGTACAGTGGTGTGCAGGGGGCACGATGGTCCTCAAGTCTAGTACAGTGGTGTGCAGTGGACACGAGGGTCCTCAAGTCTAGTACAGTGGTGTGCAGGGGGCACGATGGTCCGCAAGTCTAGGACTCTAACTTTGCATTGTGTCAATCTTCCTTGTGCCAGGGTTGTTCCACTCTCAGTACAGTGGTGTGCAGGGAGCACGAGGGTCCTCAAGTCTAGTACAGTGGTTTTCAGGGGGCACGAGGGTCCTCAGGTCTAGTACAGTGGTGTGCAGAGGGCACGAGGGTCCTTAAGTCTAGTACAGTGGTGTTCAGGGGGCACGAGGGTCCTCAAGTCTGGTACAGTGGTGTGCAGGGAGCACGAGGGTCCTTAAGTCTAGGACTATAACTTGGCATTGTATTAGTCTTCCTTGTGTCAGGGCTGTTCCACTCTCCCCGCACCCTGAGTTTATGCAACATGTACTACTTCTCCCTTCTACACAGGTGTGCACTGATTGACCCCACAAAGACCCACCGTCTCAAATAGCATTGCAACCATCAAGTGACCACGTGGTTGGTGGGGAAATCAGGCCAATATGTTTTGATCCAGAAAGGAATTGCATAAGCAGAATCGCCTCCACAGCACATAGCAAGTGAACGAGGTGTACTGCTGTAATGGCATGTGGGGCAGAGAATATGTTGTTTGTACATTGGAGCTTTAAGTGGGC
The DNA here is from genome assembly GCF_040938575.1 of Ambystoma mexicanum. Taxonomy (NCBI): domain Eukaryota; kingdom Metazoa; phylum Chordata; class Amphibia; order Caudata; family Ambystomatidae; genus Ambystoma; species Ambystoma mexicanum. The sequence continues at coordinate 405,326,790 of NC_090924.1, forward strand.
CAGGGCTGGCCAGAGCAGAGCCCTAGCACTCTCCAAAAACCGCTCCCTGTCTCCTTCTGCCCACCACTGAAGAACATCTCAAGTCACTTGGTCAGCATGCTAGGAAGCGCTACGCAGCAACGATTTACAAGTCAAAGGAAGGCATTTTGGACCACTAGTATTTACAGCAGTGCAAGGAACGCATTTGTGGAAATCCTCTGCTCAGGCCTCACTTCCAGACACTGATGCCCGAGCAACTAAGTACATTCGCAGACATTTCACTGGTAGGGGGGTGTTGTGACCACTTTAAATGTGCCCCAAATCCATTGCGCATGTTAGGCTCAAAAGAGTTACATGTGAGAATCACTTACACACATGTGTCAAATATAAAAATGTATGTGCTCATTCTTATGTTCCCAAAATGCTCTTTGTTATTCAAAGCAGTTAGGAGCCCACATTTCTTTTTTTAATTCCACTCCCCTTTCTCAATCATGCATTTACAAAACTGGGGCGATTTACGCCCAAATTTAAGTTTCTTGTAGTCAGTGAGTGATTTATTTACAGACAGAAAATTGCTTACAAATTAGCAAGACATATGTATTTATAATCTGCAGACTGGATGCCAATAGGGCCACCTGATGCCATAGTTACACAAAAATACATGTTTGCAGGTTGCCCTGATGTCTTGTGGGGTAGACTGCCCTTGCCTAAGCTTCTTGCCCCCTCCTTTTTTGTTCATGCCCAACACTTTAGCCACCCCCCATATCAAAGCCCCCCTCGATTCTCCGTCCCGATTACAGCACTTGGTACAATGGCAGACACAGAACAAATAATACTGCCCATTGTAATGTGCCATCTTGTACCATGAGATATCGGTGCCATGCAAAATCCATGCTTCATATTCAGGCATTTGTAATAGCCGGAGTGTAAACTAGAAACTCTTCCAGAAGCCCTAGTGCAGATGACCACAAAACGCAGGTGTTTCAAAAATAAAGTAAACACATCTGTTTGAGACAAATGTGTCTCTTTTGAATCGTGCCCAGGACCTAGTGGCATGTCTGCTTTCTTGCCTCTGTTCCCAACCCAGGCCTTCCTCTGAACATTGGTCATGTGTGCCTTCCGAGGATCCGTGCCCAGTCTCCCTTTCGCCAGATCATAGCAAGGACGCAAGAGGGAGACGTGCGTGGTGGAGGTCATGTGACTTGCCTGGCAGTGTTTAGCCCCCTCACCGCCATCTTCTTCTTGGGCAGCAGGCCACTCCGGCCAACCCGCCCGGGCCTGGCAAAGGATGCAGGCATCTTCTATGCAAGACAAAAGCAAGTGTGCAAATAGGGGCATTCGTCCAGAGCCAGCCTGGTCTTGGTGCTCGGGCCCCGCCGCCTCCACTGCGTAAAACAGTCACCACTTGAAATCGACAATTGCCCTTTTGTGCGGTCCCGACTTCGAATACATCTCACCTCAAACGGACAGGATTTTAGACGGATACAAGAAAAGCTTTTTCAAGTGTGCCAACCCTGTTCTTTCTAGTTTTTGGCGTTAACCAAGCACCAACTTTATCCACATTCCGACAACTCATTCCTAGTAGGTACTTTGCATCCCCATGCTTAAAACAAATGGGGCCAATGTATCAGTCCCATGGGTAGTCTATGCAGAGAGGCCAAAGAATAAATGGGCACAGGCTCGGACCTTCCCTAACCTGGCCCAGAAGAATAAGCATCAGTGTGTTGCCAATGTGAGAAGCAAGCAACGGAAGATTTTAGTAGTTTGAATCAACAATTGGCACTATGCCCAGTGCCTAAAAAGAAGTCTAAGGTGCCTCTGTACCAAAGTTCTCCCCTCAGAAGACTTTCTGGAGCCCATGTTGAGCCTGGCACAGCCCCAAAATCAGAGGCACCACCAATGGGTGGCCAAGGGGGGCCACGGCCACCCTTATAAAAACGCTGCCCCCCACACCGGCCCATTCAGTTAAGTGTGCCTGGTTTGGTGTACCACGCCAAGATTTCCAGTGTGACCATCCCTATGAAAAAATGTTGAGGGCGCCAATGCAAATGAGTGCATTCCCATTTCAGCCACCCCCATCCTCTCATCCTCTCCATCATGCAAATACAGCCACGTGACATGTGCATGCCGGCATACATGCTGTAGACTCCTATTAAATCTTCCAACTGTTCACAGCTGTAAAAAGCAGGCGGAATCGATTGTAAACATACAGGACAGGCAGCGTTTACTCAATGTGCCCGGAGGGGACCTGTTTGCAACGCAAGTGCACACATCCACAGTCCCCTCCTTGCAATTTACGTGGACTCGGAGCATGAGAGGGGTGGGGGGGCGGGGGGTAAAATGCATTCTGCTATAGGAGAAATGAAGCGATGGCATGGGCTTCGTGTCATCAGAAAGGAAGCCTCAGCCTCACAGCTGGAAATAATGTATTCTGCATCCCACCTCCTGCAGGGGTGGAGTGGGCTGGAGCGATAGGAAGTTAAGTAGGGTTTGAGTCATGGCAGGCAAGTGATTGAACACACGGCTGGAGTAATTCTACATGTTATAGGAGGATGTATTGAAAAGTACACAAATCACATAATAAACAAACCTGCCACACTTCAATCACTCAAAAAGTGTATCAATTTAGCTCTACATTTCCCCCACTCTGAAGGCTACAATTTCCAACATGTAAAGTAGTGTAACCCTACACGAGTCTGTTTTCAAGACTTAAATACGCACAATGAAAGTAAATGCAGAAGGTCACCTTCTTGAAGCCAATGTTTCACACAGCATAAAGCTTGTTATGCACCAGTCCCATTTCCCATCCCCAACCCGGGCAGCCAACATTCGCATGCCACGGGGAACAGGCCTTCCCCAATTCCCATTCACTGCTGTTCCCGGAGCCAACGGCGACCAACTTTCATTTGAAAATGCTTTGATAAACCACTGTTTCCTTCTTCGTGTTTATAATGAAAAACAAAACAAGGCAAGTCAAGGCAACGAGGCAGAGCGCTCTTCTGGTCTGAGTTCAGAACTCGGAAGAGCCTGCCCTCTCCAAGAAACGCTCTCAGGGAAGCCCCACACGAAACATTTTATTTCATGGCACAGGCGCAGGTTTTTGTTTTCTCCAAAATGGGGAACCACGGAGACACATTTTTGCCAGATTCTAGCTATCTGACAATCCAGCCCAATGCACTGCTCAGTATGTTAACATGCCACAGCGAGTCCTGGCTCCCATCAAAAACCACTTCGCATTCCAGGATGTGCATTCCGCTACACTAGAAACATGAGCCTGCGAGACCCGTCCGAGATACCAAGTCACGTGTGACATATTAAGCCGGTCCCACCTTTCTTCCAGCAACACTTTGCGCGCTGGAATTTGTCGTTTTTGATTTGCTAGTTTAATTAGGAGCTGCTAATGCCATGGCTTCGGACGGGCATCGTGGGTGCTCGCGCCTCTTACCTCAGGATCCGATGTTGCTGCGCTGTCCGACGGCCGTGGGTAGCTCCAGGGACTGGCACGGTTTCTCCAGCTGCGAACGCGTCTTGGGTCTCGAGTACCTGCGGAGCCTGCTGCCTAGGGATGTCCGTGGAACCTCTGAAGGCAGACTCAGTCGGTACCCCCAGGTCCTCGAGCGGCGGAATATAAACACAACCGAACGACCGCCTCCCCGGCCCACGCCCTCGGCTGTCATTGGAAGAAGGCGGGGAAATTCGCGAGAACCCCCTCCCTCTCCAACTTGCAAGTAAAAGTAGTGTTTGTGGTATGAGGTAAGAGGAAAAGTGCGCTTCTCGCACGCCCCGCCCTCCCACCCCTATCCCCACTCCCGCCACCGCAGACTTTCCGAGGCTTCCTGTTGCTCAGAAGTTGGCAAGACTTGTGGGCGTCGGGAAAAGGAGGACCCCCGCCCCACAAGAGTACACATTGCAAATGCAACCCTTCAGACTTCATGCCAGGGCAGTGTGTCCAGATGTAGGATTTGGAGTAGTGAGGTGAGGTGTGGTGTTTAAGATCAGAGCAGTTAGGTAGCGTGGGGTCTCCCGTGCCAGGTGGGAGATGGGCAGACAAGCCTGGCTTTTTAGCCCACCGGATCCCTTTTTTATGCATTCTGGCACTTGCAGGTGTGATCTTCACACACCGCACTGCTGTGTGACATCTCACTGCACAACCTGCGGGCCAGGGGTATGAATCTTTGCAGTCAACCACGCCATGAGTGCCATCGATTAGACAATATTCGCACATGCTATTTACGGAGATATGTAACTGTCAGGCCCGGTTTGTGGGGGACTGTTTCAACATGATGGTTGGGGGTCCCCTGCTTTGAGCGAAAAACAGTCTGAGGGATCCGCGCGGTGCATACATTACGGTGGTGGAAAAAATAAGGTTAAAAGCCGCCAATTATCAGGAAGCTCAACCACCAAATGTCCACTGAAGAGCTCTAAACCCTTCTTTGTCAGCAAGTGACTGATGTGTAGGAACCAGTGTTAGAAGGCAATTAGGTGATAACACTTCTGTGTATCCCATGGGAAGAGAAAATGAAGCTTATAATGCGAGCGCTGCAAAGCGCACATTTGAAGCCCAGAACGAAAATAGGGAAATGACTGCTGACTGGCAACATGGGGGCAGTTGCTGCCCCCTCCCCCCACTGAGGCTCGAGAACCCTTTCATGTGAAAAGGTTGAAAGGCCCTGAAGCCATCCCATGTAACTGTAAACCTGCGATGTTACCAGCATGGGCTAGTTGTCACACTGATATGGCACGTTACATATGTCTGCTCTACGTGCAGACATAACTATACCCTGTCCCCGCCACCATCAATTACAATAACCTGCTCTATACAGACGGCGTCGTAACTGCATACCTCAGACCTCCCCATTCACACACAGTTGCAATGTCCCCAATATACGTAAATATACGTAATTGACCATAACCTGTGCTATATTAGCGTGATGTACATGCATTTTGCTACAATAGCACACCTATACACATATAATGACCATATCCTGCCTGCCTCCTGTACAAAATGTATAGCCTCTCACTAGAAATTGTCTCTATATCCTGTCCTATATAGTTTCTATAGCATGCCCTGTGCACTGTACATACTGCTACTATGTAGTGAGCATATCCTGCTTCTTATACAGTTACTATACCATGTCCCATTTAGAGATTGCTACTTCACCTTACCCTCTATATAGACTGCTATGGCATTCGGCCTCCTATGCCTGCTGCTACTATGTGTTGCTAGGGACTGTTACTATATCTGGCCCTAGTATTCAGACTGCCTCTATTTCCCACCCTGTACACCCTGCATATAAACTATTACCATAGCCTTCCCTGTATGTACACATGTGCTATAGCTGGGCCCGTTTCTTGGCACGGGCAGGGCGGGCAGCGGCCCAGGGCGCAAAGATAAATAGCTCAGGGGGAGGGCGCAGGGAGAGGCACGCTCAGCTGGTTGCTCTCTGTTGACTTGTGGATGACTGCAATGCATTTTGAATATGCAAACACAGAAATGCATAATCCAAAAGCAGCGTGTGAGATGCTCTGGAGTTACACACTCTGTGCCCCTCATTCTTTGTTTTGACAGCCATTGAATTGGGGCAATTAATAAGTGATGGCTCATTTAACAAGCCATTGTTTTTACACAGTATGCACTTAACATTTCAGTGTTAAGAACTGAACATGGGGCATTTTTATTCAGAAGGCCGGGGCAAGTATGTTAGCTGACCAAACCTATGCATTCTGCAAAGAGAATTAACGCGCACCACAGAAAATGTTTAAAACAATTTTCTTTATTTTCATGTCTCTTTATCTGATACACCAACACTTTTTTTTGTATATTACTTTTTAGTTACATATGGCACAGCCCTCGGAAGGTTAACTGCCCCTTTCTTGCTTAAGTATTCTAGTGGCTGCTTTGTGACATGGCCTAAATGAGTCGGCTCAGCATCAAAGGTCTTTTCATTTTTTAAATAAGCCAACCACTGCCTAGCGTGCACACCAGAGGGCACCTCAATGTGACTTGGCACCTTGATTAGGGTTCAATATGTCTGACACTAGTCCATGACAAAGCAATGCAGTGACGTGTGCAGCAATGATTTGTGCACTGCACAAGTCACCACCCTGCTGGTTAATGGCATCTATGTGACGCTGCCGTATGTAATAGCACATATGCCTGGTACATTTTGTCTATGTGGATCTGATAAGTAGGCCATACTGTGCCCATGCTTAAACAAATGAAGCAATCAAACAAGTTGCCTCAAATTGTACATCCACGAGGCCGCCAACTGCCCTTTCTACACTGCCACACCATGATCTTCACTAGCTGCAGGCCAGAGCTTACAAGAGATGCTGATGCCAGCTCTGTTAGATGAAGCATAGGCCTACTCTTTTTTGCAGAAATAACCAGAGGCCTACGTAATGGTGATGAGGTAGTGGCTGAAAAACTGTGGACCCTTTACCATGCATTAGAAGCTGGTTTTGTTTAACATGCTTCATCAGCTTATTACTGGTCATGCTACAGTTTGTAAGAGGTACAATGTTTTCTGTGTATCCTTTCTGTGCATTGTTTATTGGGTGTCTCTTATAGGGTATCCTCTCCTGTCTATAGATATAATTCCCTAAAGATGTTTCTGCACTTGCGCAATCACAGTGTCACCTGGCCTAGTAAGATCGTTGTCTCTGTCTTCCCTCTGTTCCCCTCCCTTGCCTCGTCGCGCCTTGAAACACTTGTGCATAGGCACATTATAAATGACTTATCATATCATATCATCATATCATATTGGGGGTTAGGCTCCTCATCTACAATTCTTCAGAAACAAGAAGCAAAAGAGCTTTTGTACCCCCATTTGAGCAGCCGATATTCCTGCAATTGTATGCTCGCATCCAAAAACGTAAGCGGTTTATGCTTTACAAACATTGTAATGTTAGGCTGAGTGTTGTGAACCGTGATGTGAGCACCAAGCCATGTGGCTGTTATGAATTTTGAAATCCACACATGCAATCCATTTATCACAGACTTGTTTATCAAATATAAAAAATCTCTGATCACTGTTATATTCCTGAAATGCTCTGTGATTTAATGCAAAGCATACATGAACCCTCATTGATACTGTTTGCCCTCTTTCCCACTCTCATAGAGGTAGTTTGAAAGAGTGCAATATGAGTGTACCAGACTGTCCATCTTGGAATGATAACCTTCTATCAGAAAATAATTCATATGGTTAGTCTAGTATTGCCCCTTGCGAAATACATTTGAGGTGGTACGAACAGAACACCAGCAACACGGGGCCTGTGGTCAGTAGGCCCCCAGACACTGTGAGGCTGGTTACACCACAGTGTGCCAGTATGGGCAGTTTGAAACTGCATTCAGGCAAGGCCTTCCCTAAGAGCAGGTGACAGAAAACACATTTACTTTAGCAGCAACAGCTGTGTTTTCACATCAGATTTCTTCTGTAAAGTATTTGAATGATGTAATGAAACCAGTTTCATTTATATAGCAATTATTTATTGATATTGAGGGGTTTTGCCACACGGCACAGGGGTGTAGTTTGGGAGTGATGTGTGGCAGTCGGGGCAGAGGGTGCATTCTAGTGTTTCACCCCAAGTTGGTTAGAAACTACCCTGGCTATAGCCATCCCATTATATAGAAATGCTATCTTATATATAGACTGCTGCAATATACAGAATTGTAGACACTCCCACCCCACTGAGTGTGCATCATGCCCAGAGACGGTCGTTTTTAACAATATGAGCACAGCTGGTTACAAGCTGGCAAACCGCACCCGCATCGAAGCAAAACGATCGGCTTCTCAAGAAAGGCGCAGCTCTTTCAACCATTTATTTTGAAATTCGTAGTTTAGGCGAATGCATTCCGCTACACTATGAATGGCCACAGTAACATTTCTCAGTTTGTACTGAGTGATGCTGTAAATAATACTGCCAGAGTAACAGCAACTACTTCACAGCGCGGTGCGCCTACTGCTCCGTTTCAGCCCCTCCCTCGCCCGTGCCCTGGAAGCCGCCCTCCTAGTTACAGCAGCAGAGCACGAGGACTGATCGCACATGCTGACAATGTTAATGTTAATGTTAAAGGACATTTGTACCGCGCACTATCACCACCGGAGTGGTCCCCTGGTGCTCTTGCGGCTCTGAAAGAGGGAGGGCGGGTGAGTTAGTGGGAGGAGGCCGGGAAAGTGCAAGAGAGCAGTGATGTACTGTTGGCAGCCTCAGCCCGGTGGGTCTGTCGGCTGGGCCTGGGGTGTATGCGGCCGGTAGTCGTCGTGTACTGATGTGCGAGTCTATGTGCGTTTATTGTTTTGTTGTTGCAGTGTAGTGAAGTTTGTGCGGTTTGTTGTGCTGGAGGTTTGTGGTTGTGTTTGGTTTGGAGTTTGAGAGGTGTATGCAGAGGAGGAAATGGTTAGTGGTATTGGTTAGTTGGCATCTCTATCCTGGGTTGACCAGTTGGGCTCACGTAATCTCGCTCGATGGGGTGCTTGGGCACCATGTGCCTCTGGAGGTTCGTGGCAAAGGGTGAAACAGCCCGTGAAAGCAGTGTCTGTTAAAACAATTCTCAACACACAGTGACAGAGGAAAGAAGCCCGCCCTATGATGTGAGAGAGTGGGTGAGAGACCGAGTGCGTTAGTGAGAGAGAGAGAGAGTGGGCCCGATTCATGGAACATTTGCCCGGTTCAAAGTGAATTTGCAATGCTGAAAAGTGTCTTTGCACTGCCGTCACAAACCCTGATACATGGAACCGTGCAAAGTGTATTTTTGCAGTCTAAAGTCCTGCCAAAGTCAGCGCATAGTCATTTTTGCAGGACAAAATAACTTTGCCCGGACTTTGCACGGTCCCATGAATCAGGGTTTATGTTGGCAGGGCAGAGCCACTTTTCAGCAGTGCAAATTCACTTTAAACCGGGCAAATATTCCATGAATTGGGCCCAGTGTCTCTGGGTGTGTGCGTGAGTGCATGTGTGGGTGTGTGTGTGATACCGATGAAGGCTTTCTTGCTATGCTGAGACCTGTCGTCACCCCACCATCACCTCAAGAAGCTCTGTAACTTACCAACATTGACCCCCAAGCTGCACCCTTTCCCCCCCTCAGTTTTTCGCAGTTCAGTTGGGGTGCAATTGACAGTGAGCATGCATGCACTTGGAGGGCTTTGTGGTGGTCATTCATGGTCCCCTTTGTAACCTGGTTTTTAAAACTGTCCTCCGGGCCCTGTCTCAAAAAACCTTGAGGCTGGATCCACCCGTCTGGCAACCTCTCTGGTGGTTGGAGAATAACCATTGACACTAGGGGGCAGCCACATGGCATTCTTCCCTTCACTCAGTAATACTGCCCCATGTATGCAAACCATAAGTCTTTTATACTCTCCCATGCACCAAGTCTGTTTCGATCACTCTTGTTCCCTCGAAGTCTCCCTTTATGCATTCTCTCTTTTGATCGCCTACTCTTTCTTTGGCTATGACACATTTCCTTACACAATTCTCCCTCTCTCTCTCCCTCTCACCATCTCTCTCTCCCTCTCACCATCTCCCTCCCTGTACCCTTCTCTCTTCTTCTCCCCCTCTCCCTTTCCCTCTCTCGCTCTCTCTCTCCCTCTCCCTCGCCCTCTGCCTCCCACTTCCCCACCCTCCCTCTTCCCCTCCTCCTCTCCCTCTCCCTTTCCATTTCCCTCTCTCTCTTCCTCTCCCTCCCCTCTCCCTCTCCCTTTCCCTTTCCCTCTCTCTCTCTCTCTCCCTCGCCCTCTCCCTCCCCGTACCCTCTCTTCTTCTCCCCCTCTCCCTCTCCCTAGCCCTCTCCCTCGCCCTCTGCCTCCCACTTCCCCACCCTCCCTCTCCCTTTTCCCCTCTCCCTCTCCCTTTCCCTTTCCCCCTTTCTCTCTCTCTCTCTCTCCCTCGCCCTCTCCCTCACCCTCTGCCTCCCACTTCCCCACCCTCCCTCTCCCTCTTGCCCTCCTCCTCTCCCTTTCCCTTTCCCTCTCTCTCTCCCTCCCCCTCCCCCTCTCCCTCCACCTCCTCCTTTACCCCTCTCTCTCCTTCTCCCTCTCCCTCCCCGTACCCTACTCTCTTCTTCTCCCCCTCTCCCTATTCCCCTCCACCTCTCCCTCTCCCTTTCCCTCTCTCTCTCTCTCTCTCCCTCGCCCTCTCCCTCACCCTCTGCCTCCCACTTCCCCACCCTCCCTCTCCCTCTTCCCCTCCTCCTCTCCCTCTCCCGTTCCCTTTCCCTCTCTCTCTTCCTCTCCCTTTCCATTTCCCTCTCTTTCTCTCTCTCTCCCTCGCCCTCTGCCTCCCACTTCCCCACCCTCCCTCTCCCTCTTCATCTCCCTCCCCCTCCCCCTTTCCTCCTCTGTCTCCTTCTCCCTCCCCCTCTCCCTCTCCCCCTTCTCACTGTCTCTGGGTTTCTCTGTTGCCTTTCTCAACCTTTGGATATCGTGTGCACTGCTTCCTCATAGAGTTTCACCCAGGCTCTCTTTCCCATTGTGCTTGTTTTTTGTTCATGTGCCTTTTCTTTTCTCGATTCCTTCACTCTATATATGGGAATCAGGCGCACACTCGTTCACTTAGGGGACAAGTCGTTTTTTTTCTTGTTTCTTTATTCTGAAATGAATGGTCTATGGCCGGGATACGCTTTTAGTGCTTTTAATGCTGACACCTGCTGTTGAAGACTTGGGGATACCACACCAGGTCGATGTGGTGAAGTCAATGGCCCTCATTATGAGTTTGCCGGTATCCTGGTGGTATATCTTCCAGAATACCGGCACATGGCAATACCGTTACCTGCACTCAGTCCAGTGATATTACTGGCAGATTATGAGTGCCGGTGACGGTGGGAAATCCCCATTCTATCATTGAACTCCATGGGAGGAATTGCTGGTATTATCGGAGCAGGTAATGCCGGCGAGTTTTGCTAGTAAGGTGCTAGCATTACCTCCATCTCTTAGCTGAGGGTAATTACTGCCACCTCACCGGCAAACTTGTAGTTGGCCAGTGAGGAAACGTTCCAGTATACAGTAATACCGGCAGACTAATTCTGCACCGGCCAAGTCATAATGAGGGCCAATGTGGTCACTTTGTTACACACACCCAAGCCGGCAATATGATTCTCCAACCGCAATGCAAGTAGCACAATTGCTGGAGCCGTTCAGCTGAGTCACCACCGCACACTTGGTAGCCATGGTGCTGCCAGGTGTACAATAGTTCAAAGAGGGTATTTTAAAGTCCAAAAAACACATAAAGACTTTACCTACTACTTGCTCTGATAATAAAGTCCCATTATTCTACTCCCTTATCAACCTGGTACTCTTACTCACTTAGCCTCAATCTTTTGCAAAGGCACCCTACCCAGGTACTGCCTCAGTCACCTGTATTGCTTATTTTCTACATCAAAATGTTCAAAATGGCACCCCAGTATTAAACAAGATACCAGCAAATAAGCTTTGTAAAGGTTGCTCAGGGGTCAGCTGCCCTTTATTCAGTTATTGGCCCATAGCCTCTGTTCCTTCCCATCATGTTTGCAAATGGCGACTAGCAAGCTGTGACATTCCGCGCCTAGGACTCATTCGATGACGTTGTCTTTGAGCAGAGCAACAATGAGTTCACTTGGTTCTTGTCTGGGAGTAAGGGGATGTCCCTGGCCTTGTGCTGTGCTCTGTTGTTCACTTTGTTGTGCATGCACCTTTCGTTGTCTCATTGAGAAAGCCATGCACGTTGCTACTGCGCTGCTGCATGCCTCGTTGTGTACAGACAGTACTTGGTCCTTCCTTCCTGCACGGGTCTAGATTAATCTTCATGCCTCGCTGGTGGCCCTAGCCGTGCTTGGGGAAGCACACATCTTCCGTATTTCTAGCATCCTGTAAACTCCGTCTAGAAGTAGGCCCCCCTGCAGAGTGATCTCCCGGCTGTGCTCATGTTTGTGGCGCACATCCGTCGCACCCTATTTTGCTGTACTATGAAATAAGGGCCTAGCTCGAGCTGGAATCGGATAATAACCAATCCTCGACTAGTTGGAACATGCAGTGCGGTTTCTTTCCTTTCCGTCTTTCTGAGCTGATGTCAGTTTTGACCCGTGCGACAGAGTTGATGCTCTTCCTCCTGTAGACGTTCCCAAAGTGGGCCTGTTTGTCACACAATATCCGTTTTTGTCACCTGCTGGGCAAACATTGTTGTTGGCCATGTAGCTGGAGTCGCCACATCTGTCGCTGTCAGCTATTGCCGTTGATGTTGTCGTGTTTTTGACGCGCGTGGGTTTTAGTTTTCCACTGGTGTTGCCAATGCATTTAGCTATATGGACAATGTTGCTGGCTGCCATCTTTCTTGGCGACGTCATGAATGTACTTGTCCATTATGATTGCTTCTTTATGAGTGTGATTCAAGCTTAGCCATTGTGTTTCTTTAATCCTATTTTTGCAGTCGCTGGGTGTTGTAGCGTGGGTTTTAGTTTTCCACTGGTGTTGCCAATGCATTTAGCTATATGGACAATGTTGTTGGCTGCCCTCTTTCTTGGTGACCTCATGAATGTACTTGTCCATTATGATTGCTTCTTTATGAGTGTGATTCGAGCTTAGCCATCGTGTTTCTTTAATCCTATTTTTGCAGTCGCTGGGTGTTGTAGCGTGGGTTTTAGTTTTCCACTGGTGTTGCCAATGCATTTAGCTATATGGACAATGTTGTTGGCTGCCCTCTTTCTTGGTGACCTCATGAATGTACTTGTCCATTATGATTGCTTCTTTATGAGTGTGATTCAAGCTTAGCCATTGTGTTTCTTTAATCCTATTTTTGCAGTCGCTGGGTGTTGTAGCGTGGGTTTTAGTTTTCCACTGGTGTTGCCAATGCATTTAGCTATATGGACAATGTTGTTGGCTGCCCTCTTTCTTGGTGACCTCATGAATGTACTTGTCCATTATGATTGCTTCTTTATGAGTGTGATTCAAGCTTAGCCATTGTGTTTCTTTAATCCTATTTTTGCAGTCGCTGGGTGTTGTAGCGTGGGTTTTAGTTTTCCACTGGTGTTGCCAATGCATTTAGCTATATGGACAATGTTGTTGGCTGCCCTCTTTCTTGGTGACCTCATGAATGTACTTGTCCATTATGATTGCTTCTTTATGAGTGTGATTCAAGCTTAGCCATTGTGTTTCTTTAATCCTATTTTTGCAGTCGCTGGGTGTTGTAGCGTGGGTTTTAGTTTTCCACTGGTGTTGCCAATGCATTTAGCTATATGGACAATGTTGTTGGCTGCCCTCTTTCTTGGTGACCTCATGAATGTACTTGTCCATTATGATTGCTTCTTTATGAGTGTGATTCAAGCTTAGCCATCGTGTTTCTTTAATCCTATTTTTGCAGTCGCTGGGTGTTGTAGCGTGGGTTTTAGTTTTCCACTGGTGTTGCCAATGCATTTAGCTATATGGACAATGTTGTTGGCTGCCCTCTTTCTTGGTGACCTCATGAATGTACTTGTCCATTATGATTGCTTCTTTATGAGTGTGATTCAAGCTTAGCCATTGTGTTTCTTTAATCCTATTTTTGCAGTCGCTGGGTGTTGTAGCGTGGGTTTTAGTTTTCCACTGGTGTTGCCAATGCATTTAGCTATATGGACAATGTTGTTGGCTGCCCTCTTTCTTGGTGACCTCATGAATGTACTTGTCCATTATGATTGCTTCTTTATGAGTGTGATTCAAGCTTAGCCATTGTGTTTCTTTAATCCTATTTTTGCAGTCGCTGGGTGTTGTAGCGTGGGTTTTAGTTTTCCACTGGTGTTGCCAATGCATTTAGCTATATGGACAATGTTGTTGGCTGCCCTCTTTCTTGGTGACCTCATGAATGTACTTGTCCATTATGATTGCTTCTTTATGAGTGTGATTCAAGCTTAGCCATTGTGTTTCTTTAATCCTATTTTTGCAGTCGCTGGGTGTTGTAGCGTGGGTTTTAGTTTTCCACTGGTGTTGCCAATGCATTTAGCTATATGGACAATGTTGTTGGCTGCCCTCTTTCTTGGTGACCTCATGAATGTACTTGTCCATTATGATTGCTTCTTTATGAGTGTGATTCAAGCTTAGCCATCGTGTTTCTTTAATCCTATTTTTGCAGTCGCTGGGTGTTGTAGCATGGGTTTTAGTTTTCCACTGGTGTTGCCAATGCATTTAGCTATATGGACAATGTTGTTGGCTGCCCTCTTTCTTGGCGACGCCATGAATGTACTTGTCCATTATGATTGCTTCTTTCTGAGTGTGATTCAAGCTTAGCCATTGTGTTTCTTTAATCCTATTTTTGCAGTCGCTGGGTGTTGTAGCGTGGGTTTTAGTTTTCCACTGGTGTTGCCAATGCATTTAGCTATATGGACAATGTTGTTGGCTGCCCTCTTTCTTGGTGACCTCATGAATGTACTTGTCCATTATGATTGCTTCTTTATGAGTGTGATTCAAGCTTAGCCATCGTGTTTCTTTAATCCTATTTTTGCAGTCGCTGGGTGTTGTAGCGTGGGTTTTAGTTTTCCACTGGTGTTGCCAATGCATTTAGCTATATGGACAATGTTGTTGGCTGCCCTCTTTCTTGGTGACCTCATGAATGTACTTGTCCATTATGATTGCTTCTTTATGAGTGTGATTCGAGCTTAGCCATTGTGTTTCTTTAATCCTATTTTTGCAGTCGCTGGGTGTTGTAGCGTGGGTTTTAGTTTTCCACTGGTTTTGCCAATGCATTTAGCTATATGGACACTGTTGTTGGCTGCCCTCTTTCTTGGCGACGTCATGAATGTACTTGTCCATTATGATTGCTTCTTTCTGAGTGCGATTCGAGCTTAGCCATCGTGTTTCTTTAATCCTATTTTTGCAGTCGCTGGGTGTTGTAGCGTGGGTTTTAGTTTTCCACTGGTGTTGCCAATGCATTTAGCTATATGGACAATGTTGTTGGCTGCCCTCTTTCTTGGCGACGCCATGAATGTACTTGTCCATTATGATTGCTTCTTTCTGAGTGTGATTCGAGCTTAGCCATCGTGTTTCTTTAATCCTATTTTTGCGGGGCACTGTGAGTTGGTCTCTGACAGGCTGCTTGCTCATAACGTCAAATTGGCATTTGCTCTCTAGCTCCCGTAGGAAGTCCACAAAGTGGTCAGTCTATTTCTGGGGGCTTTGGAGTCTTGTGGGGAATCCGTGTCTTTCTAGGACAACATTTTCTTTGGCAACTGCCTCTTTTTTCCATCTCCTCGTGGGCTGGTCTATAGGTTTTTCTGTCTTCCGCGCCTTGGCTGTGAGTAGCTGCATGAAGATTCTCGGCCCCTCCGTGCTCGGTGTGTTAAGCGCTCCCTGTAGCCCAAACTCTGACTGATGTAAGGCACCCTTCAAGACCAAGATCTCGCGGGCCATATATACAATGCACTCGTACACTTTCTACTAGTACTGCCTACTATCAGTCCTTGCGTCGACACTCCCATAAAAAAGAACCAGGCAACTACCCCACCAGATGTAGTCCAGACAGCATCCATTTTGGTTGTGGGCAGAATCGAAAGTTCCCCCATGGATGGTCGACTGTCTGGACTACATCGTATGGTCCAGTTGCCTGGTTTTTGCATGAATTGCCCAGCATGCTCTTGGTCGTGCAGATTGCCCTTGGGCTTGGAGGGGGCAGTGTCACCACTGTGGGGGTAATGAAATATGCCCACAATGAATAGGAGCGACTCACTTGAAATAAAACATGTATTTTCTGTTGTTCAAGTGGACTTGTGTTGCAGGAAAGCAGAGATCTGCAGGTCAGGCCATTGGCTCTCTTCCCACTTGGCCCCGATGCGGTCTCAGTCTTGTGCTATGGGGGGGAAGGGATGCTGAAGCTACACCGACAAGGGTGCAGCATCGGTGGGGAATATAGACTCCTGGATATACCCTGGGCAAGGGAAGGGACTCTTTCGCTTGGGGGTCGAGAACCTCTACTTATCCCGATAAAAGGACGTGCACTGGTAGTCCGGCGACGGAATCCTTCTGCTTATACCCAGCTCAAAGGGAGTGACCCGAGTGTTGGGGTTAAAATCCGTCCTTTTGTGATCCCCCAGGAAAGAGGGAGGTAATTCCGGCACCTTACTGGCAAACATCACCGGTTTTACTGGCACTGCCACTACCGGTGCTGGTAATACTGGCCAATCCCCCTGTGGAGTCCAATGGGACATCTTGGAATGGGCATTTACCACTGTCACCGGCACTCATAATCCGCCCGTAATGCCGCCGAACTGAGTGCCGGTAGCGGTATTACTGTGAAGGGAGGCATAATGTGTTTTCATATGTTTTGGTTGTGTGTTGTGCTCTTTTCCCTGTTCCCTCCACGGTTCAAGTGATGGCTGCTGTTGAGGTTAGCATGTTGTAGATGGTGGGTCTGTGTGCTGCAGTCATTGGGATGCTGTCTTCGGGGTGAGTCCTTTGTTTAACCATTGGAGAGAGTCTCATCACGCCATCCTTCAACCCCACCACGCCATCTCACCATTCCATCCAACCACTCTGCAGTACCCCCCACCTTGCCACCCCACTACTCTACCCTGATACCATTCATTGGCTTGGTTGTTGCAAATGGTTACTGTCATCAATGGGAAAGTTATTTACACTTTGCTGTCAGAAAGCAGCATTATAAAAAGTGGCCTATAAAAATTGTACAAATAATAAAATGTAGGACTAAGGGCCACCGGTAATTATTTTTTACCAGAGCCCAGAAAAGGGTAATAACCGGGTCATGCCGACCTCGTCGGACCCGGTAATTGCCCTTTTTCTGGGCTCCAGTAAAACTTCATCCCCATTCCCATTTGAGCCCCAATAGTACTCAATGGGAATGGGGAGGATACTAACAATGGGCCTGTTAATGACGGGCCCGTTGTTAGCATCCTGGTCTGCTAGCGGGTCCCGCTAAGGACGGCTGGTCAGACCAGGCGTTCCTAAACGGGATCCGCTGCAGACCTCGTAATAGGACGGCCCAGAATAAACGGTGCCGGTCCCTTAGCAGCACCGTTCATTCCGTGGCCGCCTGGGTCGTAATGAGGCCCTAAGAGTCTTCTTTGCACAGCTACGCACGCCGAAATCTATTGGAACTGAAATTAATCATATTGATTTTAGGGATGACGCAGATTCAAAGGAAATCGTTGTCAGGCCGTTAAAAAAGAACAACATGGCAAACATGTATTTTTCAGTGTGGGGTTCGCAGGAGTTGTGATTACATCATGTATGCATAATCACACAAAGAAAAGAACATTTAATTAAAGGACTTATATAAATCACATTCGCCTTGGAAGGGGGGTCATTGAGTTTACAGAAAATCAAGAAAATATAACATTAGTAGTACTTAACCAGGACTGATGCTCCTCAATATCAAACATGCTATTTTGTTGAGTTGGTAGACTCCTCTTGAGTGTAGTTTCCTTTAAAAAATGTAATACCACCTGTATGCACGCATGCGCCAGTAGCAATGGGTGATGGATGTCCCTTGCAGTCACTGGGCCTCATTACGACTGAGGCGGAACGGGTTAACGGGCTCCACTAAAGGAGGCGGACCCGTTAAACCCGTTCCGCCTCATTACAAGCTCCCTTCGCGGGACCCGGTAAGTAACGCCTGGTCAAACCAGGCGTCCTTACTGGGTCACGCGAGGGGAAGAGGGAGCAAACAACAGGCCGCTCATAATTGGTCCGTTGTTTGCTCCCTCTCCCATTCCCATTGAACCCTGTGGGGGCTCAAATGGGAATAGGGAAGGTCTGGGCCCGGGTTCCTGGAGGGAGGAATTACCGGGCCCTGCGAACTCGGAATGGCCCGGTAATTCCCCATTCAGGGAACCCGGACCCGGACTCGATTTTGGCGGCAGCCATGCCACCAATAGCAGCATGGCTACCGCCAAAGTCGTAATGAGGCCCACTGACTTGCCTCCCCAGAGGTCTACATTCATGGAGAGGACTTGTAGCTGTTACATTAAGCACAATGATTAACGATAGAAGGTTGTCAAGGAAAAACAATGTTCACTGGTTACCTTTCCCGTGCCCCGCACAGACCTGCACAAAAGATGGGAGGGGCGACGCTTTGCAGTTCCAGTTGAGGGAGAACAATTCCATGCTTTCCTGTCCCCCTAAAATGTTGCCTATGTTCATTGTCCATACGGTGCTTAGGGGAAGAGACGGCACATGCAGCGCTGGCCTAAGAGATGCCAAAATGGTGGGAGCTCCCCGTTATTCATCTGTGAGTTCTGCTCACCTGGCATGCACAAACACCTCAAAGGACATGCTGGGAACTGAAGCCATTTGCATGTCCTCAAGAAAGGGCATACACTGACAGTGTCAGCCACTCAAGCCATATGTGTGCTTTACTCAAACGTCGGTACATGTGGGCAAATGATTGTTAGGACTAAGGAAAGCCAACGCAGAGGAACAAAGACTGACATTTTGCGAAGGGATTTATCGCATGTGAAGTAACGATTCACTTGAACCGACCACTCAAGTTAACCACATTAGTACTATATCAGCCCTGATTTGAAAAGGACACTTGCAGTGTCGAAACACGTGTCTCACAAAGGGCATAAGGATAAAAATTCACAAAGGGCAAAAGGATAAAAATGTGGGACATCCCACTAATAAATTGATAACTTCACACTACCTACAATGTGTGGTGCAGGTTTCTTTTTCTGAGGACAACTCTCCCTTTTCTCTCTACATAAGAGGTTGGGGCTTGACCTCTTGTCCTTACATACTTGCGACACCAGAGAAATCCATAATTATCCAGGGCGCAAAGCCTAGTCAAGTTGGCACACCCAGCAACCCCATCCTCAAATCACTACAAATGATTGGTAGACTTTGAAACCTTTTGAGAGCTGTTAGGTAAGAGATGATGCAGTCCAACTGGTGTGGGACTATACAAGATTTATCTCTTGGTATTAGGTAACCCACCTTTTAATATAGGCATGTACTACACAAGTTGGTAGTGTGAATGAGCAGCCAGGCCTATTTTATGAGGGGTAATGTGAGCTGTAGAGCTGTACAATGAAATCAGTAAATACAGGTATCCAAGTAAACACTTAAAGTTATAGTATACATATTTATATATACACAAAGATATTTAAATCATTCTTTAAAAAGCAGCAACTAATAGTAACATTAATCCCATTTTGGGATTCAATTCAAAAAGTGAACAATAAAGCAGGTGAGTAATTATTTCATCTGTTATACATTTGCCAGCAGCATCGGTGACCTCATCTGAGGTCAGTAATAACACTTATTTTGTAAACCTTTGCAGTATTGAGTTATAAGGGAGGGAAAGTTTATGGTTAGATCAGAACATACTGATATTGTACAAAAACCGTTATATTCTGTCAGAGGGATGCAGGCAGTCTTTTATCCCAACAATAATAGTGTTCAACAATTAAACCCTGTAAGGGAACAAGCACTGCCAAAGCCAATGGGTTCAGAAGGGGGCCTTTTGTGAGCCAGGACAGCCAAAGTCAAGGGCCTTGTTCAAAGTTCTGATGCTCAGTCTTCTTAGAAAATGTAAAATAGTCAGTAGTTCAGTATAAAATCACAGAAGCTCCAGAGGAGCCACCTTGAAGAAGCACAATCTGGGAGGCCAGTGCAAGTGAGTTGAGGTCAACTCGAAAGAGGGTAATTTAGCACTCCCCAAGGTAGGAAGTATCACAAATGACAAAAGGTTGATGTGCCGCAAGCTCCAAAGTACCTGTGAACTGAACAATGTGTTCCCGCTGGATGCCTTCTGGATGCCTGTGCAGCAGACCCTTGTTCCTGGTCCTTGGTCGTGGTGACGAAAGGGTGGATGTCTGGCGGGCTTCTGTGCCAACACTCGAGAGAGGGGCTCTGCAGCAATGGATTCTCCTTGACTCAGCTGCCTTTTGTGGTTTTGGCACCTTTTTCTCAGTGCCAAAGAAGAATTAACAGCTCTGGTTAGAAGTTACTTGATCCCTCGGTCCTGAACTCTGGTGAGGGGACACTGGATGAATATTTCCTGCTTTTGTAGGGTCCTCTGGATGCCCACAAAGCTTTGTCTGGATTCACACGTCAGAAGACAATGCACTCAATGATGGTCAGGGGTCCCTGGGTATTGGGATTCTGCAGCCTTGGAAACTCACAGCAAGTTGGGGGCTGTGCCAAAATGGAGTTTGTCTTGACGCTAGTTGGTCCCACTAGCCTAAGGGAGGAAGTAATGCTGTGAGGGTCTTCCTAGTCAAAACAAAAACAGGGTCAGCACATCTGTAGGGCTTCACTGGGTACTTCGCGGTCCAGGGGGGTGCTGCTGGCATCTCTTCACATTTTCGTCATTGGATATTGTCCTTCAGTGGTCGACTCTGCCACTAGTCCCAAGAAACTTGCCTTTTAAGCATGTTTCCATTCATTCACAGCCCTAGGCTGTCTATCACCTGCAGGGTGGCTGTCCTCTAGGACAGCCTGCTGGCCAATCAGAACTGGCTTCACTCAGGCACACCTAGAGACAAAGAACAGGGAAGTTTTGTGACCCTCCCTTACTTCCTGCCTCTCCAGACATCCTGGAGCCTGGGCGGGCTTCAGGGCTGAAGCCCACCAACGGCAAAGGACTCAAACCTGATTCAAACAACAGAGTAATAGCCCAGAAGAAACTAACTGACAAGAAATTACAAAAAAAGAAGACAGGGGCCATTTTGGGAACATGGTCATCCTTGGTTGCTGTCCCGCAGCTGAGGATTCAGACTTCAGATACATGGCACATGGTAGTAAAAAAGAAGCCACTGCCCCCAGCCATTTAAGTGAGTTAGTATAACAGAATGTTACATGAGGAGTGGGAGAAAGGACTTACTTTGTAACCCCCCAAACCCCAGCACTCCACATAGGGTGGTGTGTGCTGGACCCACAAAGGAACAGATAAGTAAGACAGGGTTCATCTTACTATTCTTGGAAACAGTAGTTCACCCAATAGAATGTAGTTTAACATTAAGAGAAGTCCAAGGGACTGCACAAAGGGTGCTGTGTGTCACAATGCAACAAGCAGACTGTGGAGTTTACCAGACTCCATAACACAGTAAGAAACACCAAAAACCTTGTCAGGAAAACCACATGCGAGAAAAGTCCCACTCACTCAGGAGTTAAAATTTAAAAGCCCTAAGTCCAGAAAAAGAGCTAGGAGGTCTCTAAGGTTAAAGGGCATTGGCACAGAAATGAAAATTCGCCTTAACAAGCACAAGACATTATGAATATCTGAGACGACAGTCTCTGAAATAGAGTTTTATAATTTGAAACAAGAAAGACAGACATCATCATTGATCTTGCTGGTCATGTAATTTTTGCGCTCTGTTTTTTTTCTGTTTATAAAGTAGTGAAAAGATTCTTACTGATTGAGACTTAAAATTCTTCAGCCCGTGCGAGTGGTTTGACCGCCCATAACGTCTGTTTATTTTTATCCTCGGCTCTGTAGAATCGTCTTGTTCCGAGCACCCCCATTTTGTTAATGAATATATTGAACTATCTTCTATTATTGATGAATAAAATGTAAGGAGAGCAGGCAGCCCTGCAGGTAAGGGGTGTATTGGCCACTTTTACTCCCTAAAAAATAAGCAAATTCTGCCAAAAAAATAAGATAGGGAGTAAAAATACTCCCAACCAAAAACAGGAAATGGACATGTAGAACCTTGTGCCCCCACTTTTACCCACACATCTCCATGGATATGTTTGGACCAGCAGTTCACGTAGCACCAGAGTAAGAAACTGCTATTAGTGCCTGATCAGAAGAAGTAAACATGTATCTTTCAATGTGCATGAATAACTTGATGCAAAGAAATTATTATTACAAAAACATGTCCTTTTTCCAGTTAAAACCTATTTTTACCTGCTTACAAAATTCTCCCATTGGGAATTGGACTTATATTCTTACTCCCTAAAAACTCATTTTACTCCCAACTTTAAAAAATAGGGAGTAAAATACTCCCAGCCCCAAATCTTATCTGGAGCACTGAGAGCAGGGACTTGACCCCGCCTCCCTTGCGCCTTATTTGCATCCCCCTGCCAAGGGCTCTCATTAACCCAAGAGGGAATGGAAGCCAATGATATACTCCAGAAAGGAAATGCTCTGGCGGTTCTGGGCCCGGAAGAGCTCTCTTTACATCAGAACAACTGAGGTACTGACCGTGCTGGACACTGACGCCCTGAGTATGACCCGACGTTTGGCTACTGGCTGAACGCGTGACTCCATTTCACTACGCCTTTGCTTTCACCTCTGACGTGTGTACACCGCCCTCTTGAGTTGGTTCACTGATGCACTTAACGCAGCGAGCCTGGCCTTCTTGTGCCCCTTTTACTTTCTATTCTTAGACACAGTATGTCAATGCCAGGCTTGTAAGGCCCCTGTTTGATCTGGGCGTCAAGGCAATGCTTTGGGCCAAGAGCAGCTACAGATTCAGGAAAGGCAACCAATGTTGGCCTGCGTCAGTAGCTCTTGGCGGGCCGAACTACATTCCCCGGCCCTCTTGGGAAAGTTGAGAGCGTGCAGTGTCTGGATTAAGGGCAATGTGGAGGTGTGAGCAGGCCGCAAAAGGGCACGGTTGTTAAGATAGACAGCTTTCCAAGTTTCACATGGAACAGCATGCTATTCCCGCCCTTTTGTTGTCCCTGGGGTCAGACATTTTCCGTCATGTGTGCTCTCTTGTTTTACCAACGCCGGCTCACTCAGTAGCCGGAGGAGAAGCAGGGGCGGAACCAGTGGTCGAAGTGTACGAAACGAAGTAGTGGAACTATGTTCCCTGCTGGCCTGCACCAACTCCACACAAACTCCATCACCACGCCCCCTCCTACACACATTACAAACCCCCAAACACATGCACCTGAACATTCAGTGAAGTGCACTAAAAGTGCAAGTTTCAACTTCTTCCTACACTTTTATTTTAAAACAAAACCATTATGAAACGATTTCTTTTTACAATAAAAGTATAGCAACAGTAAAACTTATTTTAAAAAAGGAGAGGAGCACCGCTCCCGCTCACTTCAAACACTAGGCGGAACAGTTGTGGGACGCCAAGCTCCTTTGTGTGTAACGGTTTAAAGTGTGTTATCGCGTTACAGTGCCTGTGTATTGAGATGTGCCATACTTGGCCTTGCATTTTAAGGGTCTGCATGAGCTCTAGGACTGAGTTCCACCCACTCAGCCCACCGCAGGCTAGGGCTGGCTACTGTATACCTCTATCAGCCCAGTTATAGTGCAGCAGTGGTTCACAAACTTGTAAAATTAGTCCCCTTGACTAAAAATAATATTGGCTGGGTCCCCCCAAACGGCACAACTGCTTATATTTTCTATTAAAAACGAGTTACCCATCTCCCTTTTACAGTGCTTTAAGTGGGCTGAGGCCAGCCGGGGCCAGGTCCCACCGCAACTTTGGCGGACACATTAACCTGTCGCAGCCGCGACAGGAGATGCGCCCGCATTAAGTCAGGCAAACTGACAGAAGTGCCGGCCAGCCAGAGCGTTGTTGTAACTGGCCAGCACTTCTGTCAGTAACTGTAATTTCCTCTGTTGACCCCTCGCGCGAGTGGGTCAACAGAGGAAGTTACAGTCCCTTTGTTTCCCCAGGCCGCCGAGTTGTCTTTGACCCTCGCCGAACCTGGGGCCTCTGTGCTGGTTTCTGTGTTTATAAATGATTACTTGAAAAGTAAACAATTCAAGCCATCTTTCATAAAACTTTGCAAACGGACAAAGACGCTTTGTCCCTTGGCAAAGTTTTATAAAAGATGACTTGAATTCTGTACTTTTCAAGCCATCTTTTATAAACACTGAAATGTTTAAAAAAGATAGCTTGAAGAGTACGTAAACCATAAGGTTCGCACACAAATATATACATTTTATATATTGGTGTGCGTACCTTACTATGGTTTGTGTACTTTTCAAGCAATATTTTATGAACATAGAAATATGTTACAGATTTATGTTTATAAAAGATGGCTTGCATAGCACAGAAACCATAGTAATGTACGCATACAAATATATAAATGCTTACATGACTTTATATATTTGCGTACCTTCCTATGGTTTGTGTGCTTTTTTAGGCCAGGCCCACACCACAAGCCACGCCCCCAAAGAGCACCTCCCTCGATTTCTTACCCCACTTAACACCCTGCCCTTTTGAAAGAGTCTTGTGCCCATCCCATCCCCCACACACGTCAGCCCTCGGACAGCATCCGGGTCCCCCAAGAGCTCAAGACCCACCCACATCTGAAGACAAATAGTACAGCCTGTCTTCCCGCCGGAGTGTGGTCTGCACTGTAGCCTTTCTTCAGCTCCCTGCAGTGCTCGTCGTCGTTTTGGGACGTCTATAGCAAAAGGGACACAGCGTTTGCTTTTCTAAAAGTGTGCTACTGTGTGTCCCAGGAGCGAGGAAAGTGGAAGCGATGGCAGACATTTTCAACGCAGATGTATCTTGACCATGGAAAAGAATATGGAAGTAGTCAGTGATGAAAATGGAAAACATTTAAAGGGGGATCTCACAAGGGCCGGGATGGGGGCAGAGTTTGGAGGAGGGGGCGG
Source organism: Ambystoma mexicanum (assembly GCF_040938575.1). Lineage (NCBI taxonomy): Eukaryota > Metazoa > Chordata > Amphibia > Caudata > Ambystomatidae > Ambystoma > Ambystoma mexicanum. The sequence goes on from NC_090924.1 coordinate 405,351,255, forward strand.
AGCTCTGAGGGGGCGGAGCTGGCAGTTGACTTCTTCTCTAATGAAATGTTCAAAATAATAGTTTTAAAATGGTGCAGTTTCTTTCATGCTGCTTCTTTCCAAATTCCACACTGTACATCAATTCCACTTTAAATAACTTCTATGGCAGCGGTCCACCCAAAATACAGTGTTTTATCTTTCGTTAAGGGATCCATAGACACGCTCTGCAGTAGAAAGCTACCGCGGTATCTCAGCTGCTTGAGAGACTGTTGTTGAGATGTTATTTATTAAAAACTGGTTGTTAATCGTATGACTTTTTTCAATTCATGGTAAAAATAACAAGTGCTATAAAATGTGTTTGACCAGCAGATGCGCTGGGCTGGTCGCTTGCTTATGTTCAGGGCGGAGGTAAGGGTTTTTGTGCCCCCGTAGTGAAAATCAAAAGTTATCACCTGTGATCCCATTGTTTAATTTCCTAATAATTAGCAGTTCTTTGTGATTAAAGCAGTTTAACAATCGTATAACATCTTTAGAAATATAACCTGTGATAAAACACAAAGGATGGGGCACCAAAAGTACATGGTATTTGTCTGGTAGTCCGACAGAAAAAGAAACACATTTCAAAGAAAACTAGTGAATGTAAGTTTAAGCAGCATTTTTCAGTTTGGACATAGCTTTTTTTTTTCTGTGAAAGTGTATGGTGCACATTTGGAAAACAAGAGTGTGGCGGCCCCCACCCCAGTGATAACCACGGCCCATTGACTCCCGTGGTGTCCCTTTCAGGCCAGAAGAAAGAAAACAGACAGAGCAAATACAGTCTGACTGCTGGGGTAGGAAGAACAGAGCAGATTAGATCACTCCGTGGGGGCACGGTAAAGCCTTGTGAGGATTGAGGTAGGCCGGGTCTGAGATCCGGACAGACACCTGATGCCGGGTCTCGAACCCGGCAAGAGCCGGCCCAGTGACCAGCGCTGGAAGTAATAGTGGTGGATATGAAATGACATAAGTGAAAGCACATGCCAGGGGTGCGGAGGATTCCAGGATAGGTGGATTCCCCGCGTCGGGCCTTTTCCTGTGCCTGATTTGTCCCTGTAATGGGCTGGGGAGGATCAGCCAGTTCCTGGCCACGGGTATGTTCCTGGGGACACTCCTTAAACAATCCCTGGCCTCCCACCCCCAAAAAGACTCCGGCTGCTTGGGGTGCAGAGAGCCCTTCACAGAAGAGATACGATTCGTCTGGGGAGAGAGGAAAGGCGCTCTACTATCTTTTTTAAAATGTGCTTATTTATTTATTTATTGCATTTGTTACACGCCCAAACCCAAGGGTATCACTGCGCTGGTTACTTTGTTACTTAGCTAGTTACAATCTTAGGGTTCTGGTTACATACATACATTCGGTTTGCGGTATAAATAACATAGTCAGACTTAGGGTTCCGGTTACATGCATACATTCTGTTTCAGACGAATAATAGCATTGACGGTTTTGGTAAAGATCTTAGTCGAATTTGTCAAAGAGCCAGGTTTTGACCAATTTCTTAAAAGCTTTGCAGAAAGAAAGAAGAAGCCTGCAGCTCTCTAGGAGCAGGACCGATAAAGGTCTCAGAAAGAAGTTCTGCAAGACAAGTCATGTACGAGCACTACTGCAACACTGGCAGCGTCCAAGCACAGCAGGCAAGAGAGCCAGTATGCTCAGAAGGTCTTGTTAGAGATGCTGTGGCTGGACATTGCTGAGTGTCCCAGGGCTTATTGGCCAGCCCAGTTGTTCTGGTATCAAAGGCAGATTGATTTATAATGTTATGTCTGGACTTTAGAACGCTAAGTAAGTTCTCAAAGTCGATTGTTGCCACACACAAATGGCTTATTCTGTCGACCCCACCTCACAAACAGGGGCATTACTAGGGGGCGGGGGCTGAGGGAGCCCAGGTTTTTGGTTGTAGCCCCAGATAGAAACTCACGGGCTACAACCAAAAGACTAGCTAGCCCCGAGTCCCGGCAGTCCTGACATTAGCCTAGCCCCAGATCTTTTCCAGACCTAGCAACACCGCTGCCCGCAAAGGATGTCTGCACAAACGAGGGGTGCTGTCAGGTTTCTTTGATGAAAGGAGCCTGCTAGGTCTGGAAAAGACCCGAGGCTAAGCTGATGTCAGAACTGTTGGGACTGGGGGCTAGCTAGTCTTTTGGCTGTAGCTCCTGAGATTCTATCCGGGGCTACAACCAAAAGATCAGGTGCTATAGCCCCCTTAGCCCCCCCCTAGCAACGCCTCTCTCTACAGGTGGCAACATATATCGCTAGGGGACCACTCTGGTGGTGATACAGTGCGGTGTACATTTCCTTTAACATAACACAACGTATATCACGCAAATGCAAGTATAAAATACAATTTAATTACTACATCATGGGCTTTACTAACTCCTTTTTCAAACCTCCAAATTTAAAGACTCTAGTAAACGGATCACCGCTAGGGATAGGGGCATAGATTTTGCCACTAGGCATCTCCGCCACAGATATATTCAATCTCCGCAAGTGACTCTGAGTGCACACATTTCTTAAATATCAATACCCGCCTAGGAAGTAAAGGCGGGCAGTAAATAATGAGGTGCTTTGGGGCCTCAAGCTCCGCAGAGTCGCTGCAGAACCTACAAATGCCCCACACCAATCAGGCCAGGATTCCGCCTCCTGGTCATCTCACCCGTCGGATATAGGTTCCATCGAAATCTACAAAATTCCAATCGTGTTAGGGGGCATGGGAAAAGAGGAAGATGTTCAGACTGCAAATTCCTCCTAGACAATCTTATTGGAATGATCCGCCTTTTAAGCTCAGTGCCTTCAGTTTGTGGATATGGCTACACATTGCAATGTCCAGTGCGGCATTCCTTTGTAAAATAGGCTGAATTATTTTCCGAAGTTGAAATGCTGTGGTCTTCAGCAAAAAGACAGCGGGACTTGCTCACTGCAGTGGACTGGGAAACCATCCCTGACAACATTCTTGGCTTTAGTATTGCATGGGCTAGAGTGCGAAGGAGATATAGTGTCACTTTATAGTGAATAACAGACAAGGGTCCATTTTGAAAGTCAGCAAATAATTGAACACAACATAAAACTGAACCGCAAAGCAAAGCAATGGTTTTGGATATAAAATGGCCGCATTATCTTCATGTCAGGCCCTATAGTTGTAGATTGGTAGTAAGATATGTATTACAATGTACATCTCAGTAGGAAAATGTCTACTGTTACTTATTAACAGCAATTTTAAAAACAACTGGAACACATCTGGTGCATGCATTTCCCCCATCTGTGTGTACGATGAGCCCCTTTCACAATCCTAGAAGCTATAATGAGATGTTTCAGTGTTTCCAGATGTTGGGCACTCAGTCATTTGACCTCAGAATGAAGAAAGGTTGAGTGGTAACCATTGAAAGCCAAACTCCTTATAGACAGGATGCACACACATATCTGCAGCTTGCGCTCAATACACCGATCTGGCGTAAATACTAGGAATGTGTGTGGCTGCCTAATAAGCTGGATCCCTCTCTTCCTCGGAACACTGAAACCTCCTACACTGCCCCTTCCTGGTAGCGGCAACACACAGATCTGTCATTGGTCTCCATCTCTTTTCCAATGATGCCCAAATATTCCTTTGTGTCTCCCCCTGCCACTCCCCCTCAGTTGCCCCATCACATCCCCTGCTGCCTATCTGCTGCCTACTAGTGGGCAGGGCTGTGCTGTGCTGCATGATGCGTTACTGCTGTCCAGCTGAAGTGATCTTTCTCCTGGCCTCCAATGCCACACCATTAATCCGTTCTCATATATTCTCTCCCCTTGCCTGCCCAATCCTCTAAGGCTTGCCACCTAGGAGTTCTCTCTGGCAGTGTCCTGAAACTTTAGCAATCCCTCACTTCCACTGTCAATGCAGGCGTCCTAAAATCTGTCCTTAATCACCTTTCCCCCGCCAACACACTCATCGCCTCTCCGGTCCTCAGCAGGCTGGATCATTGCTCCAGGCTCCTCGTGGGACTCGCCCCCTCCTCCTATCCTCCTCTTCTAAACAAGGTATGGAGCTTTGCTACTCCATAACCTCTGCCACCGCCCTCCATCATCTCCCTTCTTCAGGCACCGCTGTTGCGCGGAGTGGCTCTCCATGCAAAATGACTACCCCCCTTTCAAATTCCTTCTTTTTTCCATATGACAGAACCCCCATTTCTTCACTAGCTGAATTTGATCTCACAGTACTCACCCACTGAACTCCACACTCTCCAGGCTTCACTTAAAATAATAATCCACCCTCCACAATCTGCTGCCCCCCCGCCCTCCGCTTTCATTCCTTCACTGCCTTTCTCCCGAGCACTGGAATTTCATTTCCTAACCTCAAACAGTAAGGACATCCCAACAGTAGCTGGCTTCACAATCACCCTTAGCAATCACCTTCTCGTCAATGAGGGAGCCCAAGAGTCGCATAGTGGTGCTATCAGCGCTTTAAGAGGGGTAAGAAATCGAGGGGGGCCCTCATTTGGAGGCATGGCGGTCAGGATGGGCATGGCCTGAAAAGTACAATAACCGGTTTATAGTCAAAATCTCGAAAACTAAATCTCGAAAAAAAAGCACGAATTTAAAATCTCGAAAAAAAAATATCAAATTTTTTTTCAATGCGTTTTTTTCAAAATGGGGGGGGTTCCCCCCAACCCCCCTTTTTTTCATTTTTTTTTATTTTACCCCTTTTTTTTACTTACCTGACCCCAAAAACATATATAAATAAATAAATAAAAAATTCGATAATTTTTTTTCGAGATTTTTGTTTCGTGCTTTTTGTCATTCGAGATTTTGTTTTCGGCCTTTTGACTGACCACCACAATAACCATAGTAAGGTACACAAATAAACATATATAAGTGGATGTAAGCATTTATATGTGTACTTTAATATGGTTTGTGTAATTCAAGATGGCTTGAAAAGTAGACAAACCATAGCAGGGTAGCCACACAAATATATAGCATTTAAATATTTGTGTATGTACCTTATGATTTGTATACTTTTCAAGCCATCTTTCTTAAACATTTAATGTTTATAAAAGATGGCTTGAAAAGTACACAGTTCAATCTGTCTTTTATAAAGCTTTGACTACGGACAGAGTCTGAGGCATCTTTGTCCATCGGCAAAGCTTTATAAAAGACGGCTTGAATTGTGTGCTTATAAAGCCACCTTTTATAAACAGGGAAATATGGCCCTGTGTCCCCAGGTTCCCTGAGGGTCAAAGATGCCTTGGTGACCTGGGGAGGGAGAAACACAAGGACACTCACTTTTGTGAGGTTATTAAAGAAACATAAAAACGCTGTTTTCAGCCTACTCGCATTCATTTTCCCATAGAGAAAAAGTACAGTTTTTGAACAGTGATAGGGCAAAAACCACCTTGGCAGATTTGGACCAACTAAGAAACAATTTGGGCACAAAGCATAGACTTAATTTCTTTGATTGGTTCAGGGTAAATCCATAAAGTAGTTTTTAAAATATTCAACAAAAACACGGGGGTGCCCACTTGTTCCTGAAAACCTTTATATATATCAGCCTTGCTGCTTTACAGCAGAGAGACTGGGAGGCTTTTCAGAAATAAAAACCTGCCTTTTTTTTATTTTGCTCAATGTGAGTGATTCCCACGGTAATAATATACTGCAAGAAGCCGCAAATTAAAGAACTCAAAATGCTATTTGGAGGATGAAAAAGGATGCCATGAAACATTGCAATGAAATTGACCATGACCTTACAGAGTCTAATAACGTTTTGGACACCAGAATAAGACTCAAACTCTTCAGTTTATGTAGTCACTTGCATGGGAAAAGTGATTGTTTTGAAGCATAGTGCTTAGATGGTCTGGCCATAGGCACATGCACTGTATAAATAGCAGTAGCAACAGCAATAGCAGTCGCATCAGGCTAGAGGTTGGAAGTGGGAAAGAAGACAGCATGTAGTGGATTTAGGGGTGGGTTGGGGAGCTAGTTATGGGTGGAAAGGCTTTGGTTTACAGGGTAAGACTACAGGAATCTCATGAGATTACAGCGGCAAAGCTGCAAGACGTGCTCAGAAAAAAATTTGCGTCACACAAAGCAATGAGTGATGGGGTAATGGGAGACGGTTATGGAGGGAAAAAGCAATTGAGTGGAGTGTGGGCACCTGGGAGAATGAAGGGGACACATGTTGAGTGCCTGTGAGGACATGGAAGACATTTTAATTCTAAGCAAATTTTCCCATTATCTCGGGAATCAGCTCTACCGCAGGAATTTCTGTTATTGGAAATGACTACTGTGAAATTATCTAAAAAATAAGGAGTTAAATAAAAGGTTTCACATCCGCAGTGCCACATCTACTGGGCAGTGGGCATTGGGTCTATTGTAACAAAGTGATGGTTTGATATTTCCAGGTGCCATGGTTAGTGGGCCCAAAAGAAAGATATTAGTGCAACACGCGCATAGGCCATGGCCAAAGGCCATAGCTAGTGAGACCTCAAGAAACTATGCAACTTGCTCGGCCATGGCCACTGGCCATGGGTGAAGGCAATTTTGAGCAATTCCACCTTATCTATCTGCCCCCTCTTTGCGCAGCGTATGACCACAGTGTTGACATTGCAGATGGCATCACTGATGACATTACAATTACATCATACGTGACATTACTGGTGAGATCAATAATTGCATGAAATGTGACATTACTGATTTAAAAAGTAACAATATTTTTGTTGACCTCTTTTGATACATATTTTATTTTATTACACTTAAACTAATAACATGGCATGGAACAACACACTGATACAGAAATATAATGTGCTTACATGTGGAGTATTCATTTGTTACTTATCAATGTATAAAGTTTAAAATAAAAATATGTTCCATTATACAAATGGTTTGAATTTCCTGTATTAGTAAACAATTACAATACTTCATTGCAGGTAAAGTACCTGATTCTGGTAAATCTATTTCAGGTATTTCAAACATAATATAATAAGCTTATGTAGTAGTAAATAAAATAAGAATAGGTGGAAACAAAAACATATTTAATAGTGTTATGAAAATAGTCTCTGTTCACATTTAAATTTACATGTCTTTGTACTGTAATAAAAGGTTTTATTAAAAATAATCACATACAAAAGAAAGTATGTGCGCGTGTGCATTATGATTATGTATCATCTAAGATTTCAAAGTTTGGTTAATATGCAAAAAAGATCAGTTAGAAAAGAAATGAAGATTAGAAAGTAAATATTTAATTATAGCGATAGCAATGGTATTACTAATTTACAGAAGTTAACTCTGTACATTTCCAGTTTTGCGTGTATGGCATAGAGCATGAAGAATGAATTGCCATGGGGGTGCATGCTTGACCCAGTTCCTTAAAGAACGTCTTATTTAGTCCAAATCTGCAAAGCGGTTTTCAAGCTACGGTTCTTCAAAAACTGCAAATTAATGCGACTAGATTGAAAACAGTGTTTGTATGTTTTCTTCATTACTTTTCTCTACTTTCTTGTGACTATATCTAATAGCTACTACCTCCTACACTTTAGCTAATTAGTAGCACCTAGAATACCTTTATTGGGATCAGTAATGATCGTTTTTCACTGCGTATATTACACCAATTGATTGTTGAATGTTGTATATGTATGTATATTCAGGGAAAAAACTTAAGTTGCAGGGAAGTTAAGGTGAGCAATAAATTGTAGCAAAACCTTTGAAATTCACAGGAAAAACTTTAGTTGCAGGGAGATTAAGGGGAAAACGTTACCCAACAAAACCCCTGAAATTCAGCAGGCAATTCAGGCAAAGCCAACTTAACTTGTCGCCCCCTGTTGCACAGCAAATGGCCACAATGATGAAATCAGAGATTACATCACTGACGACATCACCAATGACATCACTGGTGACATCACTAATTACATCACGGATTACATCACTGGTGACATCTCTGGTGATATCACTAATTGCATCATGTATGACATCACTGATTACATCACTGATGGCATCAGACATGCAATGACTCATTAGGTTTGTTACAATATTTGTAGGACCCCTCTATACATGTGCTTTCAGTATACTTAATACAATGGGAAGACATTACTAATTACATCATATATGACATCACTGATGGCATATGCCATACGATAACTCATTAGGTATGTTACAATATTTACAGGAGCCCTCTTTAAATGTGATTTCAGTATACTTAATAACAATTGGAAGATTGTACAAAAAAAAGTAAATGTCTACACATGCATGACACCATTATTTGTGAAGCTTTCATTTGTAGTATTTGGTAAAAGATTAAAAACAAAGTATACATGTGTATTCTTTTATAAATATCTTTAATTTTATTAAATAGCAAGCAAATACCTGTGTGCATTGTATAGAGTGAAGCTGATGATTTCAAATATATGTAAGAAATGTCAATAATATATATAGTAGTACAAAAATATTAATACAATAAAATAGAAATTGAAACATGTTGAAACCAGATTGTTTCATACATCTTAAATGTACAGATTTAAATGTGTTGTTGTGTTTATTATAAACAATAGTAGTATGGACACATATTGTTTTGTAAATGAGAAGAGAAGTTTTATAAACATAGAACTGGATTATTGGGATATATTATAGAAATTATAAGTATGGGTACTGTTAAAAAAATATATATCATTGCTGAAAAATGGCATATGTATACAAAAGAAATGAAGTTTACAAATTAAATTTTTACTTGTAAACATGCAATTACATTTGTATTTTCTGTTTTTCTTCTCTAAATTAATTATAACGTAACATTAAAGTAAAACAGATAAACTGCAAAAGGAGAAGAATATTTAAGTACTGTCCTATGTTTTAATGTATTCACTGTTGTACATAATTCAAGATGTAGGGCACATAGTACATTTAAAGAAATTACAACTGAATTAAATGTGCCTTTCAATTACAGTAGATTAATACCATGATAATATGTATTTTATATGCACTACTCCTACAGTTTCAAAATTGTGTTTATATAATCAAAGCTTTCATTATCTTAGTCACATGTGATGTTATGTTTGATGCCATATGTGATGTAATCAGTGATGTCATATATGATGTAAGTATTGATGTCACCAGTTATGTATTTGGTGATGTCATCAATGATGTAATCTATGATATCATCATTGTGGTCAAATGCTGCACAACAGGGGGTGGCAAGTTAAGGTGGCTTTGCCTGAATTGTCTGCTAAATATCAGGGATTTGTTGTCTTAAATGTTCACCTTAACGTCCCTGCAACAGCCTCCCCAGATGAGGTCCCTTGCCGCTGTTGTGCACAGGGTCCTTTTTTCTTCAGGGCCAGGTCCGACACTGGCTCCAGTTCGCTGGTGCACACCATAGCTGATAGAGAGTCTGTGCAGGGAAGAGCACTGGAAACGTGGCCACTGCTATGAGCCCAGCAGTGGGGAGAGTGCTGTCACTGCACTTCCCTGGACTCTCTGTTGTGAGGTCTCTCCCTTCCTTGCAGGACTAGTCATCATGGGATCAGTGTCATCCTGAAAGCCACCACTTGCGGCGGCTGCCCATAAAGTCTAAAAAGTGAGAGAAAACAATCCTGATGTTAGTATGTGACCATATGATGGCACTAGCCTGTTATTAGATGTTCCATACGATGTGAGTACCTCGGCATATCGTGGGAAGTCATGGTACTACCTGACCATCAGGTGGCAACAGCTGGCAAATGGTGTAAGGTCCTTGGTATGTGATACCAGTGCCTTGCAAATGCCTGTCCCATACCTTCCCAAAAGCTGAAGCTTTTGCTTTTACAATGCTTGTTTCAAGTATCTTCAGTCCAATGGAGGGTATACACGCCTTGACATTTGCCAGGGAACATCTCCTGCAAGCCCGCATCTTGGCTACTTCAACCCTCGTTCTGTTGCTGATTAGTACCTGTTTTGGCACAGTCTGTGCTTTACATGCCTCCCACTCATGAAACATATAAAGGTGAGATGGTGGGAGCATGCACAGTGCAAAACATTCCCTTTGCAGAAGCCCGGAGATGGGCCTAAAGAGAAGAAGCTAGTGGATCACAGGAAGTGTTTGCTGCCAACTTCGAGAGACTCTTATGGAACTTCTCTAAACCTCAAAAAGTCATGCTAAAGCAGTCAGAATTTCTTCCTAAAGGTGAGCATTCCTTTACATTAATCGCAATAACGATAATTCAAGGTCGGAAAGTCACCAAGGCAGAGGAGAATGTAGTCTAGAACTGCGGCTCCCAGCCAGAAGCATACACTGGCGCTTCATGTGTACCTGCAGCGACTCTATAATGCAACATGTTTTAAGGTGTCTGGGTTACAGGAATGCCGCCTGTGCTGTTTTCCTGGGGCTAAAGAAAGTAAACTACCTTGTTAACCCAGGTAGGTGACTTTTATGGGGAGCACCTGGGACACAGAACTCACAGAAAATGTGTTTCGCCTCTTCAACCCCAAGAAGTGATGAAGCCTTGACAGGTAGAGTCCCGACTCTGGAGAAGGAACGCATGTACTGCCTGCTCATTAACAGTAAATCCCTGCATTTTAAATAGGGATAAGCCGCAGTATGACATGGCCAATGACCAAGGAGGGCTGGAAAGAGAGCAATGTAGAGGTGTGGGGCCCAAGGAAGTTGAACAATAACAGAGACTGTGGAAATTGGGGGAGTGGGTAGGATTTGGTGAAGCGGTTGGGTGGTGAGTGTTATGGAGAGATTAAGGAGGACACAGCTGGAGACAAATTGAGATAGGAAGAGGGAAAAGGAGAGGTATCATTTGGAGGAGCTACTATTTTCAGGCATCCAATCACCTCAGCTATTAGCGGCTGCGACCAGTAAATCTTAACTTTTCATTCCGGCTTCAGATACATTCCCTGCCATTAGCAATGCAGCATAAAGCAGTCCTCCCAGCAACGCTGGGTCCAGGCTTAATGTGATCATGAGAACTTTTCACACTTAAGGATGCAAGGCTTTCGATATATACTGGAATTTCAGACATACCTCCAGCACCAGCTAAACATACTCATGTTTTCACCACCAGCATTCACCTTTCACACAGCCTACTCTTCACTGGAACACTCTTGACCTCTAAATTTGACAGCTCTAGAAATTATTTTTCCAGGGTTTGCCCTATGGAAAGATTTAAGGATAATCCTGGGCAAAATCCCACCGCCCTTCAAAGGCCTGCTAGATTACATCTCGAGTCCATCATACAGCCCTCCAGTAGTTGTTTTTAATTACCTGTTGCGCTTTGAGACCATCCCTTTGCTTCTAGCCCTGTTAGAACAGGCCATTTCCTTTCTGCAATCCTGCAGGTCTACTGTAGCTAGATCTACGTACAGCAATGCTACCATAAAGCACATATGCCGCTTTCTGTCGGTCATACCGGCACCGTCGTTGCCACCACTCTTTTCTTACTACATTGAATCCCATGTCCTCCAAAGCTACCCAATGTATTGCACTTAGAAGGATTGTGATGTATTGCACTTAGATCTCTAGAGTAGCCAATGTATCACACTTAGAAGGACTGTGAATGTAACCAATATATTGCACTTCTAAGGATTGGCAAGGTAGTCAATGTATTGTACTTAAAAGAACTGTGAAGGTAGACAATGTATTGCACTTGGAAGGATTGGGAAGGTAGCCAATGTATTGCAATTCGAAGCATTTAAAAGGTAGCCAATTTATGGCACTTGGAAGGATTTCTGAAGGTAACCAATGGATTAGACTTAGGATTGTGATGGCAGCCAATATACTGCACCTAACAGGACTGCAAATGTAACCAATGTATTGCACTTAGAATGATTGTTAATGTTAAAGGATATTATACCGTGCACTATCCCCACCGGAGTGGTCCCCTGGCGTTCTGGCAGATCTGAAAGAAAAGGGAGGTAGGTTAGGGACGTGGTATTAGGACAAAGTTTGGAGAGGAGCAAGGGAGCTGTGATGTGCTGTTGGCAGCTTCAGTTCGGTTAACATTGTTCGCTCGATTTTTTGGTGTGGTATCCGGTCTGAGTCTGTCGTGTGCTGTTGTGTGAAGATCTGTGTGGTGTGTTTGTGTTGCGGTGTAGTGAAGTGCGTGCGGGTTGCTGCGGTTTAAGAGGTGTAGTTGTGTGTAGTTAGAGTGTGAGAGGATTGCATAGGCAGACAATGTATTGCACTAAACAGGAAAGTGAATGTAATAAATGTATTGCACGTAGATGAACTTTGGGAGGAGCCAATGTATTGCACTTAGAAGAAGGTTGAGGGTAGCCAACGTACTAACCACCCCAGCTCCTCTCCAGCATACACCCCCTCCCCAGTACCACACACGCCCTAACGACCAGCCAAACTACACACATCCAACATAACAAACACTTGCAAACAACAAACAACCCCAGACACTGGGCCTTACCCCTCCAGATACAACAAGCCAATGCACACAATCAAAACCCACTTAGAAAGCCGACACACTCTGATGCCAGTTTCTCCTGGTTCTGCAAGCATCAACAGAAGGGCAAAACCTCTATCCTATCCCTCCTCCCGCACTAACACACCCCACCCTCTTTTGTACAGAACCGCGTGAGCACCTGGAGACCATGCAAATGGTAACAGGCATGGTACAAGTCAACTTAACATAACATCTTCATCTCTGCTCCTTTTATGTCTTCTCCTGTTGGAGGCACAACATGGTGGTAACTTCCAGGCAAGCCGCGGTACTCTGAGACCACTAGGGTGGTGATTTGGTGTAATGTAAAAGCTTTGTAACATAGCATGCCTGCCTGGTGGGGGAGAATAGCTATCAAGGAGAGAAAGGTAGAAGAGCAGAGAGACAGGGGCTGAGATGGAGAGAAAGAAGAGGGATTACAGGATAGAAATATAATCAGAAGTGGGCTTTGGGGGTGAAAGGGACACAAAAGGAGGAAAAGAAATTATGTACGACGGTAAACATAAAAGGGCACAGGAAAATTAGACCCATAGTGGTACAAAAAGGGAGATGAGGATATCAGTGGGTCGAGAGAAGGATTGGCCTGCACAGAGAGGATACATTGGAATGGAGAGGGGCAGAGAAGGAGCGTAAAGAAGAAAAGAGGGAAAAGAAAGGAGGCAAATGATAGCAGGACAGGAAGAGACAGAAGAGATGGATGGAGGGGAACGCGTGAGGGGCTGAGCATGGGAGCGAGTGCATGATGGGGGACGAGGAACGAAGGAGAGAGAGGAGTAACAAGATAGCACTGGACTAAGACATACTTGCCAACCCTACAGATTTAGGCAGTAGGCTACTGCTTTTTAAGCAATCCTACCGCCTACAGATTTGGGTCCCCGATCCTATTGCTTTTTACAGTGGCAGGTAATGTATGTGTCTCTAAGGCAGGCTGCAGGACATAGCATGCAACACATTAGTCTGTCTGTACAGTGGGCTGGTAGGCGATTACTTTGATTGGGCTCAGACCAATCCACTGACCTGACAGCTGCGTGACTCTGTCCTGCACTCTTGCCGGGACAACCCTTAGATGAACCACCAGTGAAAGCAAGTGACGGAGCGTAACCCCATCACACAGCATCTGCCTATCAGACTGAGTTCAACTTGCAGTGCAGGAATACATATGTATTGCCCAGGCTGCCGTTACAGAGCAGTGGCAAATGTTGCCTACCAGCTCTGTGTGATTACCTTCTACTAGGTTAAGTAATTGAATGTGGTGTTCACTTACCATTCAGAATGATACACTTTTAACATTTGAACATCTTTCCATGGTGTGCTGTTTAATGGGTTATGTATTTTAGAATTCTTCATTGGTACCAACAATGTATGTTTTGTATTTTCCTGTGATGTCATTGTCATGCAAATTATTATTTTTGAGACTTGAAAATTCCTACATCTTTTTGGCCACAGAATGTTGGCAAGTATGCTAAGAGAGAGGGGAGCGTAAACGGATTGGAAGCATGAGTTGGGCGAATGAAGAAGTCGGGTGTGGATTGGAATTGTGAAAGGGAAAGTGCCCAAGTAACACGGTGTAGGGAGCGATTGTGTAAGAAGCCAAAAGAAATACATGCGAAGGGATGCCTCACCGCCAGGCCTATCTCACCATAGAGCGGGAATGAAAGCTCAGCAGAGCGCAGGCCGGTGCCAGCCGGCGGCAGGTCAGCTAGGGCACCCAGCTAGAGTGACGTCACCAAAGGATGCACGGCATGCCGGGCGCGGCGCGCGTGCAAGCCGGGGAGGGGGCTGTCTGGGAGCCCCATCACAATTACAACAGTCTTTCGAAAGTAGGGAAAGCCCCCGCCCACAGCCTGCATTCCAACGCAGGAGAGAAGCGAGCGGCCTTCCCGTAAAGCCTGGCTCTGCTCACGCCAGCCTACGTGCTACGTGCTTTCCTAACTTTCACTTGTTTTCCTCCCTTTAGAAATGTGGCTGTCATCAGGTGGCCATAGCCCCCCCCCTGCACCCCCGCCCGCGTTGCTCGCCATTCCAGACAAAGGGGGCGTCTTGTAAGTGGTAAGAGCGGTGCATGCAGAGGTCGCTCCCTTGCACCATTGGTCAGGGCCCAGGGAAGGCGCCATCCACACGGAGCACGCGTACACCATTTCTGTATGCCACTGGACCCTACAGGGCGGTGGGGGTGAACAGGTGCAGGCATCTGAAGGTCCAATCACCAACAAGCGCGAGATTCGCGGATTTTGAACACGCAAACATCGAATGTTCTTTGGGGGCCAGTGAGGGGCCCGGGGGTGGACTGGCCTACAGGGTACTCTGGTGATTTCTTGGTAGGTATCTGCACTCTGGGCCTCTTTTGTGGGGTTACTTATTTTATTTACAAATGTTCTCATAGGAAAAAAAACGGGGCTTGCTCAAAATGTGTAATATGGGGCCACTTTGAACATTATTTCCAGGGCCTCTTTGGGTTCCCAGTCCACCCCTGAGGGACCGCAAGACAAACTGCGGAAAGGTGCAAAAAAGAAACTCGTAGCAAATAGGTGAGACTTGGATCAGTGGCGCCTGGTGACATTTTAGACAGGTGATTGTGGGGCAGGCTGGTGTATATCCTGCCATCCCAGTATCCCCACGCCCTTTCCCCTGCACTAACGATAAGGCACATTTGAAAATGTTGGCAACGAACTAGCACTTTACCACATTTTTTGGTTTGAAAGACATTGCCCAGCAGGCCATGGAATGTGCAGGCAGCTCCGAAGAAGAGCACCCGGGATATTTCAGATGCCAGATCTGCCATAGTACAAAGAGACATTGCAATGCAGCAAATAAGGCATGTGCCATCAGGAAAATGTGTTCCCAATAGAAACACTGCAGACATGGTAGAGAGTACGTGTGCCACACCAGCCAAGCAGCGCCTGATACAGTGCAACACTACCACGCCGAGGAAACGGGCAATCACACATTGTGTCATTAGAAACTTCAAAGTTTTCAAAGACTGTGCCAGCAGATATACATGTACCGGCGCCCAGATGCCTCAGGGTTAGGTGTGCTTTACAAATGCCAAAATAAATAAACGTGTGTCTTTGTTCATGTGCTTCTGGACTTAAATAGAAATTAGAACTGCCAGAAAATTAACCACAGAGTAGATTAAGTATAAACTGGTGCCAGCGCATGCCAGGTTACTACCAAAGCATATCTGAGCACTACTCAACCAATATAGGGCACGCAATAATATCGGTGTGCTGTTCAAAAAGTATACAGTGCTTCTGATAATAGGGTGGTCAATGTACTGACCTGGCAAAGGTGCTTCTCAAATACACCATAGTATCCCCAGATATGTCAGTTTATACCCCATCATGCCAGCCCATCAAACATGACCATGCCAATCTCCAGATTGCCACACCAGTTTCAGACCACCCCTTATTAATCCCATATAGCCATTCCAGTTTCAACAATTCCACCCTCGCGTTGCTGCGGTTAAGCTCATTCCCATGGAAGCTTCTATATTCCTTTTGTCTATCAATGCAATCCTCACTCATCACAGCCCGTTCACCACCCTCAAAACTGACCAAATCCACTCTTGCTAAAGAAGCACAAACGCGGGCCTGGATGAACTCAGCAACTACCACCGCTAGGTCCCTGAAAGAGCTGTCATCCAACTTCAATCCCACACTAGTGCCAAAGGTCCCCTATAGACCTACAGATCTAGGAATCGGCCTTCAGACCCAGATGAAGCACAGAGAGGGTCACCATCGAAGTGGTACACAAAACACTATGCATCGTTGACAATGGACACACCTGCTTCTTGTTATCCCCAATTTCTTTGCAGCCTTCAAAATAGTACACCCTCATGCCCCTTTATGCAAACTGCACAACCGTGTGGACATGAGAGCGTATGTCGCCTCCAATTGCTCACGTCCTACTTGGAAGATACCACCAGATCACACCGATACTCATTACCTGTGGCATCTGACAGGGATCCAAACTCTCCCCTATGTTTTTCAGCCTCTACTTTGACCCCTTGGGAACCCTCTTCACTAGCCACAACATCTACATCCACCAATATACAGAAGGCACACAGATCTACCAAACGTTGTATCAATCAAAGACATCCACAACTCAAGGCATGACTTTCCCACATCCAGACGTAGAGGTCCAGTTCCTACCTCAAATTGAACCCCACCGAGACAGAATTCCTGATGCTCACAAACAATGCTAAACACCCCCGAATCCAGACTTGGCTGTTCGCCATTAACCTCTAGTACTTCACGTAGAAGTTGACACCTGAACTAACTCTCTGGTATTACACATGGACAACCAACTCATTCAAATAAAAATAGTGAAGAAATCTCAGACAGCATGATACCAACATTCCTTC
The DNA here is from genome assembly GCF_040938575.1 of Ambystoma mexicanum. Lineage (NCBI taxonomy): Eukaryota > Metazoa > Chordata > Amphibia > Caudata > Ambystomatidae > Ambystoma > Ambystoma mexicanum. The sequence continues at coordinate 405,368,026 of NC_090924.1, forward strand.
CTGTGGAAAGCCAAACCCTTCCTACCTTCTGATTCTTTGCATTGATCTGGTCCTATCTCCCAGCTCATCAGCCAAGCCACCTGCATGCACCCAGGAGAATCATCCTCCACAGCACTGCCAAACTCATCAAAGGACTTCACAAATATGACCAGATAACATCCAAACATATCGAGCTTCACTGGCTATTCCTGAAAACACGCACCACATTCATTCAAAAGCCAACTTCATTATATGCAAAGATGCCACCTTACACCTGCATGCCCTCCTACCAGGAAGATAAAGCCACCATGTCTGGCGATCATCAAGTCACCAGAAGTCAGGACCTGGCCAGACTATAGTAGTGGAAATGCAAATAAGAAACAACCAGAAAATATTCTCTATCTGTACCCCAAAACTGGGATACCTCAAACCCATCAACCTCAAACTCTCCCGTGCCCTCATGCAATTCCGACAAGAAACCAAGATCCTCTTTTTAAGGATCACCTTCTCCATACCATGTAAAATACACTCCCTGAACCCACCCAACCCAGTGTCCCTCCTGAAAACCACTCTTTACAACCCACACTCTGTTACGGCCTTTTTCAGCACAGGTGTGTGTTCCCCAAAGTGTTAAATAAACTATTCCCGGATACCCCAAATTGTATGCCAGCAATAACTGCTGTTTCAAGAACTGGTCCCTCTTGTAACAATCAAATGCTTTGGTCCTCAACGTGTGAGGGGGGTGGGGGGCATCTTCCTGGTGCCAAGTCCAGGAGGCATGAATCCTCCAACCTAAACAATCAGTAACACATGGTGATGCACTTTTTTGATGCACAGTCTGGCAGGGCCTCAGGTTAGTGTAGGTCACAGGATATAAACAAAGACTGGAAACGTGCCCCATGTGGTGCATGTCTTAATTGTTTTGTGGGACTCTGCTGCATTCTAGTGGCAGAGGTAAGTTTGAGTGACAAATCAACTTCCGGGGTACCAGTGGTCCAGGGATGAATATCAGTTTCTAAACCATCCATCAGCCCTAAACCTCAAGAACACAGAAGGGATCTGAACAGATCGGAAACACAAGCACATTATAAATCTCCTTGTCCAATTTTGGTATAGTGGATGGATTGGCAGTCTTATCTCTGCAAGGTCATGGATCGTTGGTTAGTTGCAACACAGAGCAAATTTCAATTATAACTCAATGATAAAAGGGATTGTCCAGTCAAGGTTGTATAGCAAATATCTACTTTATTGTTATCTCAACGGACAGTTCTAGCAACACTCTGAAATATAACCCACCCTGTAAAGGAATGCAGAGGACAGACAGTTTCAAAGAAGGAAAATGGACGCACTCTGGATACTGACAGGTGGGAAGTCGGTATAGTAAATAATCGCAACAGTTCAAGGTTGCTTGGTGTCAGCACAAAGGGAGCAATGGGTCTTAACATGTCTCTAGGTGCTTTTGGAGAAGGGCAAGGGGGACAGAACCACAACGTACCTTGCGCTGTGGGTGTTTTTGAATGCTCGACAGGGTTGAGTCAGCTACAGTGCGCTTTACAGTTTCTGCAACAGAGTTCAAGATGGGGGACCGCTGCGGGTATCAGGCCGCAAACAGTTTGGCGAGCAAAGCTAGATAGACGGATGCAGGCTGGCCTACACGGCTGCTCTGGGTCAGGAATCATTGTCTCTGCTGGTTGGTGGTTCTGAAGCACTGGTTGAGACATCTCGGATGTCTTTAAGCAACTGCGACATGACAACAGTCAGTGTTGCAGTCGATTGCAGCTTGAGGAACTTAACTGGCTCAAATATTTCTTTTAGGACAGGCGTCGGTAGATGTTCATCGAGGCATTTCTCCTAGCTTCTTCACTGGGCTTGTGTTGTCCTTTAAGGCAGATGACCCAAAGCTGAGGAGTGTATTGGCTCCTCCCTAACATCTAGGTCCACACACCCTGCACTCCCTACCCTACCTGAGACTCTGTGATCTGCTCCCCACTGTCTCCTCCCCTGGTTACTTGTATATCTCTTGATGCCAATAGCTCCCTCTCGCTCTCCCATGTTAGCTCCCTGCTCCTGTTTTCTCTGCTTCCCTTGCTGTGCTCTTCCCCCTATGATTGTAAAGCACTCCTTTGCTTCCATAAAATGAAAAGTATTAGATTCTCTTTCCTCCATAGGTCCCAGTAAGCCTACGCCTAGAGAGACACAACTTCACCTCAAAGATGATGATCAACAAGGCAGAAACATATGACTTTGGCTGCTGTTCGTATGTTGTTCCGAAGAGAATTGACTATTATTTCAGTGCTTGATTCTCCTCATGGGTGGCAGCAGACTGATATGCAAATGGGTTTTGTGCCTCTGGTAAGACACAGTGGTCTAAAAACTTGATTGTAGACCCTTCCGAGTGGGTACCTTCCAGAGATTAGGCCAGTTAAGGTGTGTTCATCCTCAGTAGGAGGGATCTCGCATTCTTGGCTAATTAACAACAAATACCTGACGCATGAACATCTGCTATCAACATATAGCATACCGTGAATGAAGAGTATACACATTAATGATCTCATATTTAGAAAGCATGTTATCACTAAATACTACAAAAGCAAATCTTCTCTCATGATGCTTGCCACAGGTGTATATTATAAAAATGATCTATCATCCACAAAAGGGCACCTAAACTCCTCACATTAGAGCAAAATTCCATATTCACGCATGGCAATTCACATGTCAGAAGTATTTATTAAAAAAATAAAATTATAAAAGATAAATACAAATGTTTTTGGAAAAAACACCTTTGATATGTTAATTGTTTTGCGTCAATATGGAATTCCATTTTGGAGTTGGAAGGGAAAAATAACCATATGATATGCCGCTACAGGAGCATATAATATTTACGCAACAATTGGGTGTATTACGTAACGTAAACGATAGGGACTTTCCTTAATGCTGGCGGGATCAGGGATAGAAATGCAGCATGAAACTGACGAGTGGCTGCTTTGAAGCATGACTTGTAGAGGAAGGGTTGGTGGAATTTAGCAAGTATTCATATGTATAAAATGGGGGGGGGGCTTGTGAAATCATGAAAATGGTGACTAGCGTATCAATTATGGTGTGTAGTCTATTTTGGGATGGGCGGGGGGTGGTTGCTAGAGTTTGAGGACATATAGTAGGATTTAGCAGATGAAGATGGAAGAAGAAAAGGGAAATGAAGAAAGAAGGGCTAGAAATGGAGTAAGCACTTTCAAATAGTGTGTAGTTCATAGGACTATATCTTTAACAAAGGGGCCTATCTCCTCAAAGGAAGGGGGCTGGACGCTGGACCTCAACGTAATCGATCTGCTAGGAACTGACTCCAGTCTTCTTCAAATGCGATGGACCCTTAGACTGCAAGAGTTGCATACTGTTAAGAGGGCTTACACAAACCTCCCCAAGACCCTATGTAGAAGGTACCTACTTTAGGATGCAGGCTAAAATTGCCTCCTCTGGATACCTGCTAACCAAGGACTTGCTAGTGCTGTTCTGAATCTTAAGGTAACACACACACCTCCCACACCCCATATGTGTCTTGGCATTCAGGATACTCAAGGATGCTTCGGGCAAGGAGGGAGTGAGGGACACACCAAAGCTAAGGTTCCTTACACTGAGAAGTGAGGAAAACTGGACAGAGATATACTGTGCGCTGAATAGAAATACAGAAGCACAGAATGCCATTACACATACAGATTGTCTGCTCCATGCAGTCTCTCGCATTTTACATCCCTGTGACTTCTTGGTCTTCGTCTTTGCCAATGTCTCCTGTAACATTGTTTCGCTCTGTCTGTACCAGGCCATGTTTTACTTCAGGCACTCTTTCGACTCCCTGAGTCTTGAGGCTTTCATTGTCCACTACGTAAAGAAACGGGTGTCCGGTCAAAGGTTTGAATCCAAAAGGATCGAATGCCATAGGGTCGAGTCAATAGGACCTAAAACAAAATGGTCGAATTTCTTTTTTTTAATATATATATTTTTTTGGGTTTCCGTATAACAAAAAAAAAGTGTTTTTTACCACAAAAAGGGGTTTGGGGGGGGGGACCCCACAAAAAAAAGAAATAAAATGAAAATAAAATAAAAAAAATCGACCCTTTTGTTTTCGGTCCTTTTGATTCGACCCTTTTGTCATTCGATCCTTTTCATTCAAACCTTTGACCTATAACCAAAGAAACATATCCAACCTGCTGCTCTTGAGCCGCACCTTTTGCCTTCTAGGCTCATACCAGGGCCTGACGTTCTAAGGACATTATTCCATTCACAATGCTGCGTCTTCTACTTACTCCAGTGGAGGCGTCTGCAAATATCTGTCACGCAACCCGTACCTCCTCTGCTCCATGGTTTAGTTGTTGAGGTTTTTGGGTCCCTCGCTATAGGACTCATAATTCAAACCCTTGGTCCCACCTGTCCTTAGCCGTCTGGAGATGTGGCCTTTATAACGAAACATGAATCTCGGATCATGTCTTCATTGTTGAGTTGAGCAGTGATAACACAGTTTAAATATCTGATGTGCTCTGCTTGCCACAGGTGAAGCAGGTTCCAATCAGGCCCAGAATGACCTATAGGACAATAGGGTAATGCCCGAATCAAAAGCACAAACTGCTGGTATGGGTCAGTTTGTTAGGTCAAATTTCGGGACTTCTTTGTTACGTCACCATATGGCTACTAGTTTTGACCAATGTTACTTGATAATTATTCTTTAAAATGCACAATTTGCATCACATTTTATCAAAAACCTCCCTCTCGGGTACTACTCAGTCAGTCACAAAAGGAATAAATTGCCCTTTGCAACTGTGGGACACTTTGTCATTGGTGCCTGAGAAAATGTGATGCCCCAGTTCGACCCTGGTTCCAATCTCCTCACGGGTTAAGAGTTTTGTCTCTACTTTTGGGTGGAACTCCGCCATGGACTTGCTTAAATAAATACAACATGCGTTTAGGTGCCGGTGTCTGAGTTGAACTCACTTAACCAGAAATGACATGGCCATCTCGGTTGAATCTCCTATTTCAACCTCTCCCTGTTTGTAATTATTTACCTATGCGCCTACTATGCGGGCACCTGGCACCGACCCAGCAGCTCTTGTGGGACAGCATATGAACATCACCTTGACATGTTTATTGAGGTCTGTGGTTAGCCAGTGTGAAAATAGCACCCATTGTGCTGGGGATGGGAAAGATTGGAGTTTTATCGTCCAGCTCTGGTTATTCCCCTGGTGCGCTGCCAGCTCCGGGTGAGAAAGACTGTAAACAGGTTCTATAGTTGGCATTTGGGCGAGGTGACTGACATTCTTTGTATTTGTAATTGTATTTATTATGTTTATATAGCGCTTTCATCCAAAGCGCTTTACATTATAACAGAATACATAGAACATTGTAACAGAAGAAGCAATTTACAATAAATCAAACCAAGAAAAACCAGTAAGTAGAACAATTAATCTGTGAGGGGTAAGCGGAGGGGTGAGGAAGGGAAGGAGGAATTCTTTGTGTTTCCAATGGTGGGGTCTACCTTATCTTTAATATCTTCCCAGTTATGGCACTTCCGCTAGCATTCTGGGTGCTTTGTCTGCTCACATATAGGGCACAAAGCCCTCTCCTCTGAGGATGACAAGGACATTGGGTGTCCTCAGATCTTTGGCTTAGGGTTCATGTTCCCTAGAATCAGGACACAGCTCCCGCCCTTTTCCATTCTTTTAGTTGGGGCTGAAGATCAGCCCATTTTGCCTCCCTTTTTATGAAAGCGTACTTTGTAGAGGAGGGATAGGCCTGTAACTCGTGCTCTGAGAATGGGCAAACTGATCGATACACGGATACAGGAGGCGTGGCAAGATGGAACAGGGAGCCAAGGGATACGCCCCTAAAATAATGCTGTGCTAAAGTGCACTGATCCGGATAAGATGCTGGTGCCCCATGCAGACTGAAAGGCAGAGATTGGTCCCCTTTTCGGGTCGAGCGGTAACCCTGCCGGTGATACCGGCAGGTTGCCGCCAGATCCGAAAAGAATTACTGGCACCTGATTTACGGGAGCACTGGTACCATTAACAAGGTTGCCGGTGCTCCTGTGAGAACTCTACGAGTGGGTGCCGTCACGCCGGAGGGTCTGACCCTGGCGATCGCCATGGCTCCCGCCTCACAGAGTCATACTGGGTCGGTCCGGTAACAACAATGCTGATAGGCTTACCGGCACCGTTGTTACCGGACCGGCACAGTTAGAATGAGGCCCATTGTCTTTTTGGCAATCAGCCGAGCAGGATACAAAGGTGCCTGGATCTACCTACACCACAGGAGATAGCTCCCACCCCGCACAGCAAAAACTGTTGCACCTCAGAAGCAAATAAGGCTATCCATGCAGACACATGTAAGATCGCATGTCCTGCCTGCTCCTCACATCACCAGCTGTACTCTGTCTCAGGCCTTGCTTTTCAACTCCTGCTACTTTTCAGCGTGCATTGCAGTATTCTGTTTTTGCTTGATGTCTCGGTTTGCAGGAGACAGAAAGGAATGCTTTGAACTAAATAACCAAAACTCTAACACGATTGAAACCGAGCATTCTGTAGGTGTGTTCCATAGCCTTGATTAGCCTCAAGAGCCTTATACAAGTTAACTTTGACTCCCATAGGGTGTCATTCAATTTTGAAAAGCTAATTGAAAATAATAAGAATCTTTCCTTATTAATCACTGGCAGAATGAATTCAATAAAAATGGTTACTCAGCCAAATACTTTTGTTTATTGGACTATGCTCACATTTTAAGAAGATAGTATCATGTGTGTAATATTTCATGTGAACTAAAGAGAGGATCTGGTTGTGTTGGGTTTTTAAGTATTTATACTGCGCCCATCAGCACTGTAGTGGGTTTACAGTGCCTGACCTTGTCTGAGAAGGGGTGCAATGTGATCCCGCCAGGATGTCATCAGATCTTGGTCTGTGGATACAAAACATAAGGATTGGAGAGAGATGAGACGATAGGAAGGGGGATTTGAAAAGGCTAAGACAGTCAGTTAAAAATGTAAGGTTTCAAACCTGGATCTCAAATAATACTATCTGGCGTCTGTGTTGGAGTATGAACAGTTGCTATCTGTAATCTGTGCTGGAGCACCACAGATTCCTATCTGGCATCTGTGCTTATGGAGTATCAAAGTCTGTTATCTGGCATCTGTGCTGGGTTATTAAAAACTGCTATAGATAGGGAGTATCAAAGACTTCTATCTGACATTTGTGCTTTATTAAGCCTGACTCCTTTTAATGCTAGGGGAAATGCTGGTCCTCAGTGGGGGTACGCCTAGGCCGAGTGTTTCCCTTCCCTCGTTTTCCCTCTCCCGGTTTCCCTAGGGCCTCCTTCCCTGGCCTGGCCATATCAGGCCTGCCTTCTTCTCCTGTTTCTTAGTGGTCCCTCTTTAGGGGCGGCGGTGTGGGCTTCTCTGTTTGAGGTTCTCTTCCCCGTCCTGTCCCTGATTCCTCTATTGTTTTCAGACTCCTTTTCCCTTTTCAGTGTTTGGTGGTTATGAGGTGTGCAGGCGCTGTTCAGTCAGCATCATTGTGTTCTCAGAGAGAAGTTTCCCGAATATTGTGTGGTCCTCCATTTTTCATATTTCCCTGGGAAGGGAGTTCCAAAGTTTCACGGCTAAGCAGGAGAATGCTGATCCACACCGTTTCTTTCTTCATGTATTGTTTGGGTTCTAGGCAGTTGTCGTTGCCGGATGTCAGGGTTCTGGTTGGTTTGTAGATGGAGAGTTTCTTTTGGATGAATCCCGCCCCCTGACCCTCTACTGCTCGGTGTGATATGCACATTGTTTTGAAAGTGATTCTTTTTTTGACCAGGAGCCAGTGTAACATTCTAAGGGCTAGTTTGATGTGATCTGTTCTGTTGAGTATATGGAGTAGTCTGGCTTCTGTGTTTTGTATTCGTTGCAGTTTCTTTAGTGGGTAGTCTGGCATTCCAAGGTATATGCTGTTAACATAATCTATCCCGGACTTGATGAGGGATATGATGGCCAGTGTTTTGTGCGTGAATGAGAGGAATGGTAGGATTTTTGTAATTGTTTGTAGGTGAAAGAAGCATATTTGGATTGTCGTATTAACTTGGTCCGTGATGATTCCAAAGTTTTTTACAGCTGCAGATGATCTCGGTGGGTTTCGAGTCCTAAAGGCCATGGGATCCACTGGTTGTTTCCTCTGTATTCAGGTGTAATTATGATTTCAGTTTTGTTTGGGTTAATTTTGAGTTGTTTGATATTCATCCATTGGTAGAGCTCCTTGAGGTACTCTACTAGGGGTGCATATTCTCTTCTTGTATGTCATTGAATTTGAAGGTGATTTGTGTATCATCTGCATAGTTGTAGCATGTTAGTCCGTGTTTTTTCATGAAGTTGATTAGCATTGTCATGTAAATGTTGAAGAGTAGCCGTGATAGCGATGAGCCTTGGGGTTCTGCACAGGTGGTGTCCCATGTTGTGGATTGAAAAGTTTTAACCAAACTATTTCTGTTCTTTCCAAGAGGAAAGATTTGATACAGAGCAGCGCTGTGTCAGTGAGCCCTATTTCTTCCAGACTTTTTATTAGGATGTTGTGGTTAACTGTGTCAAAGGCAGCTGAGGAATCCGGTAATATCAGTGCTAATTTCGTGTTGGAATCTGCGTTCATCCTTAGATCGTCCCATATTGATTCTAGTGCTGTCTCTGTTCCTCTCAAGAGCCTGATCCAGTAGATGGTTATTTTCAACATGCTCCAGTAGTTAGTCATAGATGAAGGTTTCTAATAGTGTTGCCGGATATGGGATGTTTGAGATAGGTGTGTAGTTTGAGAGGTCTTCCACATCGCCTGTTTTGTCCTTGAGCAGAGGTTTGATGGAGGCCGTTTTGAATGCTATACCTGTTGTAAGTGATTGATTGAAGAGGTTTAGGTCGTATTCTGATGGCGTGTGCTGTGCAAGTATGGGTCTATAGATGTCTGGATGACTGGGGTCCATTGGGGAACCTGCCTTCTTAATCTTTCTAACCAGGTTTAGTCATTGTTCTCTTGACATCTGTTGGAAGTAGTACATTTTGTGTTGTGGTCCAAGGGTTGGTGGTGGCTGGTGCATTTTTGGTTCATTGATCTTCTTTGTTGACTCAGTGTATGTTGGTGATTGTGTTCTTGGAGTGATCTGCAAGATTGTTGCATCGTTTTTGGGAGGGTACTGGTGAGATGTTGCACCCAGGTGGGTTTCTCATCTCATTTACGATGTTGAATAAGTCTCTTTGGGTGTTGGTGGCTTTTCTGATTCATTCGTCGTAGTGCTTTTTTTTACCTTTGAGAATTTCAGATTTGTATGATTGAATTTGTAGTTGATGTTTTACCCTTTTGCCATGGTTGTAGTTTTTCCTCCAGTCCTGTTATAGTTTGTGTTTCGTTGTTTTCATTGCTTTTAGGTGGTGGGTGAATCATATAGCCACTGCTATCTTTCTTGTGGGGATTAGGTGTTTTTCTGGGCATATGGCATCTATCGTTTCTGCAATCCATTTCTGGAGCAGGTTTGCTTTTCCGTCTATGTCTGTCGCATCCAATGATATGGCCGTTGGCTTTGCAGTTTCTAGTTGTTCTTCAAGGTTACTGTTCTTGATGGTTTTCCAGTTTCTTTTTCCAGATTGGCACGTATTTTAGCACATTTTCGGATGGGTTTGATGGCATTTGGGTCACAAAAAAGATGATGAGGTGCTCACTCCATGGTATTTGGTTGGGCGGTGCTTTTGTGATCAAGTTTGTCTTGGCAAAGATTGCCTCCAAGGTGTGTCCTGCTTTGTGTGTCACCCCTTTCACCATCTGTCGAAGGGTCATGGTGTTGCGTTGTTAGATGAAGGTTTTCAGCGAGTTGGTGTTCTCTTCTTCGGAGCATATATTGAAGTCCCCAAGAATGAGCATATGATCTTGTTTGATGGCTAGATTGGTGACTGCTTCTCTGAAGGTGTCTGTGAAGGCGGTGTCATAGTTTCGAGACCTGTAGACGAATATGAATGTAAGATTTGACTGTGGGCCAGTGGTAAGGTGGAGGATGAGGGATTTGCAGTTCTGGATGTTTAACGGCTCTGCTGTTTTGAATTTTAGGTGTTCTTTGTATACTACTGCAAGTTTTTCCTTTCCTGTTCGCCTGTTTGCATTTGAAGTTATCCGGTAGGCCGCTGTGTAGTATGACTTTGTAGTTTTCAGCTAGTTAAGTTTCTGTGATGAATATGTTGTCAGTTCCCCCATCGCAGAGTAGGTCGTAGATCTTGGTGGCGTGTTTGGATATAGATCTAATGTTATTAGGTTGCAGTGTAGTTTTCTCCTTGTCATCAATTGATTTGTTTTGCTTTGCATCTGTGGGTGGTTTTGTTGGTGGTTCTCCTTATTGTCTTTCGGTTGTTGAGAGTGTTCAGTTATTCTTGTTTCGTCATTGAATAGGTTGGTTAGGTTTTTAATTAGGTTCATGGGCATTTCCGGCTCCGCTTCCGATACAGGATGGTGTTGGCAGTACTCTTGGGGTTTGGTGATGTATGGAATGAGAGTGCAGCTTTTCATCCTTTCAGTAGTTTCTGCCTTTTTCCTATGGGGTCCCGCTATGCTTCTGTCATGTCTGATCCAGTTGTTACGAGGTATGGTGTATGGTATAAGGCCATCATCCTTAAAATGAAGCCTACCTCTTGTAAAGGCGATACCTGTCCTTCCAGGTTGCTGGTACAATGCCTCGACATTATTAGTCCTTGGATCACCAAGTTGATCAATCAGTCTTTCACAGAGGGTCAAGTACCAACTAATCTTAAGGAGGCCTGGATCACGCCCCTGCTCAAGAAAGCAAATCTTGATCCCCTCCTGGCTAAACACTATCGTCCTATCACCAACGTGCCCTTCTTTCTGAAGGTCATGGACCGAGTCGCCTATCTTCCGTTACAGAAATGTATTGACGATAATACCATTCTTGGGCCTCGTCAGTCTGGTTATTGTGCCTGTCACAGCACTGAAACAGCCATGTTGGATTTAAAATCAAATCTTGGATCCGTCATCGATCAGGGTCATCCGGCACTCCTGATGTTGTTGGATCTCTCTGCGGTGTTCGACTTAGTCGACCACGCGCTCCTGGCTTCTAGGCTACAATCACTTATTGGTTGCTCAAATCTCTCCACACAATGGCTAGTCTCCTTTCTTGGTCCTCGTAATGCTTGCGTCGTCATCCAAAGTGCCTCCTCTATACCCTCCTTGCTCACACGTGGTGTCCCCCAGGGTTCCTCCCTATCCCCCACTTTGTTCAACATCTATATTCTCCCCCTGCTTCGCATGCTCGACGATCTGGGTGTCCTTTATACCAACTACGATGACAACACCCAGGTCGTCCTTCAATTGTCTGGCTCCTACCCCACAGACTCCAAGGCCATCTCGGCCATCTACTCTGTCATTCATGGATGAGTACGAACTTCATGGCTCTGAATGCCGATAAAACTGAGCTTCTCCTTGCAGGTTCAAGTCACATGTTAAAAAATCTGTCTAAGGAATATGACTCATTTGCAATTGCCAATGTATCTATTCCAGTGGCACATAGTGTCAAGACTCTTGGCATTACCATTGATGCAGAGCTCTCAATGCGTCAACATGTTGCTAAAACCAGGGCATCTTGTTGCTGGATTAACAAGAAACTCTGTACAATGCATCCTTTTCTCTCGGTCAGCAATATGTCTCTTTTAGCATCTGCCCTTGTTAATTCCAGGTTAGACTACTGCAATAGTCTCCTAGCATGTACGTCTACTGCCAATATCACTGCTCTCCAGACAACTCAAAACGGCGCAGTCCGAGCTGTGCTTGGTCTGGCAAGGCACTCTTCCATCACTGATGCCAGGAAGAAACTGCACTGGCTGCCTATCAAGCATAGGGAATCCTTTAAGATACTCACTCTCACCTTCAAATGTTTGATTGGTTCTGCACCCATCTATCTTACCCAGTGCATTCATCGCTACGTCCCCGACCATTTACTCAGGTCCACCAAGCAAGCCATGCTCACTCAGCCACGTTTTCGCTCAGTCAAGTTTGGCAAAACTATCTTCAGTGTCTCAGCCCCTACTCTCTGAAACGCTCTTCCTCTTCACCTTAAGAGCTCCTCCCCACTAATTCAGTTCAAGAAAAATCTCAAGACCCATCTTTTCAATGCACCTTAACTCTCCGTTACATAGTTCCCTCCTGAGATGTCCGCCTTTCAACTGTCTTGTTTAGTCTTGTCTTACTTGTTTTATGTGCGCCGTGTGGCCTTCGGGCGATTTGGCGCATTATCAAGAATTAAAAATTAAATAAATAAATAAGGTAGAGTGATTTTAGTCTTATATTCGGGATGGATCTTATTCCTGTGATGGTCGTGGCTGTGTGAATTTGTCGGGGTAGGGGTCTGTTGTGATTTCCTTTTGGATATCCTTTCTTTTTGTTTTCTCTCGCGTCGGCTGATTCTCTGACATGGCGTGGCCTGGACTTCTGGAATTTTTCAGGTTGCCTCACAATTGCGAGTGGCTTCCCATGATCTGGGGTTATTTTGTTACTGCCTCACGGTTGCGAGTGCCTTCCTGTGATATGAGATTATTTGGTTACTGCCACCCAGTTGCAATTGGCTTGCCGTGATCTGAGGTTATTTGGTTACTGCCTCATGGTTGCAAGTGGATTCCTGTGATCTGGGGTTATTTGGTTACTGCTTCACGGTTGCGCGTGGCTTCCTGTGATCTGGTGTTATTTTGTTACTGCCTCACGGTTACGTGTGGCTTCCCGTGATCGGAGGTTATTTCATTACTGCCTCATGGTTGCGAGTGGCTTACCGTGATCTGAGATTATTTGGTTACTGCCTCGTGGTTTTGAGTGGCTTGCCGTGACCTGAAGTTATTTGGTTACTGCCTCACGGTTGCGAGTGACTTCCCGTGATTTGGGGTTATTTTGTTACTGCCACGTGGTTGCGGGTGGCTTCCTGCGATATGGGTTTATAGGGGTGTAAGCCCTCCTGTGTTTATTATTCTGTGTTTCTGTCTGCCTTGTGGTTGTCCAGCCTTTTTGATTTTGGGATGGGTTTCTTTCAGTGGTGTTTTCCTGATGAAAACCGCGGGTACCCATCTTTCCGTGGGTAAAGTAGGAGATGTAGAGAGTGGCAAAATTGGGTCGGTGGTTGGCGGTAGTCTCACGCTGTGTGTAGTCTTGATGAGTTGGGTTTGGATAGCTGCATGGAGAGCTGGTAGATGATGGGTAGGACTTGGTGGGGGCCCTGGTTTCTCCCCTTGGGGTGGTTTTATCCAACTAGTCTGATTTTGGGTTCTGTCCTACTTACGGTTGCTGATGTACCTGGCGGGATTCTTGCCTTTCTATCATTTTTGAAAGTTTGTTACCTGTCTTTTGCCTGGGTGTGAGTTATGGCACTATGACAATTGTATTGTACACCCTGTATTTTATGTAACTAAGCCTGCCACAAGTAACAGCGCTGCGATGCCCCTGGGCTGTTTGTGCACTATAAAAAGCATAAATAAATAAATAAATAAATGGCTAACTAAGGCAGTTGATCTGAAATCAAGTAGGGCTAAAACAGCATTCGCCTAAGTGTGGGATATGGTTGAATAACGCAATTTTTCCAAATGCAAGATGTGATTAGCTCACAAAATCTGCACACGTGTGAGATATGGCTAACTGACACAATTGGTCTAAGATCAAATCAAATAGGTTAAGCACACAATTTGCCTAAGTGTGAAATATGGCTAAATTAGCACAATTCGCCTAAAATGTGGTAATACGTGGGTTAAGGGCACCTAGATAGAGGGGGAGGGGCCTAAAATGAGGACCCAACAGTAAGTGCAGTAACACTTAAACTTGTGGTTTGGAAAGTAATCAGCCTTAATGAGAGATATGGCTAACTAAGCACAAACAGGCTAAATGTGAGATATAGCTTACTAAAAACAATCAGGCTAAATGTGAGATATAGTTAACTAAGCACACTCTGGCTAACTGCGAGATATGGTTAACTAAACACAATCAGGCTAAGTGTGAGACATGGCTAACTAAGCACAATTAGGCTAAATGCGAGATAAAGCTAACTAAGCACAATCTTGCCAAATGTGAGATATAGCTAATAAAGCACAATCAGGCTAAGTGCCGGATATGGTTAATTAAACACAATCAGGCTAATTCAGGATATGGCTAATTAAACACAATCAGGCTTAATGTGAGATATGAATAACGAGGCACAATCAGGCTAAACGTGAGATATGACTAACTAGGCACAATCAGGCTAAATCCGAGATATGGGTAACTAAGCACAATCTGGCTAAATGCAGGACATGCCAAACTAAACACAATCTGGCTAAATGCGGTATATAGCTAATTAAACACAATCAGGCTAAATGTGAGATATGGTTAGCCAAGCACAATCAGGCTGAATTAAGGATATGGCCAACTAAACACAATCTGGCTAAACGCGAGATATGGATAACTAAGCCCAATCAGGCCAAATGCCAGATATGGCTAACTAGGCACAGTGAGGCTAAATGTGAGATATGGCTAATTTAGCACAGTCTGGCTAAATTAAGGATATGGCTAATTGAACACAATGAGCCTATATGTGAGATTTGGCTAACTAAGCACAGTCTGGCTAAATGCAGGATATGGCTAATTGTACATAAACAGGCTAAATATGAGATACAATTGCTATACAGACTGTAGACTAGACACAATAGACAACAAGCAAAAAAGTTATACGATTAAAAACCAGCTTTTAATATAACCCATCTCAGAAATGTTCTATCAACCTGCTGAGCTACCCTGGTAACCTTCTATTGTAGAGGGTGTCTATGGAAATAACTTCATTACCAACAGTATTTGGGGCGCACCACTGCCATGGAAGTGATTTCAAGTGGAAGTGACGTACGGTGTGGAGTTTGAAAGAAGCAGCCTGAAAGAAATTGCCCCATTTTTAAACTTTTATTTTGAACATTTCCTTTGAGCAGAGTTAAAATGCCAACTCCACCCACTCAGAACTCCGCCCCACCCACTCTCTTGTGGGATCCCCCTTTACATTCTTTCCATTTCCACACTGGGGTCCACAATACATTTCCGATCAATGCCCAAATTCTAATACAGGCCTTGTCCGCTTTCAACACCTGATTTCACTTTTATTTTCAGCCTCGGTTAAAGTCTGTTTTCGTTGACAGCGGTACTCACAGCATGTTCAGTGCACACAATTTAACAGTCCTCTACACGAGGCGATGCCAGCTTGACGGGCGATAAAACAATGTTGCGATAAGAGTTGAGTTTTTTTTCTTCCAGTGAGGGAACCTAAGTCGAGCCCAGGCTTGTTGACATGTGCATGTTGGAAATGTGCCTGGAAGACGCTGGTCTGCAGGGTGTAGTTGTGTTAATCCAGAACCCGTTTGAAGTGGTTGGGCTGAATCCCTCTTTCAGCCCGGCCCCTCTGTGTCATTTAGCTGCACAGCAGCGCCCTGTGCAAGTCGTGCATCCGACGGCTCAGCACCTCCCGCCGCCCTGTCTGCGCGCCGCGCGTCGACATGTTTATTCAGGTTTGCGGTTCGCGTGTAAATAGTCCCCATTGTGCTGGGATTTCGAAATACTTCGCCTTTGAGATTTATCTTTCATTTGCTCTTTCCTCCGTGACACTCTACCAGCGCCCGGGGAGTTGCCGATAGATCGCCCGTTTATCCTCGAAATCATGCACCCGGCTGCTGCTCTGTGGGTGCCTGAGGGTGATACTTCTTTAGGTCATGCTCTCTGGTGCGTGAGAGGAAAGGCACCCCACTATCCAGGGCGCCCAGTGCTTTAAGTAGCAAGCGAAATTGAGGGGGGTTTGTAAGAGGGAGTGCCCGAAAAGGGTAAGTAGCAGAAAAGAGCAGCAGGTGGATTAGGTAAGCGCCATCGACAACCCCACCCGGCATCCCTTTTTCCAGCGATCATCACCATCTCACCCAGGGTTTGAGGGTGATGCTCCCTGTATCTCTTACCTAAAGGGATGCCTGGCAGCGGTCGGCTCAACACCTTTTCGCCCTTAATGGTGGTGCCAGCCACCACCAGATATCCCTTTATCTTAGAGATGCAGCGATCACCCTCGGTTGAAGTTACAGGGATGCCTAGCAGGAGTCGGCGCCACCAGTAAAGAAGAAAAGGCGAGACCACTAGAAGCCAAGACCTTTTTTTCCCCTAAATCCTGAAGCTATCCTGCATGAGCAAGAGTTTTAGGCTTCATAAAAAAAGGTCTTGGCTTCTGGAGGCCTCACCTTATCTTCCAAAATTTTGGTGTCAAACCCTGTGCATCTTTTAGTTAAAGTGATACATGGCAGGGCCGGTGCCACAAGTATATAAGAAAAGGCCTTGTTTCTAAAGCCTGAAGCTCTCACACATGAGGGAGAGATTAAGGCTTTAGAAAAATAGGCCTTGGCCTCCACCAGCCTCATCCACTGGCTCTAGGAGGGGACTTTACCAAGCCCTGGCAGCGCCCTGTCTCAGAAGCGCCAGGTCTCACTTAAAGCCCCTAGGGCACCCCATATGTGCCTGGGGCCGTGTCTGTCTTTGGGCAAGGAATATGTACTTCTGGTGCCTGTACTGTTCTTGCACGGGGTGTGTGGGAGACCTGCACTGCTGCTGCCTTTTCCATAGCCTTTACAAGTGTTTTGCACCCTAAATGAAGTGCAATGTATCTATCACCAGTGCAAGAAATGAAAAATGTTGACTCTGGAGACCCACCACTCCTGAAGGTATGGCTGGACCAGAGTCTGGCTGTGACAATAATTTGTCCTGGGCATCAATAAACAATTTGGCCCATAATTGCCAATTGCTGATTGCTATTTTTTCGCTATAACGGTTTCTGGAGAAACTAGAAGCACATTTTTTGTAATATTAATGGCAAATAGTAGACGTTAATGCAAATGGCAAATAGTAGACGTTAATGCACATTACATCAATAGTATTGGTCAAACCTACTATCTGCACAATGCTCTGACTTATAAGATGGGCCCACAAACTAGTGCCTGTGCGTCTGTGGAGACAGCCCTGGATCGTGCTGCCTACCTTCAGATCCAGCACCACTTGGAATCCAACAACCTCTTGGGCCTAAGGCAGTCTGGGTTCTGACCAGGCTTTGGTAGGGAATCCTCCTTGCTGGATCTCAAGATTCAACTGGATGAGATTAAAGATGCTGCTAAAACAGCCTTACTCGTGCTACTAGATCTTTCGGCTGCCTTTGATCTGGTGGACCACCATACCGTGTGTCGTCACATAGCGTCAGAAGCACACTTCTCTCCTGGATTGCTTCCTTCCTCTCTGACAGCTCCTTGAGAGTGTTATCTGCAAATGCAACAGGCCCACCAGCCCCCGTCACTTTTGGGGTCCTGCAAGGTTCTTGTGTCTCTCTGACCCTCTATAACATTTTTACAAAACCCCTTTTGACCTCCTTGACGACAAAAGAATTTCGTATACCAATTATGACGACGACACGCAGGTCCTCCTGCACCTCACTGGCGACTACAGCACTGATGCCAACAACCTGCATTCAGTCTACCACACCATCCAGGAATGGATGTCCTCACACCATCTATGCCTCAATGACGATAAGATGGAACTGCTTCTGGTCGGCTCTCAAACCTCACTCAGCAAGCTCGACCATTCCTACAAATCATTCACTACAGAGGGCAACACCATCCAGGAGTCCAGGAACATCAAGACAAGCTGGGTGTCTACCTTGATGCCACCATGTCCTTATCCAAACAGGTCAATGCGATTGCCTCCTTCGCTACATACACATCCAAACTAATCAATGCATGCAGACCTTTTCTAACTCCTGACAACTGTGTCAACATTGCCAGAGCGCTGATTGGGTCTAGGTTAAATTACTGCAACGCCTTATTCACAGGTACCTCTTCACGCAACATCCACAAGCTCCAAATCATTGAAAACAGGGCCCTCAGAGCAGCACTCAACATCCCAAAACGTGAACACATATCAGCAGCAAGTAGAAGTGTGCACTGGCTGCCGATGTGTGAGTGCATTCCCTTCAAAAGTCTAGCAATTACTCACAAATGCCTCTCCAACTCAGTGCCAAAATACCTATTGCGTTGACTATCTAGAGCCCAATCTTCTAGACCCAAAAGCTCTTCTTACTCGCACCAACTAACCATACCCAGATTCAAATGCAAGAGAGCGGGAGGGTGCAGCTTACTGTCATGATTCCTGCCCCTCATGATCCCAGCCCTCCAAGATGTCAGGCTGGAGCCAGGCCACGATCACCTACATGGACCTCAAGGGCCTCTCCATCCCTCCAAAGACCCACTTGGAGTCAGACTTGGCGCTTGTGGCACCAGACTCACTCACTCCCATAGGATAACATTGGGGATTGGACTTGTGGTGCATTGATGGGGACAGGATGGATGCCCCCACATATTTCGGTTCCCAGAACTGCATGTGCAGTCTAGTCTTTTGGGTGTGGTTCAGCCCAGAGACACCTGGGATACACAGAGACTATTTAAGCCACGCCCAGGCTGAGAAACATGCTTTGTGTTTTCTGCACCTGCAGCGTGACACTCATCGTGTTCGGATCGGTCTCCAGTAGGCCTGCATCTTTCTTCTGCACTCAGCTCCTGCAAGAACAAGAACTCTGTTAGGAACAGCCTTACCTTGGAGTGCTTCTGCCCATCATTCATCGCTTCTTCTGTTCTGCGGGCATCTTCGGGGGTGTCATTCCCATCCCGGCACGCCGCTTCCTAAGGAAAAGGGAAAAGAACAGAAAAAAGGCATTAGTAATCATTCAGCAAATCGTCGCTTATTTTTAAAGACTGTACGAGCTTCAAACGCTTACCTGAATCCCAGTCGCTCTGGGGGAACTCTGTCTCCGGAACTTCTCATCCATCTGCAAGAGGGAAAAGACACTCCAGGTTAGCGTGGAAACATCTAGAGGCGCCGCATACCGCGCTTACTCACCGCATTTCTTCTTCATAACCGGCATCCACGCTGAAAACGTCGCGGCACCTAAAAGACACAGAAAAATAACTCAGTTCAATGCAAATACGAAAGGGTCGCATCGCGCATCGCGCTCTCACTCACCTTCAGTGCTACTCATCTCAGCAGCACGTCGCCATCCGCGGATGCCGGCCATCATCTAAGGAAGGAAAGGAACAAAGTTAGAGATCTGTTCAAAAGACTCATTATACTTACCTGTCGGACTCTTGCCAGTGAAGTAACTAGGCAGCAACGAGCCTGCATCAATCAACACGCCCCTGCGCTGAAAGCAGAACAGAGAGCAAACTTTCCAAGAAAACAAGGTGAGCTGTGGATCAAAGGGAAGGGTTGGACCCCGGGGAAGAAGGGGTTCAAGCATACAGAGACAATAGGAAGTTAAACTCTACCAATCCTGTGTTTCAGGCCCAGTCTCCAGTCGGGTAGACTCCAGGGAAGGGTTCGAGGTCGTAAGAGGTCAGAACAGGCGGTGTGATGTCCCCGTGGATACCAAGTGAGCGTTACACTTACCCGTCTTTGTCTCCAAGACTTGGAACAGCTTACCACTGACACTGAGATCCAAACAATCCTATTAGGTGTTCCGGAAACAACTTAAAATGCTACTTTTCTCTATGAACCTACCACTTTCCTGACCACAACTATTCCACTTGTACCTGCTCTTAAATTGACCTGCTCAATTTTACGCAACCAGCACTGTATGTTTCTGTGTCTGCGCGTTGATGCCTCCGCGTTTAGTGCGCTTAACAAATGCATAAATAAATGAATAAATAAATTGTCTTTCAGGGCATTCTGAGCCCACCCATCGTTACCCCTTTCCCAGGACTTAAGTCCTAAAAGAAAAGCGGGGGGACTCTGACATATGTAATCGGAAGTGACGCCACCACAGTACGTGAACATTTCCAAAGTGAAATATGCAAATGTCATTCAATTTGTCTTCCGTTATTAAAGAAAGTGCACAGGACACATGGGCATTTGCCAAGAGAACAATTGTCCTATAACATTTCTGTCGAAGCAGTGCTTAATTAAAAAACATATTAAGTGCCAGGGCTCAATATTTATCTTTGACACTCACCAGTCCTTTATACCGCTCTATCAGCAGCAAGCCAGGTATAAGTTGAAGACCTTTTGACAAAATTATAATCATATTTTATCACAGTAAAAGCAGTGACAACTGGTGAACTTGTAAAGAGATAGTGGTGTAAATTGCATGAGCAAATGAAGTGAGCAGGCCATACTCACTTCTTCCTGGAGTTTTTGAGGGGATTCAGGGTCACGAGAATGTATGAATATATGGGCATAATGTTTCATTTGATAGCTTTATTTTCCCTGAAATTGGCTAAATGGGTATAGGTTTTATGGGCACTTATGAAGGGAAAAAAAAATAGATGCAGAAAGAGCTACAAAAACGCAACCTCCTTTGTACAGAACAGGTCAGCATAGAAAGGGTCCTTTGCTCATAGAACAGGTGCAGTATGGGCAGCAGAGCAAGCTTCCCTCACCATTAACAGGTAAAGTTCAAAGCAGAGAATATCAGTCATCATAGAGCAGGCACTGCATGGGCCTCAGCAACCCAGGCTTCTCATGCAGCAGCGCAAGCTTCCTTGACAAATACCAGATAAAGCTGAGGAGCAGCAGATCAATCTTCATAGAACAGGAACAACATAGGCCTCTGCAATCCAGGCTTCTCACACCCGTGGAGCCCATCCAACAGTAGTGCAAGCTTCCTTCACAAATAACAGGTAACGTTGCATAACAGGTACATTTGCAAGCAGGGCAGCTACATCTTCCCATGCCTGGTTGAGCCTAGAACAGGTACCACATGGGCCTCAGCAATCCAGACTTCTCACAGAAGAACTCACCCAGCAGCAGTGCGAGCTTCCTTCACAAACAACATGTAAAGTTGCAGGTGGAGCATATCACTCTTCATAGAACAGGCACAGCATGGTCCTCAGCAACCCGGGCATCTCACAAAAGTAGAACTCATCCAGCAGCAATGCAAGCCTCCTTCACAAATAACAGTCACAATTTCAGGTAGAGTAGCTCAATCCTCCCATGCCATGCAGTGTCTCGAACAGGCGCTGCACGGGCCTCAACAATCCAGGATTGTCACACATTTAGAACTCACCCAGCAACAGTGCAAGCTTCCTTCATAAAGTAGCATGTAAAATTGCAGGTACAGCCGATCAATCTTCATAGAACAGGTACGGCATGGACTTCAACAATCCAAGCTTCTCCCACAAGAACTCACCTAGCAGCCATGCAAGCTTCCTTCACAATTAACAGATACCAGGGCTCGAGTCGGGGGACCAGGCAGGTGGACAGCGTCCCCCCACATTTTTGAGAGGGCGAACACCTCCCCTCTGTGTTTTTAAAGAATTGGGGGAAAAAACGTTTTTGTTGCACACTGGTTGAACGGCAACACTGTTAGGCACAAGACCAGAAGCCAGTTGGCAAAACCACTAAAAGTCTCCTATGTTCATGTTCTGTGATGTCACGTATCAATGCGTGATTCACTGTCCCTCCTACTTTTTGATTTAGGACTCGAGCCCTGACAGATACAGTTGCAGGTGGAGCAGAGCAATCTTCCCATGATAGGCATATCCTAGAATAAGGACAGCATGAGCCTCAGCAATGAAGGCTCCTCACAGAGCAGCAGAGCAAGCCTCATTCACAGATAGTAGGTAAAGGTGCAGGTGGAGCAATCAGTCTTCATAGAACAGGCACCATCAGGCAATCCGGGATTCTCACACAAACAGAACTCATTCCGCAGTAGCAGGGTGGGTGTCTTAATGCTTCTCTCACGCAGAAAAGGCAGCTCGAGCTGTGGCATTCTTCTGCCTTCCCGATCGCCTTGACAGCTAACGTGATTAGCCGAAATCCCGCCTTACATGTGTGTTTCTTTGTTGAGGACTTTATAAGCGCGCACAAAGACGAACCGAATAGTATAGAGGTGCAGGTGGTTTTAAAAATACACAACAGAGCAAAGGAACCATGGAAAGGCCTCTTATTTCTCGGGGAACGCTATTGCACAATTTAGGGCCATAAAGGGCAAATCTTCTGTCTCCCCTTGTAACACAGCAAGATCGAGGAATCTTCAGCAACAGTTGATCGCCCAAGCCTCACAGTCTGGACGGTTGATACCGGCTAAGTTTGTCCGCTAAATATAATGGAGCGGAACCCTTCAAGCTCTTAAAGATCAAACACATTGAACTTACTTCTGTCATCCACTGCCAACCAGCGGAGGATCCAGCGGGCAGCTAAGACATGGACGGACCTGCCCAGTTGACAAGCCAGTCTGACGGCTGCGTTCTGTGCCATTTCTGCTGCTGCTCCGTCAGAATTCAGGCAAAAAAGCCTTTTGCAGTAGTCTAAGTGTGAATTTACTAGTGAGCCCACTGCAACATCATGATCATTGTTGGAATAAATGGCAGAAATTGTAGCAGACGCAGAGAATAAAAAACTGCCTCGACCTTGGCACCAATCTGACTTTCACTGTCCTGCCATATACAACCAAGATTTTTTATTTTAGAGGTGAATTTAAGTTCAGCCCCCAGGGGGCATGAGTTGTTAGGATGCTTCCCTGCAGAGAGGAGATGTTTCGGCCCAAAAAGGGCTACCTCGGGCTTGGCTGGATTGAGTTGCAACTGATCTTCCAACATCCAGCGGCTGACTTCGGGTTTGACTGTAGTGGTAGAGGCTGTGGCAATGGATTTAAGGGGTGCTGAGTCTGGCTGTCCAATTCACTCCTGAATGGTTTTGTGCGTTTGTTCAAGGTATGTTGCAGTGGCCTCAGTGGGATTGCTAGGGCACAGTGCTGCAGATAAGATTTTGAAGTGGGAGTATTTTACTAACTCTTTTGAAAAGTTGACAGTAAAATGATTTTTTAGGGCATAAAAACATGAATCCCGTTTCCAATAGGAGTATTTTGTAAGCAAGTAAACTAACTGTAAAACATAAATGTTTTTGTAGGAAATACTTTTTGCATAACTATGCATATTAAAAGTTATTCATGCATATTAAAGGATACATTTGACCTCTTCCATAATCATAGTTGTTTCTTTCTGTGATACTACATGAACGAGTGGTCCAAACACATCTGTGGAACTGTTTGGGTGAACGCATGGGCACACACCCCTATGTGTCCATTTCCCATTTTTTTTAATTGGGAGTATATTTACACCCTATTTTTATTTTTTTGAGTATTTGCCTATTTATAGAGTGTACAAACTGCTGCCTTATCTGCAGGGCTGGTAGGGCACCAGGGAAAGCGTCTCACACATACAGAACAAGCACATTGTAGGCAGTGGCACTGCAAGGTTAAATGACAAAACCTACAGTGGTAAATACATGTTGCAATGGCCTGTGTTAACTTCTCACCACAGATAGGTTGGACATACTTGGAAACACTCTGATTCCTGCTTCTTTTTCAATTGTAGAATATTTTTTTTTGCTTTCTGCCACTGCTAGCCACACAAAAGCTATTAACACTTCCACAGCTGCTGCATCTGTCTCAGTAAAGCTCCCAGGACATGCTCACAAGCATACACAGTCAAATACCTGTTGGCTCTGTAACAAGAAGGGGATTAACAAAGGCTCTCGACAGAGGCATAACATCTTCAGAAAAGTTTATTATGCACAAACAACCGAAGACCTAGGATGGATGCATCTCCCTAAGGTTGATGAGGGGAGCAGAAATGATACATGCAAGCAAGGAATGGTTGCAGATGATTGTCAAGTGAACACCAATTTCTTCTGTGTCACTCATGAGTAGATTGTCAGCTGGTCATCATTATAGCCCTCCGCCAAGGACACAATCTAGTTGGAATTGGGGAACACCTCCTGGTCATGAACACCCTAAGGAGCCTTCAGTTCATCAGCGGTTGGCTCCAGACAGCTGCTCAAGTATTTTTAGTGTGCTATCTGGTTTCAGCACTCCCATCAGCACTGGGTGACTGCCAGCAGGAAGCTTCGTATTCAGTTTCTCAGTTCTACTTCTTGATATTAGTAAGGTTCATTATTCTCACTGGTGGCCCTCCTGTTGCGCCAGAGGTGGTTTGTCATTGGTTAGCAGCACGCAATATGTTCAGGGTTCTACTCAGGGATATTGGGGCTGGAGACCCAGTAGCTCTTTGGACCAGGTGAACCAGGTCTCCCGAAGTCCTGGCCCAGTTGCTCCGGGCTTCTGGCTCTGGTTGACCCATTGGTTCCACGCATCACATCCTATTACTTTTATTGTTCTCTGGTTCATGGATCTTAGACAGCATAGGGATCTACAAGCATGTGTTGCTCCCTCAGGGAGCTTTTCACCTCCGTCTTCTCACCCTCATGTTTCTCCCATCCTCCCCTCCTCTTCGCGGATAGTTGTCTTTCCTCCTCACTCTCTTATGCTCTCTTGTGTCTTCCTTCCTTCTAGTAGATGTTTCTCGCTTTGCTCTCCTCCTCCTCATCCCTCTTCAGGTGTTAGTCTCACTAGCACCTCTCTCTTGTCTTTCCCTGTTCCTTCAGAAATCTTGCCCTCTTTCTCGACATTACTCCTCCTCTCTGGTCTTTCACTGCTTTTCTCAGCACCCTTGACTTCTTTCACTCGCGCTCTTTTTCTCCTTCCACCACTTCCATCTCTCATTTCCCCTTCTCTCCCCCTCCTCCTTCATGTTCCTTTCTCTGCTCCGCTCTCACTCTTGCCATCAGCTTCAACTTCCCGCAATCCCCACTTTTTCACCCTTGTTTGAACTCCTGTTAAGCTTGTGATTGGGGTCTTGAATGTGGAATTGATAGCACCTGTGTAGCAGAAGGAGGTTGTGCCGTGTGTTTGACTGGGGCCTTGTCAAACTACTACCTCTGCATGTGCACATGTTTGAAATGTGGGCCGGCCATTGTCTCCATAGTCTGCGGTCACAAAATGGCAGACTGAAATCTTGGAGTCAGGCAGTCCCTTGCTGACAGCTTCCTGGCTCCAACATTGCAATGCCGCTGTCCGCTAATGTGGGGGTTTGATGTCCATGGCATCCCCCCATCCTGCTGTCCTGATCATGAACCTATGTCTGCCATCATGGATAACCTTTGCCTGCCATCATGGATAACCTTTGCAGTTTTCATGCAGCTTCCAATGAGCCGTACTCTTTTCTTCTCTAATGTGAACTGTGGCTCAGAGGGCCCTGCGAACAAGTGCCCAAAAGCCTGTATAGTCATCCTGGGCAGGTCTGCATCTTCTGTAGCCTTACTGCAGTCTATGTTTTGGGGCCAGGGGAAGGGAGGAGGCCTTGGGAGATCTTTCATGGTTCTATGTCATTCCATCGCCAGTTTTATTTTCATAGCATTTTTGGGCGCTGATTTCTTGCTGCAAAAACTCATCGATTTATTTTTCGGTGGGGTTGTTACCCCACAAACCCCCCTTCTCAGCTATTTGCAACCTAGTCCTCACACCCCTCTAATCCTTGTATCCCTTTACCCCACCCCCCGTAAAACTCTGTGGAAAAAATTGGGTGCTGAATGAACATCGTACCATCTTGCATACACCTTTTACTGGTTGAAATTACAGAGCAGATGATCCCTCGACCCCAGCGACAGCCCCTCCTTTGGAATTAAGGCGGGTAAATCAATCAATGCAATTCATGCTTGAGTGTCTTGAATGCCACCCCCATTTCCCTACTCCACACAAATGGCACATCCTTTGCTTCACTGAGCACGGCCCTTTTACCCTGAAAAGTTCACTTTGATTCGCTGGAAGATCACGAATCACAAGCCCAGCGGCATCCAGGGCAAATTATATGCACCTGAACACCACCACAAACAGTGTTAGAGGTCACAATTCAGGTGTGATCACTCTGTGGTGGCTAAATGACCAGTGGGCACCCCTCCCGCCAAAGGGATGTGAAACTGCTCAACCAATCAGCATCTCAAAGGGTGCATTGAAAACTTTGAGGTGGATCCCAAAGTTAGGGCGGTGGCCCCTGGGGCCCTCCTGGCCTTGCCAGTTCCTTCAGCCATCCAGTGCAGTGACAACTGGTTACTCTGCATAAAGTAACTCTCAATCCCGAGAGCCTATAAAGTCACATGACTTCACTGGAAAGTCATATAGTGGGACCCTCTCCACTCCTATCTCTCTCTCTCTTCCAACTGCCCACAGAGTTGAGGGAAATTGGCTTGAAATTGGAATTCAAGTTCCCTTTTCTCAATGACAATATTTAAGATCACACATATCAACATTAAATGATATCCTTGGAGCTCATCGTACAGCACACTCCTGCAAGGGGAGAGACATTCATCCAACAGAAATAAATACAATCATCCTGTTACAATATTCATGAGCCATCCCAATGGCTACTGAGTCCAATAGTTTTAACACCCCCTGCTGTACCTGGCAGATGAACTCCTCCATAGAGTAAAGTACTTGCCTCCGAGAAGGTGCCAACCAGAATTGTCTTTGTGGGTCGCAACGTCATGTGGTAAAGCTGCGTTCCGGCACGGGTCAAACCACCAACTTGGGTCAGAGATGAGGGATCAGAGCGAGGTAAGCAGCACTGCAATCCTGTTCCTGCAGGCTTCCTATGGTACATTCAGGGCTGAGTGGGTCCCTGTTCTGACACTCAGGTGCTGCTCTTGGTGCAGAACATTTCTGACATGTCCGAACTGTTAAGACAGCACCAAGAGGACAACCAGACATTTTAAATTCTCTTCCTGTCTTCCCCTAATTCGGTACCTGCTGTGTTCGGGTACACACCACTGCAGCCTCCACCGTAATATAGGGTTGACTATGTAGCACAATGGTCAGTCAATTGAAATCTACACACTCAGAAACAGTTGATCTTGGACTAGCCCTGAAATTGCACTTGCCTGATGCTGTGACACGTCCCAGGTCAACCGGACTTGTGCATAGCAATTAGTCGGGTTACTCTAGTGAAAACATTGGAGAAGTTTGTGAATTGTCCAATCAGCCATTGAATGCAAGATAGGCACATTTCACTAATTTGGTTTCAGAGTTATGTTATGTTATCTTGCATTTGTACAGCGTCTCCTGCCAAAGTTTATGGCAAACCGCTTTTGCCTGTCAGAGAGGCAACAGAGGAGTATGAGAGAAGATTCAGTAGTGGTAGAGAGGAGTGAAGTCGGCTAGATAGTTGGGGCGAGGGTGAGGGATAGATAAGATGCACAGGAAAACATGAGACGGAAAAGGTGGAAGGGGTATGTGTACAATTGGACCAAATTTATCGTGGGACTCAACTGTGTTCTATCGGGTGCAGGGCCGATAGAAGAGATAGAGGGAGAAGAGGTATTCACTGCACCAGGGGACTTGGCTGAAATGTACTCGCTGCATGTTGTGGCTGGGCTTGTTGAAGCCATGCCCAAGAAAACACAGATGGCAGAGCCTGTCTACTTACTTCCCTAAGCCCCCAATATGTGTGAGGGGAAGTATTTCAGAAATCCGAATTTGCCAAATGTACAAAAGCTCCCTGAAAAGCGAGCCCCCCACCAACACCACATTTTTTGGTTTCCTCATTTATGTCATGGTTACCAAAACCCTAAGCTTGTATGCAAAGAGCTTAGGGTGACACAGCCTGTCTATGGCTTAGCCACGGTTAGACCTTTGAGCCATCCACTCTGTCACAATGTAGAAACCATGCCCAAGTGGAGTGTGCTCTAGCCACATTCTATGCCCGGTCCACACATTATACAGAAAGCTGGCCCACCTTGTTGTCTACTCTTAAGGCCACGGGTCGAATACCTGATAGGCTTGTGCACATTTGGGCTGCGCAATGGGATTGGTTGTGCAGGGGTGGAGCGGGACGTGTGGGAGGAGTCATAGCAGGCATGTGATAGGCTGAACTTGCAGCCAGAATGGGGATTTAAAGTGCCCCATGTTCTAAATGCTACATCTCCCACCTAACCATTTTTAAATGTTGGAAAACGGTAAGAACACCCACTCCCCTATGACCCCTTTGTACTGTCCCACTGAAAGCACTGTCTGTGTAAAGGGAGGTGTGAACTGCCGCCCGCTTCTAATTTCGCATGGATAGACAAAAAGCTGTTTCTATTGCTTGTAAGAAAGCGCTTTCCATGATCATCACATTCATACAGTGGTGTCACTAGGGGGGGGGGCTGGCGAGGCTGGAGCCCCTCTTGTGAAACCCTGCCCCCTCCCCTTGTTCCCCCTACCTAAAAACGAGCATTTGTCTGTGCCCCCCTACTTTTGTCTTTGGCCCCCTCTGTGCCCCTCCTAAATTTGATTCTTGGTGACGCCAGTGCATTCATACACTCTTCTCAGCAAGGCTTTAAGTCTGTTCCTTCCCCATACATGCCAACTGCCCCGCTTTAGGCCAAAGAATCTCGATTTTTCAATGAAAAATATAACTATTTGTCACTTTCTCCCGCCTAAAATAATTCTAACCCGAATGCATTCCTATGGGGAAATTAATTTCTCCCGATTTCTCTAAAGAAATCTCCCTCCCAGGTCTTTCAGAATGCTGGCATGTATGATGTGCGTGGAGACCCGAGACTGGCACAAAGTTAGCACGTAAACGGGAGGGGGGGGGCGCTGGTGATGTCCTGTTGATGAGATTTTGCTTTGCAGTTCCAGAATAATCCGGATTCCGCAGCCCTGCGCATTGACGTCAATCAGAGAGAGGAAACGAAAAGAAAAGAAAGCAATGTAACTTGCAAACGTATACAGTGAATAAAGGGAGAGTTCACAGAGGGAGGGGCGGGTGCCGGATTGCTCAGTCATGTCCCTGCAGGAGATAGGATCAAAAGGCACTGAGGAAAGGCTTGTGCGCACCGTCCCCCCAGTCCCGTGGGCTGAGGTTGCAGAAATCCAGACCAGTCGCAGCCTGATTATGATACACTGTTTGGAAGGCGGCTGAGCGGTGATCTGATAACGGATGAAATCGTGGGAAGCGTCCCCCGAGAACGCAGAAACGAAATCTGGGCACTTGGAGCACCAACGGAGCTCTAAAAGGATTCCTCTTCATCCTTCTCTTAACAGAAATGAAAACAGAAAAAACGCAATTTCAATGCAAGCCCTTCCACCCAAGTTTGGATTGGGGCATAAAATCCATCCAGGCACCAATCACACATTACAATTAATTATTATCCAGTACAGACTGCGTACTATCCAGGGGGTGTTTTTGATGAAATATGTTGCAAATTATGCATTTGAAAACATATTTGCTTAGTAACATTGGTTAAAACTAGTGGAGTAAACTTATGGAACTGGCCCACTCTGGGCAAAAAAGGGCGCCATTCTGTAAAAGAAGAGAAAACCGGGCCCATCCTGGAATCATGGCCTGGCCCTATAGGCCAGCCTAAGCCTTCTTCCAGGAATTTGCTGTTCTAAATAGACATCACCAATTCATAGATTCGCCTTAGTTCTCTCAGGAAGTCACCACCAATTCAGGGAAATAATGTACCGATTACCCAATTCAAGGTGTTTTGAGCATAACCCTTTCTTTGGCAAAATCCAAACTGCCCACATTGCATCTCCAAGAAGTCAAAGAGCAACTCCTATATGAGTGTGTGAATTGCTGACCGAACGGCAACACCAAAAACACTGGGGTCTGCAAAATGTGGCTCTTTAGATATATTGGACTGGAACACCCATCACCCCCAGCCGCATTGTAATAGTGTGGGATCATGGGAGTTGTAGTGCAAAGCATCTTAAGAGTCGCAGGTTGCAGTGACTACGGTGGGGTTCTCCACGAAGTATCATGCAGGACACCAGGTAAGTTACATGCAGGGTTTATTGTGCCCAGATGTACACATAAGTCCAAGCGTAGTACGGGAAGAAACACTGGCCATCCACACACCAGCCTAGCTCACTCCAACTGCCTCCAAAGAACACCTGCACTCAAACTGTACCAACATTCCACCGCAGGCATTCCATAGACCAGCACGTTCCACCGACACAGCACATTCCTACACAGACCTTGGACCAAGACAATGGGAACCTCCTTATTATTCCCATTTCTATTTGCACATCACAATTTTGGTCGTTTTCTAGAAGTTTCCTCAGTAATCGCGTTTCGCCTCTTGTTTGAAGTTCAACTCAACGCTGCTGAACATCCTTAGAAACTTCTACAGGAAGGCGGCTTCTTCAGGGCTTCCAGAACACCCAGATAGTTCATTACTAACAAGAGACGGGACAACAAAGAAATGTTTCTAAAAAATGCCCCTGCAGTGTGCCGAGACTCAGCTGGCCCAACTTAGCAGAAGGGCAAACAGGGCTCCCCGCGATTGTCCCTCAGCTCTGGCGCAGATGCAGGTGTTCCCCACAGCACACTCAGGTGGAAAATGGCAGTGGGAGACACTCGAAGCCCCAAGAAAGCCTACTCTTTTCCCCGAGGGCTGTGGGGGGAGCAGGTTGTTCAGACCTTGCAGCATGGGCTCTTAAAACCTGAGGCCTCCAGTTTGGCATCCAGATTTTTCTAATAAGATTTCAAAAGGGTGATCACTAGGCGGTCCTTGCTGACTGCTTGAAGCTCACCCGTGGCCATCAGGACATCCTCTGAAGCAGCCCTTGAGATGCATCCCTCAGGGTGACGTGAACCTAGTATAATATAACATAATTATAAAGGATTAGACACAGCATGATTTTTGGAGAAGGTTCTACCTTCCCTCCTCTACGAAAAGTTCATCAGTTTGGTAAAATTCTTAAAAAGATGGGGGATAAAGGAGCCGTCTGATAGATTTGAGCTGGGTCCTCTGAGGAGAGCTGAGCTGAAGAAAGATGTATTCTACTTCTGCTCTTGCACTCCCTTGGCTTGTTACAATGAGTGGAGGGGTTAAGTGAGTCACTCTAAACACCAGACATTTCTGAAGGGAAACTTTTGACTTAATCACAACCACTGGGAATACCTCAAGGCAACTTTCTGCCTGCGCAATTACACAAGGTACCGACAATATGCAAATCAGTTTTGGTCTTGCCACCAACGGCTGCAGTCCAACCCAAACTGTTTAGGCCATGTCATATGCAATGAGGTCCAAAGGGAACATTCTACCCTGAATGACTAGGGCCCACCTCTTCTGCACAGGTCCATTTACAACATTGGAAAATCCATTGAATGGCGCAGAGGCTGAAGGGTTTGCCTGCACTCACTGTCAGAGTGAGTTCTGGTAGAACCTTCAACACTCACCCTCCTAACTTGATCTGGGCTACCTTACCAGAGCAAGATGTTTGGGGTACCCACAGACACAACATCACCTCAGTCTTTGATCCAGGGGCCAGTGATCGCTTACTGCTTCCTGCCACTCTCTGTGTCCTATCTGTCCTCTAACACCACTGGGTCTGGAACCCACACAGGAGTCAGAGTTTCTTGAAGAGTCGGGCATTCTCTTAAAACCATGGTGTTGCCTCCATCATTAGAGGCAGTCAAATACTGTCTATATCATCTCTTGCACCCGTGCCGCATCGTAGGAATCAGAAGTGAACAGGAGTCACACACTATCTCTCCTCATGTAGCCCTTACATGCCAACATGTGTTCTGATATGATAGGTTATTTATAACGTTCTTAATACCCAGAGGTTTCTAAGCGCGGACCCAGGGATCGAACCTGTGTTGCTCCATGTCGTCTTGCTTCCAAGGCAAGCACGTTGCCCCTGAGCTATCCTCCCTGGTACTGCTAGTCCTGACTCATGCATATGGAAGAGCAATACTACAAGCCACCGAATGCAAAGCAAGGTACAGGACTGAATGAGCATCTTCCAGATGTTATGGGGCTGGACAAGTTGCCATCTATGAGATTTTGGAAGCCTCCCTCTTGCCCCCGAACCCCCCCCCCCCATGCATTCAGAGGCTGTGTTAGCACTCTCTATTTCCTCTGAGGCTTTCCTGGGTGAAAGGTTTTCACTGGAGTCAAGGTTTCTGGCAGGGTCACGTAAAGGTCTTCTCTCTTGCATCACCAGGTCAAGTGCGTGCTCATTTGTGGCAGCGTCACAGAACGGGCAGATGCAGAGTCTACGCACATCACGTCGCGGGGCCTCCCGCTTCTGTGAGTCAGGGTTTCCCCTGGCATGAGAGGTCAAGTTCACTACTGAACATACACTGCGTGACGCGGGAGCCCAAGTCAAGGAATCGCCTCTTCCGCAACACACACACAGGTCACTCTGACCTCTTCCTGCCCCGGAAGTTAGGTAACGGCTTTTCTCAGCCGGCGAGTTCCCTCCAAGCTGCCTTGCTTCATCGAGAGGGTCAGCTGCAGGTCATGACCTCACTGCTCGCGCAGCGGCTGACCTCTAGGAGAAGGATGCCACGTCCGCGATTAAATAAAATTGCCTTTGCATCCATATGTGAGTATTTTTTTATAGGTTTTTAGAAAGTTTGTGAACGTGTGTGAGCGCGTGTGAAGATAAAGCATACAGCGTTAAAATCTTTAAATACCTTCTTTTCCTTGTGTTGTTAACAATCTTCGTTTAACTACTGCAATATTATTATCTATATTACTGACTCATTGATAAAATAAACACACCATGTACTGTACTAAATAATATAGCTCACCTGAATTCGCCTACCTTGTATATTTCCATTTGCTTGTCGTTCTCATTCTATTGTACTCCTCCCATCCCCCCGCCCCCCAATTTCATTTCCACCACAGACCACGCTCTGGTTCACCCCCCGGCGGGGCGACAAGACTCAACGCTATAAAAATACAAGGTGGTGATGGGCGCAGACTACAAGGTGTGTTAACATAATATAACCAATAGCAGGCATTGTGAGCAGGGTGGCATGCCAGCTTAGCTGCCTGTGGTTGCAAACACTGTATACCCCTCGGTCACAAACATGCACCACTTGCCTGCAAACTCAGTAGGCAAAATCCATGTTTGTTTCCTAAAATAGGCGCATAGTCACCCCTCTAGGGCAGTACTCAGCTCTGCCAGGCGGGACATGCCCAGGGAGTTGATAAATGCCCCATCAGAACGTTCTGCAGTGCTGGGTCGTGACCTCCCTGGACAAACGTCAAGGAGGGTTTTCTACTCATATTAGACCCATCTGGAGAACGCGTTTGCCCATCAATAGCTCGAGACAACGCCCCCCCCCCCCGGGTTTCTATATAACCCTTCAAAAACAGACTTTGCAAACCCGGGTTTGAATTTATGAACCCAAAATGGCTGCCTGTCTCTGAATTATCTCTATTGTGGTGCGTTTTTTGGAGGCAACCCATTCAGCATTTTTTGCAGTATGTCTGCGAGATTGAACAAGGTTTCACATTTATTTTAGGCTTCCCCTATATTTTTGCCTATATTTTTGCCCCCACCCCCGTCAAAGGTGGATGAACGTCATAAGCATAGTAGAAACATCTATTCCTATGGGGATCTGTATCATGCAAAACTAGAGCCGCTATCGTCTGCGGACTCTTCGGGTAGGACTCTTTGGAGAGGGTCACTGTGTTTGAGAGATTGGCCAACGTCCATGACCCGGGCACACGACCACAGGTACACGCCACAAGTCCAATGTACTCTGAAGGTAGGACCACGGTTAGGGGACACGGTTCCCACGAGGAATGGTTGCTGGGAAAAGACCTTATGTCTCTCTGTTAGGGTTCTATAATAACCTAGGTCAATAAGAATATACTGCAACAACTTCAACGAAGGGGTTGCGGTTACGCTGCAAAACCAAAAATCCACTGAAATTCACCAGTCAACAAAACGATAGCCCACCCTTACTTCCATGCACTGCTCATGATGTCACACAAAACATTACAAATTACCTTATCTGTGACATGCTCACTTAAAATAGATTGACTTGAAGAAACCCCCTGGAAAAATTACGATGGAAAACCACCAGGCAACCTTTATTCCGCTCCCGTGCACTGCACTAATGCTCAGGGATGCCATCAGCAAATAACACATGACATCCACAGTGACACCACTGATAACATTACATAGGGCATCACTAACATATCATTGATGACATCAGGCATGGCAAAAATATATGACATAAGGAACGCATCATCCATGGCCAGCATTGTTGCCGCCACATTCAGAGGCTTAGGCCACGCAGGGCAAGGCCTTAGTGTGAGGCACACAGGTCAGAGCACAATGATACATGTGAAGACATTAGTGATGGTATGATATATGATGATATGATATGTCACTGAGCTTTTGCATTACTTCCAGATGCTAAGACTAGTTAGACTAGTGCTAAGCTCATCCAAGGAGGAAGAAGCCCATCCACGTGTCACAGGGTTGATTTTACATCTAAAGTATATTTGAACATGTAAATTGTAATGGGTTATTTATAACACGCTTAATAGCCAGAGGTTTCTAAGCACAGACCCGGGGTTTGGACCTGTGTTGCTCAGCGTCATCTTGATTCCAAGGCCAGCGCTGTTGCCCCTGAGCTATCCTCCCGAGGCCAACCCCCAACCTTTGTCCACCCAAGACACAGCAGAACACCAAAAGCGCTGTTGCAGAATATTTGACTCTTTCTAACTTCCCATAGATTTTTATGTTGGCCCATCGCAAAACATTATCTTTCAGACCCAATTTACTAACATTATGAAAAGCTGGAATCTATCTTAAATGCATTTCCTGCAGGTTTTGCCGGAACCTTTCGTGGTTCCTCGCCAAAAGGTTTCCCCTATTGCAATGCACACTTGTTTTGAAATAATAAGCCTTCAGCCCCTTTGCTACTTTTACACTCCTCATTCCCCATGTATCTAAAAGAAGAGCCTCAAACAAGAATGTGCGATGAGGGTCCAACAGAACACACAGGAATCACACATCCATTTCAACGCCTTTCTTCACAAGTGGCAGGTGGGGTTGGATAAAGGACTGTAGGACCTGGAGTCCCAACTAAAACGTTACTATATTAATTGTGTCCGGGTGGGTTTCGATCAAATGGTGCAAGGGTCCATCTATGGGACCACCTGGTCCTTTCGGAATTCCCTAATCTAATACAGTCCCAGCAATATAACACACTGCTCGCTTCTTGGCTACAACTCGCAGTCTCAGATACATAGCACTAAGCTTGCTTCCTGACTTCTCAGGCGCAGGGATAATTACGTCAGGCGTGCTCTATGACTTCACAATCCCAGAGATGTAGCGCACAACTCGCTTCTTGGCTCAGACTCACAGTCTCAGATACATAGCAGTAAGGCCGCTTCCTGACTTCTCAGGTGCAGGGATAATTACGCCAGGCGAGCTCGGTGACTTCACAATCCCAGAGATGTAGCGCACAACTCGCTTCTTGGCTCAGACTCGCAGTCTCAGATACATAGCACTAAGCTTGCTTCCTGACTTCTCAGGCGCAGGGATAATTACGCCAGGCGTGCTCTGTGACTTCACAATCCCAGAGATGTAGCGCACAGCTCGCTTCTTGGCTCAGACTCGCAGTCTCAGATACATAGCACTAAGCTTGCTTCCTGACTTCTCAGGCCGAGGGATAATTACGCCAGGCGTGCTCTATGACTTCACAATCCCAGAGATGTAGCGCATAGCTCGCTTCTTGGCTCAGGCTCGCAGTCTCAGATACATA
Source organism: Ambystoma mexicanum (assembly GCF_040938575.1). Lineage (NCBI taxonomy): Eukaryota > Metazoa > Chordata > Amphibia > Caudata > Ambystomatidae > Ambystoma > Ambystoma mexicanum. The sequence continues at coordinate 405,403,463 of NC_090924.1, forward strand.
GCACTAAGCCGGCTTCCTTTTATTATTTATTAATATCATTATTATGGTATTTATTGGGCACAGACCTAACTTCGAGAAGCAAGAAGCACCTTTCTGAGGTAACAACAGAACAGATATACAGCAGGTGTGGGATACAGTGGGGCACAAAGGAGGGGTACCTGACTTCTCAGATCCAGGGATATACACCCAGCGTGCGCTTTGCCTCTTACAGTCCCCGGGATCTACACCCAGCTCGATCCTTGCCTTCACAGCCCCAGATATACAGCACCAGGCTCGCTTCTTGACTTCTCAGACCCAGGGATATAGCGCTCACCTACCTTTTTGCATTCACCAAGCAGCAGGCATCCCCATCCCACCCTCGATTTACTTTGTGTCAGGCTCGGATGTTCTTAGCGTTTAGCCACTTGCCACCCTCCTGGGCCAATGATAATACATTTTATAAATTCACACTAGGACGTATTTCCTCCACCCTTCATTATGGTACATATGTAGGCTTAAAATATATAATCTTCTAGCCGCGGGTCACCTTCTTGGTCTAATGATGTTACCTTTTGGCAACCTTCTACTAGCAAGTATTTCTTCTCCCTTGCTTAGGGTTTTCGTCAAGCTGTTATATTTTCACACAGCAGCCACAGGATGTCTTCTCAAGTTACTCTTTCTCCGTCCCTGGCTCCTGCCAGAGTCTGAGAGACAGTCCTCTGCGGGCTAATAGCTTTCTCTCTTCCTCAGGATCTGCTCTCTGCCATTGGAATGGCTCCTCACTAACACCTAGGCCCACACACCCTCAACTCCCCACATTTCCTGAGACTGGGTGATTGGCTCCCACTGTTTCCTCCCCTGATTGCTTGTAGATCCCTTGCTGCCACATTGCCCGCTCTCCCCTGCTGTTAGCTCCCCGGCCTCTTGTGTTCCTGCTTCCCTCCCCATGTTCTGGCCCCTATGATTGTAAAGCACTGCGCTGCTTCCCAAAGGTAGGTTTATTTATTTTATTTATTTATTTAATATTTGTAGTGCGCCGGTAGCTCGCAAGCCTCGGGGCGCAGAGATAGGAACACGATAGACAGACAAACAGTAAGACGTACATCTGAGACGGGAGGGAAATACAGAGATTATTCCGGCTGGGGTTTGAACATGTAGAGTTTATTTGAAGATGTGGGTTTTTAGAGATTTGCGGAAACGGGTGTAGTTAGGCTCTATTCTTAGGTGGTCCGGGAGATTGTTCCACAGGTTGGCTGCAAGGGTCGGAAAGGCTCTGCCTAGGCCGCTTTTAAGTTTATGTGGGGCTATAGCAATTTTGCCGAGTAGGGATGATCTCAATGTTCTGTTTGGGAAGTATGAACTGATCCTCGTTTTTAGGTATGTTGGTGCCTTTCCGTGAATGCACTTATGAACAATGGTTAGGGTCTTAAAGTGCACCCTATCTTCGATTTTGAGCCAGTGTAGCTCCCTTCTGGAGTGGCTGATATGCTCTGTCCTAGATTTAAGTTTGACGGTTCTTACTGCGTTGTTCTGTACAACCTGGTAGCTTTGTATGCACCGTTTGGAGGCACCCAGGAGTAGGGCATTGCCATAGTCGAGTCGTGATAAGATGGTAGCTCTAGCTATGGTCGCGCAATTGTCTTCTGATATGAAGGGTCTGATAGCTTTTATTAGGCGGAGGTGGTAGGCACAGTTTTTCTTAACGTATTGTGCTTGGGTCTCTGCCCCTAGAGATGCTTCAAGCAGCATACCGAGAGTTTTGACTTTGCCTAATACTGGAATGGGTGTGTCTTTGATCTGAAAGGATGCGTAGGATGTGGGTAGCTTAGCTCGGGCGTGTGATGAGCCAAAGATCATGAGCTCCGTTTTTTTCCCATTGAGGCACATCCAATTGGAGTCCACTGGTTGGTACCCCTTCAATAAACACCCTACGTATAATCATACTTATGGTCTGAGATGTAGTTCTCAGCAAGCATTCAGATTTCTCTGTAGGGCTTTGGTTCCATACTCCTTCTCTCCGTCCTTGTTCCAGGTCTGCCGGCCACACTCCTTTTCCAGCCATGATTTCTTTTATAATGAGCAAATGAGGAGACGGTTCCTCCAGAGCTCTTATGCAGTGGAAGCGGCACCTACACCCCGACCCTCGGGGAACAGACACGAGGGTGGCAAGAAAGGGGAATAAAGAATTTGGAGCATGAAAACTGAATATGCGCATCTACTGAATTCAGGCTCCTACGCCACCGTGGAGGAAAGGAGTGGTACATGGTGCAGGGAGAATTTGTGGGGTAGGGTCCGCCCTGGTCATTTGGTAGCAGCGCCAGGGTAAGGGTGAGAGGGAAACACACAGTGGGCAATGGTCAAGGGAAGGGGTACAGCGCTTGCTCTTAGGTTCAAGCGGTGTGGCCGGGTTAAAAGTGCTCAAGAAGAACTCTGGTGATTTGGTTCCAGCTTTGTAAATGTGCACACACAATGTCATTTTCACATGCACGACACGCTTCCACAATTAGTGTTACCGGCCACTCGCTGTCTGTAGCCTCAACCCCTCTCCACCGCTAACACGTAACATACATATACCCTTTTTCACTCCCACTAAATCATTTTGTGAAGTAAATGACCATTTTGTGATTTACTTTGATGAAACAACGGGATATGACAAAATAAGATCCCTTGCATCAGGCCCCTATGGAACCTCAACTACGCTAATGTAAATTCCGGAAAAGCCAAGGTAATGGTATTTGCAAACCATTCTTGAAAACCTAATCATACCTGCTCATTGTCGTATAGTAGTCTCGGGAGGATAGCTCAGGGGCAATGCGCTGGACTTGAAAGTAAGACGATGTGGAGCAATGCAGGTTCGATTGCTGAGTCTACGCTTAGAAACCTCTGGGTATTAAGCTCGTTATAAATACCCAATACCAAGGTTGCGCAATACACATATTTAAGTGTTATTTTTGGCAATAGGTTAAGGTGAACCAGCAAAACATCAGAAGTAGATTAAAAAGAACATCTAAATTAGTAGAGAGTGTAAAAGCTCAGGGTGCTGGAGACCTGGCAACTAATTGAACGATCTTCGAGGCAAAAATACCTCTACTGTTGCTATAAGATCATGCATGTTATCCCATGCGATCCCATTCACTCTTGCAATAGTTTAGAGAAAAGAGTAAGTAAAACCTGGAAGTCCTTCTCTGCCTTAAAATGCACCAGACAGGAATGTGGTCTCGGTGGGGTACATGTTAAGCACATGGGCCTGATTTACAAAGCGTTTCCCGTTGAAAAACGCTTGTGTAAATGTCTTCTGTCATTAAACTATGGCTACCATTATGTCTAGCAGAACTTGTCAATTGAAGGCAATTCAACTTTTTGGACGTGAACATAAACCGCAATGTGGATGGAGAGCTGAGGGTTGTCCACAGTTGGGTGGGTACGAAAAAAACGTTGCTTAAATGAGGCTGCTCCCGAGTCACTCAGCCCCTGTGACATATGTACAAAATGATTAAACAATGTAAAAGGAACAGCACGTTTAAAATCTCCCTATGCACTTTACCTATATTGTAAAGGTTTGGGAAGGTATTTGGCTCCGTTCCAGCAAGTTCGAAGCAGGTTTCATTTAATGTTTAGGTTGGGTCAGTGCAAAACTGTTGAGATTGCATGCAGGTGCTTGGAGGCCTATCGAGAACAGTAAAGGAGCATGTCCTCGTGTCGTCAAGCTGCACAGGACCTTAGACACGTTCTCTTTGTATGTCAAATGAAGCCGACTGCTGGACACGCGCGTTTTCTGTGGAAAAGCACCACCCAGAAAGGTTCTGTTATCAGCTTTGGTGTCGACCCCCCCCTCTCCCCGTTTGACTTGGAAGGACCTGGGATTAGCCCAGCTCGTGGGTGCCTTAGCACGAGGCATAGAACCCACAGCTGTCTAGGCTCAGACACTATTGCTGCCAGGCCCCTCAGCTCTCTGCCTGCCAATCGCACTGTGCCTTCCCGTCGCGAACTACACTGAGAACAGAGGTGGACTGGCCTATGGGGAACTCTGGAGATTTCCTGGTAGGCCTCTGCACCCTGGGCCTCTTTTGTGTGGTCACTTATTTTATTTCCACATTTTCTCATAGGAAAAGGGTTGTTGCTGCTGAAAATGTGTAATGTGGGGCCACTTCGAAAATTCTTTCCAGGGCGCCTTTTGGTTCCCAGCCCACCCCTGACTGAGAACATGGTCTCGTTTCATGTTGCCCATCGCACCTCCACCAGATGGGGGCCTCAGGCTCTCTCGCGCCAGGCGCCATGTTGCTGCTGGGTGCTGAAGTTCAGTTCCGTCATTGGCCCAGTGACGTGACGACATTCGAACAATGAATTGCTCAATTCTTATTTCACGGGAAGAAAGCAGTAAAAAAAGCTTGTGAAAATTCCCAAATAAATCCTACTAATTACCGGGGAACGCCATGGGCTTCTCGGTGCAGGGTGTGTCTGCAGATCCGATCCCGGAAAGGCCCTGTGCACCAATAGCTTGGCACATTTCCCCAAGAGCACAGCAGCTGGCCACTGCCTCAGAACTGTCTGGGCTTCCGCTCATCTTCGGGGGTAGTCTTTGTGTAAGGACACCAACACGACAAACAAACACATGGCGTAAAAGACCGCGAAAGGGTTACTATACACACAGACATTGATTCTACTACAATTCGACTTAATATGCTGAACGTTAACATTGCTTCTATTTATTTATTTCATTATTATTACACACAATCCCTGTTTTGATACCTTTTTGGAGATGGTAAAAGGCATTCGCTTTAGAAGTCCAATAAAATGTTTCTGTTGGCTGGTGATCACAGTGTTTGGTGACAGCTCTTTCCAGACTTTTTCTCCAGGCTTTGGGGTATATGGGGCAAATAGCAGTTCTAGAAAGTAATGCCGGGGCACTACGCAACCTAAGGGGCAGGTGCTGTGTTTGATGGGCGCTGTACCATCTAAGATGCGGGTGTTGTGTTTGATGGGTGCTGCACCATCTAAGAGGCGGGTGCTGTGTTGGAAGTATATATGAAGGTCTCGGAGCCCCTCTACCCAAAATGAACACACCAAATAACCTGTCCTATGGATGGGTGCGCACTTGCAAGGGTCTACCACAATGTTTTAGCTCACTGTACCTTTCAGGGAAGAAATGCCAATTTGCATACCAGTCTGGTCCCACCCACCTGGGCAGCCCAGCAACGAAATACTAGGCAATTCTCCTCTGAACAAGAGTACCAACAGCAACCTCAGACACGTGTTTTGGCCTAGTAAGGCCTGAACAGTGAGGCAAAGCTATACCTCTCTAGGCATAGTGAGCAAGCGGTCCACATCTGGATTACCATGGGTAATTTAGGGTGAAACCTCAAGTCCCTAAACATATATACAAAGGTGTTCTACCAAGAACTAGCACAGCCAAGTAACCAGTTCTATGGGTATGTACCCATACGGGCAGGTCTACAACCATGTTTTAGCTCACTATACCTTGCACAGAGAAGAAATATCAATTTGCATATCAGTCTGGTCCCGCCCACCTGGGCAGCCCAGCACCGAAATGCTAGGCAATTCTCCTCTCAACCAGAGTACCATCAGCAACCAGGAGCACGTGATTGTGCTTGACTTCCCATGTAGGTGGGACCCGACGGATATGCAAATTGTGTTTCTCCTCTGTGAAGGGTGCAGTGAGCTAAAGCGTGATTGAAGACCCTCCGGAGTGGAAGAAATTCCACAGAGCAGGGTATTTGACCCATGTGCATTCTCAGTAGGTAGGCTACCACAGTTGTGTTTATTTGCTGTGTTAGAAGTAGGATAAGCAAACCTCAGCAGCTTCATCGACTGACCTCTTGCAGGTTTAGTTGAATGAACAAGGCCTAGCTTGATATGGGAGTGTGTGCGGCGAGACCAGATGCATGGCAACATGATTGCTATCATGATTACTATCATTGGTACTGTTATGCCATGATACTGGCATTTATACCATGCTCCACACTATTTTCACAGTCTCCAAGGAAATGTTGCGGATCTGAAAGAGAGCGGGGCGGGTTATGTTAGTTGAGAGTGTGAGTAAATTGCTGTTGAGTTGATGCGCGTACACAGGAAGTGCCCTGAGCTCTGCGTGACAGTCTCTCGTGGCATTGTCTGGGCTGCAGTAGATAAATACGTTGTGGAGGTGTAGTGATCCGATGATCACTGGACACACTGCTGAAAATACTGAGATATTTTACTGCATTTGATTTGGGATGCAATTATGGGTGTATGAAGAATGCGTGTCTATTCAGCACTACATACAGCCACTTCCACCTTCATAGTGACTATTTTAGGAAAGCTGGTATGCCCTGGGCAGAATCAGGCTAGGCATAGAGATGGTGTAAAAACACAATGTGCATCATACCTGCTCATACATGTAAAAGTGGACTTCTGACTCCATACCCATACAGGCCTAGGTCTCTCTGCTTAAGTATATACTGTAATGCAGCCCTGTGGACAAGTTCTGCATGTTTGTTTTAAGATAACAGTCCTGCCAAGAAGTATGATACTGTACGACTAACCGTCAAGAAAATTTACTGATGTGCCATACTGTCCCAGTAAACATATATCCGCCTTGCTGAGAAGGGTTGGTTTGGTTACGTAACTCGAGAAGTGCTACGAGCTTTTTGCACTTTCATCCATTACGCATTATTATTGCTCAAGAGAATGAGGAAAGAAATAAAAAGGAAATGGCTGCTGAACCCTGGGCCTTTCCCTCTCTGGTGAAGCTACCAAAAAGAGTCCATTATCTTCTTCACGCAGAGATTGCAAACCCATACATGGTTCCACGTGTTTTGACCATGTCATTTTCCACGTTTGCACTTTACCCGTGCAGTGGTTTTGGTCATTTGCTTTTTTTTTATTGCATGGGGTCTGAGAGATCACCCCCAAACCCCATGTAACCCAATACCCCCACCACCTCCCCTTGCCACCCCCTATTCCCTGGGGAAAAAGACACGGGTAAAATGAAAACATAGAAAGTCCCCATGGCCAAAACACGGCATACGCCATTCGCACAGCAGATCTTCATAGTTAAAGCCTACCTCCAAAGTAGTTCTCCTAGGTGACCAAAATCTAGGCCTCAAAGATTGCACCGACCCACATGCTTTTTTTTTTGTATTTGTATTTATTTATAATGCGCACCTAACCCAGGGGTAACAAGGCGCAAAGGCATCAAGAAGATTGCAAAGCTTGGTTACATACAGAGGAATGAGGTCCAGCTGTGGTTACAGTGCTGGAAGTGTCAACAGAAACAAGTCACGCTGATGAGACAACAAAAATAAACAAAATAAGCAGTACTATGTGCAAAATGCCAGTTGTCACATGAGGGGTATCAACGCCGAACAATAGATAACCTAAGTGTACATATTTACAATCGTTATGGTGAGGAGCATCAAGGCAGCAAGAGGTCGTTATGAATCGTGAACCTTGAGCCAGTGGATGGTCATAGCTCTGAATTGGTGGTAAGGGTGGTCCTCCCTGCAATGGGGAGGAAGGGAGTTCCAGAATTGTGCTGCTTTTACAGGAAAGCTGTTCCCACCAGACATTATGCGTTTAAACCTGGGCACCAGGAGGAGATTGGAGCTGGCCATTCTAGAGGGGCGAGAAAGAGTAGGTCTGGTGAATCTAGAGATAAGGTATTGAGGGGCTGCTTGGTGGAGGCATTTGTGAGTCAGAGAGACCGATTTGAGGAATATTTTGTCTTTAGTAGACAGCCAGTTTACAGACCTTCTGGAATCAGAAATGTGGGCTTTCTTCGGAATACTAAGGGCCGCTCTTAGGGCATTGTTTTGAAGAATTTGTATTTTGTTCGTGATGTATTTATTGCAACCTACATATAGAGCATTGCAATAGTCCAACTTGGACAAGATCAGAGCCCTGGCTAGGGTGATGCAGTTAGAGGGAGAGAGAAAAGGTTTGGCTGCCCTGATGAGTTTGCATGTGTAGGATGTGGCGGATGCCATAACATTAACTTGTTTTTTGAAGGTGAGAGTAGAATCTAAGTAAAAGCCAAGGGTTTTGACCTTCTTGGCTACCGTAATCTTATTGTTATCAATTATGAAAGAGGAGTAATTTTGGTCTAGTTTATTAAGGTTATGTGGGGACCCTAGAATGAGGAGTTCTGTCTTGTCATCATTCAGGCATAGACCGTGTGAGGCCATCCATGCCTGGATGATGAGGTACACTTTATTGACGAAGGCCAAATCCTTGTCATAATCCCCCGTCAACGGGATGAGGATCTGGGTATCATCTGCGTAATTAGTGTAGGTGATACCCAGACCATCTAGATCATCAAAAAGGTGCTTCGTGAAGATATTGTACAGTGTTGGGGAGACGCAGGAACCCTGAGGCACACCACAGGTAATGGGCGTTGGGTCGGCTGCTGCTAATGGGGAGAAGACTCTCATCGTGCGGTTATTTAGAAAGGATTGGATCCAGTCAGTTGCCTCTTGAGAGAAATGGGCTGCTTTTTGTAGGTGGTGGCATAGGATCTCGTGGTCGATCAAGTTGAAGGCAGCTGAGAGATCAAGAAGTAGCAGTAGTGCAGCCTTACCCTGATCTCTCAGCTCATCTATTTGTGCCTTAAGATCAATGAGTGCAGTTTCGGTACCATGTTGAGGCCTGAAACTAGATTGTCAGACACCCAGGAGATGGAAGTGCTCAAGGTAATGTTGGATTTGTTGGTATGCTATTTTGTCGAGAATTTTAAGAAGGAACGGTACTGTGGTGATGGGGCGGTAATTAGTGGGGGTAGAGGGGTCTAGATTCGGTTTTTTGAGCAGGGGGAGGACCCAGGATTGTTTCAAATTGTTAGGTACGGTGCGTGATGTGAATGACGCATTTATTAGTTTGGTAATAAATGGTGCAAGATCACGTGCCGCATCCTTTATCAATTGTGCAGGGCATAGGTCCCCGTGGCAGTTTGATGGTTTGAGGGTGAGAATGACATTTTCTACCTCTTTGGTGGATACTTTGTGGAAGTTAAAATGGGGGTTGTGCGCAGGGAGGTGCGACTGAGTAGGGTGAGTCTTTTTGTGGTTGAGGATACTTGGTTTAGAGGAGGAGAGAAGGGACTCTTTTTTTAATGCTTATCTTCGTCTTGAGAGAGGAGATTTTGTTGGCTAAGGCATTTTGTATACCCGTGCACCAGTTTTTATCCTTGAGGCACGAGTCAGGAATTTGGATAGGAGATTCAACCTCTTTTAGTATTGTAAAGAGCTCTCTAGTGTTGGATTTGGCTTGTGAGATTCGAGTGCTGTAAGACATTTGTTTGGCCAGGATGATTTCTTTTTTATATTGGGACGCAAGTCTGCTCAGGTTTTTCTTATTTACTTCTGAGGGATGTGATCTCCAGGTTTTTTCACAGCGTCGCTTTTCCTGTCTGAGGGATTTGAGATGAGGAGAGAACCAAGAGTTGATATGTTTTCGAGGTTTGCTCTTTTTTAGCTTCAAGGGGGCTATGACATCAAGGGATGAGAGCATGACTCTATTGTAAGTGTCTACCATCATAAATGGATCTGTGGGATCCGGAATGGCATTCAAGGTCGGTGCGATCAATGGGATCAAATTTTCAGGGGCAATGTTCTTTATGTTTCGAGATTGGACAGCTGGAGCTATGCTGTTAGTTTGTGCTGGAGTCGCCTCTAGGGTGAACGAAATCAAGTAGTGGTCTGTCCAGGGCTGCGGAAGTATGGAGGAGACCAGGACTGGGCAGTTGTGCACAGCTAGCCAGTCCAGAGTTCTACCTTTGGTGTGGGTAGGCTCTGTGATCTTCTGGTTAAAGCCTAGTTCCTCTAAGGTATTGTTGATTAATGTGGCATTGGCATCTGCGGGGTTACTAAAACCAAGGTTAAGGTCTCCTAGTAAGATGCTTTGTGAGTTTTTGAGATTATTTGATAAGATATTTGTAAGGTCTTCTTCAAATGACCCTAAAGGGCCAGGTGGTTGGTAAATAAGGTGAATGGAGATGGATTGTGTATTAGATATGGTTAACTTTGCAGTTAGAGATTCACAGGATCCTGCATTCGATGGTGACTCAGTTATCAGAGGGAATTTAGTTTTAGCTATAAAGGCAAGACCTCCGCCTCGAGAGGTGGTACGATCGAGTCTTAGTAGAGTATAATCATCTGGTATGGCTAGCATAATTGCAGGGCCTGCTGTAGGATGTAGTCAAGATTCAGTAACCGCTAAGAAATCCAAATCTTCGTTGTAGAGTAGGTCGGCAATGTCTGTTGCATGTGCAACCATGGAGCGGGCATTTATCAGTGCTCCATTGATCCCAGGTTGTACTGGTTTTAGAGGTGGTAGCAAAGATTTATGCGTACCTGTCTGGGCGCGGATAGGCTCACGGTAGAGTCTACTGTTCAGTTGAAGAGGGTGCTGGGAGGTGCTATGGGGGCTGGTATTAACCTTGCTGTGAGCTAATTTAGTTAAAGGGTCATAGAGCCTTGGGAGCCTGGCACGTAATTTAAGGTTCCTCTGGAGAACAGTACAGGGTGCGGTGATCATAGCAGTTGGTTTGTAAGAATTAGGTGATGGCACATGTACCAGTAGTTTTGGTAACCTAGTCGGGTATTGGGTATTCATAATATAAAGTAGTGATCTAAGTAGCACAGTATAAAGCGTATGAAGATACATTGTATGTGTGGGCAGGGTAGGACTAGTACAGAGGGTTGTTGTAAGTTAACATGCAGTTATGTAGCATCTAGGTTCTGTATCAGTACTAAGGTCTAAGAGGTATCAGTTCAAGTACAAGGGCAACAGCGCTCCTAGATTCAATTTTAACACCAGGGTCTAGCAGGCAACAGTTCAAATACATGGGCAGTAGCACTCATAGATTCACTTTTAGCACTAGGTCTAACAGGCAGCAGTTCAGTGCAAGGGCGGTGACACACCTAGATTCGAATTATCACTAAGGACTGAGAGGCAACAGTTCAAGTATATGGGCAGAATATCACCTAGATTGAGGTTTAGCACTAGGGTCAAGGAAGCAGCAGATCAAATACATATGCAGTAGCACTCGTAGATTCAAAGTTATCACTAGGTCTAACAGGCAGCAGTTCAGTGCAATGGCGGTGACACATCTAGATTTGATTTATCACTAAGGACTGAAATGCAGTTCAAGTTCAAATGTCTGGGCAGTAGCCTATCACCTAAATTCAATTTTAACACTAAGGTCTAACAAGCAGCAGTTCAAGTACATGGGCAGTAGCACATATAGATTACGTTTTAGCAATAGGCCTTGAGAGCTGCATTTCACAGATCACATGCATAGGCCATAGATTCACCCTGGTACAATTGTCACACAGTTGCAGTTGCGCATGTAATAGCGTGCGCCATACCGAGATGGACGGTGCAGCACACAATGCTAGTATGGAACTTAGACGAGTGGCAGCCTTGGCCGTAGGTAGATCGAGACATTGGGTTGTCTCCAGATGGATACGCAGGAGCGGGCGCAGGATTAGGTAGGATGCAGTAAGTCAATGACAGTATTAATTGAGTTTGCGCAGTATACAAGATGTTAGGACATCCGAACAGTGTGTAGAGAAAATCAAGTCCGTGTGACCAGACGATTGTAGGCAGGGAAACGATGGGTGTGGGAGTGTCTGCGGGAGGAGCGAGCATTTACCCTACGCAAATATAAGCCTTGCGGAGTTGAGTGCAGGTAATATGGTAACTTGTTTGTAAGCGATATTCAATCAACACTACAGCTAAGTCAATGCCTACTCTGGGATGCTGAGGAAAACCCTTATTTATGTATTTTTATGTCCAGTTCAGTACTCTGGATGACAACCCTTGTATAACACCCCCCTCTTAGAATCCCCCTGACCCCACTGAGCCAAGAAGTAGGTTTGTTTTGCAAATTTAAAAGGTTTATTTGGACAATTCAACAATATATATCTATCATACTTTATAAATAAATTGATAACTGATATCACACTTCAGAATATGACCGTGATCAACAATGGATAATGTTACAGGGATACACTGATTTGGTTACTTAGGAGTAGTGTAGAGGATGAGGTAGCTGAAAATGCTTGATGGTTTCAAGGAAATGCAAGGTGGAATAAAATGCAGTACAGAAATAACTTGTTATGATTTTAGCAAAAGGTAATATGATCACTTTTTCTTTTGACAATTCACTCCCCCCCTATGCAATACAAGAAATGGAAGGAGAGCACACAGTCTTCAAGAATCCCAACAAATCACACTTTATAATGCAATACACAGTTCCAGTTCCCCCAGCAAGCTTAGAGAAAACAGGGATGAGTTTTAAACACAGGCAAATTACTTTAATTTGGTTTGCAAGGAAGTGAAAAGGTGCTAAAATTGCTTTTAATTCCCTCTAAAGGTTCAGGGTGAGTGAGAGATGCTTGTTGGTGTTAGTTCAGGCTCACTTTAGCAATGCTCTATGAGTTATTACCAGGTTGCAAACGGATTTTAACAAAGGAAAGAATGGAGCTGCTATTTTGACAAGTGGAGAAATTGAGCCAAATCGCAAATCGTGGTAAATTTCGCAAGTGCGTAAATCGCGATTGCAGAAAAAGTATAAGGAGTAGGAAGTCGGTTCTAGATTCGTTGGGAAGCCTAGAACCACAGCCTTAAAATGAAAGTTAAACCACGTTCCTAGGACAAATGGTTCCGGATATACAGACGATTTAATAAAGGTAGATTTTCGGATTTCAAGTAAAACTCAAAATGACAGGTGACAGTTTGCAGCTTTAGAATTGACAGGTGACAGTTGTGCCGCTTTACAAATGACAGATGACACGATTTCTAGGAGGCTGTTCTAATTAGGTTAAAATAGTTTGGATTAGATTATTTTAACTAAGAGATTGGTTCTGCACAGTTCTGCTAGGTACTCACAATATAAATTTGAAATAGGCCTCGTCACGGATCTGGTCAACACGTCCGGCGGCGGTTCTCTCTGCTCGGCGGGTCAATCAGGCACCGGTTCTGCTCACAGCGATCCGGATCTCTGGTTCTGCTCACAGCGGTCTGGGTCAGCTCTCTGGATACAGCGGCCTGTGGTTCTCTGGATCTCTGGTCTGGACTCTGGCAATGTTCTTGGCAACGAATTCAAACAGCTCGCCCGGCTGTGGAATAGTTTGCAGATGATTTTAAGGATGCTGAGGCCTGCTGAGAAGAGTTCTCAGTTTGTGGGTTTAGGCCCTTGCTTTAAATTCTGAAGTAAAGTTCTGGTCTTTGGAGATTGATGGATGTGAAGTCTGGAGTCTCCCGGCAGAGCGTCCCGCAGAAAATGGAATTCAATGTCCCTACCTGTCCCAGCAGTCTCTTTTTATGTGTTTTGGAAGTGGGTGTGTGCGTGGCATAACTGAGCCTGCCCCTCTCTACTTGTCATTGGCCCAATTCTCCCCTCTCCCATGATTGGGGAATTGGGTTGTGAGTCAGAGTGATGAGGTCTGTTTATGGGTCAGAGGATCCTCCCCCGGTCAATTTGCCCACAAATCTATACCTGATCCAAATACATATTTCCCAGGTACACAGTTGTTTGACATCACATACACCCATCATATATTACTAAAGATAGTCCCTGTCCCGACTCTGGCGTTTCTAGGAGCTTGCATTAAAAAATGGCAACTTATTTTCGATTTTAGTGGGTTTTGCAATATGGGATTTTCAGCAAAAATTATACAAAGGTACATTTCCCTTCCACATATATCCCAGTAACTTTCCATGTCTCTAGCTTAAACACATTGTCTACAATATTCATAATTAGCGGGATTTTGCCCCAGAACATGGTACAAATTGGAGTTTGGACTCAAATCGTGAGGACATTTTTCAAACTAAGACTCTCAAAGTTGTACATTCCTGTCATTTGGTTACAATAAGTTATCACCGTTTCTATAAAATATATATTTGTTGCAATTCAACTCCCCAAAGTGTTTGGGTCCGCCTCCAGAAGTCTGGGTGGGTCAGTGATCACATGTCTCTCCTTGCTGGCAGAGGGCTTTTGACAAGAAACACTCAAAATGAACATACCCCATTCAACAGAAAGAGCCTTTTGTGTGGGTTCCAGCAGGCTGCCTGGAAGTCTCTCCTCAATCAATCAACAGGGTCATGTGATATCCTGCCTCCTGGTGTGGGAATCTCTGAGGTGTTAAGGTTTCCCAGCCTCTTGGCCTCTGGGAACAGCAGGTGGCTAAGATTTTCAATTAACCAACAAGCTCTGAAGTCCCTGCCCCTCTTGCAACTCCTAAATACAGTTTCCCTGTCAGAGTTTAGACCGCTAGCGCCGCCTTGGGGAATTTGTCGGTACTGCATCAATTTTTGAGTTGTCTTGAATTACTGCATTTCAATAGAGTGGTCTTTTGCTTGATAGTATAGGGCCCTTGCTTAACATTGTTTTGATGGCATCCTTACAGTAGAGTGGTGATGTGGAACCCCCCACAAGAAGGTTGTATCTTTGGAGTGGTCTCGTGCCAACTGCGCAGTTCTCCTATTCTGGCGTGAATGTGGGCGGCGATAGCTCATCCCCACATCCACCCAGTCTATTGATTTAGTTTGTTCTGGGATAGAATAATGGCTGGCGACAGCTCATCCCCACATCTACCCAGTCTATTGATTCAACATGGGTCAAAACCCTTGACATGTTTGGCTAGGCGTGTATAGGCACTTACCCTAGTGCGCCCAAACAGTCTGCGTGGAATCGGGCAGCGTTTGTGGCTCCTGGCTCCTTCAATGATAGCAAACTCCCTGACCACCTTGAGTTTCACACAGCGTATCTGTAACTCTACACATATCAAAGGTCGCTCTCTGGACTGAGTAGCCGACCTTAGCTGCAAAATAGCCGTCAACTCCAACTCTCCCTGTCCTTAGTCAGATCATCACATAATTGCATTCTCCAACCCCCTCGTCCACCTCCTAAACCCTCTACCAACATGCTACAGCCATGCCTAGCTTTCAGCACCTGAAAGCTAACTAAAGACAGCCTCTTACCGTTCCTCGATGCCCTCAAACTCGAATGTCTGAACAACCTTGACCCATAGAGATTAGTCGAGCTCTACACCAGAACTTTAACAAATGCCATCAACAACATTGCCTCATTAACTGCAAAAAAAGCTAAACCGTTATCTCCCCTCAAGTCCTGCTACACTCAAGACCATTCAGACCTCAGAACCAAAAAAGACTTGCCGAAACCTACTGGAAGAAAATTCTCTCTGAGGCTACAAAACAGGAATTCACTCTCTCATCTAAACAATGCAAACGAGCCATCATCCAAGCTAAAGCCTCCACATTCAACTCCAGAATACCTACTGCCAAATCTGACACAAGAGAACTATTCCCAATCCTTAGGCAACTAGAAACCCCAGCTCCCCCTGCCTCTACCATTACCAAAGACCCAGCTTGGTGCACCAGTATGCAAAACGCCATGCTGAATAAAATAGACATGCTCCACAACAAAATCCTTGCAGAGGGAGCCAGTTTAAAGCCTTCCCGCCGTGACACGGAGACTCCTAACAACTACCTACCCATCACCACAGTCCCTTTTCTCTTAAATATTCTTGACAGAGTTGCATATGTACAAATCCAACATCACATCCTAGGAGTCCACCAATCAGACTTCCGCCCTTGTCATGGCACAGAGTCAGTACTCCTGGACCTGAAAAACCAAATTGACGAAATTAGGGATGCGGGAGAACCTGCCCTCCTTTTCCTCGTACACCTCTCTGCCACATTCCACCTAGTTGATCATAATATACTCTGCCAACACCTAACTTCAGCAGCCTCCTTGTCCCCAGAAGCAGCCTCCTGGATTGCTTCCTTCCTTGATGGTAGAACTATGAAAGTCTTCTCAGAAAATGCCAGTCCTGTACCCTTCCCCATCAGCTGTGGGGTACCTCAAGGATCTTGTGTCTCGCTGACGCTATTCAACATTTTTACGAAGCCACTCTTCAACCTCCTAGATTCCTTCGGCATTATATATACCAACTATGCTGACGACACGCAGATCCTCCTCCCCCTCTTTAGCACCTACACCATCAATGCTGCTGCCATGAACTCCACCTATGCTACTATCCTGGCTTGGTTGGCAACCTGCGGCCTCTGTCTTAATGATGGGAGGACTGAACTTCTCCCCGTGGGGCCCTCGTCCGTGTTCAAAAAACTAGATCCTGACTTTGCAGCCTTCAACATAAATGGCTCCCTGATCAAAGTCTCACCCTGCGGTCAAGAGCCTAGGAGTTTACCTAGATGCAACACTATCACTAACCCGGCATGTAAATTCCATAGCCTCCTCAGTAGCCTACTCATCCAAACTGCTAAACGCTGCTAGACCGTTCCTTTACACAGTAAGCTGCCTAACCATCCCCCAAGCAGTAATTAGAGCGGGATTGGACTACTGTTATGTTCTCTTCGCTGGAACCTCGGCTCATAACTGAAAAAAACTCCAAGTCATCCAAAATAACGCCCTATGATGGTTTCACTACATATTATCCTCACCAAAAATATCGCTGTATATATGGTCATCTGGAACGGCCATAGCCGATATTTTTGTGGGGATAATTTGGGGTTTTTTTGGGAGTGGGGGTGTACCCCGCTCCTTTAAAAATAATGCAAGGGTTGCGGGGGTGTCCCCCACAGGTTCCATGCCTTAGTATTGCAGCAAAAATATGGCGATATTTTTGTATGCCGATATTTTTGTGGAGATATTAACACATGGAACCCCTACAAACTGCCCTAAACATCCCCAAAACAGAACACATTGCTGCTGCACACTGCACACTGGCTCCCGATCAGTAAAATAATTGCCTTCAAGACGCTTACCATCACTCACAGGTCCATCTCCAAAACTGCCCCGCCTTACCTATCACAAACAATCACTATGATCCACCCGACCAGGCCTACAAGGACTCCTTACACACACAAACTTTCCCAACCCAAGTACAAACGAGCCAAAGCAGGAGGATCCAGTTTCCCAGTCATGGCAGTTAAGCAATGGAAAGCCCTCCTACAGGCGGTAAGAGCAGAGCAATCCTACTGAGTATTCTGAAAAGCTCTTAAAACCTGGCTGTTTACCTAATGAAATACTATGCTCCTGTAACCTACTTTTACCTGTTTCACCTGTGTACCTACCATTCTTGTCCCTGGACTGTGACCAGGATTATTCTCAGCGGCCAGATGCCTCAGGGTTTGTGCACTCTATACAAATGGAAAAACAAATAAATATATAAATAAACAAGCAAATGCCTTTCAGAGTAAAAAGGGGTATTTTGCTCTGCCTTCCTACAGGAAGTCGCCACAGATGCAAGCAGAGGGGCCTCTGGTTCACCACAAGCATACTGATTCTGCAAGAGATCTGTTGCACCTTTCCAAAACAGGGCGCAAATTCTCAGAGGCGTAGACTGGGAAGGGCGGGAGCAAGCAAGACCCACAGAAATTCTGTAAATGCCGACTCAGCAATTCTGTGTGGGCATTTACAGATGCTAATGTCACTGCAGTGGGCCCAATTACATTACCTTCAGGCCCCACTTTTTAGACAATCACGGCTACGCCTTTGCCCGTTCTAGATTTCCAAACCACAACATTGGCCAGTATTGGCCTTATTGATGTCTGGAGCAAAAGCGGAACACCAGGACGTTTGGGGCAGGAACGTGAAAGTAGATCAAAAAAGGAGCTATAAGGCAGAGGCAGCATACAAGAATGTGGAGGCAGAAACAAGGATGGGAGGGAAAAGAATGGAAAAGAATAAAAAAGAAAAAACTGATACTTTATTGACATCCGAACATCCCAGAAGTGCTCTGATGCACCTAATCACTCAACTAGCCCTTTTGAGAAAGGTGGTAATCAGAGGAACCATCAATGCAGGGAACTCTTTCCCTCCGCAATCAAAAGCGCCACACCAAAATTCCTTTTTGTTTCAATCGAGTCTTGTCTCTGATTCATATAGTACCACATAGTCCTGCACCCTTTCGCAATAAGCCAAGAACCAGAGCAGTGTATAGAAAGAATATATATTTATTAATGAATAGAAAAATTAATATTTGTATAAAATCACAACTCATGCCACCTCACTGCATGGCCTAAATGCTTTTATTTCCTAATAATTTTTTTTTCATACATCACTAGTTAGTTCAGGATGACACAGATCACAGACTCTTTAACCCCACAACGTGTATAGTCAAAACCCTCTCCATGAGGTTCACTTTCGATAACATATAGCACCTTGAAACATGATCAGATCATGCAATACAGTTTACATGAAGTTTAATTTAAACAACATGCAATACTTTCCTATTTGCAAAAACAATTTCACCCATGCAGCGACCTGTATTTTTACATCCATGCGCGCTTAGCAATGCTTTACAGTATTGTTTAACTTACTCACATGTAAAAAGAATTTTAACTGGCGATAACCTCTTAGCAATGCTAGCAGTTTTATAACACAACAAACTTTTCAAAACAAACACTTTTTATTCATATTTGGAAACCTTTCTTCTTTGGCAGTATGCAGTGCACAATCTCCCTTCTCCTGGGGGCCACTTTCTCATTTTCAGTAGACGCTAAGCTTTTAAATCATTGACTTCACTCTGTTTAACTTTGGAAAGACACTTTCTGACCCAGCACACAAACCCAGTCATTCAATTGATCATTTGGAACCACTCTGCTTTAAATCAGGGATCCGGGGAATGAGAAGCAGTAGGGAATTTCATTTTAATGCACCCCTCCCTTTAGGGAATTTTGAGGTTGGCAAAAAAAAATAGGACTACCCAATTACTTTACAGACTATATTTGTATCCACACTGGAGCGATCTTATTGATTTTGAATTTCAAAAAATTCACCCTGTGTAATTTAGCTATATGGGAATTAATTAAATGATTGTTTAGTACAATTGCTAAAGATCTAACTTGGTGTGCCCACCCATTCAATAAAGGGAACATTTTCATCACACAGATCCACACAAAATGTGTCTAGGTTGGGCAAGTAAACCTAGATATACGTCTCTGGGTTTTTTCACAAAGGAAAGTCCTCAAGGCTTCTGGGTATTCAGGGGAAACATCAGGACTTGGTTTGAGGCCTCTCCAAGTTCAGTCAAGAATGACATCCAGCATTACTCCCTTTATTTGCTTCTCCATATATAGATCCCAGTCAGATTTGAGTCCTTCCCTAGTTGTCCAGCAATTTTGTCAGCAGTTCCAGCCCAGGTGATTTAAGACAGTCTACCTCATTTCTATTGTGCATCTCCTTATGAATCTTTCACCACTCCCGCCAAAATGCCTAGATTATGAGATGCCAGCTTATTGGCTCTTGATAGGGACTGGACTAATATTTTCCATCCCCTCACCCAGTGCCAAACCTCTTTTCTTTAATTGGCCCATTCAGTTACCAAGCCCAAATTTTGGGAGGGATAAAGTCACCCACTAGAATTTACATTTATATACATTTCAATTTTGAACTTAAAAAGTACAATGTGGCAACAATTTTAATTTATAGTTAAGCATAATAATATATATATGCCTGAAACGGTCTGCACATGCTGGACCTAATGACATGTGCTTCACCTCGGCACAATGTTGCAGGTTCAAATGGGAGTTTTTTGTGCGAATTATGGTTCCAGAGAAAATTAACAAACTAATATCTTCTATGTAACCCTATAGTATTGTCGTAATTAAATACATATTATTATTACAATAAACAGCACATTTAGTTTCTCCACTTAGAATTTCATCTGTTTATTATTGTTGACCCAGGCTGGTATAATCCATTCATATTCTTGTGACGTCAAAGGCCTGCAGAAGCAATCTTATCTCTCTGGCCAGATGAAGATAACTCCACCCCTGACTCATAAAGCACCCTTGGGTGTCTGTCAAATGACGTTAGCTCAGGGAGATAGACCACAAATTTGAGTTTTAAATCCAAGTATTTTAGAAAGGTCAACTCATTAAGGGCGGCCCTTATTCACCCAGTCACTGGCCCCGTCCAACCATAAATTCCTTATTGGTCACTGCTGTGGCTTCAAAAGATGCTCTAGACAGATAAACGATAGGGTGAAGGTCACTGTTTGAGTGTTCTGAAGAGAAATTGAAGGCAAATCTGAAAAGAAACTGGTGATTAAAAATGTTACAATTCATTTACACACAAGGCCTTTCAATATCTTTCATCGTGCCTTCATGTTCATCTTTATATCCTGATATATATTCACATGACTCTGGCAAGAGAGATTTGTTTTCCCATGCGTTCATTGTTCTAACCTGCAGAATGCACACATTTCTCCATGGCATCTTTCTTTTGGGAAAAGTGCACTTTGGGGCCTCAGTCACTTGTATTCAAAAGTAGGTCTTTAGTTGTGGGCGTTGTCAATCGCATATAAGTCCCATTTAATTTTATTTCTCTGGAAACAGCATTTTGATGTCATTTCAGTTTGGCAGTCATCTCTGGGGGTTTTCAATGCTCTGCAATGTATGGCCCAACAGAGCCAAATGCAGTTTCCTTTTTGTCTGGGGCTGTATTTGAACCCCAGACAACCCCAGCATTATACAGGTGAGTACAGCTGTGTCATCTGCGAGAACAGATGCAGCAGGTTTGCCGTGCCAGGGTGGGAAAAGTGCCACAAACACCTGGAGTATCTGGAAGCAGTGCTAGAAGAGCTGAAATCTGGAAAGTAGTAGGTGCCAAATTGAAAATGGTTCCATAATGTACCTTTGCCACCAACTGGGCAAGGTTGCAAGACAGTTTTCTATGCCAAGATCCAATCAAAATGGTATTGGGAGTATCCCAAGGCTCTGGCACAGGTCATGCCCTTCCTAGGTAGCTCACTCTGCAGGAGGGTAACGGCTATGGGACAAGTGCAAACCCTATCTCGTTGACATGCAAGAAACAAGAAGATACTTTGATTTGAGCTGAGAATTGCCAGAAAGCATTATGGTGCCTGGGATAATTTCCCTGTACTGCTCCTGCACCCAAGGCTATGGATTTGTACTAACCAGTGTATTATACAGACAGTTGCATGGGACATGTGTTTCCTCAGCTGAAAGAGAAAGTGACGGATGAACCAATAGCCTTCATCGCTGAGGAGCGTCTTACACGAGCGAGGGATTCAGCAATAGTTGAATGTGAATGGTTTGCAATTGTGTGGCCATTGGGAAAGTTAGACCATGCATGTTAGTTCATCTTTCACTCTGTCATCGGCCCCTGCAGCGCACGATGAATGATGAGGGAGCGAACGTGCAAACCTTAAATTGGCCTATCTCAGTTCAACGACTGAATATTAATGATGTTCATAAAGCCAGGTGCAAGTGTTGCATGCAGTGATAATCTCGAGTCTACGAGTGATTAGAGACACACGATTCACTAGGTTAGTCGTGACTTTTTCTTGGTCAAATCTCGAAGTGGTTATGATATATCACATTTAAACCCTGTCCTCCGCCTCCAATAGCGCCCCCCAACCCCCAGCTCTCCCTAGGCAAATGTGACTTTTTTAAATATCTGAATGGTTGCTGACCACCACAGAGGGTGGGGTTTTACTGTACCTCTGAAAGGTAAATCTTTTGGGTTGCACAGTGAAGTAGGTATCGGAAACCAGAGGTGCGGGAGTCACTGCAAGGAAGAATTGTGCTCTCCAGACAGAGCTGTGTGTGGTTTCTAGCCCTGCACTCAGAGGTGTAGGAATAATTGCTGCTGCCTGTTCAGCTGTACCGGGATAAAGCGAAAACTGCACTCCTAACAGGAGCCCCAAATCACTATAATTCCTCCCTCAGATTGTGGCATGCCTGGCACTAGGCAGTTGTGGAGGCCTGCTGCACTATAACATTCAAAACCCCTCGAATATATCACTAGTCTTGGAATCAGAGGTCGAAGTTGGCGGGAGCGGTGCTCCTATACTTTTTATTTTTCAGTTTCACTGTTCCTATACTTTTATTTTAAAAAGAAACCGTTCCGGAATGGTTTCGTTTTAAAATAAAAGTGTAGGAAGAAGTTGAAGCTTGCACTTCAGTGCACTGCACTGAACATTCCCTTACATAATAGGTGTGCTTGTTTGGGGGTTTGGACTGTGTGTGGGAGGGGGCGCAGCCATGGGGTTTGTGGAGAGTGGGGCAGACTGGCAGGGAACATAGCTCCACTACTTCTTTTCATACACTTCGGCCACTGCTTGGAATAAATCACAAGTAACTTCTGTCAAAGTATGAGCCGGTTTAAAAGTCACAGGCGGGCCGACTGGTGAACTCTGCATCTCCTGCCAGATGCCCAGACAAAGCGGGACATCTTGGACCATTCTAGGTGAATATGTAGAAAGCCTTAGTGAACAAACTGGTAATGAGGACTGCAGAGACATTACAAATATTTATGATCATAATATCGCAGAAAGGGCAAAAACGTTGTAAAAAACTAGCATTGGCAATGCCAAAAATGTGGGCCTTTGTGTAGGCATGGGAAAGCACTGGTCAGGCACTGCCATAGTGGTATTAACTGGACATTGATGGAAGTAGTTTCAAAATGATGCGAGTAGCTGGGTATCTAATAGCAGGGCCTGGCAAATGCCTAATACTTATACACATGCCAAACCTGTTGGCTTTGCCAATGCTGGTTTGTTTTTCACATGACTTCAATGATGCACACACAGAAAGCTTATAAATGGAGTGGCTGGAGGCAGACCTGGTAAGACATTTTTATTACACCAGTAGCGTGCTTGACAGCTCCAATTGTGTTATTAACTCTCAGAAGACAAATACAAAAAAACACTGGCATGCACTTCCAGTGCAAAGTTTGATGGTAGGGCTTCATTAAAGCAGCTCATGAGGAGGTGTTTTAGGTGGGGAGGAGCATGAACTGTGTGGCAATGGCCATAGGTATCAGCATGGCCATGGGCAGTCAATGGGTGGGCAAATAATCAAACAATGGCTAGCTCAAACTAAAAAGGGGTGAAAATGCATATGATACTGGAAGCACAGGTGGCAGCAGAAATAACTGCTAGACATGTTATGTGGTGTGTTTATGTTGGACGAGGAAAAGAGAGTATAACCTGTGCATGCCATGTGAAATGTATTTAGCTAATGCTGGTTGGTATGAACATGTATGAAAATGGCCTGATAGACATACTCCTATAAAATGTCATCCCGCAGAAGAGCGCTGATTTCACCGACTACTGAAGCATGAAATACCGATTGGACGCTGTTGGATTTGCCTCAGGCCCCCGATACTATTTCTGGCTCTACCCTGCCCCTCGGTGTTGCCTTCGCATGCTTGAGCCCTGACCGTTGGAATCAAAAATAGAAGCGAGTTCGAAAAACATCTGGAAGTCCTTCCCGGCGACCGAGCTCGTGATGTTGATGATCAAATGGAAAAAGAGTAAATGGGGATAGCGGGATCCCCCCTCCTCGGGAAAGGTAAACAGGGGGGATGTTTAAAATTGGAAACATTCCTCCCAATCACCTTGAACGCTCAGGGGTTAGTGGGCAGCGCCAGGCCGCAGCCTCCCTGACCGCCATTATTTCGGTGCAGGCCTCAGTAGGCCTCTGTCATGGAGGCCGAGGGGCGCCTGTGACTCAGAGGCGGTGCAGTTTATCTTGCTGAAACCGCAGTCCGCGCTGCGCCCTGTCATTTCCTTTCGCTTCCCCCCTCACCCCAGGCCGATGGAGAACTTCCCGACCCCGGACCAGAGGCGGGCAAAGCAAGATGGCACCGGGTGGGCGGTCGGTCGCTGCCCTTCCCGGCCAGTGACTCCCCATTGACGAGCGCGGTTTATTTTGTCTCGCTGGTGCAACGCACTGTGTTGCAATGTTTTCTTACGAAACCGCAGAAAATGACAGAAAGAAAGAAAGAAATACAGAGGCGGCCACGCCTAGAGAGGGCAGGGTGCACACGCTTCTATCACTCACACTACAGATGGGCAGGCAGCCAGCCGGGCAGGGTTTACAGGAGCGAAGAGACAATAGTAAACACTAGCGGGCCACAAGTTAAACAGACAGCACTCAGGGGTGTGTGGGCGGGTGGTTTGTGCATGCATACTGTATATTGAGAAACTGCTGGATAGTTTACTCCTGCACACACCTAAAAGACAGCACAACAAAAAAAAACAATGTTTAGATTATATATTTTTTTATTTTCTGCAGAACATCAACCTGCTGCCATGCACATTAAATAGTAATAATGATAACGATGTGTTATTTATATAGCGCCTTAATCCAAAGCGCTTTAATGGTAGCAATAGGACAATAAACAGCAATAAAAGTCTCTGCAGCCTTCCCAACCGCCTTCCAGTGCACAGTGGTAGAAGTGTCCCGAACGTCCCGAAGAAAGTAGTGGAACTATGGTCCCGGAGGGGGAGAGGGTAGGCGGAAGCCTAGTGCAACATGTGACAAGGTGTTGCAGCCGGGACATTGCAATAGTGACTAGTAACTAAGGCTCCTATTAAAACTTTACAATTGCACATGGACATGAATGGGCAAATCCTCTATATAGAATGGTGAATATGGTCGTAAAAAGTAGAGGAATGGTAAACAGAAAAAAATAAAAGTAGAGTCACCACTCCCAACCGTTCCCACTCACTTCGATCACTGGTCTTCTAACATCGTCGAATTCAGGACGCTCCGTTGTTGTTTGCATTCTGCCGTGTACCGTGCGCACCTGCCGTACGATGATTCATAGTGCTTCCTCCCCTACTGGGTTCAGCTCACAGTGGCCACATTAGCAGAATATCGCAACAGGCCAATAGACAAGCAATGCGATCCGCATTAAGACATAAGAAGAACCGTAACAAGCCTAAAAGTGAAGAATGCTGTTGCTGGTGGGTTTCCAGTTAAAGGGCTGGTCCGGCGAAGTGTTTTCAGCGCTGAAGGAACGGGGTCTCAGTGAAGAGGGAGCCACGAGCGCAGGAAAAAATGCGCGGTCAGAGGTACGTGTGGGGGAGGGGCAGGGAATAAGAAAGTTTCCTTGGCGGGTCGGGCCCTTATGGCCCTCGGGTATCACCCACCCTACCTCTGCTTACCTCACGTTAATAGGTATGGGCGCAAGGGCATTAATTTGCGGTATGGTCGCAGCTACGAGCGACAAGTGAGGGTGGAGATATGCGCTCTTGCGAGTGCGCAGCAAAGAGGTCAAGCCTTGCATGGGCGGCATGCACACGGCATTAGGTGATAGAGGGGCCAGGCAGATCAGCGCGTGGGGGTAGCAAGCAGGATGGATTTAACCACTGTATTAGCCCAGGTGGGAAGCTTAATGGGATTAAAAACGGGGCGGGTAGGCTTCCTGCGAGTATCGCGGAAGTTTGACCGAACCGCCTTGGGTTGCAATCGGTGGAAATGTTGATTTTATGGCGGGGCTTGTCGAGGCTGCATAGAGGTTTAATTTTGGATCACGTGCATAGATAAGGGCGTTTGCGGTTGCATCGTTCTGGGTCTCCGTTCAGGCGCGTTGGACAAGTAAAAGTGTGTGGACGATAAACACGGGTGAGTCGGGCTTGGCATCTCTCACCTAGGGTATGGGCACCGGTTCGAATATTACCAGCTGGTCAAGTGGCACAGGGAGTAGGGCGCTAGCTTTAACATCCGCGCAGAGCCTGCTAACGCAGGTTCGAATCCCTGCAGGGCCAAAGCACCGTGGTTAAGGTCCTGGGCTCGGCACCGAACAAATGTGGCCCAAGCGGTTGAGTAATTTCTAGGGACACGTGCTAAGGCTGGTGTACAGGCCATCTTGGTATGAGTTAATAATAAGCAGCGCTTAGGTACCTGAGGTTTCGCAGCACTATATAAATGCCAAATTATTGATAGAAGGCCTCTGTTTTGTTGTGCCACAGCGAGAAGTGTGGGGTAAGAGTGGTCGCGTTGCCGGTTTTGGGCACGACGTCTCGGTTAAAGGCAGTTCGGAGGAGTAATACAGCCGCCGTGCGGCACTGGATTGCGGCTGCATGGATTGCAGCTGAATTCTGTAACAGGCGGTACTTTCGGGTACTGCATGCATTTTGATTCCGCAATCTATGGCCGGCCAATTCCAGGGGCCTCTAAATGCATAAACAACTGGTTTGCCCTCGTTCAAGTAGTACTGTGTAATGCACCATTGGGGACACGGGTGCAGGGAAAGTATTGAAAATGTACATGATAGAGTAGTGGTAAATGCAAACAGTAATTTGTACATGTGTTAAAGAATATGGCATGGGGCATCACCAATATCGGGCAAGGTGCATGTAAAGTAGTGGTAAATGCGAGCAGTTTTGAAGAGGGGATAAGAAGGATGGCTGCCTATTATAGTGTTTAGTTGTATGACCGCACACCAAACGAGAGACCTTTTAAGGGAATGGGGACAGGAGAGATCAATGCGAGCAAACAGGTATCGGGCCTGGCATATCGTTCCCGCGGGATGGGGTGACTCCAGGGAGAAGCAGCATGAGGAGGAAGGTTGGTTAATGAGTTAACACAAGTAGAGTCTGTTTTTATAGGGGTATGCGGTGCAGGTCAGAGCGAGGATCGGGGTTTATTACAGTGGCCGGAAAGCGCGCAAGATTCAGGATGAACCAATAATGTTGCAAACGCGAGAAGGTCGCACCGCCTTCCACCCCTAGCCAAAATTGTCCCTGGGGGCACTGGGGAGATAGAGGTCTGCCCTTTTGTGGGGTGTGTCACTAATAAGGGGTTAGTTGGCACAGGGGGCATTGCCGATTTGTGTTTGAGGGAGTAAACTGAAGGGGCGAAACCGGTAAATGTGCAGTTGTAACAAGATGTATCTACAGGATAGTAGGCTGGTAATTTATGTTTGCTTGGTCCTGTTGCTCGACTATGGCATTTTCTCTGGTCGGCCCAGCGTTTGGTTTTCTACTGCTAAGGGGTGAAAACATGTGTGGATTTATTTCAGAGGCGAAGAACGATGGGACGGAACGTGTAATTGAGGCTTGGTTATAGTCAGCAGGGCATGGGCTGCCAGGAATTAATAGTCGCCCTTGGGAAGCAGTTAGCAGGCTTTGGTAAACGAAGGGGGTAAGCCATGTGGATTTCTATGGTTTATTACTCCATTGTTTGCAGCGGGGGCGTAAGAAATGTATTGGTAAATAAGGGCAGGAGGTGGTAGTTGGCTTGGAAAGTATGAGCAGCCAGGATGGGGTTTAGCTTGTACAGCGGCGCGCAACCCCAACCATAAGAGGCCATGGGAAAGGATGGGTAGCGAAAGCCTTGCGCGCGTGGGTATTATCACCCATCTGCTGGAATGGTAGCTGCAGACATATCGCTTGTTATGATGTTGCGCAACATTTGGGGCTCCCCTCGTTGTACTGTTGCGCTACGGCTTATTTAGAGTTTTTGAGGGCGCACACATCGTCCCATCTGGGTGGGGTAGGCCCAGGACAGGTGGACTTAACAGGCATGTTTGCCGCAGAGGTACAGGTTACGAGTTGTACCTGCGGGACGGCAATGTATTCATTGCCGCGGGCCGATGGTGCAGCTTCCGTCGTTAGCCGCAGCTTGTTAACTGAGGAGGGGTGAAGAGCAGAGTTCAGGTTGGACCCGCAGCAGGCCTAAAGCAAGCAGGCATGGGGATGGTCTGCGGGTGGGGAATACAGCTTGGTAGCTCAAGTCTAATTGGACAAACTGTGCCCCCATACACCTCACTCGGGTGTGGAGTGGGAAGGGACCGATACTCAAAATCTCTCTACACCTGGAAGGAGGGTAGATCTCCACATTGCTTTGCGGGCTGGGGCCCCCCAGTGGTGGCATTCTAGAATCAGTTGCGCTAGGGAGCCACTCGGCTGCCTGTATGGGGGCGGGACAGGATAGCCGGACACCTCAACTACCGTTCTTGGCCTCCCAATTTCAGAAAGTGGCAAGTGGAGGACACAGGCTGGTTATCAAGGTTCCAAAGGTTTAGGAACGCAGGTCGCAATTGATGGGGGCACATTGTAGCTGGAAGGGGTCGGGGCTTGGCAGCATGATCACCCTTTGAGCAAGAGGAGAGGGAACAGCACACGTGCAGACACCGAATAAGCTCGCTGAAACTTCTGGGTATTAAGCATGTTAAAAATAACGCAGCATAGCAGATACCGATGGAGGTCAGTTAAGTTTCGGTTAGTGCTTTTGCGTTCAGGGCCCTTCCTTCGCTCCACCCACACCCGGGGAGGTGATAAGGGCACGGAGGTAGATGGATACCTTTTTAGGCGGCCATAGTTGAGCAGAAACTGGTCTTCTCTGTAAAGGGTATATTTTAGTTGACCAGGGGGTAAAGGCTGCGCTCTATGGTCAGACATTTTGGCGGTGGTACGGATTATTAACGCAGGGTCATCCAGCAATCTGAGGGTTTTGAGGCTCCTCAGGGAACTCACCAGAAGTCTGTTAATGCTGAACACTGAGGTTAGGGCACGGCACATTCCAGGAGTGAAAAACACGGCCGCTGATTCTCTGCCTCGCTTACAGTGGGACCGGTTCCGAGACAGCTGCCCCGAAGCGAGGGAGGAGATGACCCCATTCGAGGAGCAGTGGTGGGGAAGGATTGGGGCGATTTGACCTCGCTGGTAGAGACTGCCCTGGCTTCAGGTACAGCCAAAAGGTACAGGGCTTGTTGGGATCGTTTCATACAGTTCCAGGAAGAGGTGTTGGCAGGTGGCCGGGGGGAGAACCCGGTGAGGGCATTCATAGGCTGGTGCTGGAAGACAGGGAAGATCCGGGCGTGGGTGGGCTACCACCTGGCGGCCTTAGCACATTACGCGAAAGTAAAAAGGGAGAAGGACCCCTCTAAGGAACACTACGTCTTGCTAGCCATGAGAGGCGGGGCTAGACAAACCATAGCAAAGCCAGACGAGAGGCAGCCAATCGATATTGGGAAATTGCACGGGTTGGTTAAATGTCTAGGTGCAGTGTGTAGGCAGGAGGCAGAGAGATTGCTCTTCACGGCCGCCTTCACGGTGGCGTTTTTTGGGGCTCTCAGGATCAGCGAATTGGTGCCGGAGAACAAGGCCGGCAAAGGGAATGGGTTCTTGCGCGTCAGGGAAGCGCTCAAGTCGTCATTTATGTAAGGAGATCAAAAACGGATCAGAAAGGAAAAGGGGCGGCGTTGACCTTACAGGCAATTCAGGCAAGCAGGGTTTGCCCGGTGGCGGCGGCGGAAAACTTTATGCAGTAGCGGCGGCCATCAGGAGCAGAGGCGCTGTGGCTCACGCACAGGGATGGGTCCGCACTAAGCCGCTTTCAGCTCAGGAAAGTGATGGCGCTAGGTTTGGATAACATGGGCCTGGCAGGGGGCCGGTTTGGGACGCATTCATTTTGGATAGGGGCCGCCACCTCCGCGGCGGTCGGGGGGGTTAGGGGCGGAGGACATCAAGAAACTGGGGAGATGGTCTCCAGGATGTTATAAAAGTTATGTCAGACCAGAAAAAATGTAAAGATAACCATGGCGTTCCCTTCATTTCATTTCCCAGCAGTGCGCCAAAGGAAACTACGCACAGTGTGGGTAGTGGGGCATTCATTCATCTCAAGGGCAGAGGCAAGTGTCCCAGAGCAGGCCCGCCCTGGTTAAGGCGGAGCAAGGTGGAAAGGGGGCAGGGGCAGAAGTGTCCCAGAGCTGGCCCACCCTGGTTAAGGTGGAGCAAGATGGAAAGGTGGTAGGGGCAGAAGTGTCCCTGAGCAGGCATGGCCGGAAGACATCAAAAAATTGGGGAGATGGTCTTCAGGATGTTACAAACGATATATCAGGCCCGCAAAATATAAGTTAACCATGCCGTTCCCTCCTTTTTGTCATTTCACAGCAGCACAAGGAAGGAGGAAACGTACCGGGTAGGTAGTGGGGCACTCCTGCATCTCAAAGGCTAATGCGAGCTGGACTCAGCAGCAGGAGGCGCTGACGGACGGCGAGCTCAAGAGTGAGTGGCACGGGGTGCCAGGGATGAAGTGGGCTTAGCTAGAGGGGCAACTATGGAAATTGCTGAGTAGGCGGCAGAAGCCAGAGGTGTTGGTAATACACTTGGGAGGGAACGACCTGACCAGCCTGGGGAGGGGTGTCCGGCTGAGGGACATTACGAGCTCATTTCAGGAAATAGCAGCACAGTTGGGCGAAACTGAAATTGGATGGTCGGAAGGTATTCCCCCGGCGCAATGGAGGGGGGCAGAGAGCCATGCAGCAGTGGAGAAGTCAAGGAGGAAGCTGAACGGGGCCGTTTCAAAATTCTGCAGGGGCAGGGGTTTCCATCAGACCAGGCATGGCTTGATTGATGGGAAAACACCCGAGTACTTCCTAAACGGACGGATGAAAACTTGTCCACGAAGGAAACGGAGCTCTTTTTCTGGGAAATCTCTACCAAATTACTGGAATGGGAGAAGGAGACAGGAAGAAGGGGAGCCACAGTGGGCGAGAACCCACTCAGTGGCGTGGCGGTGTTTGGGCAACCAAGCACAAATGATAGACTCCAGATGAGCCAGAAGGAAACGGAATGGGTCTTCGCTCTTCCGGACCAGCGCCTCTTGGGGGCCTAAACGGCGGGGGCGTCTGGTAGGGACAAATAAGGCTCAGCTTCCCCCAAAAACAAACGGCGCTCTCCCCACCCACGGACACCTGCACGGGCAGGATTGGAACAGGTACAATGGGTCGGGGGAGTTGGGGGCCTACTATACCAAGTATAGGGGGAAGCAAAGGAAATCCGGCAAGCAAGCGCCACACGGACAGAATGAAGTTCACAAATGTGTACAAATAATTCTGTTGTCATGGAAATAAAACTGCGGCCAAGTTTGCCATTTGAAATTCTGTGTCATGCCAATTTGTGGGGATAAGGAGTAATGCATTGGGGTGCATGCGCAAAGAATAATTGGCAGTAAAGGCAAATGGACGGCTGCAGGGGTTATGGAGCTGACGACGGAAAAATCAGCTCAAGATGGAGGAGGCAGCAGGGTAACCCCTGCGGGGTCATGCCGCCAGGACCTGGGACCCTCCCCTGGGGGTCAAAAGGCGAGGGGCAGAACGGCGCCAAAGGCCTAATGGCCCAAAAGCCCGCGAAGAGCTGAACAAAGGAAAAGGGGCGGGGCCATCAGGATTTAAGCAGGCGGGACCGGGGTGCCAGGCATCTCGCTCCTGCACTGGGACCCGGTCGCTGCCTCGCAGGTGGAAGAAATTTCTTTTTCCACCCACCCACCCACGAAATACAAGCAAGAAGCAGGAGACCGGGGGCGTTGCTGTCGCAGGACACCCAGGCCAGGATATGACAAGTTGGCGGTGTTTGGGCAACCAAGCACAAATGATAGACTCCGGACGAGCCAGAAGGAAACGGAATGGGTCTTCGCTCTTCCGGACCAGCGCCTCTTGGGGGCCTAAACGGCGGGGGCGTCTGGTAGGGACAAATAAGGCTCAGCTTCCCCCAAAAACAAACGGCGCTCTCCCCACCCACGGACACCTGCATGGGCAGTATTGGAACAGGTACAATGGGTCGGGGGAGTTGGGGGCCTACTGTACCAAGTATAGGGGGAAGCAAAGGAAATCCGGCAAGCAAGCGCCACACGACAGAATGAAGTTCACAAATGTGTACAAATAATTCTGTTGTCATGGAAATAAAACTGCGGCCAAGTTTGCCATTTGAAATTCTGTGTCATTCCAATTTGTGGGGATAAGGAGTAATGCATTGGGGTGCATGCGCAAAGAATAATTGGCAGTAAAGGCAAATGGACGGCTGCAGGGGTTAGTAAATCTGTACAAACACAGCTGCAACAATAAACTACATGCAAGATCAAACCGGCAGCATCTGGCTAACAGAAACACGACAAGCTTCTCCCTTTGCTGATAACAAGCCTCCTCCAGACCCATGGCCTAGGGTGCAAAGCAAATCTATCACCTAATTATATTTCCTAGTCATGTACATGGCTATGCAATCGCTAATAGAGTGGGGCACTCTCATACTGTCCTCACACCTCAACATCTGGCCTGTTGTGTGCCGGGCCCCTGCCATTCTCGCCCAGCCTTAAATATTTACCCCACATTTGCAAAAACACTGCCTCCCTAAGTTGTGCTCTATATATCAGCCTCTCATGCGCCACCATTTCCCTAAATCTGACCCCCATCACCATGTCTTCCCTGGAGGTAGCTTTCCAGTACCCCACAATCGCAATAGCCCCTGTTTGGCTACCATTACGGCAATGCACCTCCTGATTGCTAAGGCTGCTCACCTTGGACACATGGTGCAGTGGGCACATTTCAGGGCGTAGTGCCATCCCCGTTTTGCAACATCGTTTGTAGCTGACCCTGTACATCTGTCCATTAGCCCTGTAACCTTCCGCAAGCCCACAGTGTGTGCAGATGCAATCGGCCTCTTGCACACTACACCCTCTAGCACACAGCTTGTTGTTTGATACCCACACAGTGCACATCTCCTTGGGAGCCAGTACCACCCTTGCAGTATTTTAAAGGGCATCAACTTTCTACCCTGCTCCCCTTGGCATAGTTCCCCAGGATACTATCCATGGAGTCCTCCCTTAGCTGTGTGTTGAGCATCTTCCGGTCCCTCTCTGCTATGCCCTCCCTCACACACTTCTCATACATACAATCTCTCAATGTAGCGTTGAGTGTCCCTATGAGCGCTTTCTCTCCTTTCCAGTTCCATATGACCTTGGCTACTGGAGAGCTTCTCGACACGCGCAGGTGATCCTTTTGCAGTCTAGTGTCACAGTGCAGCAGCTGCATATTCCTCCAACCCTCAGAGGGGCCTACGTGGTGTCTGGTTGCCGGTGCCTGATAAGTGCACGGCTCTCCCCCATCTGATATATCTTTGGCTTGGCATATCCCCTTGGCTCCCCAGCTGGCACACTTCACACACCTCCCTCCTATTAGTATGACTGTTGCTCCAGATTGGGGATTCCCTATGCCAGTAGCCGCCAAGCTGTACTAATGAGGGCGCTCTCTCGCACGCTTTCACAGTAGCCCTCAGGATCGGGTGCTTTGTATTCCCAGCATTGACACAATTGATCACTGCTACCCCTTTGCCATGTCCCATACTCTGCTCCAGCCTCACCCATTTTGGCTCACTCTCTGCATCACGCAAGAATGCCGTCCCTTGAGATATCTGTTGTGCCAGGTGATATAGCTCAACATTCGATAATTTGAGGCCTCCTGCCCAGATAGGGGCATAGAGTTTCTCTAGTTTAAGCCTTGGTCTCAAACTCCCCCATACAAAATCTTTTATTTGTCGCTGAATCCTTCTCATCAGAGAAGGTGGGACTTCTAGAGGTACAATATTGAACACATAATTCAGTCATTCTATGACCACCATTTTAACTACCTGCACCCTTCCCCATATAGACAGGTTCAGGTCATATCCAGGCAGATTGTGCTCCTGATTGGAAAAATCAAGTGAAATATTTATCCTGTGCCCCTGCCGCATGACTGGAGATTTATTTTTGATTACTGATAAGATCTAGCGCACATGCGGGTACTTCAGGAAACAAGCCATCATTTTCCTTCGCATGCGTGAATTGCTCCCATTGCGCCTGAGCATTCTATGCGCCCTCTGTATTTCTAGTGGCCTGCCAAAATCCACTTGCAAGGCTGTCAGTACCCAATTCTCCAAGAATGTCACTGGGTCCACCCCTTCCACCGCTTCCAGGAAACCAAAGAACCGGAAATTGCAACGCTGACTCCTATCTTCTAGTTCATTACTGGCTGCGCGCAGTTTGTCCACTTGGGCTTGAAGAATAAAGATGTCTGCGTCTTCCTGTACTTTCCCAACTCTCTCCTCCACCTCTGCCATTCTCTCTGTGAACTTGATAATTTCTCCTTTGACACATAGGACTTCTCCATGTGTGCCCTTTGCCCTCGCATCCATGCCTGTTACCACATCACTACGTTTAGCAAACGGTTGCAGCAATAGATCCAGCTTCGAGACTTCTTGAGCAGGCCCACTTTCTACTGATGCCTTGTTCACCATCTTGTCGTGCGTTTTATCTGTCAGCCCTTCCCGGTACCTCTTTCCTCGCCTGCTCTGTGTGAGGCTGCCGTCCCTCTGACAACTCCTCTTCCCTGCTTGCCTGCCCCAGTACAGAAGTAGTTTGCTATGCCTGCTGACCCAGGTACAGCTTCACTGATGTATTTCTCCTTTCATTCCTTCCCTGTGGTTCCCCCAAGGAACACTTTTCCTCTCTTGCACACTCTCAATGATTGCAAAGCTCTTCCGTCAACCTGTTTATGCGCTCATGCCCATATCACGCTTATATTGCTGCTCTACCATGTTTCAACACAGAGCATCCATTCCGCTCTGTGCACTTTCTTCAATAGCCGTCTTACTGCAGAAGCACCCGGCCTGCCACTATCACCAGTCCTCTTTCCCGTTCCACACACATGACTTGCAGGCCTCCATCAGCCGCAGGGCTCCAGCTCTGTTCTGCCGTCCCACCGCCCTCCTCGGGTCTCCAGTGCACTAGCTCAGACTGTCCTGGAAGCTCTGCGGCTTCCTCCAACACTCGGTCTCCGCTCTCCTCACCTCACGCCCGTAAGCATCTCAGGACAGCCCACCACCATTTCCGCACTCAATGCTCCGTCGCTGACTCCCTCCTGAATTCAAGAGTCTCTGCTCACCGGCAGCACTTCTGTTCCTGAGCTATTCCGCCTCCATTCCTTTCCTTTTTATTGCCGGAGAAAATCCTTCATCGGCTCATATACTGGAAACAGCTTGTGGGAGTATGGGAGAGTCATGGCTAAGTAGCCATTTACCTGGGCAGTTGGTCATGCCCCCAGCACAACTAAACTCTAATTGACCAGGTAATAATTACAAAGTGGAACTCGGCTGCAGGCACAGATGACTTCTAGTTTGCTAGTATGCACAAGAGATAGGGGCTCACTACATAGAGCAGGATATTCTCAACAGAAGCGGTGCAACCGCAGAGTTAATCAATGTGCACAGAGGAGATACACACACAGTTAACTTAGTACTGATAGCAGACACCATAGCCCTCCTAGATCCCACCCTAGGACATCATTGTTTGTCCTAGGGTGCCCCCTACACCTTGATCCCCCCATTCAACCCGTCACTCCCCCTTGTGCTATGGCTCAAGAATTGACAACCAACCCAACATTATGAGGGAGTACAAATGTTGCAGCTGCTATAGTGGCATGCATTAGCGTGTTTGACGACCCAGCTGGAGACAATGAATTTCTGCTGAGTGGGCTTCTGCGCTGTGCACCCATTGAATGGATTCCTTTTCCTTCCGCAAGGCTCTCGAGTTTGCAATGATTGGTGCCGCTGCCCGCTTTTGTTCCACCTTGCCCTCATTACGGTACTCTATCCTTTTCTTGCTCCAGCAAGTTTTCAGCTTCAGCTCCCCTGTTGGTGAATTCTTTCCGGAGTATGGCATTGTTACCGGGGACTAGTGCTTTAAGTGGGATGCAAAACCGAGGAGGGGCTCTAAAAAGGCAATATGGTCAAATTGCTGGGCATGGCCTAAAGAGTGCCTAGAGAGGGGGCAGGTTGCTTAGGGAATGCCCGCTTGCCCCGAACAATACATCACGAACCACTGGAAACATGTAGTTTTAATCACTCAGTACTTTCTCAGATGGTCTGATTAATATCCAGTCTGCATACTGTAAATAAATCTCTCTCTGGCTCAGTTTGTAAATGATTAACTGTCTGTAAATAAATCACTTTCCCACTCAGTATATAAACACTTCAATCAGTGAGTAAAACACCTTCATTTAAATGAATTACGAAAGCTCGCGTCAGGGCAGCGAAATAGCTTTTCTTAACTCGTCATGTAGGCTCTCAGCTCCCTTGTCGGCTGGGCTTCTTTGTTCTGGTTTACAGAGGCCCCTGATAATCTGCAGCCCCTCACCTTTATTTAGGAAGGAAGCTGCCACAGAATGAAGCGAGAAGGTGGGGCTGATCGTGTGTACCAGTTCCCTCCCAATGTAATCATCCGTCTTCTCAAACTAAAGGCTCTGTCTCTTAAAATGTGCATTTGCTGGCCAAAGACAACACTTTTTAATAAAGCCTTACAGACTGAGGGAGGAGTTATTATCACAGGATAATGACCCGCCACCAAGTTATGGCCCGAGGCGATGCCAAGGGCCATTAGTTGGGGAAGGGTCATTATAGCAAGCGACAATGACCCCTCCCGAACTCGATAAGGCTTATATCAGATAATAGTAGTTGCAATACATGTTTTGGAAATGTGGTGCGGAAGTAAAAAAATGTAGTTTAATAATGATGAAGTAAATTGACGAACTGAGTTAATTAAACGTGGTTTCATTTTTTAGTGCTTAAAGCAAGCCTCTCTTCATACATTAAGCATTTCAATTGCAAAGCTGGTTAAACTGGAGCAGGTTTAACATGAGCATGCATTCAGGGTCGTGTAAAAAGAATATGTTTCTCCAGGGACGTCATTTAGGGGTCACCAGAGGTCGCAACTGCGACCTCTGAGGTCTCTCTTGCGACCTCTGTGGTCTCCCTTGCGCCCTCTAAAAAATAAACTAAAATGTGGCTGGCTTTCTGGTTCAGGCCCCTCTAAAAAAAGAAAAATAAGAACAGGAGTGCCACAAGACTAACACTTTCATCACTGACCCTAAATAAGAAAGAATAGGAATCCCAAATAATGTGTCTTTCTGGAATTCTATACAATAATTGCTAGACTCATTAAAGGTTTATTTCAGGCACACTTCAGGGGGTGAGTCACTGATTTAGTCTGTTCTTAAACGCCTAAACTCAGCCTTTCATCCTTCTGAGGTCGATAAATGAGTACCAACGCAGGTTGGGTGATATTGGGTGTATATTTTTTCTATATATAAAGCACCTAAGTGTAAGTGCTATATAATAACATATCATTACCATTTGGTCATAGACGTCTGCTTGCATTCACAGTAATTTGGTAATATGGGCCTATGCACACTGATCTTAACGATACATATGGCGATCCATTCTTGTATGAAATGTACATCACATTATAGTGATATCGTAACCATATTTTTCGTAGTGTACAATGCTATGTGATGCCACGTCCTGTTTTGTCAACGGGGGAAAGGTTGTGTTCCATCACTTCCCACGATATCACTCCGGGGTGGGGTCAAATGACATCACTTCCTGTTATGTCATTAGGGGGTCAAAGCTCGTGTGATATCACTTCTGCTACCCCTGGCATTTTGGTGAAATGATGTCCCTGTGTTTCTCTATAAGAGCATGAAAGCATTTTCCAATGTTTCAGCGCTCTCTTTGGTGTCGGGATAGGATGTTGCAGTGAAAAAAAATGTTTCTCTTAGAGAGGAAGTGTCCTGTCTGCTTTTGAAGTCAGAATGCAGTGAATACCAGTAATCATTGACTGCGCTCTGTACATTCTGATTGGCTGAGAGGAGGTCAATAACGTTTGCTATTCCATGTGCTAATAGATGGCAACTTATTTTACCCTGCTTTTAGCTCCTTGGCTTGGGGCTGTGAATATGTATGGATATTATTGAAGTGTAAGGTGGGGCTCATGTTTTGCACTCTCAGTGATAAACCTAGGAACATTCCCCACCAGAATTTGAATTAGGAAGCCTCTCCGATGTAAACTATGTACCCCACAGCTGCCTCAGGGTGGGAGGATGGAGGGGAGGTGGGGTGGGGAGAGAAAAGGGGAGCCCCCAAACATTGTTTTGAAATAGGTCCCCAAGAGAGCTCACACATTCTCAGCTGGCTCTGCAACCACCTATGAGAAAGGGGAGGCGGGCACATAGAACAAATGGAGTCCCTTAGCTGCTTTGCTTAAAACCAACCATCATTTTGGGAACACAAGAACGAGCGCACGTTTATATTTGACAAATAGTCAAAAGGGATTTAAACCTGCAGCTCTTCTGAGCACATAATTCACACTAGCCATGCTGCTCGTCTCATTTGTTATAACACCCAACAGTAAAATGTCTGCAAAACACGAGCGTGAGATATGCATTTGGGCAGCTTCAGTCTTTGTCATGAGGTGGTGGCTGCACTGCTTCTGGTTTCCTTGCATGTATTCTTTTCACAGCTTCTTCATATCCTGGGTGTGCGTTCTGGCTAATGAGGCACACGCAGGAAAAATGGTGTTGCAAGTTTATTCGTGTAGGACTGAGGGCTCCACCCCAGCAAGCCCTAACCCACTTGCAGCCTTTCCAGGGCCTCGTACTCCCCACACCTCCTGTACTCCAAAGATACGTTGCTTAGCTCTCCATGTGATTGCTGGACCCTTTTGGCCAAGACATGTTCCTCCTTGGACACACAACGGAACTCAACTGCAACATCCCTGAAAGATAATTTTAAAAGTCAACCACACCGTGAAATACAGCCATAACAATTGATATAAAAGCGACGGTGCGAGTGTGTAGGAAATCGCCCCGTGCCAACAGTGCATGAAAAAGAGGGCTTTATGTCTCACACACAACTGTTCCCCGTTCATCTTCTCTGACTCGGTGCATAGATTGGCCCATTGATTGACCACCCCTTCTACACATTCCTGTGAGTGTGTGTGTGTATTGAATACCCGTGAGCCCCCCTATCTCCTGTTCCACTCTGTGATTTCCTTCCCCTGTTCCACCTTGCAACTAGTGCATTCTCAAATTGCTCGCTAGCTCACGGAGCCACTCCAATCTCTGCAAGGCTTCCTTGTGTGCGCGCTTCCGGTTAAAACACAGTTCCTTCCGAATAAATACAAATACATACACAATACCACTTCCAAGAAGCCACTGCTTGGCAGCTTATGCTCTGTAAGGCAGGTGATATATAACATGGTGTGGCATCCTTCTCTCTCTCACGCCACCCGCTCCCATTTTGCCCCATTTCCCCCGTTCCTCTTTCTACGCCGCGCCCCCTCTCTCTTTGTGGGCCCATCAATAGAGCAGTCTCTATTAGGTTCAGGGCAGTTCTTCTTGTCCTCATTTGAAAGCTGAAGGGTAACGTTGATCATGTGGTTGGTTGCACGGAGGCAAGCTGC
Organism: Ambystoma mexicanum; assembly: GCF_040938575.1. NCBI lineage: Eukaryota > Metazoa > Chordata > Amphibia > Caudata > Ambystomatidae > Ambystoma > Ambystoma mexicanum. The sequence continues at coordinate 405,442,298 of NC_090924.1, forward strand.
ACCAAACAGAACCACAATATTTCTTCCATGGCATGCCATTCTACTGCTTGGTTGCTCTCTGGTACCTCTCTCACCAGTGGATCGGGTGTCCATTTTTTTTTACTTCAAGGATTTCTGGATCTTGCTGTCCTAGAAGAGAAAAGACCCTTGTGAATATTGTGTACGACAGGTATGGGGTTATAACAAATGGTACTTGACATTTGCAGATAGACACAAGTATAAGGGACAGAGACTGGGGCCCTCCAAACTTCCATGCCCTGCCGCTGGTGTCAGGACTGGCTCTGGAAAACACCCTGTAAGTCCTTCTACCCCAGGTTCAGAGGGGTCCCATCCCTTATTCAGACGGTCAGACCCCTGGCCCAGTCACGATGGGCCTCATTGCAAGGCAGGTAAGACCTGGCGGGATAAAAGGCACCTGCGAGCACAACTCAGAGTTTGCGGGTCCGGATACAACGGTACTGGCATGCTTACCGGTACTATTGTAGCCAGACCGGCAAGCTCGTAATGAGGCCTAATGTCTTTTAAAGGTATGACGTGGGGTTTTAATTGTTACTAGGGGCCCTTAAAACAAGGCCAGGGGGACCGAACCACTGCAGAAATACCTTTCATTGTTCCTCTGTACGTTCAATACTGTCGAGCCTGGGTTCTGGGTGCATTCTGCATGGTCGAGGCGATCAAGCTGGTCCAACAGGAGGCAGATGCATAGCACTTCAACAAGTGGCATTTAGTTTGAGGTCTGAAGGAAACTAGAAAATGCAGTGATGTGCAGATCCACACAGTTTAACAGCTTAAATGGGTCTCGAAGCAGTGATTCAACTTCAGCCGTGAGCCCGCTAGACTCGGTCCAATGATGCGATGCAGTTGTGTAGAAGCGATTGGTTCTAAAGCACTGAAGAACTGGCAAGTGACCTTGAATGAGTGGCTCAGATGGGTTTGAAAATGGAGAATATCAAGGCAGCTCCATTGGGTATTTCAAAAGCTTGAAGAGCTTGAGAGCAATCGATCTGGCTTGAAAGCAGTTCAAAGTGGTAGACAGAGTCCTTTGCTACTCCCTTTGATCCTGCGCACTGTTGCTGCCCTGGGAAGGCTCTCGGAGGAAAGGTATGTCCTTGGTATCCTTTCCAGCCAAGAAGGTTTCCAGTAGGCAGCAAGTGCAGTACAAGTGGTCCAGCAAGAGACAGAATTTTCAGCAGCAGGTCACTCCAAATATTCACCTGACTTGCTGGGGGGAAGGTTTTGCACCCTTCTTATATTCCCCCTAGTGGTCGGGGACTTTGGGCAGACTGATAATAGAATCATCAAGGATTTCTCTGGTACCTTAAGGGTGGGGGGCGAGGTCTGACACTCTTATATAGTCCATTTTCCACAGTAGATCAGTTAATTCCAACACTTCCAGTAGCTGCAACACGGGGGCTGCCTTCTGATGTTAGCTCCGAGAGTTCCTTGTCTCCAGGATGAGCAACAGGAGTCGAACTAAAGGCAGTCTAGGTAAATGTGGGTGCTGAAACCCCAGAGGGCCCGTGTTCAGCATCTGGATGGTCTTGGAGACCTGTAGCACAGCAAGAATGATGTGAAAACGCAGCTGCGAGTGAGAAACACAGCAGTGCGTTTGCACTTCAGAGCCTTCAACTAAAACATTTAAATGCATTGTTATAGGAAAAGTATGCAAGTGGGATCGACCCTAGCAGTAGGCAAGGGGGGCCCAGAGACAATTTTGAAATGGCCCACATTCCGGTTGAGCTAGCCCTGCTGATTATCTGCAATCATACAAAGGGTGACTGATGAGCCACAGCAAGAGGCTGGTCTTCCGGAAGCAGCAAGATTGAGGAAACACAGCAAGCAGGAAGACAATGGGAAGAATCTGAAATTGAGCAACAGAAGCGAAACCAAAGAGAGCAACGCCCGTGCCCATGTGACTCACACAATGTCTTAACAACTAGCAAGAAAAGACATATTGGCGGTCGCCGGAGGAGAGCATTCACTAAGAGCAGTAACTCTAATTAGTGACTGGGAATTAGAGCGCTCTAAGAATCTGGCAGAAAACAGAACTGGAAATAAGCAGCCTGTGAGGCAGGCATGGTATCAAAAGAGACACAGACTCGAAAGCAACAGTTTCAAAAAGTTATTTTACAACTTTGTAGGGTTGGTGTAATGCCTAACTGGCCCTCACTCTAATGGGGTTGTTCGCTCAACTGATGCTTCTAAGGGCCTCGATGTCCGTAAGTCCAAAACCAAAGTCTATCTGTGTCAAAACATATGCTTGCCCTCACTCTTAAAACAAATGTGATGTTGTGTCTTCTTAAAGAAAATTGGTGGTTCAAAGGAAAATGCAAACCAAGGCAGTTTTCAGGTAGCCTTACCGCCAGGTTTGGTTCTGCCAGTTTAAAAATAGTTCAACGTAAAAGGGGTGCCCTCGGGATCTTCCAGGTAGGGCTATTGCAGCAAGTCAAATAGTTCACAATGTCTTGGGTTCTCTCGGGGTCCCTTCCCCAAACTCTGACCCTTGTGGTTCCAAAAGAAAAGACACAGTTCCATTTAAGGCTCTCAGGGTTCCCTTCCCCAAGTCTAGGCCTCTCTTGTCTCAAATGAACATTCACAGTTCCTTTCACAGTTTCCTTTAGGCCTCTGGGGGTTCCCTTGCCCAAGCCTTGTCCTTTCTCCTCATAACAATGTCTTTCACAATTTTCTGTGGGTCTCTCCTGGTTCCCTTCCCAAAGCCTAGCCCCCTCTTGTCTCAAACAAAAGTTCACAGAGAAGTTTATCTTGTCAGGATGTACCTCTCACAGCACAGTTTTTTCACAGGGCAGTATCAGAGAATTTCGAGAATGCAGGGCTTTTGCTCCTCACATGCACGACCACTCTGATTTCTGCCCCCTCTCCATACACTCAGTACTTTTCTTCTGGCACCTTTTCCTTCGTGTGTCGCTTTCACTCTCTTTGTTTTCTTCCACTTTTCATCGGTCCGTGTCTCTTGCACACTTCAATTACTTTGCAGTGTTTCTGTTTTTTCTGCTTTTGCTTGCTTCCACGCTTCCTTTCCCTTCCTTTCTCTTGCTTTTAAATGATCGTGTCACGTGCACCTTCCGCTGCAACTACTTCCGCTCCAGCCACCCGCATGCTACTGAGTTTCTCTCTATCTCTCATGAAACTCATGGAGTAAGGCAGCGCTGGTGAGCCGTTTCCTCTGGATATGCAGATCGAGGTCAGGGTCTTACCGCCTGCCCCTCGGATACCCCTGGGACCGGCACACATCCCAGGGCAACGAGCACTGGCCTGGATATGGCCAACAGGTCACAGTTTTCCCCAATCAGACTCCATGGAGACACGGCTCCCTCGCGACACTGCAACCCCTCTGACACACTGGGTCAGCGTCCTGGCATGCTGTTCTCCCCTGGATCCTCCAGGCTCCTCCTGCTGCAGTCTCCTGTTCCCTGGCTTCCAGGATCCATCCAGCAACCCAGGCTCGCCCAGTTTGTCTGGCAGAACCGCATCTTTTATACCCTAACTCAGAATCAAGTGGACTCAGGTGTGTATGGTTAATGTCAGTTGTCTGACCTTGCCTGACTCTATTAAAGGGACAGGCTAGTGGTGGAAAGTAGCAGGCCTCTCCCTGCATCTTCCTCTTCACAGTGTTGTTCCTAGGGGTAATCTTTATAACTCTCTGTCACCTCTTCCTCGTCCCAGTACATGTTGGATATGGGGAGGGGGAGATTGGGTGAGACTGAAAATACCCCATAAAGGCTGAGGGAGAGTGTGCTGATGTACAGTTGGGAAAGGGGGAGTACCATGTCTCACTTTTAGGCATTCTCCTCCCAATGCCCCACAACCCTCCACACATGTGATCCTCCCTCACTTGTCCACCCCCAGGGTCGGGATCCAAAAGTGATGGCCCTTCCCAGGCCACCTGAATGGAGGATCCTGGGGGAGTAGATAGGAGAATACCTTCAGGTTTCTCACAAGGCACATAAGCAAATGGAGTACAACAAACCGGTTCTGAATATGTTCCCTTTGCAGTGGTTGGAATGGAACCGATTATGCGAGAATAAATAGCATATGGAAATACCAATGAAGAAGTCAAGGGACTCTAATAATGGTACGAAGAGATCAAGGACTGCAAAGTAGGCAACATATTGAAAGAAGAGAAAGCAAAGAAAGCTACATTTGGGAAGAAAGAGAGATTAATGCAGGCAATGAAATTATAGAGTAAGAAAAGGAGCAACTAAAACAGTTAAAGAAACAGGCAAAGTGACCAAAAAAGTGTTACTAAAAAAGGGAAAGATGTAGTGCAGGCTCAGGAGTGGAAGAAAGGAGGAGATGAAAGAAGTGGATGTGTGAGATGGCCTCATAAGAGATTCAAAACTGGAGAGAGTAAACAAGACCGTAAATGAGTGAGATGACATAATAAGAGATTCAAGACTGAGTAGAGGAAGGAAGACAGTGTATGAGTGAGATCACCTCATAAGAGATTCAGAACTGAGGAGAGGAAGGAAGGCAGTGAATGAGTGAGATGACATAATAAGAGATTCAAGACTGAGCAGAGGAAGAAAGACAGTGAGTAAGATGACTTCATAAGAGATTCAAAACTGAGAAAAGGAAGGAAGGCGGTGAATGAGTGAGATGACATAATAAGAGATTCAAGACTGAGCAGAGGAAGGAAGACAGTGCATGAGTGAGATGCTTCATAAGAGCTACTACAGCGAAAACACAGAAGGAGGAAAGCAAGAACCACTGGGGAGGAAAGGGGCAGACAAGGGAAATAGCGCAGAGGTGAACCTGACAAAGCAGGGGTGGGAGAAGACACCACAGGAAAGTTATAAAAAAAAGTAAGGCATGTTAGACTGATCTCGAAACCAAATGCTGGAGAAATATTAATGGCATCGCTGCTCTTTTATCCCGACTGGTCATGACACACCTCAGCAACAGAGTACTGAGGAAGTGGATAACATAGAACCCTGAAATGGCCCCATAGAGATTAGGATATGAAGGTTTCCAAATGATGGACTTAATTTCCCAAATACACAGAATCAAGCAATGTGAAGAAGAGATTTAAAAAGACAACGTTGCAAAGTGAATAAAGCATCGAAGAGTGTTCCTCATGACAAACACCAAACCGGTAGCCTTTTGAGATACTGCTAACAGTACTGAACAACACATTCATAATAGACAAAATGTGGTGGGGCTTTTAATGTCGAATTAACGTCTGGCATACTTCCCGGAACAGTGCAGGGGGCACATAAACCTCCAGAGGAGAACATCACAGGTAAAGGTGATTAGAGCTGTAAACCAGGTTGTGCGACTGATCCTCCAAGGAAAACACACTACTTTGGACTCCAGAGGGGCTTCACAAGGGTACCTCACACCCTGCAAAAGAGTGCCGGGCTGCAGACCCCCACACCACACTGAGGTTGGAACACCAATAGAATAGGGAGGTCGTTCCTGGCTCCCTGAAGGACCACCGTTACCAGCATTCTGTGCCAGTGATCCTAAAGAAACTAACACTTTTACTGCCTCTCTAGAGAGTGAAAGAGAGAAAAAAACATTAGGAGCCGGACATCACTGGGCAGGAGATTAGAGCTGGAAACCAGAGTGCTCCCCTCACCCTCCAAGGCAAGCACAACACATAGGCAATAAACAGCTACAATACCAGAACAGCAAGCTTGCAAACAAACAACCCAACCCAATGTCACTGGCAGTTCACTTTAAACAGCCAGAAAGAATAGAAATTGAATAATGTTCCCAGAGTGGCCAATTCTAGAAAGAGACTGACTAGTCCAAAAGAAACAGATGTCAAGGCACCAACCCAATAGACCCTATCCACAGACCCAAACCCAAAACATAACTACTCAGATTAAAGTCATGCCTTGTGCCAACAGTGCCACAACATACACCATCAAACAGTCCAATGAACATCAATCATGGTGTATATAATGAAAAGGGCAGCATACCCGCCAAAGACAATTAAAAGACAATCAAAGGCATGCAAATCATCCTGAGCACATAGAAGGTAATCATAGACCGATGTTGACAGCCTACAAAAACCCCATCTGCAAACGTATGCTACTTACTGAGATTCAAGGAATGCTGTTTGCAACCTCTGCCAGCTTGTGTTTCAGTCCAGTAGTCATTATCCCATCACTGAATAGAAGTGAGAGACTGTGTTCAGAATACCTCTGCTTTAGGTTGCACTCTAAGTCGCTACCCACTTCAAAGGCCTTGCTGGAAGCTTTGGCAGTCTTTCTCCTTCATTCCTAGGGTGGACAACACACAAGCACTTCTCCACGTTTTTTAAATTTTGGAGGGATACATATTTGTCAGCATCAAGAAAAGATTTGGGGGCTTTAACATTTTTATTGAAATGTTTACAATTCAGTACAAACAAAAAGGCCAGACAGAGAAAGAGTAATAAAAAACAACATGTTGCTATGTCAGGTCCAGGAACCTGCCCCAGATCTCCTTGTACAGACCTCCCTTTTTTGCCTGCGTAGGATGACTCTCTCAAATAACGACATCTTCTGCAGGTCCTCAACCCACGCCGCTGACCTGGGAAATGTACCCTTCCAATCTCTCAACACAGTCTTCCTTGCAGAGAGAGAAGCCCTGAAGAACTTGCACTTTTGTGGGTAATTCAAATCTTTCAAATGTTCATCCTCTCCCAGGACAATAGTCACAAAATCAAAGTCCAAGTCTGTTCTCAAAACCTTGTTCATTGTCTTTGTGACTTCACTCCAGAACAACATTCCCACATCATGTGTTCAAATAAGTCTGACCTATGACCACACCCCAACGGGCGTCTGAGTCAATCATACCTCTTGCACTTAACCTGGTTGGTGTCCAACAAACATTATTTAAAATCTTTATTTGCTGCACCCTCTCACCCAGGTTCAATGAGGTCTGGGACACATTTATGCATAGGTTTTACCACCTGCCCTCCGACATGTCTGCGCCAATTGCATCTGACCATGTCCTGAGTAAATGTTTGTTCGACTTTTTCCTGCTCATTGAAAGTTTGTACAAAAAGTAAAGTTGATAGTGGACAACCTTGCCTAGTTCCCCTCATCACTTTCCCAAAGACATGCCATTTGTGATGCCCGCCGCTGTTGGCTCAGTATATAGCAACATCCATTCTCTTATCTCTTGTCCACTCCAGTATGCATAGAGGAAGCTCCACTCCGTTCGGTCAAACCCTTTTTCAGCATCAAGCGAAAGAGCAACAACAGCCTATGACTGTCTCTGACTTCCCTGTAATGTCAATAGTACCAAAAAGGCTATCTGAACTGGCATTACCTTTTGGGTTAATTACAGCTCTTAACCTGCTGATTAGTCACACGCGTTTCATTAAGGTGATTAAGAACAGCCATTTCTGCCTGCAAAAGCGCCTGACTGTAAGGTAATGGGTTAAGTGCAGCTATTAAACAGTCCCTGGTGTGATAAAAGCGTTTTTATCATGTGTGTCTTCAGCCATATTATTTTGAAACAATACAGCATCCTAAGACAAAGCCCTGAATTAAAGTACTCGGGTTGTTTCATTTTCTTCTTTTGTATAGAAAAGGTGAAGATTAAAGGAAAAGTTATACGTTTTTTTTTTTAGAAAGGAGAAAGACTGGTAGAAACATGTTTTTATGATTTGTAGAAAGTTCTACTATATAAAAGTTGCAATGTTAAAAATATATGAATATTTAATATATGAATAGAGGGAAAATGTCTGCCTACAGAAAAAGGCCATTTCTGTTTCTATGTTTCATGGTACACGTAGAACGCACGTGTACCATGAAAGTGGCTTATTGGCACTAGGAGTGGCCTGAGAAAAGTGGCTTAAAAGAGAACTGCGGCTCGAAATTGAAAGCTCTCGTAAAGATCTTGCTTGAGTTTATGCCTCAAGGCAGACTAAGAAAAGAACCTGCGGATGTTGAGGCGGAGGCTATTCCAGAGAGAGGGGGCAGCGGCGAGAAAGAGCAGCCACCTTTCCAGGAAAATTGCCATCTAGAAACAGTGGAAGTAACTGAGAAAATGAACAAAGGGGGGAGTAGAGAGAGATTTGTTAAGGAAAGAAGGAGGGTGTGCTACCAGAAATACAGCGAAAGATGATAAATAAGATATTGAATTGAATGCATTGCTGGTGATGAGGAGCATAGGAGGAGCGACGAGCCCGGAAAATGAGATTCACTTATGCATTAAGAATCTGCAGGCAATGGAGGTGGGATGAAGGGGGACATGGGTATAGAGATTTGGAGTAGTCCAAGATGGACTGAATAAAGCCAGACAATGCGGATATTTTTGGCAGAGAGAGCGAGGAAAGGGAAAATCTGTCAAAGCAGCCCTGAGAAGTACCAACACGAGGAAGAGGTTCGGTTAATTTGAGAAAGAAGAAAGAGTGAATGATCAAATTCAAAGCTAAGCTTCTTGGGAGGCAGGCAGCAGAGAGGTGCCTCGGCAGCTTGGCCAAAAATCAAACCCTAAAGAGGGTGAGAACCACGAAAGACGATTACCTCAGGGTTTCCGGAGTTGGGATTAAAGAATTCCTGCTCATCCAGGGAGAAATGGGAATTGGAGGACATGCAGGCTCAAAACTGGGAGGAAGTAACACCCGTCTCTCCGTCAAGCTTGACGAGGAGCTGGCTAGCATCAGCATAGATATAGAAAATAGTGTTAAAAGGGGCACTAAGGTCAGGTCATAAAGATTAAAGAGAATAGGGAAAAGAGAGGATCCCTGTGGACCACAGCAAGTGAGAGGATGAGAAGAGGTGGAAACATGAGGAATAGACACAGATTGAACATGATCTGATAGAAAGGACAAGACCTCGAGAGTGTGGTGCCACTAGGACCCTGGGAGCTTAACCTCGCAAGCAGGATAATGTGGTTGGCATTGTGTAAACCTGTCCACTGATCGAACATCACCAGGCCTCCAGCAACGGCCGACATATGAATACTTTCTAAGAGGGCGAGGAGAGCTGTTTCAGTCCTTAGACCTGGCAAAAAAAACACTTGCTATGGGAGAAGGATAGCATGAGTGCGAATAGAACCTTTTATTTTGGCAGTAGCTGCACTCTCGGGAAGCTTAGCAGGAACAGGGAGTGGATAGGATAAAACTTAGAGAGAACTGTAGGGTCAAGAGAGGGATTATTAAGATGAGGGGAAGGAAAAGCAGACTTAACGGGGGAAGGGGCTATGCCTAGGACAAAGGAAGTGTTGATTGCTGGCGGAAGTGCTGTACAGATGAGCGTGGGACAGGTTTGGAAACAAATGACTGGAGCAAGATCCAGCAGAGACCCGGATCCGACCTGAAGGAAAAGGGATGTGAGCATGGGACGGTCGAGGTGTGCCAAGCTGGTAAAAGCAAGAGCAGGTGCAGGTGCAGGAGGGAGGTCAGGAAAAAAATAGTCAAGGAAGCAGGTCAGAACAGTTAGTAGTGTTTGTGGAGCGAATCCAAGCAACCTTTTTTTCTAGGGACAGATTTTCGCAGAGCCTCTGGGAAGAGACGATGATGAAGATGGCAGCTAGAGGAAAAGAGAGTTATGTGAGAATTGAAAATAGATCTCGGTGTTGTTGCTGTGCTTGGTGTAACATGAGGAGTAGAGACATATGGCTTTGCGGATGTTTTTTTTTTCAGCAGGCAGACTAGGAGGTACTTTGGGGAAAAAAAAAACTTTGCACTGTACCAAAACTGAAAAAGGTCACTTTAGAAGGACCATTCTGAGACCGCTCACCATTGATGAGAACGATCAGACATGTTGGCAGTATCTTCATACGATCTATGCCAAGTACTCTGCGGGGTTAGAGGTAGTTTTGAGGACAGCCAGTGCTTGGTTGTACCATTTTGGGCGCAGTGGTTAAGTCACACAACTGGCAATGAAAGATTGAGGAGCGATATCAAGAGAGGAGGAAGTATTAAATGGCCATAGCACCACACTCGGAGTCAGTGGCAGGTGGAGGAAATGAGTCACAGAGAGCAAATTGCAATGAGGAAAAGTTGAGGTTTTTTTTTTTAGGGCAAATAGCATTGGGGCAGCAAGTGGAGGGGGAATAGGACATCTGAGATGGCGAGCTCCCATTAACAGGAATGCAAGATTGGCCAGTCCATGCTATAGAAATAGTGGGGGCGACTGAGATGAGGAGTGGGTTACTGAAGATTGGATCGGGAGTACACCTGTAACATGCGTGGTAGAGATTACAGTAAAGAGAGACAGGGTGTCGAGGATGAACTCCTCAATGGGGGTAGGGAGAAGGATCGGCCCAGATTTTCTTGAGGCCTTTGTACAGTGGTGCCCCCCCCCTGCTATGGCAGTGATGCAGGGGCTAGAGGGCTGTGTTCCCTATATTCCTCTGACATTAATGAACCTACGTTGATAATGTCCTTGGTCTATGGTGGTAGTGGGTGGCCTATTGGGGCTCAGTCCTGTTAGTCTGTTCTAGAAGTTATTTAGGCTTTGCTTTGATGTTCCAAAGAAGCCATGAAAATGGCAGAAGGTGCGCTTTCCAGTCATATATTTTCCATCCTTCCAATGTGGGCTGGCCTCCCCGGCTCAGCTGCACTGGGGGAGGGGGGATGGGGGGAATCCGGGTACTTCCGTTTCCTACCTCGATGCTTTTGTCTTCCGAAGTGGCCCTGGTCTGTCAGGTCATTGGGGACAGGGTGCCTTGCTTCCATGAGCTGCCAGGGGGCAGTGATGGCAAACACTGCTGTCTTGTGCCTTATCTGCACACAGAAGGCGGAGATTCTATAAGCCTGCACCCATCCGCCAACGAGAAGAACGTTTTTGTTTTTAAAATGTTAAAGGTATTTGTACCGCGCAGGCGTAAATATAAGTGTTGAGAAAGAAAGGCAAGTTTATCTAAAGAGTGGAGCGCCTCATCACGCAACATTACCTGCGGTGCCTTCGGAGGAGATGGGTTACATAATATGGTGCACGTTCTTGGCATGAGAGTCCTTGCTCAATGGCAGATACTGCTGGGAGTGTTGGCACTGCAGGGTTGTGTTGCCCAATGATTTGACACGGCTTGCACAATTCCCATGCCAGTTCCTCTGTTGCGAGTATCGCACCCGCTGAGCTAGTTTCATGCAGGCGCAATGTGTGGGGGGGATGTTGGCGCCGGGTTCCGGGAAAATGTCCCCTCTCACCAAAACCCAAGAAACCAAGAACATCTGATCTGTCCCCACACACCCAAAAAAAAATCTCTGCTCGGTCATGGTCACAAACCATAGTATGGTATGCGCCCTGGCAAAGATTAAAATAATAGGAATGGGCACTTCCTTAGAGTCTGTTACATAGTGAAATGTTTTGTCCTCGCATCACACTGTGCACAACAGCTTTGTCTTAAACAGTACTTATTGGCCCACCGGGTCACCGGGCACCCGGCAGCAGAGCAGCATCCATCAGCCAGCCCCCCATCTGTCCCCTGTAACATCCTCCCACTTCATCCTTCCAAAAGTCCACTGCCCCCCTGGTTCCATGGCACGCACCACTATATATATATATAACCAATCAAGGCTTGTACAACCACAGCCAATAGAGAATGCACCCAATGATCCAGTAACACCCCTTCACCTGCGCTGGAACAGGAGCAACACCAACTACTGACATTTCAAGGGCAATGCTTGCCGTCAGTGAGGAGGATGCCGTTCTTCTAGCCTAGACATAGTTACACAGCACCAGCCACGCGCAAGGCGCACGGCCTGTAGCTTAAATACACGGCACAGAACAGTAGCCATGTGAACAAGGTACACATACCCCAAAACACAGACACAGAGCTCTGGTTACTAGCCTCGCAAAATGTACAACTCCTAAAGCATGGATGCCGGTGACAGATTGCAAGCAACAAGGAAGGTGTAGTATCCTAGCTTAACATCTACTATGTGTGTCTGTGAGTGAGCAGTGGAGCTTGGAGTGTTGGTGCGAGGCCTGGAATGGGGTGAGTGTAAGGGTTCCTGAAAAGGACGGTTGGGGGACTGGCAGGGAGAGAGCCAAGGAAAGCAGAAGCACATCACCTTATCTCCTGTCTTACTTTCCCACTGTAACTGAAACAATAGAGAAGACTTTACCTTTGTTATAATCCTGGCTCTGGTGTGGTCCCTGAGTTTCCTTCCTGGTCCTAGCCACACCAAGATACATCAGAAGGTGCACGTACCATGGCATGGACAGAGGATACGGCTTCGGAGTTCCCAGGAGGTTGCACAGATCCAATCAGAGACTGAGATTAGAAGAGGCTCGTGGGTTTGAAGTGCTACTGCCAGGAGTGAGCCAAGGCACACATGACTTTCTTGTGTGCAATATGCCAATGGCCAGTACAGTAACATATGAAGCGACACTGTTTCCACATGAGTGGGGCCTTTTTTAAGAGAGTACCCTGAGAAATCTTCCTTTGGGGCTGATAACATTGAAATATTTAGGAACTGGCAATTGTGACGGGTCAGGCATTGTGTGATTATGTAACATGCCCAGGACCACACACTTTAAGCGATGAAGCTGAGATATGAACCTACTCTGCAATGTCTCCACTTTAACTGTTTGCTTCTCAGTTGTTATCGTACAGCAAGGTGCAATTATTTGGGAATGTGTGACTTTCCTGAGCTAATCTAACACAAAGTTTGAAGACTTGACTTGGAAAGTACGCACTTCCCAGGATGAATCAACATCAAAATATTTCTTATGTAAATGAAGTATGATTTATTGTAGCTTTGTTGTCTCCACCGTTAATGGTAGGTACAAGCCCCGAAATACTAACTGATGTGAGCGTAAAAAATACCATCTTGGATAATCAATGACACCAAAATGTGAGAAGGCAAACCTCTTCACTGAAGGCAGGGCAGGACAGTACACTACCACAGAGTGAGACAAGCTGTACTGCCCGGGCAGTATCGCCGAGTGGCAAAGCCGGGAAAGGAGCCGCAACTCCTTGGTTCCACTGTCTCACATGCAGGTCCCTAATCAGCTCTGCTGGCTCAGTGATTATGCAGTTCATTGGGGGTGGCTGCCCAGTGTTTACAAGGCTCACTTGAAGGGATGGAGCTCTAGGCGTGCACCATACTAACGCTGGCTTAGTTGTTATAAGCATGGATTTCAGGCGTTGGGACTTGGGGTAGGCAATATTATTAGTCGGGATAATTTATGGGGTTATTGGGAACGGGGTTTGCGAGGGTGTCCCCCGCTCCATTAACAAAGTTATGGGGGTTGCGAGGTGTCCCCTGCATTTTCCATGGCTTAATATTGCCGCAAAAATATGGTGATATTTTTGTATGGTGATATTTTTGTATGGTGATATTTTTGCGTGGATATTACCGCATGTAACCAAGTTAATATGAATTTCAACATTGGGTATCGTACATGATCAATGTATTCTCCAAGGAAAGGTAAAAATGGCACATAGCTTGTGCTACAGTGTATGCACAAACGATATACTGCAGTGAACACAGAACACATTACAGGAATAGTTGGTCAGATCAGAACTCAGTGGCCAGCAACAGGCAGTCGCCAGACGCCGAGCATTAGCAGCGCACTATACAAAATTATCCGATGCTGTTAATGTTTTAAGCAAAATGTGCAGACTCTCCTTTGTATCCGACAGCCATGCAGGGGCCCCTCCACTGTAGAGGAATGCCCCTCTTTTGCCATTCCGTTAAGATAGCTCTGGTTTTACCTCAGTTACCCAAACCAACAGCCAACCCGTATATGTCTATAGTTGGCCTCTTTATGTTGTTCCTATTTCCTATATACATCCCACCATTCCTACAATCCTAAATAGAGCCATGCAACGGTTATTGCCCTACAATAAATACCCATCATTCGGTGAAGGTGCACCACAGGCTGTCCCTGCACCAAGCCCAAAACACTCTTATTGAATGTTATGCTATTAGGTTTTCCACAGCGCCGCGTTGCCATTTGCATGGTCTCAAGGCGCACTGTTGGATCTGAAAGATTGGGTGGTGGGTTATGTATGTGGGGAGAGAGGGAAAATGCCAAATAGCTTTGCCTCTGTGTTGATAGGTGCAGGCCGGAAGTACTCTTCGCACTGCACACAGGTCTTTTCTAGGTGTTCTTTGTCGCGAGCACTTACGTTACCTGTGTGAAAAGGGGAAACTTGCGCGCCCTTAGTGGAAGGGTGTGTTGGTCGGGACTGTGAGATAGTAGGTGGTTGGATACGTGCAGCGTTCTGGTGTTTGATGTCTGTTGGCAGGGGTGTGCAACCGCTAGGTTTGGGTGGATTAGCTGGCTTGCGTGCTGTGCGCTGCCACATATATTCTGAGCATAGTTATTGTGGAGTGCTCACCGGGTATTTAGCATCCATCTGGTGTGGCTGTGCCAACATCCTGGTAGTGGTGCACTTTTGACAGGGGAGCCTATGAGGGGCAGTAACCATGGACGTCATTTAGGGGTCGCCATGGGTTTTCTTTCTTTTTTTTAAATTGAGGCTCGTGGGCTGTGGCCAGCAGCATGTGGCTCTTTGTTTCTGTAGTTGCCGGTTTTCTGATAGCTATAACCGGTGTAATAGCTCAGTGGGTTGAGTGCTGGCTACTGCAATGTGTGTGATCTGCAGGTTGCAGGTTCGACTCCCTTTCCTGTGATGTCATCGGAGGTCAAGGTTTGTGTGACGTCACTTCCGCTACCAATGGCATTTTGGTAAAATGACTTTCTTGGCAGTAACAAGGCACTGAGGAGTGGGCTGGTGTTCCTAGCAGCGGGCAGCTTACGACCTCTTGTCTTAAATCGTGATTGGGGTAACACATACGAGAGCAAGTAGCAATGGGTACCAAGTCAACGGAGGAGTACATTCGCTCCAGGGAAAATCCCTGTAGGGAAAACTAGGAGCAGAACTGCAGTGGAGAAGCTGGGAGCAAAATCTCATGGCATAATTGCAGTGGATGCCTGGGAGCAAATCCCAAAGAGAAGAATCGCAGTGGCCACATGGGAGCAGTGCGGTATATGTCAGTAAGTGGAGTGGAGAGCAAGTTAATGAGGGCTCCCCAAAAGTCAAGTCACATGTAGCAAGAGGAAACATGGCCTAGTAAGGCATGGCATGGCGTGGAAAGCAAAACAAACCATTAGAAGTCATAGACAAGCCCCAATTTCATGGGCCTCCTCGATGCATTCGTACCACTGGCCTCTAGAGACAGCCCCCATTTCACTTTCTCACTTTGCCACTGTCAACCCCCCTTCCCCCACACCCCAATCGATCTCTCCCTTTCTCTCTACGGGAGGCATGAACCTTTTCGTTCAGAGAAAGCGCTGCCTGAGATACGGAAACCTGAGGCATTGTGGGACGCCTAGAAGCCTGTACATCCCTGAGCAAAAGTCATACTTGTGGTACATGCAGAGGTGGTATTGGGGGTGTGGTGCAGCTGCTTCCCTCCAACATACCCTGGGCTAAAGAAACCTACCCCTGGGGAAACATCCCCTGACTTGCGTAGCAGTGTCAGATGCAAGCGGTCATGGAGATGGTGAACATTGCACTGTACAAATACTGCTAATGTATGTGGGCCTCTGAGACCCTCTGAGTCCCTGATGCCCCCCCTGAAAGGTGGGGACCACCTTAAAGGTACCCACTTGTAACCCTACCACAACAAATGTTCTAGAGCTAGTTGGGGCAGGGTACCATAAAAAGGTGGCTGTAAGAGTTGTGGACATTTTGACCCACACAGAAAGGAGAGAAGGGTGGGTTGAACGGTAATAAAAGATATCACAGAAAATAGTGAGTCCAAAATTGATTGCAGCGTACCAATAAAGCCTTGGCACAAGGATGTAAAGAGTCCAAAAAAGAAGAACTAGGAAAAAAGCCCTAGCTCATAATATGCTCACGCCATGCCCTTGAAACAAGTTGCAACTGTTTGCTGAATGTTCAAATAATATTCATAAAGCTTCAGAAATTATAGTCCATAAATCTTAGTGCACACCTTTCCCGATCACTTTAATTTCGTAGAAGGCAGCGTGCAACCAAAATGTGTGTCCAAAAAATCAGTGCCAACGCATTTCGGAACTACTTCCGTCTTCAGGGCTGGACAGCGTAAACCTGATATTACACCGGAATATGATACATAAAGATAAATACAGGAATAAATGCATACCCACAAATGTCGTTCACACCATACAGTTGATATACAAGTGATGTGGAAAAAAAGAATTTGAAAAACCAGAGTCAAAACATATGAAAATTCATCATCCATAGGGAGTTCATCTATTAGATGAAACCAAATAATTAACCTGGTTGTGAAAAAGCCTTTAAGTGTCTAGTGGGAAACAAAAGAATAGGAAAACAATGGCATGTGGCATCTGTGCAATGCAGTGTGGAGATATGTTCAAAGAGTGCAATAGGATACACATATCTCATGTGAGCAAATAATTACCTAGGAAATATATAGTCGTCCTAGAGACTATCTGGTATAATCCATCTCTACCTGTTGTTAAATGGAAGAACCAAAGAAAAAATTGTGGATGGAATAACCCACTCCTTCGAAAAAACACTAATGTTAAAGTCCATTGGTAGCGTGACAGGCAAGACATGCGGTCTTACCTGCCGCTATCTGGCTCATAATAACGTAGCACCAGGTAGGAGAAAGCTAGGACCTCGAGCGAGTCTCCAATGTTTATGGTTCTCTTGCCGCTGTTGCTAGGTGACGTGACGTCACGCGCGTCCTGGAGACGGGGTGCACGGTGAGGCAGCCATAATGTGGATGGCGTATTTACACAAACAAAAAACATCCTGGAAATGGATATCCAGACAAAATGGAAAAGTAAAGCATTGTAAGTATATAAATAGACCATTGATGATGTGAAAGTTCCCACTGGGGACGCGTTCATCCTTTCACATGCCTCATGTTGCAAAATCACATGGAACATGACATAACAAGCATATCGAGTTTTCTATAATGGAGCTAAACACACGTGTCTAGTGATATAGTTTCTATATGGTTTTAACATAATATGTCGCAATATGCTGTGTGCCGGGCTTTTTTACACAGCAGGCTATACATTACATTCATGTATTCATAGCAACATGGACATAGTCGTAGGACTGTGAATGTATCTGTCTCATTACAACACAGAATCAAATAAAGTCCACTAATTACAAAGATCAATTACGCGAATAATTAATTGAATACAAATCAGATAGTACATAGCGGTCATTCAAGGCTAAAAATAGCACATGAAATTGATATCTTCGTTAATGCCCTCGGGGGTTATGGCATCGAGTCACTCTATTTGATCCAGTCTTGTGGCCAGGTTCTCATGTACATTCCGTTTCATAACTACCTCTACTATCTGAAAGCAGATCTGTGACATGTTATGCTTCTTCTCCACGCAATGGCAGAGCACTGCTGAGTTCATGTTACTGTTTCTGATACAAGATCTGTGTTTGTTCCATCGCAGTTTACCTTGTCGTTTCGACTGTCCAACATAATAAACCCCACAGGGGCACTTGATTGTATAAATAATGTTTGCAGTCTCACATGCTGCAAAACTATTGATCCTGAGCATATTATGTGCTAGGGAATTTTTCCTAGTTCTTCTTTTTTGCATTTTGGCCCACGCAACATGTTTTTACTTCATGGAGACCCTAAAATAGGATATCTTGTTTGTTACAAATCCAGCAACCAGGCCCTTGTGTGGTTCAATGTCGAAGCACGGCTCTGAATCCCACCCACCAAATCCCTTTCCTGTTGTCCCATCCTTTTAACACCCCCACAGCCAGTTCCCCACTCTACTCTCTAATGGAGAGTTTCAAGAACATACTCCCCTTCTCTCCTCTCCCCCCTCCCATTTGTGCACGGAATGGGGGCTCCATCCCTCATGATCCCAGCATTGAAACCCAGCCTTCTTGATGTCCCCCAAACCTAATCCCCCACACCACACTCCCCCTAACTCCAATCTCACACCTTCTCACATGCCCCTAACCTCACTTCCTCATCCAACCCCACCCCTCCGTGATCTCCTTACCTGCCATTCCTCATCACAATGCCCTCCAATTGCTGGCTCCACACATTGAACACTAGATAGAGAAAGCTTTTGCCGACCCTGTGTGCACGGTGCAGGCCAGTTGCTGGCCCATGTATTTGGCAATCTGTATCCACTGACTCCATCTTCGCCGACTATGGGTAAAACCAAGTGTGCTTTGTTGCCCCGCAGTGGCTGGTGGGAACCAGGAATGATTATGTGGGTCAACTCCCCACAACCTCCCCCATGATCCCCTTGTATTTTTTATAAACCTAACCGCCCCCTTCACACATATAATTGCGGGGAAATGTGCAATTCGAAATCCAACATTTTCGGATTCAGCATTTTTACCTTCGCAGTGATGACATGATCCCCTAGAATCTCCTCTTGGAATCCACATGCCTGTATCTACCTGTGCAGATACCTGCAAAGGTTTGTATGTGGTGACCAGCACTGAATGGTGCATGGATTTGTGATTAGAGGTTTGGGTCAGGGATACAGGCTGACACTCTGCACCAGTAATTTGGCATCTGCTTTCACTTGATCCAGAAACACCAGTAAGCAGGACCTGCCCCGAGTACAATAACAGTATCTTTGCACCGGCATCTCTTGGACTCTGCAAAACCTGAGGGGGAAGTTCTGCCTCTCCGGTGACCAGAAAGAACCCTCTGCTGTGCTCCTTCCCCTTGATCAAGTGGAGCCAGTAGGATTCATTCCTTTCAAGGCATTTCTGTGCTCCTCTGACCTTCAGGACTTGCCTGTGCTGCTTGACCATGAATCATGAGTACTGCATCCTCCCATGCATGTCGCTGCTGCTGGGCCCTTTAATCCATGCATGGCTTGTCACACAGGACTCTGGTAGCATCCTCTTGGTCTAGTGATTGCCACTGGCTTGTCCTGTGGCTCCTGTTCCAGACCATGACCACGTTTATGCATTCTTTGTCCTAAAGCTGCTGCAATTACTGTTTTTCATCTCGGCTAAATCTGTGTGGTTCTCAAACTTCAGCCAAGGTCTTTGTTTAGTTCTTTGGAGGGTGGAATCATCTGCGCAGATCTTGACAATCTTCAGGATCTTCAATGGTGACAGCCTGGTGCTTTTTCGGCAGTTCTTGTTCTTCTTTGGGGTTCTTGGCCATTCCCTGAAACCTTGGTTTAACTCATCTGGCAGCAACGTTCTTCAAAACCAACCTTGCCCATCCAGGAAATAACTGCAACCTCTCTCTACAACCTATCCCTTGGATCTCAGAGAACGTGCTACTTTGGGATGCTAGCATCAAGTGGAACCCCTCTTCTGGTCACTTGACTCACCTGGGCTCTGTGCTCTGCTCTGTTGGATGCAGGGTCTTCAGTTGCTGACCTTGTCCATCTAGAGCAATCTCTCTAGGTGCTGACATCAGAGCTCCTCTCTGCAAGACCCATATTGCATGGCGGTGAGTCATCTTCGGGGCCAGGATCTCTACAGTGTGGTCACCCCAACCTCTCTTGAGTCTTCTTTCAGCTCCTTTTTGTGGAGTCCTGTGGGCAGTCCATGAACTTACCTCAATTAACTTCCATTGAGCCTTTGGATTCTAATGTGCCGTAGACTCACACTGCTGTAGGGCGTTACTGCGTCTATAGGAACCTTTGAGGCTCACCAAAGATCCACTTGGACTTTGAGGAATTTTTGAACATTTCTATAGCCCTTTGTTTCACATTTTGTGATGTTTTTCCATAATCTAAAAACGTACTTTACTTACCTGTGATCTTTGTAGTTGTTTATTTGCACAACTTTATTATGAAGAATATGTTTTTAAAAATGCATTGTTTGTGCCTCCCCTTATTGTATATGTATCCAAAGTGTTGTATTATCTATACATTGAAACCATCCTCTGCATTCTAAAGAGTTGCTCTGACTGCTCTGGAATAATACCTCTTGAAGTGACAAGCTAACACCCTGCAAAGCATTTAGGTTGATGCATCTGGAGTGTAGAAATAAGTCATATTAAAACAAATTATAATAAGAGACCTACCACACAATCAAACTTTGGGTCTGTTCCTTGGCAGTCCCCGGATTATGCTGCTGGGGTTAGTGTTAGGTAAGAATTGGTACAGTCACACTGTGTGAGACTACACAAGACTTATCTGCTTGGTATTACATAACCCACCTTTTGGTATGGGTCTGTACTACACCAGTTGGTAGTGTGACTAAGCAACCAGGCCTATCTCAAGAGGGGTAAATGTGAGCTGTAGAGCTGTACAAATGAAATCTGTCAATACATGTAACCAAGTAACACTTACATTCAAGGTTTCAGTTATGAATAGTTATTTATTTATTTGTCATGAGTTTTAAATAAGCATTCGTTAAAAAGGCAATTCTTTGTAACGGTTCAGGTAAACTTTGGAAATACTTTACAGAATCAATAAAGCTGGTGCATATTAATTGGATATGCTCAAAACACTTCTACACCCTGAAGTGACCTCACTTACAAGGATGTGCATTTATATATCATACCAATATACTTTGCAGAATCTGGGTTGCAGAAAGGAAGGATTAAGGAAAAAAAAAGGTTAGAACAGTTTCTTAAAAAGGTGAGGACAACTGAATCCTCCAATGAAGTCTAGCCGGGCCTTTCCCAGCAGCAACAGTATACAACAAGCTACAACCTATGGAGGAACAAACAATGCCAAACTCAATGGATTTAGAAGAGTGCCTTTAGGGAGCCAGGACAGCCAAAGTCATTTTTTGGTCAAAGTCTATAGTTCTGATGCACTTCTTGGATAAAGTCTTTCACAAAGTCAGATTGTTCACAGAAAATCACTCAACACACGCAAGCTGTTAGGCCTGTGAAATCAACTCAGAAAGTTAAGCAAGTGGAAATCTCAAGTGAGAGAGCACGACTTAAGGCAAAAGGTAAGTACCCCAAGCCCAAACAGTACCTCTGGTTAGACGAAGAGTGGTCCAGCTGGATTCTGTCTTGCTACAGTGGGGCAGACCCTAGTTCCTGAGCCTCAGTCGTGGTGACAAGAGAGAGGATGTCTGGAGGGCTCCTGTGGAAGTAGTCGGATGGTCATCGGCAGCTACAGGCACTCTTTCGATTCAGCAGCACTTTGCGGTTTCAGTGCTTTGCAAAGAGCACTGATGCAGAACATATCTCTGGTTGGACTTTCCTTGCTCCCTCAGTCCTGGTCTCTGTTGAGGGGGCGCTGGATCGGGATTTCCTGCTTCTGGAGTGTCCTTAGGAGGCTCCTGGAGTTGTTGGCTGGATTCATTCGGTGGCAGACATTGCCCTCGACTATGGACCCCTAGCATTGGGCTTCTGCAGCAACGAAGAGGCACAGCAAGTCGGTGATTGTGCCAAAGTGGAGTTCGTCCCGGGGTTAGTTTGTCCCACTAACCCAAGGGAAGAAGTCATCCCTTCTGGAGCTTCTCTGTCGATTCAAAAAAGGAGGTCAGCACAGCAGCAGGACTTTACTGGTACTTCGTGGTGCAGGAGGTTGCAGCAGGCACCTCTCTACTATTCCTGCTTTGTATGTTTCTTCCAGTGGTCGACTTTGACTCTGCTCCCAAAACTCTCGCCTTTTAAGCAAGTTTTCCCTTTCATACACAACCTAGGCTGTCAATCACACAGCAGGGTTGGCCAATCAGGACTATTTTCATTCAGGCACGCCTAGAGACAAAGGACAGGGGAGTTTCGGGACTCTCCTCACAACCTGTCCTTCCAGACACACTGGAGCCGGGGGCGGGATTCAAGGCTGAAGCCTACCAAAGGCAAAACACACAAAGGGCTCAAACCTGTCTCAACACACAGGGTGAAAGCCGAGAAAGACCTCACAAACAAGAAATGGCAAAAAAAGAAGACAAGAGCCATTTTGACAAAATGGACACCCATCGGTGCTGTATTGCAGCTGAGGGTCCAGCCTGTGGTAGAAAAAAACAAAACCACTGCCACCAGCTATTTAAAGTAGTGAGGATAACACAAATGTTACATGACAAAAGTAGGATAAGGGGCTACTAAGTAACCCCCCCGAACACTCCACATAAGATAGTGTATGTTGGACCTACAAAGAGAATAGGTAAGTAAGATTAATTTCATCTTAATATTCTTGGGAACTGTAGTTCACCCAAGAAAAGTTATTTAAACCTTAGTAGAAATCCAAAAGATTGCTCAGTGACACTGCACTGAAGGTGCTGTGTATCACCTTACAAAAGCAGATGTTTATGGAGTGTGTCAGACTCCCAAAAACAGTGAAAACATAAATCCAAATCAGGGAAAAAAACATGAGAGAGTGAGAAAAAGGTCTCACTCACTCCAGGGTTAAAATTAAAAAGTCCTAAATCCAGCAAAAGAGCTGAGGGTCTCTAAGGTGGGAGGAAATTAGCATAGAAAAGAAAATTCCCCCTAACAGTTAGCCTTGGGAGGGTAAAACTCACATTTTGCAAACAACCCTCTATGCTTCAGGGAAGTTCTTCAGCACACGCCAAGCCCATCACACTGCCATACCTCCACTACAGATACTACCTACTGTGCAATTATGAAACTGACCCTGAAACACCTCTAACCTAGCCGACGCCTGGTTTCTGAATCGGACCATGCAATGATTGCAGGTACCATGGTAAACTCAAGATTGGACTACTGCGGCACACTGCTACTTGGAGCCCCGTACTGTCAACTGCAATGACTTCAGGTAGTTCAGAACGCTGCTGTTAGATTATTCTACAATCTACCAAAAAGAGTCTCCTTCTCCAGGTAATACCACAAACTGCACTTACTGCCAGTTCGGCAAATAATTGAATTCCGACTGCTATGTCTGATTTTCAGGTGCATTCAAGGAACCGCACCCAGGTACCTGATTTAAAAAATGAAGGCCTATCCCCTCATCTAAATGCCTAACCCGGGGAAATCAATGTTTTCCCCATCAGGGTCCCTCAACTCTGGAATGCCCTTCTAGCAGAGTTCCGGAATATATCATCTATCATTCCCTTTCAGAAAAAAATAAAAACACATTTGTTCCAGTGATTAATGAGTTCTGTGACCGTGTCCCGGTGCGAGCAAAGGATTTGAACATCTTAGGCTAGATGCAGTTTACTGCTTGGATCCGAAAGGATGTGTGCGTTATAAATCCCTGATCTAATCTAATCGGACCCCAGGGTAATGTTGCCTCTCGTTATAAGTCTCCTAGGACAGCTTTCCTTTTTACTGTACTTCCATCCAGTCTAACGCAAACACACCCTACCTTGCCAAGCATCTCTCATTAACATCTGATGTTCCGTGTTTCTGCCTCCTCCACCCATCCTTTTCTTTTCTTCCACTGACCATGGTCCAAGTACTTCGGGTGGGGCGAAATGCGCCCCTTTTTCGAAAAAGCGCTGGCACAATGAGAACAATGCAGAGATAATTTGGCACCGTAAAATAGCTTATTTCCATTTTACTTTAGCAGTTATGTAATAACTATATGTGGGACGGAGATGGACAACAGTGTCAGAGTCACTCCTGGTGTACTATGAGTGCGTGCCATTGTCCTCGGGGAGACAGGAAGCTAGGGCAAGGGAGACTTTCAGTTGCCACTGAGTTTATGCCAGAAGCTAAGCTCTGGGTGCTAGCACGGCATCTGTCGCCCAGAGCCACAAGGTGGAACTGTGGGACGCTTCTATTCTAGGGCGACGTAAGGACGTTAATAGGACGGACTACAGAATGACGCAGACTGTCCCGAGGGCCTGCTCTTAGACACGGCACCTCTGTGGGGAAACAGAGTGGAAAGCTGGGGTTCGGTGCGTAGGCCACTGCCTGAGAAGCAATACACTCGGACGGTCTTTCGTTAGATCATTGGAGTGGAATTTGTGAGTGGGTTTCTTCACCTTCTCCACTGCAACTTTCATCTCCTTGGCTTGGTTTAAAAAAAATGATGAGCGCGGCTGCTGCGGGAAGTCAGGCGTGTATTCAGAGTTTCAATTTCAGGGAAGGAATACAGATGACAGGAAGCCAAAAAACACAGGCCCGCAAGAGCTGCCAACTCCCAATGTCAGACAGCCATTGTGATGTCACTGGTGTGGGAGTGGGAGCAAGGGGCGAGGGGAGGTGAGGTCGACGAACAGTGCGTTTTTCCGATACGTGCAATGTGTTGTTGGATTTGGCAAAGGAGGCGCGCCGACGACGAGGTATTGGCGTCATTGCAATAACCACAGCAAAGTGCGCACAGGTCCCAGAAATATTAAGGGGGCTGAGATTCATTGTTACAACCCTATGACTTACGCTCCTTCCTCTGCTTCCCAATCCCTAAAAAGGAGAAAGTGGCCTGCACACTACGGGGCTGGCCAGGACAGGCCCATGCGTCATCAACTGTCAGTTGCTGGCCATTTGCAGTTCTGAGGGCGAGATGCGATACGTCTGAGGGTTATTATCACCTACGCCTGCAGAGGCCAGCTGCTTGTGTCTACACATTTGAATTAATTAGACAGTCTATAACGCTGATCTGGCTTGCCTTTCACGAACTATTCCCCTAACCAGGAATAAATACAGAATTCAAGGACGTCATTTCACCAAAATGCCAGGGGTAGCGGAAGTGACACAGGAAGTGATGTCATTTGACCCCACCCTGAAGGGATATCACGGGAAGCAATGGAACACAACCTTTCACCCTTGATAAAATAGGAAGTGACATCACATAGCATTGTTCCTAAGTACACTACGAAAAATATGATTACGATATCACTATAATGTGATATACATTTCATACAAGAATGGATTGCCATGTGTATCGTTAAGATGAGTGTGTATAGACCCATATTACCAAATTACTGTGAATGCAAGCAGTCGTCCATGGCCAAATGATAATGAAGTGTTATTATATAGCACTTAAACTTTAAGCGCTTTATATATTTATTTTTATTTATTTTTTATTATATTTGTTATACGCCCACACCCTGGGGTATCACCGTGTGTAGAACAAATATACATACAATATCACCCACCCTGTGTTGGTACTCATTTATCGACCTCAGAAGGATGAAAGGCTGAGCTGATGTGTTTAAGAAAAGACTAAATTAGTGACTCACCCCCTGAAGTGTGCCTGAAATAAACCTTTACTGAGTCTAGCAATTATTTCATAGAATTCCAGAAAGACAAATTATTTGATATTCCTATTCGTTCTTATTTAGGGTCACTGCTGAAAGTGTTAGACTTGTGGAACCACTGTTGTTTTTTTTTTTTTTTTTTAAGAGGCCTGAACAAGAAAGTCAGCCACTCCAGAAGCAAAGAGCCACATGGTGCTGGGCACAGCCCAGGACCTTGCATTAAAAACATAAATATATATATATATATTTTTGTTAGGGTTAGCAAGGGAGACCACAAGGGCAGCAAGGGAGACCACAGGGGTCGCAGTTGCCACCCTGGCGACACCTAAATGACATCCCTGACAAAGTTTCAACCTAAGCCGTCCATTTCCTGAAATTCCCATCCTCGGTTCACCCTCTACCTTTCTACGATAACTATACACCTCAACCCCTGCTATTCCCCCACCACTGAAGACCCTGCCGTCAGTATTGAATACTTCTCTTATTCCTATGAGCCCCTCTCCTTGCCTGCAACTCTTCTTTACCCCGGCTGATCTGTCTGTACACAGACAGAGCCTATCGATCCTGCTTAACTTACTGCAGCAATTGGAAACTGCTAGCTTCCCATACTGTTCTCCTCTGTGCTAACCTGTCCTCCTTCAGGCGACTCTCCTAGCGGCCTGTCACAATAGAACAGCATTGCACTTAACATCCTAAGTCCCTAAGTGACTAAGCCTCTCACCGGAAGCTTCCAGAAGTTACCAATATCATACAGCAGTCTCCCAATGTGCCCCCCTTCCCAAGATGTGATCTCTCACACCGAGCCCCCTCAACTATAGGTCGAACCTGAAGGAACAGCTCTAGAACAGGCAAAAAACCAAGGGTGGGGCTGAGCGATACTTACTATCCAGGCTAAGGACTAGAGGTATTCCGAAGCCCCCGCACTTGTGTAAACCATCAAAACCAGCATGCTCGAGCTGCCAGGGGTGCCTGGGCCGCTCCGCTCACCCAAACTCTGCAGGTGCCTTGCAGCCCGATAACGCTTTGGAAAAGACAGCGCAAGCACTGTGTGATCTTTTCTCGTGTGTCAATGGTTGCTTTAATGTGACAGGCCATAACCTTACAAACAATGCTGACCTGGAATTCTGCTTTAACAGACTATTAACCTAAGACTGAACCTGACAGCCTCTTCTTTTCCATGATAAATACATACATTCCTTCTACGTGACATACCTGCCATTGCCCCAACACTAAAGACCACATGGTCAGTCTGGCACACTCTGCTTATCCCTACGAGCCCTTCCACCACCCAGCTATTGTTCAGGCAATCTAGCCTGTCCAAACTGTGACATAGCCCTTTCGGTGAGGCCGGGAAGTGGGTCGGAGGGATCGTGGGGTCGCGATGCCAACCCAAAAGGAGTAAACAGGGAATACCCCAGGGCCTCCTCCCCATTTCAAACCTCATGGTGAATTACCCTGAAACCCCCCAAACACGCGGGAAAAAATAGACAAGTCACGAGGAGGGGCCCGAATGTCTGCGGCTGATAGACCGTGTTTGTGTGCACAGCGGCGGTCTTATTTTTTGGACATATAGTAGAGGATGAGTAAAGGCATTATATCCAAAGATGTTCAGGAGAGTGGTGGTCTTCAGGGGAGGGGTTATACCGCAAGACAGCTCTGGTATCCTTTCAAGTGAGAAAAGGTGATCCTTAAGAAGGTGTAAGAGGCGTGTTTGCAGGAAGTAGCCAGTGGTTAAACTCAAGGAAGGTACATCTGAGGTGTGGACAGTGCCGGCAGAGGAGACGGGGAATTAGCATCTAGTGATCCAGGTGGAAGTAAGGTGGAGGCCGGGACAAAACAACAACCGAGAAGTGCAGGAGGCAGTGATCAGAGGGGGAGTGATGAATTGATAGGAGAGGGAGAAGGTTACAGAGAAGACGAAAGAAAGACACGCTCTAGAGAGTTACCATGGATCTGGAGAGGTAGCAGTGCTTTAAATGGGCCAGTCCTACCCGGGCCTCAGTACCTGCACTTCATATTAATGAGCATTTCGGTACCTGCACTTCTTATGAATGTTGAGAGGAGTTGGAGAGAAAAGTTGGCTAGAGGTGTATTCATAGGACGGGATGAAGCAAAGTGCGTGAAAAGAAGAGGAAGGGGTATGTTTCCTGATTGGAATGCCCACTCAGACTCCCGTCACCCTTCTTAGATAGGTGAGGAGGGTGGAAGATGATGGTGCAGGTGGCTGATGGGCTGTGAGAAGAAGAGTGGGTTGGGGGTGAGCCAGTTTTCTGTGACAACCATCACCAAGAGGCAGAGGAGGTAGAAGTCAAAGTCATCAGTGAGGAACCAAGTCTTTTTATAGAAGGATTGGCTGTTCCAAGCGTCTGGGGTAGGTTGTGTGGGGAGAGGGGGTGAGGCTGTAAATAGAGAAGGATGATAGAGAAAAAGGGGGGGTTAACCTGAATATCTTGCTCTCATTAGTATCAAGAAATTGATTTTCCACGCAGTTTTATGCGTTTTAGCGCTTATTTGTGAAAAGGGTTTATTTATTTGTTTTTAGGTACACCCTTATTTAAGGTACAGCCGGGGCTCTTATGTCCCCATGTGGTCAGCTAATATGCATAAAAACTGCATAAAACTGCGTGGAAAATCAATTTCTTGAAATTAATGAGAGCAAGATATTCAGGTTAAACCCTCCCCCCTTTTTTTCTCTACCAAACTAATGAGGTATGGGCCATGCCTAAACACTAACCTGTGATCTTGCAACCAAGACGATCCACAACCAAATGGTCTATCAAAGCTAGAGCTCAGCAAGGTAATTTCCATTCTAGGGCCCACGTTCCACAATCTTATAGAAGGATGATGCCATAGGTGAGGTGAGAGGGGGTTGGAGGGAGAAAGAATAGTGGGATTCTGCGGGTCTTTTATGGGAGGGTGGTTATATGGTATGTTTGAAAACTTCTCTCGCCTTACTGTATGAGTAGCCGCTCCGGACTGGAATCAATCTCACTTAAACTAAGCGCTGTACATCAGCCTCAATCTATGGAACAAGACGCCTTTGCTTTGCGCACGCTGACATCAGTATTTGTTACACCTTTGCACCGGTGGTCGCTTTGGCGACAGCATCGGGTGTACAACACAATGCATTCCTACTCACCCAAGATGGCGGACGCCTCTGAATCTGATTGTGAAGCTCCCGCTGCAGAGGTTGCACGTTGTTTTCCTTCACGCCGCGACGATCATGTGACTCCATATAACCCGACCAGGAAGTTAAGCAAATGCGTCGCTACTCTCCAGATCGGCGCTTCGTAAGTTCGTTCCTAGGGAATCTGTTTCATGTTCCGTCCTCCTATCTATAGTTTTCTGTATCTAACTAACTGTGCTCTCTGCCCTTTCCTCCATTAGGCCATTTTCCGGACTCCGTCTGCTCACCTCCTCTCCCCTAAGGTCCGCTTCCAACCTAAAGAGTGAGTCTTGAGGGTTTATAGTTCCCTTCAATCCTCTCCCCATTCTTAGCTCAAATACTAACATCCGCTTCGGGTTTCCGGAAACTCTCTCTCTTTCCTCGTAGGACTCACCCCCTTCCCGAAGACTTTACACAGACTTCTCGAATCTCTCAACTCCATACCCGGAGTAAGTTAACATAGCTATTCGTATCAACAACAGACGATCGAAAGTGGAGAAAACTTACCTCTCCTTTCTTCCGTCCAGGACCAGCTTCGTCTGCACCGGATCTTTTGAAGGGAAGCTGGCTGATTCATCCTGAAGGTCTACAGTATCCTGTCATTACAACACAGGGTTTTTCTTCCCCGGAGGGTTTTCCCTGGGGACTGTGGTTCCTCCTCAGCTGAAGCTAACGGCTGGGAGGGAGCAGGGTTTCCCGGGAAGCCTTCACTATCTGCCTTGTTGCTGGTACGGAGTCCGCCCGCTGCCCAGGTTAGTGAACTGCATAATTGTTCTGTCTCATATTGGACGCATTGTAATAGTTAGCGACGCCCAAATATAGGAAATATCCTATCACAGGCTCTTGTGCAGACGGTGGACTCCGATGGAGCAACAAATGCAACAATTGATGGCTGCTATGCAGTCTATGTCTCTGGAGATGCAATCTCTAAAACAAGACAATGCTCAGTTAAGACAACAGGTCGCTCGAGCGTTTTCAGAAACTCCTCCTTATGCCTTGCATACCGATAAGTATGACGGAAACCCGCACAAACTCAAGGAGTTCCTGGATAGTTGCCTGGTTCAGTTTACCTTCAAAGCACGTTTTTTCCCTTCTGATAAGGACAAAGTAGGTTATCTGATATCCCACTTGGCAGGCCCTGCATTGGCCTGGGCGACACCCTTAGTCACCTCAGAAAATGCCATTCTAGACTCATACCCAGCCTTTACTAACAGTTTGCGGTCTATGTTTAGTAGGCAGGAAATTTCAGTCTCTACTCAGGAGAAACTGCTAGATTTAAAACAGGGAAATAAAGATCTTATGAGTTACGTGACTCAATTTAAACAGCTATCAGCTGAAACAGGGTGGCCGGATGACGGTCTCCTCACGCTGTTTCGCAGAGGTCTTTCCGAGGAACTGAAAGATGAAGTCTCGAAGGTTCCTCGTCCCGCCAATTTAGCCGAGATGATTGCGCTCACCATGCAGATTGATTACCGTCTCCATGAACGCTTCCATGAGAAGAAGAGAGGGAAACCCTCTCAACTATTCTCTAGTTCTCCTTCCCCGGTTTCTCGATCCCAGAAACCCGACGAACCCATGCAAATAGGAGTGGCCAGAGGCCCTTTGTCAGAGGGCGAAAGAGAAAGACGGATGAGTCAGGGCCTATGTATGTACTGTGGGGCTTCATCTCACATGCTGAAGGATTGTCCCGTCGTCCCTCCTCGTCGGACAAGGAATCCGATGCGGGGAAACGCCAAGACCCTGTCGTAAGGGGAACCACGGCAGGAGGTCCTGAAAGGAGTTCCCCAAAGAGACTTGGTACTTCTCTTAAAGAGGACATTACGGAACACACTATGTTAGTACTTCCCCTGATCTTGAAATTACCAGACTTAGAGCTACGTGGGGTTCCGGCATTGATCGATTGCGGAGCAGCTGGCAACTTTATTGATGACCAATGGGCTGCGAAGCATGGAATCATTAGATCCACCAAGACGTGTATAACACCCATTCAGGGGGTGGATGGTTGTCCCCTTAGTTCTGGACCCATTCGAGAACAGACTACTCCTCTTACATGCCTAATTTCAACCCACCAGGAGACGTTAGTTTTTGACCTGATAAAAACTGCTCATTTTCCCATTATTTTGGGCTTACCGTGGCTGCGAACCCATAATCCTTTTATAAACTGGAAGGCAGGAACTTTGTTTCTAGGTTCCGAATATTGTGTTTCCCATTGTCTTACTCAATCATCTGTTGGCATTCAAGCACCTTCCATGATGGTAGTACCAACCGAAGGCTCCTCGATTGGGATGGTCAGTCAGATCCCGAGGTGTCATCAACAATTTCAGTCCATATTTTCTCAGCCAGAATACCCTACATTACCTCCTCACCGTCGGGATGACTGTCATTTAGATTTGTTCCCTGATCAACCGATACCTTTTGGCCGAATGTACATCTTATCCCAACCGGAGAAAAAGGCTCTCAAAGACTACCTTCAGACTAATCTTCAAAACGGTCTTATAACTGAGTCCAAATCACCCGCCGGTGCTTCGTTATTCTTCATTCCCAAAAGGGATACAGAGGAACTACGGCCATGCATAGACTACCGAGGGCTCAATAAGGTCACCATCCCGGATAAGTATCCAATGCCGCTTATCCCAGACATTCTGGAAGCCGTTCAAGGGGCTTCGCTCTATACCAAGTTGGATTTACGAGGGGCATATCACTTGATTCGCATCGCCCCTGGCGACGAGTGGAAGACTGCCTTTCGGACCCCATTCGGTCACTACGAATATAGGGTGATGCCGTTTGGGTTGGCTAATGCTCCCGCTGTTTTTCAGCGCTTCATGGACCATCTATTCGCCGATGTACTCCTTCACTATGTAATCGTCTATTTGGATGATATTCTAGTCTTTTCACAGAAAATAGAGGAACACATCCGACATGTCAATTTGGTATTAGACCGACTTAAGGCCAACCAGCTGTATTGCAAACTGGCAAAATGCGAGTTCCACAGGAACCAAGTGACGTATCTTGGGTTCGTGCTGTCTGCCCAGGGGATTTCTATGGACCCTCGGAAGATCTCGGCTATATTAGATTGGCCTTCCCCTTCGAACGTCAAAGAGATCCAACGATTTTTGGGGTTCGCTAATTTTTATAGAAAATTCATCCCAGGATTCTCCGAGACCGTGCTTCCCATTACCAGTCTTCTGAAGAAGGGGAAGACTTTCGTTTGGGATGACCCTGCGCAGAAAGCCTTTTCGGAACTAAAGAATCTTTTCACGTCTGCTTCCGTTTTGCTCACCCCAGACCAGTCTCGACCATTCATTGTCGAGACTGATGCGTCTCACCATGCTCTAGGAGCAATTCTTTTGCAAAAGGACGAGTCAGGAGTAGAAGGACCAGTTGCTTATCTCTCCAAGACCTTCTCCTCCTCGGAAATAAATTATTCAGTCCTTGATAAAGAATTGCTGGCAATCAAGCGAGCCTTTGAGGAGTGGAGACATCTATTGCTGGGCTCGGCCTACCCGGTCGAGGTTCGAACCGACCATCACAACCTCAAAGTATTGCAACAAGCCCATACCACTAACAGTCGACAAGCTCGCTGGGCTCATTTTTTTTCTACCGTTTCGGATAGAATTTACTTTCCTTCCCGGGAATCAAAACCTCCGAGCAGATGCGCTTTCAAGAAAGGATCCTCCTATCAAAAAGTTCCATTCTGAGCCTTTCTTTCCTAAAGCTACATTTCTGGCAACAGTGACTGATTTTCTACATATTGTCAGACAGGAAACGGCACGTCTAGATCCAATCTGCAGGAACTTACAAGAGACTCATTCGCTGACTCAGGAGAAGGGATACTACTTTTTTAAGGATCAGGTATTTATTCCGACCCCGACACTTCAGAAAGAAGTCCTGTTCATGTGTCATGACTCCAAGGCAGCCGGGCATCGAGGATATCAAAACACCCTTGAGCTGACTACTCGTCATTTTTGGTGGCCAGGGATAACCAAGGATGTCCAAGATTATGTATCAGCATGCACGGTTTGTCTACAGTCTAAGACTCCCAGGTATCCACCTTTTGGTTTACTCACCTGTATGCCAATTCCGGACAAGCCCTGGCAAGTCATTTCCACTGACTTCATTGTCGACCTTCCGTTGTCCTCGGGTTACACCACCGTTATGGTGACTATTGACTATTTCACGAAGATGGCCCATTTCATTCCTCTGCAAAAACTCCCTGGGGCTGCTCTTATGTCAAAGATATTTATTTCAGAAATATTCTCTAGACACGGTCTTCCTAACACTATTGTGTCTGATCGGGGTCCCCAATATATCTCGCAATTTTGGAAGGGTATTTGTCAATCATTGGGAATCAATAGAGCCCTTAGCTCAGGATATCATCCCCAAACAAATGGGCAGACTGAGCGCCTAAACCAAACACTAGAGACATATCTGCGCTGTTTTGTTTCTGCGGCACAGGATGATTGGGGAGATCTCCTACCCTTGGCTGAATATGCATACAATAATGCCAGTCATTCGGCACTAAAGACCAGTCCTTTTTACTGTTCCTATGGATTTCATCCATCCTTTGAACCGTCCATCTCTAAGTCCTCTGCCAATTGTCCTGGAATAGACAGTCTAGTCGATGGTATTCAGAAGGGTCAACAGCTCGCTCGAATAGCTCTGCAGGCCGCCCAAGATCGAGCCAAGAGGGCAGCTAATCGCCGTCGACTAGATCTGCCATCCCTTCAAGTCGGGGATGCGGTCTGGTTATCAGCCCGATTCCTCCCGAGACATCTGGTGCCGTCCAAGCTGTCGCCCAGATATTTTGGACCGTTTAAAGTGAAATCTTTTGTCGGTCCGGTGGCAGTCCGACTAGCGCTGCCTCCTTCCTGGGCCCGTCTTCATCCGGTCTTTCACGTCTCCCAGATCAAACTATCCGTGAAGGATAGATTTCAACGCACCCCTGCAGTTCGTCCTCCTCCGATGATGACTGATACGGGACCAGAGTATGAAGTGGCAGAAATTTGCGATTCCAGATATCACAGAGGCCGGTTGCAATTTCTTGTGGACTGGAAGGGCTATTCTCCTGCCGAACGGACTTGGGAATTGGCATCGGGGGTTCATGCTCCCTCGTTGGTTCGACGGTTTTTCAGGCGGCACCCTGGGAAGCCGGGTTGTGCGCCTCGTAGGAGGGGGCATACTGTTACACCTTTGCACCGGTGGTCGCTTTGGCGACAGCATCGGGTGTACAACACAATGCATTCCTACTCACCCAAGATGGCGGACGCCTCTGAATCTGATTGTGAAGCTCCCGCTGCAGAGGTTGCACGTTGTTTTCCTTCACGCCGCGACGATCATGTGACTCCATATAACCCGACCAGGAAGTTAAGCAAATGCGTCGCTACTCTCCAGATCGGCGCTTCGTAAGTTCGTTCCTAGGGAATCTGTTTCATGTTCCGTCCTCCTATCTATAGTTTTCTGTATCTAACTAACTGTGCTCTCTGCCCTTTCCTCCATTAGGCCATTTTCCGGACTCCGTCTGCTCACCTCCTCTCCCCTAAGGTCCGCTTCCAACCTAAAGAGTGAGTCTTGAGGGTTTATAGTTCCCTTCAATCCTCTCCCCATTCTTAGCTCAAATACTAACATCCGCTTCGGGTTTCCGGAAACTCTCTCTCTTTCCTCGTAGGACTCACCCCCTTCCCGAAGACTTTACACAGACTTCTCGAATCTCTCAACTCCATACCCGGAGTAAGTTAACATAGCTATTCGTATCAACAACAGACGATCGAAAGTGGAGAAAACTTACCTCTCCTTTCTTCCGTCCAGGACCAGCTTCGTCTGCACCGGATCTTTTGAAGGGAAGCTGGCTGATTCATCCTGAAGGTCTACAGTATCCTGTCATTACAACACAGGGTTTTTCTTCCCCGGAGGGTTTTCCCTGGGGACTGTGGTTCCTCCTCAGCTGAAGCTAACGGCTGGGAGGGAGCAGGGTTTCCCGGGAAGCCTTCACTATCTGCCTTGTTGCTGGTACGGAGTCCGCCCGCTGCCCAGGTTAGTGAACTGCATAATTGTTCTGTCTCATATTGGACGCATTGTAATAGTATTGGCATGCATAAGCTATCTCTGCTTCCAATTGACCTGAAAAAGAACAGTGGAAAAAGTGTCACATATGGGTCCGCGTTGATAAGTGATGGGAGCAAACAGGGCACCTTCTTGATGTGATGTGAGGTGACTACAGGTCCCAGCAGACCAAGCAAACCTGTATCAACATCTCACCAGGAACTGGATGTGTGGTGTGCAGGTTATGCATTGATTGCTGCAATAGGGGTTATCTGATCAAGTTAAGTTCCAACCCCCCTCTCTCTCTCTCTCTCTCTCTCTCTCTCTCTCTCTCTCTCTCTCTCTCCGCCCCCCACCCCCCCGCTGGGTTGAGCGCCATTGCAGAGTGCTGTCCTCTGGAGCTTCCTCCTTAATTTGGGAAAGCTTCAGTTCCCCAGCCTCCAGACCCCAAGTCAGTGGCTTGCTCCGCCAACTCGCTTCGTTTTGTATTTTTCATAATTTGTAGAGATGTCAAGCTCCTTGCAGAGGGCACTGTTTCATTAGAACGTTTAGACTTGGGGTCTGCCTCTGTTTAATTGGGAGAGCATAGGCTGTTATCCCTGGCGCTCCGCAAGCAGACTATTGATGTATATTATTGTTGCATGCGGTTGGGTTTGTTTTGCAATGCGTTTGTTGTAGTATAGTTTTTTGCTTTGAGTTTTTCCATCTTTTATAGTTGTATCAGTCTCTGGTATACAAGTTTTGTTCTGTTGGTCATAGTTTTTCCTCCATGCATGTTTCAGTTTCCTGTTAGTTTTCATCAGAGCTCTGAGTTGGTGGTGAAAGGCATTTCTGGTACAATAGCATCTAGTGTTTCTATGATCTTTTTTTGGAGTGTCTCAGTTCTTTCTTCTAAGCGAAGTGTCTCTAGGATGGCGTTCTGTAGTTTTGTGTATTCTACTCTGGTGTTACGGTCCATGGTGTTTAGGGATTTCCAGCTTGTTTTCTGAGTTGTAGGGATCTTTATATGGTCAGATTGTATTTGTGTTGATGCGTGAATCATGAAGGGTATTATACAGTAGTTTCTTCAGATAATATGCATTGGGGTGCAATTGTCACCAGGGTTTCTTTGAAGAAAACTGCATCTAGGGTGTGCCTTGCTGAGTGGGTTGCTCCCTTCACCATTTGCTGTAGTTGGATCGTTGGTAGTAGAGATGTTAGTAATTTAGCTGAGTTGATCTTTTCTACTTCACACCAATTATTGAAGTCTCCTAATATGATCAGCTGGTCATATTTTATGGCGATGTTGGTTATGCTGTCTACAATTGTGTCTGCGAAAGATGGGCTGTACGTGGGTGGTATAAGAAGAGTAGGAATGAAAGATTGCTTTAGAGGTCCATGGCTAGGTGGAGGAGGAGTCATTCACAGTTTGGGATCTTTGGTTATGGTGCTGGTGTGAACTTTAAGTGGTCTTTCTATGCAACAGCTCGAGCTCCTCCTCTTTTTCCTTCTCTGTTTGAAGTTGTTGGGTAGTGTGGCGAACCAGAAGAAGGACTCAGACTATGATGTGTCAGGTTTAGGATGTTTATTTGATTAAACAAGATGCTATGTAACCCTTTTGCTGCGAGGGAAGTTCCCTGCCTAACAAACTAAAAAGTAAGGGTGCTCGTGAAAGTCCAACAGAAATAGTTGGACAAGTGCTTAGTCCAAATCCTGTTAGTTAGCTAGTCCTTACCACGTAGAAGAAAATAACAAAAAAGGAGGCTGGAGCAATGGCCTCTATCTTTGGGCTTCTGCCTGGCCCAATCACTTGGATTCCTTTTCCAGGGGGTTTGAAAAGTTTGTCAATGTCCCGCCACAGAGTACACAACCTCTCTACAGGTTCTCTAGGCCAGGGAGAAAAGCTTCCCTCAATACAATTACACAATTTCCGACTTGCTGCTAGACAAGGATGTTTTATACTTAAGGACATATGGTTCCCTCTTTCCAGGAAGAGAAGGTTTTCTTAATGCAGTTCCACCATGTCTGACTTGGTACTTGACACTGTTCTTGTTTTATACTTAAAGACTGGAACCCTCCAGGTTGTATCTCTCTCTCCAATTCTGCTCATGAAGTTTTGTGTTTCCTGGGCTCCCCAAAGTCTTTTGGCCGTCTGACAGGCTCACTTTATCAGGGCCTTGGTGGGATGTCTACCTGTTTGGGTTTTCCTGGTTCCCATAACCTTTGTGGCTTTCCCAGGGTCAACTGTTAAAATGTCTCGATTTCTCGGGTCTCTCCAAAACCCCCTGGATCTGTGATAGGCTTTTTTAGCTTGGTTTTGGTGGGGCATTTGCCCTCTGGGATTTATCTGGTCCCGTAACTCTTGTGGCTTCTCCAGCCTTGAACATTTATGTGTTTCAGTTTTGTAGGCCTCTACAAAGCTCTCTAGCCCTCTTATAGGCTTGCTTCATGTCAATTTAGTGAGGGCATCTGCCCACTCAGGTTTATTAGAATCCCATAACCTTTGTGGCTTTCCCAGACTTGAATATCACTCTTCATCCCTCTCAACAGCATTTCCTCTTCAGGAGTGTTCGCTTCCCTTCCGCTGATCGGCTCAGCAGTGAATGTACTTCTCGTCTGGAGCTTAGAGATAATGTCTTTCTATTGCATTCTGGTATCGGCATCTGTTAACGGGCCCCAGGTCCAGAGTCATTTCTAGGGGGGCATGAGGGGGCTATAGCCCCAGGTCTTTTGCTTATAGCCCCGGATAGAAGCTCAGGGATTACAACCAAAAGGCTATAGCTAGCCCCGAATCCTGCCAGTCCCGACATTAGCTTAGCCCCTGATCTTCTCCAGACCTAGCAACACCCCTACCCAGGCCCATCATGGCTTCCATTTTGTCATGCCACTGGGCAAGATGCTCACGTTACCGTCTCTGTCTCTTTCTTGATCTTGGTTTAATTGCCGGTCAGGACGCCAGCCATCTGGTATCTTACGAGCGATTAGTTCGCTACCCACGCTAACGCTGGCTCTGTGGCCTAGCATGGCTCTGCCCCTCCAGAACGTCTCCCTGTCAGAGGCTCGCCTCTGCATTAGATTCACTCTTCTACATTCAAGGTTCCTCATGGTTTTATGTATGTCATCACAAACAAAAGGGGTGTGTCATTCTTCTTGGACTGTGGCATTCAAACGGAATCCGGAATTACCTGCCGAAGAAATGTAGTTATTCAGTAAATCCAAAACAGAGCTAATAACAGTCCCAGGCAGGTAAAATGTTCTGTAGAGGGAATTCCTTGCAGGAATGGGAGTCCTTGTCCCTAAGAGTAGAATCACTCCCAGTGAGGTCCCACTTGCCCAGACCCCTAGGGGAGGGTCTTGCTGAGCGTGATCACCTCCCTAGCCTCTAAGGGGGTGGCTCCCCCCCTGCGGAGAAGGACAAATTGCGCAGATACATCACAGTAGGGATTTGTGTGCGACTACCATGAATTCTTCAGTTAGCCAGGTTTCAATCAGGAATAGGATGTCCATTCCATCATCGCTGATGAGGTTGTATATTTCTGCGCTATGTTTTGACATTGATCTGACGTTGACTAGGTTGCAGTGTTTCTTTTTAACTGAGGTTAGTTTAGCAGTGTTGGTAACTTTAGCATGGGTTTGTCTTTCCTTGTGACTCTGAGTTAGGTTGTGGTCTGTGGGTTGTATGGGAGATATTCTTTGTGTTAATGTCTTCATTGAGTAGTTCAAGATGGTTGAGCTTTGGGTTGATGTGTTCTTCATTGTTATCTGTAGGTTTGTGTTGGTCAAACTTGTTATCTTGCCAGTTATTAGTGATGAACAGTGTGTTATAGTTACTTGGTTCAGTTGTATTTCTTCTGTCAGTCAAGGCTATCCCTTGTATTTCCCTCATCCTTCCTTGTGGCGTTGTACTGATTATAGATGCTTGGTTGTTATATGTTGAAAGGTAGCGCAACAGAAAAAAAGCGATTTTGGTTGTGTTCTTGCATAAGGGCTGTTTTCCTGGAAGTGGTTTAATGTAGTGTTTCTTGGTGTTAGTTGGTTTGTTGGCATGGTGGGTTGAGATGATCAGTCTCCTTTTGTCTCATTTGTTCTTTTATGGCATTTTCTAGTGTGTCAGTCCTTCCTGGTGTGTGGTATTTTGTTGTTGGGTAGCAGGCTTCATACTTGGATCCTTCTTGGGATTCATTGGGTTAATGTTCCGTATTTGGTTGACTGGATCTCAAAACATTTAATTTCCTGTTCTTCAGTAACAGAGTTTTTATTAGTGATAGGTTTGGTGCCGCCAGGCAGGATTATGTAGGGAAAGAAAACAGCAGGGAAGGGTAACAAAGGGGCGCAGTATCACAGGGTTTGGAAGTCATAGGGGGTGAATATCGTAGGGGCTGGATGTAGCAGGGTCTTGATGCAGCAGGGGCTCGGTGGAGGCGGGGCTGGATATCTCAGGATGCAGAAGGAGCGGGATAGCATGGGGAGGATATCACAGGGAGGGTTAATGCCAGGTTCAGTATCTCAGGCGCACAGTATGGCTGGGCGGTGTGTGGCAGGGTCTCAGTGTCTCATGGGCACAATGTAGCAGGGAAACAATGATCAAGCGAGTGCAACATCGGTCGGTAATGGTTGTGTCGCCTGCGTAAGAGATCGTAGTGGCACAGGAGCACAGCAAAGCCTCACACAGGCAACATTTCACAGCGGTATGATCTCAAAGTCGCCGAACATCACAGCGGCAGATGGGCAGCAGAAAGCTCACAATAGCAGTTTCTGAAAGTGGTGAGGCCTCAAATCTGTAGTTCCTTGCATGGGCTCAATCCCACAGAGCCAAAGGCCTAGAGTGGGATGGCCTCACAATGGCACAGTCTCTGAGTGGTACAGACTTATGATGGCAAGACCTAAAACACCTCCCACTGGTGGATTCTCTCAGTGGCAAAGACTCACAGCGCGGGGAGACTCACAGCAGCAACGACTCTCACTGGCAAAGGCTCACAATGGCAAAGGCTCACAATGGCAAGTACTCCCAATGGGAGGAACTCTCAATGGCAGTGACTTACAGTGGCAATGATTCACAATGGTGAAGATTCTCAATGGGAGAAGACTCACAATGGCAGAAGAATCACAATGGACAAGACTCACAGTGGCAGAGCTCCACAATGGCAACTCCTCATAGTTGCAAGGCCACACTATGCCAGAGTGGCAGAGTTTTTTCACATTGGCAGAGTTTTACAATGCCAGAACTCTACAGTGGCAGAACTACACAGTGGCAAAAACTCCATGTCCGTCATCTTACAGTGGCAGAAAGCTCACGGTGGCAGACAAACCTCACAGTGGCAAACTCCTTGTGTTAAACCCTTTCACTGGGACGGCTTCAGCGTGTTAACATTAGACAATGGTTGGAGCCAGCAGTGGGGAGGCCCTACAATGTAAAACCTTAGGGTGGGAAAATCTCATATTAGCGCATCAGTGGTAAAATCCGGCAATGGCAACAGCAGACAGTGGCAAAACTGACATCAGAAAAACTGACTGTGGCCAACTCTCACATTAGAACAAACTCATATTATCACATTTTTAGTGGCAAAGTCAAAATGGCAATAACTGACAGTGGCAAAACTGATAGTGCCAAAACTGGTAGTAGTCAAACGTATTGTGGCAAAAACTGATAGTGGCAAAGTCACATTAAAACAATCGTAGTGGCAAAATCTGATAATGGCAGCAACTATTAGTGCCAAAACTGGTATTAATGAAAGTGATAGTAGCGAAACTGAAAGTGGCAAAACTGATAGTGGCCAACATAAATTGATAGTGGCAAAGTAATACATTAGCACAATTTCACATTAAAGCAGTCTTAGTGGTGAAAACTGATAGTGGCAAAATGATTGTGGCAAAGTCTCACCTCAGTATAATCTCATATGATCACAATCTCAGTGGCAAAATCACACAATGGCAATAACTGATAGTGGCAACATCTCACAAAAAAACAAATGCTTTTGCCGAAAAGCAATCACACTCGCAGAGTATCACCAATAGACATCCCTTACCTTGATGTAGCTGTAGACGGGCATCAGGGCGCGGTGCAAGGCCAGGGCTCTAGACAAACAGGAAGGCACCTTTAGCCTCTACCCTTTGCTGGCTGCCCAGGCAAGGCTGCCCTAGGCTAACTGTAGAAATAGAACTGTGGACGGCTCAAAGTGACTACCTTGGCCTGTTGGATGCCTGGATGTCTTAAAAGGGATTGTGGGGAGGAGAGTGCACATTGACTCCTGGCAAAGGGAACTCTGTTGTTTCAATGGCTCAAGCAGGACATTCGCACTTGGACAAGGCCTGACACCTGTAGGCAGTCTGCCTTCCCCCAGACATTCTCCCAAGAGTGTACCTTCTGAAATAAAGAAGTTGCGCCCTCATTGCCTTCTTGGTGTATAAAGGGGAAGGGTTTACCCATGATCCTACTGTTTTTTTCTTTCTGGATTCCATAGATGATCTTCCATGGGGAGCTTGCTAGACATGTCTCTCCTCCTTCCGCAACAAGGTTTCTATGAGTTTTTGCTGGGCTCAAACTCTGTGTCAAGCGGCAGGGAAATGATCCCCAGACAGCTACAGTGGGATTCTCTGAACTCGAGCTGAGCCGAGGGCAGGGGGCACCACAGACGTCGGACTCTGATGAAAGTGCAGTGACAACTGCATCGGGTGTGGTCCTGTGTCTTTGGCAGGCTGTGATGTTGGCCCCGCTACCTCCTCTCTCTCCATTCAACTAGATAGAGCAAAAGATCAATTAACCTGCTCCAGGTAGGCTTTTTGAGGATGGACCCCTCTCACTCTGAAGGACATGCAGGGTATGGCAAGGAGGAATGTTGTGGGTTTTACTCCCTGCCAGGGCAGAGGCAGGCAGTGAGGCAAGATTAAAGGGCTCTTTGTGCCTCCATGTAGAGTGATCCCTGAACCTACTCTTCCGAATGCTTAGAAGGGTACATGTTATCTTCGTCACAAATTGACTACTGCTCTGCGGAGTACAGGGATGAGTAGTGAAAAAAACGACTACTCAGCCCCACACTCCTACTAAGCCAGACATGATCCCAATCGTAAATGTGAAACAGGCACAGCCCGACAGTATAACTCCTCTGCCTCTTTATGGTAGCACAGGCCAAGGGCAGACTATACTTTTTAGGAGGTGTGTGAGCTAGCGCAAAAGCAGTCTGACCAACAATGTTATTTCTTCATCTACCTTTTAAGAGAGGAAAACTGTTTGCAGAACAGGTCGACGGAAAGGTCCATAAGGAGGAAAGCGCATGGGAACCTTCTGAAAGAAGTGGAGAACCAGGCCTAGAAGACTGACTGAGGGTAACTTGCTCTGGGGCCTCCAGGGTTCACCTAACTGCATCCTCAGCTCGGACTCACTTCAGGGGATGGCCAAGAATTCTCCCGCTTGAGGCCAGGGCCACTACTCCACCCAAGACAACAAAATCCTGACTGGGCGGGGTTTGCCTCCCTGGACCCAGTAGGAAGCAGACTGATGCAGGTCTTTGACCAATGGCCCCATTCCATATGAGTCACCTGGGTCCTGGAACGCATATGAAAGTGTTATTTCATTGAACTTTCCTCCTTCCCCAGACTCTGTGATCAGGAATACTCCTAGGCCATTTGTTTATTTATTTATGTATTTTATTGACCATTTCTTGGGCGCTTACACAAGTGAATAGTGTTTCAAAGCCATGAAAGAGGCGACTGTGGCACTTATACAAAATAAGGCTATATGACTACTCCACCCAGGGGAAAGAGGGAGAGGAAGCTATTCCTCCATCTTTCTGTTCTCATCCCAAACATCTCAGGGGGTGCAGATTGGTCATCGACCTCAAAGAGATTGACATATTTGTGTTAAACTTCAGGTCAAGTTGGAGATTTTACAGCGCATCATCCCTCCTTCTCCTTCGTAAGGCAATTGGTCTGCATCCCTAAACCTCAGTTATACTTATCACTGCGTCCCCACCACGCCTAACCACTACCAATTCTTGATATTTCCCACAGAGGGTCTGCAATTCCCATTTAGCATCCTCCCGCTTTGACCTAAATCATCAGCCCCAAGAGCTTTTAGCAAAATGCTGGTTCCTGTGATGGGAATACTCTATGACCAAGGAACCTCTGCCTTTCCTTACCTGTAAGATCTTTGCTTTCTGGGCCCCTCTCCTCGGGACATTAACAGTGTGGTATGCAGAACTCTATACTGCTTCACCGCTCATAGATTTCTCATCAACATCAAGCAATCTCAACCACCGCCCTCTCAGGATCTCCAGTTTAACAGGGCTCTCTTACTGGCCAGTCAGGGTCTGGTTTGCCTCCCTGGAGTCAGGAGTGACTGTATCATTCAGGAAGTAATGAACCTCTGTCCCCATCAGAGCACACCAGGTGGTTGAGGATTCAGGGTGTTATGGCATCCTCAGTCTGCATCAACCCCATGGCACCTCTTCACCTATCTCGTCTGCTGTTCTACTTCCAATGGCACTGGACTCCCCCATCAGAGAACTTCGTGCTCCAGGTCCATCAGGACCACTCAACGAGAGCCAGCCTCCATTGGTAGACCATCCCGAAAATCATCTCAGGAGCTTTGCCCTCAACCGTCATTGGCCAGTCCTGATTACCACCGACTCCAAGCACCAGGGCCTGGGAGGAATTCTCATGCAACATGACTATGCAGGGGTCACCGGTCTCTTTAGGAGTCCATCAGATCCTTTGACTGGAGGGAGCTGGAAATAGTCAGGAGGGCTCTGCTGACCTTCTCCCCAGGATTCACAACTGCCCTGTACAGATCCTCATAGACAACACCACAAGAGTGGCTTACATCAATCACCAGGGGGAATGAGGTCCAACCGACTGGGGGAGATAGCATCCTCCATGGGGAAACGAGCAAACTGGAACCTCCTCTCCTTGCACGCTTCCTGCATGTGGGCCGGGGCTGACAACATCCTGGTGGACTCTATCAGCAGAGTGTTTCCCTCCTCTAAGGATCTTGCCCTCTCACTGACAGAAACAGTGCAGCATCCCATCACTGGACCTGTTTCTGTCAGCGAACAATGTCACACTCCTTCACTTCTGCTCGAGATTTTTAGAGGAGGGAGCATGTGGGAGACCCTGCTTTCTGCCCCCCACCTGGATGTCACTCCTGGGGCAGCCTTTTCTGTTGTAAGCTGGCCCTTAACCCAAAAGCGGTGTCTGCATTTCGTGTGTCCTGAGGGCATAGTACTCCCATCCCTCCCAGCAGAGCTCCCTCAGAGGGAGGGCCAGTTGCTGGCCACCCTGGACGGACTCTCTGTTCTATCTTGATCGCATGCCACGTTTCAGAGCCTCCAATAGTCTTTTGGTAACTTGTGGTGGGGCTATAAAGGGTCAGAAGGCTACCTCAATTTCTTGGGATTATATTTTGGTGGTTTGCTGTACTTATTATGTTGTACACCCCCCCCCCCCTCCGCCCCAGGAACATGCAAAGGCGGCCATTTGGAAAGGGGGCCCTTGCGTAAGTATAGCAGAGATTTATTTTGAAACATAGGCTTTGTTTATGCTATTTCCACAGGTCCAGAGTACAAAATCTCAAGTAGGTAATGGATTACAGGTAGAACGATGTGGGGGTACATTTACTGTAAACCACTGACGCATAATTACAAGAAACACTTTCCATGTATATCTGCTTTTTTTCTCTCCTAGAAACACATGTTTCATAATAAGTTGTTTGACAATAGACGGTGCCTGTGTGTTTACATGCATTACACCCACAATGCTTGCATGTTATTTATTCCACCAGCTGAAGGAGCCACAGTGACCCCGGCATTTGTATAGGGTTGTATAATGCTCGGGTATTGTCGCTTGGGGCACAATATGTCCCACAAGTAAAGCTGAAAGGGGGCTGTAGGGCGAAGGGTGTCCGAGATACTATTGTGAGTAAATTGGACTAGCTAAAGCCAGGTTGGGTGAGTCCTCGAGGTATGTGGCATTGGTGGTCCATTTGGTTTTGCTAAAACTAACAGTAAGTGCTGAATCAGTCTTTGTTCTGCTTGTGATTTTCATAGGAAATGAGAGATTGTTTTCTTTAGTTGGAAACATATTGGTTGAGGTTGCACACAAGTTTCTTGTCTTCCTTTGAATCACCGCTAGGAAATGACTATGTTCGTGTAATCAAAGGCATGTTGAACTTGGTGGACCATGTGATTACTTTCTGACATGATAAGTAACGCCAACATATGTTGGTCTCATTTCAGCTCACCACGCCTAAGTTCCCAGTGGTTGTCAAAATGGGCCACGCTCACTCCGGGATGGGGAAGGTAAGCTGCAGTGTGATGTCATATAATGTCATGTAATGTAATGTGAAGTCGCCTTGCATAGTGCATCTTTGACCATTTTGGGGGTTCTTTGTGCTATGTCCTCTAAGAGATGGGGAGAAGAGGGAAGTTATAGGGAGGACTGGGA
This sequence comes from Ambystoma mexicanum, assembly GCF_040938575.1. Lineage (NCBI taxonomy): Eukaryota > Metazoa > Chordata > Amphibia > Caudata > Ambystomatidae > Ambystoma > Ambystoma mexicanum. Next base: position 405,486,891 of record NC_090924.1, read on the forward strand.
AAGGGAAATTGTGAAACCTGAAATGTTGATTAATACAGAATGGCAGAAACAATGTTCTGAGTTTGCTTCCAGGTGAGTTGTGATGAGGGCACACTTGGTATGTGTAGCCAGAAGAGGACCCCAGACGCAGGTCCTTCTCGGTTTGGCATAATGCGTTTGATTTTCGTGGTCACTTTCCTCGTTTGCACTTTCTTAGTGCAGTTCTCTGTGTCGTTTTCACCTCATTTAAAAAAACAAATATACGTTATCTGTGTGTGAGGTAGTGGGTTGGGGTGGCAGGGTGAAGGAGTGAGGGTGGCGGTTACAGTGGGGCTTAGTGGGGAGCTCCATCATTTAATTAAAAAAGAAATCGGTGAAATCGGTGAAGAAAATACATGAAGAAAGTGCAAATGCCGAAATTGACCATGAGAAATAGTTATAAATACCGACCCTACCACAGCAAAGAACCACATGTTAGATTGGGTGGTCACCAAAAACATTCCCACCATCATTGACCAAACATCTCCCTTTGTTTGGTCAGACCAATACATTGTTAGCTTTCATTTCCAACTACTGGAGGCTGCGGTTAAACCTACTAACCACCCAAGATTATTATCAATCATAACTTCAACAGGATAAAGGCTCAGGACATCTCCCTATGTCTAACAACTATAATGAGTGAAACTGAGAGTGGGTACTCTGTGGCCGTCTAGTTTCTTCTTTTTCTGACATTTCTTGAAATTGCTCCATGAAAAAGCCCCCCTCCGGTTTAAGGTCATGAGAGACAACCCCAGCCATAAAAAATGTTTCACCCCGAACTTAAAATGATGAAAAACGAGAAACCTAAATTGGAATCCCAGTGGTTAAAACATAAAATGGAAGAAAATAAAATAGCTTGGAAGGACTCTGACAAAACCTACAAAAATAAAATTATCAAAACTAAAAAAGGAGTACTTCAACACTGACATAAGTCAGTCCTCCAACCACCCCAAAAAACTGTTCAAAATTGTAAGACTCCTGGGGAAGCCGAAGGCCCTCCTTACCCTGTTCGTCCCTACCTCACTGGACGTAATAACAGTACAAACAGCCTTTGAAGGCTAGGAAGAGAATCAAAGAGGCTCTGCCCAATGCGGCCACCCCTATCGAGAAACAGTGCTTGGAACATAGAGGAGAAGGTATCGAACCTTTTGCCGTCTCAGCTATAGCTGTTACTGATTTGTCTCATCCGTGCACTCCACGTCATACTCGGAAAACATCCTCCCTCCGAAGTTAATATTAGAACACAGAGACTTGTACGCTCCCTTTTTGACTAGATTTGCCAATGCCTCGTTTAGAGATGGCAGGAACCCCAAGTCCATCAAAACTGTTGTGGTCCCCCCGCTATAAAAAAAAATACAATTTACACCTAAAGGACCCGGGTAATCTCAGACCCATAACAAATTGCCAGTTTGTACTTAAGATCTTAGATTGACTTGCCTGTGTGCAATTCCAAGCTTTCGTGGAGAATAGCAACATTCTGCATGATAGACAATCTGGCTTTCGACCTCGGTATAGTACCGGGACAGCCATACTAGATCTGCAATCGCACATGCTAACAATAAACAATAAGGGCAAAGCAGGTCTGCTGGTCCTTTTGGATCTTTCCGTGGCATTCGATCTGGTGGACCACCAACGCCTCTTACACTACTTAAGTCATCTGGGGTTATGTTCCGAGGGGGCGGTTGACTGGTTCCACTATTTCTTATCTGGATGCAAATCCAAAATCCATTGGGGTCCAGCAGTTTCACCATTAGCCCCTATCTGGTGCGGAGTCCTCAAAGGGGCTAGTCTATCCCCCATCTTCTTTAACCTTGACACAAGGTCACTTTGTTCTCCTCTGGACGACTTGGGTGTATTTTTTAACAATTTTGATGATGACACCAAGCTGGTTTTAGAGTCCACCGGGGATCATTTGATTGACAACAAAGCCCTCACTAACATCTTCCAGCAGATAGAACTCTGGATGTCATCCAATTGGCTTTGTCTAAATGGCAATAAAACAGAGATTTTCATTTTTGGCTCCAGACATGCTCAGGCGAAATTGGGCCCGTCCTTTCAGAGTTTTACAATTGGCCATAACATGATACCGGTTCAAACCAAGGTAAAAACTCTGGGGGTCCAGGTGGAGGCCAGCCTGAACTCCGAGGCACATGTTAACCTGCTGAGTCAAAGCTGTAATTACCATCTCCATCTCCTGAGAAATATTTGTCCCTACACCACTGAAGGGAACCGTGCTACGGTAGCTCGAGCTACTATAATCTCCAGGCTAGACTATTGTAATGCCCTGTTGATTGGAGCTTCAAGCTCTAGCATAAAATAAATGTCAAGTTCTACAAAACGATGCAGTGCGCACCATTAAAAAAGTCTCTAAGCGTGCACACATCTCAGAGCATTGACAAAGTCTTCATTGGCTCCCTATCAAGGAAAGGATCTTGTTCAAAATAGAAACCTTGGTGCACAAGCGTATTTTTGGACAAGCACCTACCTACTTAAAAACGTCTGTCAGTACAGCCCGACTACAACCCTTCCTTCCTCTAATAAAAGGTAGATTATCTGCCCTGAGTGTAAGCGCACCAATGGACGGGGATGATCCTTCCCAGTTAGAGCAGCAATCTTCTGGAACTCCCTTCGCTCTAGGCTGAGTTCTGAGGCAGAAAAACCCCGAAAACCCACCTCTTTGAGTGACTTCCACCTCTTTTCCTGCTGCCCGATTGTCTTGTCTTTGATGGTTGTTCTTTTGTGTGAATATGTCACAGTGCCCCGATGCCTGCGGGCCTTTAGCGCCTAACAAACAAACAACCAAATTAATAAATAAAGAAAGATTTAATGGGCTTTGTTTCGAAACTTTACAGTCACCTTTAAATGTTATTGATCTAGCAAGAGATGGAATGTCCTGTGGACTTGCCCTGCTACAGGGAGGCCAAGGATGACTGAATTGCCCTTTTCACTCCATAAAGCCCAACCATTCAGGGAGAGGCAGGGACAGTGCACGTCTCACTCTACTTCTTCTAGAGCAGAGCAGTGATATTCAAAACATTTTATGATGAGCCCCAACTTAAGTAAAAATATTGTTGTCAAGCCCCCTTTGAGTAAAAATACTATTGCAGTCTTCCTCACCCCATTGAAAACCACTTTTCTCTGTAGAGGGAAACCAAGTGTTGGGATGGACATACACACTGAAGTCTCCATTTCTCTCTTAACATAAAACATCCTATAATTTCCCAAAGAGTGAGATGGAATTTACACTTTTATTATTATTATTATTATTATTATTATTATTATATTTATTGAGCGCGTTCCTAGCTTCGAGAAACAACAGAGCACTTTACAGAGTTATACAACAGTACAGATGCATAATGGAGCACTTTTCAGTGGTAACAACAGAACAGATATACAGCAGGGTTTTGGATAGGATACAGAGGGGCACAGAGGAGGGGCACAGCATGGAGGAGAGGGGCAGGCGGCGTCAAGCGAGGTAGGTGGCACGATGGGCGACGTGATGGCCTATTTGTTGACGAGAGACTCCTTGAAGAGGTGGACCTTGAGTTCTTTTCAGAATTGTAGAAGCGTGGGGGCGAGTCTGATGCTGACTGGGAGGAGGTTCCATAGTCTTAGGGCATAGGCAGAAAAGGCTGGTGTTCGGGTCCTTTTCCTTTTTGCAGCTGTGGATTTCAAGTCTGCACATGTCCTGGCTTCTGGTGGTGCACTGTCTGGCAGAGATGATGAGTTTCTCCATGAGGTAGCTAGGTGACTTGAGGGCAACTGCCTTATAGAAGATGCAGCAAGACTTGAAGGTGATTCGGGTTTGCAGTGGGAGCAAGTGAAGGTCTTTGAGGGCCAGGATGATGTGGCCATATCTGCGTAGTCTCTTGATGAGCGTACGGCCGCATGTAGGACACTTTTTAGAGGCACAAAGGAGGACTGTGGGAAGCCTTCAAGGAGTGCATTGCCCTCATCCAGGTGAGATAGGACCAGTGCTTGAATGATAAATCTAAGGCGGTCCGGAGGGAGGAAGAGCTTGACTCTCTTCCAGAGGGAGAGCTGATACCAGGGGTGTTGCTAGGTCATGGAAAAGATCAGGAGCTAAGCGAATGTCGCCACTGGTTGGATTCAGGGCTAACTATAGCCTTTTGGTGGTAGTCCCTGAGCTTCTATCCGGAGCTACAACCAAAAGACTTACGGCTATAGCCCCCCCAAGCCCACCCCCTAGAAACGCCTCTGGCTGATACCAAGATGTCTGAGTTTTCTTAGCTATGTGTGTCTTGAAGGAGAGGTGTTTGTTCATGTGGAACCTGAGGGACTCAGCGCAGGATGTGAGCTCGGGAGTTAAACCCTCAGAGTTTTTGATTGATAGCCAGGTCTGTATGTCTGGGTGTTCAGTGTTGTTGGTGAAGAGTAGCAGTTTGGTCTTGTTGGGGTTGAGCTTCAAGTATGCACTGGACATCCACGACTGGATCAGTGAGAGGCAGGTTTCACTTTCAACTCTATATATTACCCTTCAAAAGAGCGGCCGAGGCATTGAATGTGCGTTGACGCTGAAAATGTGAACCCTCCTCTCGCTCTTACAAGGAAACCGCCAGGGAAGAAGCCAACAATTGAATGGGCAGTACGTTTGAGCTCTCCTGTCTAATGAACAGAGTATACTTAGGGAATGAGGCCCTTGAGTCAATGAGCTTCACCACAGAACTCCCCTCCTGACCCCAGCGATGATCCTTCCGGAAAGAGGCCCAACAAAAATAATCCTTTATTTAATTCCACGTTTTACAAAGCACATCATATACTCGGTGCCTCTCAGCTGGAAGTTTATAATCAGATCAAGAAGGCAGCAGCACGGTTACGCAGCACTAAGAGAACACATAAATTGAGTAATCAGCCGCAGAATGGTAGCCAGCTTGAACAGGAATTAGCGCTGCATGTTAGAGAGTTGCTGAAAAGCCCAAGTGCCAAACACGTTTCGAAACATTGTACGCAAGCACAGCGAGGGCTGACGCTGGAGAAGTCTAACTGCCAAGGCCTCCATACACAAGGAGCCAACCCAGGCAAGGAAGGATTAAGGGGTGAACGGGGCGGGCCGGGGTCACTCTTAACAACATGTGAGTTGGCCTGAGCATAGCCCTGCTGCCTCACATCTACCAACACCTGCCAAAGAGGGGCATTTTCTGGGCAACGCAAGAGGGAATGGTGTCTTTTAAATAATGCACTGTGCATTCCAGCAGCAAATGCAGACTCCGTAGAACAAGGGCAAAGCGCAGCCAGAGGTCCTTTACTCGGACTACAAACGAGCTTCAATAGATCACATGACAGGACGTTGTGTTACTTTTTAAAGGCGATTTTATTTGTAGATATTGATTCATAGATAATGCCTCGTGTTTCGGGCTATTTTATGCATTTCGTCAACGGAACTAGAGCTCTGCTTTTAGCTGGGGGATTGTCTGCGTCATTGTCAGTCTTGTTAGTACAGTTGTGAGTGATTAACAAGTGTTAGGATCCAGATGTCCTTGGAAGGCGAGTGCCTTATTCGTGGTTTGTTATTGTCTGAGAAATGGACATGCATAGGGGCAGGGAGAGTCATTAAAATGCCCGGGTGAAATAGTTGGAACAGAATTTACTGTCAGATGCAAGATGTCCACAGTAAATCCCAAACTGCGCCATTTCCCAGCATTTGCAGCACAGATCAGGGGAAGGAGCGAAAAGTCTGCCCCGCCTCCCCCAGCAGTTCCATGCTGCACATCTGCGGCTTCCCTACACACACTGACTTCCCTGTGAGCAGAGATGCTACTCACACCAGGCGTCATCAAGGGGTACCCATATTAATTTTGCCCGCCCATCAGGGGTGGACTGGGAACTAAAAGAGGCCCTGGAAATAAGTACTGGGGACCAAAAGAGGCCCTGGAAATAAAGTTCAAAGTGGCCCCACATGACACATTTTCAGCAAGCCCAATGCTTTTCCTATGAGAAAATTTGGAAATACCACACAAAAGAGGCCCAGGGTGCAGAGGCCCACCGGGAAATCTCCAGAGTTCCCTATAGGCCAGTCCAGCCCTGCCGCCCATTATTCATGGGAAAGGGTGAAAAGGTGCAGAAAGCCAGCATTGACTGGGTTTGTATGTCCACCCCATCCTAAAAACAGTCTCGATGGCCAATGGAGGACTGCAGACATGCAGGTGGAGGCGGCACGTCCTCTCAGGCCAATTTCCGATTACTTTTGAATGAGCCCCTTGCTTATAGTAGCTGCTGGAATATTCCTCAGGATAAGTCGCAATTTTGGTAATAATTTATAGTGAGGGAAAATGCATTGTTCTGTACCTAGTGTAAAAAGTGGGACAAATAGTTCTAACCATCACAGTTCTTTCTCTAGAGACAACGGTCTGTTTTGATGTCAGAGTTAAGGCCAGTTGGTGTTCTCTGGGGACAACTAATCCAATGGCATTCCTGAGGTCTTGGTTTTGTCCCAGTCTCCTCCTTGATTTTGTCCAAGAACAATACATCCCAATTTCAGTAAATCTTTATTTTTCGTGTTCTGTGTTCTAATGTCTGCCCAGTGCCCATGGGGTATGGTGGGCCTTGGTAGGGAGGCCCTCAGGTTATAAGTGTCACTTTGTGCTACTTGCACAGTTTGTTGCATGTACAGATCATTAAATATGTATTGTGTAAATAGAGTGCTATTAATGACCTATTGTTTTTCCTTTCTGAGAGTGACCTCAGTTGTTATGTTAATAGCATGTTCATATGTTTTGCACATTCCACGTGTAGAAACTTGTTTAAATGACTAACCAGGTCCTAGTTGTTGGTTGGTCAGCTTCCCGGTTAGCTTTCAAGTGGCTTGGACATAAAAGGTGCTTTGAAATGGAAGCTTCCATATAGAACATGTCCTGGTATTGCCTATTGTAATCTTTGAGATCAAAGTATCGTTTTATTAGCACCTGGTAGATGTGTTGGAGGGCAGGGGGTGGGTCATTGAGCCTCGCAGCCAATCATGAAGCTCGGAAGGCAGGCTGTACCTCATGGTATTGCTCACGTTTTGAGCCTCCTCGGAAGCGGGAGGCTGATATTTTCCCTCATGGGCAGGTAAATCCTTGCTGCCTGCACCCTCTTCCCCCCACCATTTCCACCTCACCAACACACTCGCCTCCCCACCCCAACACAAGCCCCACCTACTTGCAGCCTTCACGCCCCTCGTCAAAAGCAGGATCACTTGCTGTTCCGACCTTGGCCCTCCATGGCAATGGCCGCCAGGGAAAGGGAGAAAGGGCAACCTGTTGTTCACTTCTCCCAACGTCAATGGAGGCCATTGGAAAACGCTGACTGTGCCATTTCTTAACTTAAAAATACATTAGCACCCCGGAAAGCATGCTGGGGTGATACTAGCAGTAAACCTCTCCGTAGGTTGGTAATACAGGTAGTTAATGGCCTGGGGCCCAAGTTAAGGACCATGTTGCAACACTCTGGGTGTAACTCAGGCCCTGGTCATTACCTGACCCGTAATGTCCACCCACGACAGGGTTTATTACTTAGATATCACACCAACAGCATTGGTTTGTGAATATTCTTATAAAACACCGTTATTTACTTAATCAATAATCCCCAACATGCCCAGGAGGGAAGATGGCACCCCCAGCTTTTGAGGAGGCTCAAAATGGGTGCAATATCATGAGGTATAGCCTGCTTTCCCAACTTCCTCATTGGCTGAGAACCTCCATGAGACCCCCCACCCCCTTCCAGGTGCTAAAGTGCAATAAGTGTGATGTATTTCTTGTGTCTTTAGAGAGAGCTTTTCTTTAGGACTCAATTGGGATTCTCTAGGGAGAGGTTCTTCTTTAAATACAGCGTTTTGTAAGATGTTTGTATGGTATCCCCTTCAAGAAAATGTTGGATGATTAAATAGTGCATATTCTAAAATCCTTTTGTGTCGCTACATTTCCTTTACAAACTGTCCCCTTCCCTCATGGGAATGTTGTTAATGGTACTATATCTGTGGCCAATCAGGTTCTTAGGGAAGCAGGCTATATTTCCTGATCAAAGCCCACATTGGATTTTACTGTCTGATGCCTTCCATTTTTTTGGCCTGACCCTGGGCCTCTGCTGCTCACACCTGCTTCACACCGCCTGAGGCAAACTACACCCTCCCTTTCCCTCTGCTCACATCTCCACCCAACCCTAGATAAAGCACCCCCTCCTTATGTGGAGTGCCTGGACACCTGTTGCAAACCTTATTCGGCCAGGTCAGCCACAGTTCTCTGCTTCTTGATTCCAGCTTCTACCTACTGCATGCCTGACTGTCCTCTGATGCGCGGCTTGCTTCCCATTGTCTATTTTAGCTCCCAGCACATGGTGGTTCCTGATTAAAGCGGCAGGCCTCCCTTAAATCTGTGGCGGGGAACAGACTTACTGGCCCCGTCAATCCACATACTTGTACCTTCTGTATGGGGCACCCCTGGGGGGATGAGTACTGTAATACATGCAGTCCCAGACATGACATGTCACTGTCCATTGATAATAAGGGCGGGAGCTGCCTTAGGTTGACACAGTACATGTCAAATGTTGTTGGGGTTTCCGGTCTCCTTTGTTAACCCCTGCAGCCAGGCCCCATGTTGGCCTGTTTTAAATATACTTTATTAGTACGTTAATTATGTTAAATGCTCCCACCACCTGCAGTGCTACACAAAAGGACAGGGCTGATCCATGGAACATTTGATAGTTAATTAGGCTGGCCATGGCAGGGAGAAGGTTTTGTCCTCCCCCTTCTGAGATAACATGGTGTTATCTTGGCTGTCATATCCCAACTAAATATGACAGGGGGACTGTGCCTGTAGGCTGTCCACCCAGAGTACACAGGTCGATGTGTATGTCATGCGGTGAGCATAGGAAAATGTGTGCAGATTAGCCCCACACATTTTTCAGAGGTTCATTTACCATGATTGAATTTCACATCACATTTCAAAAAACCCCAGGTAAACGCACACCCGCCGTGCGGATGGTCAAATTCCTCACAGTGTTTGATAAGATTTTTAATAAATGAAAAAGGGGATGAAAACGCCTCACTGTCCCTAATCTAGGAGGTATTTCCCTACCTCACCCAAAATTAGGAGTCTGTCAAGTGTCACGATGTCAAAAGCAAAAATGTCCTGTGTCCGGAATTCTATCCTAGCCCTCACATTCGAAAACAAACTCTAAGGTGTTAAGGGTATTGTGTTTGGTTTAGAACATGCACAAATGTTCAAGTTCAACAAAAGGTATAACTCCAACAAAAGTTCCAAATGGATAATGTTCACAGTTCGAAAGGGAATGGCTCCCTTCCCCAGGATTCTCTCCTCCAAAACAAAAGTTCAAAGAATAACCAAATTCTTTATAGCCCAAGAGAATAACACTCTCCTCTAGTGTTGCAATTCACTCCAGGGGAAATTACTCCTTTCTCCAGGCCTTTTCCCACATTCAATACAACTAAAATCTTAAGGGTATGGGTCTTCCTTATGATTCTCCTTCCACGATAACACAACTTGGGTGTGGGTCCCAGCCTCGCAAAACACCTGGTATACTCCCCTTCCAGGCTCTCTTGTACAGTTCCTTTACGCAATGTGTGTACAGGTCCCAGATTCACAAAAGGCCTGGTGTACTCCCCTGCCAGGTTCAGTTTTACAGTTCCTTGTGGGTGTGAATCCCAGATCCGCAATTCACCTTGTATACTCTCCTGCCAGGACTTAATGTTGCAATATCGCTTTTTCATTCAGTACAAGGGGTATGGGTTCTACCCAAGTTACTGTATGGCAAAGTACTGTGATGATGAAGATGACACTGATTCCATTGAGGATGACGCTCTTCCCCACTCTTGAAACCAATTCATTCTTGCAGAGTCTCTTTGCCTCAGTTTTGGTGTTCCCTTCTCCCCTCTGGTTTCACCAACAATGTTTGCATTCTTTCATTCCAATTGTACACATTCGGGTACTCGCCTTGGTATCTGCTAGACTCAAGCGGATTTCCCCATTCAGCTTGCATCGGAACGAAGCCCATACTGGTTTCCAGTTCCTGCCGCAACTTCCTTCTTCTTCTGGCGCTTCCCCGGTCAACCTGCACTGCTTCACTGCGCTGCTGGTCCGGAGCTTGCATCTGCACCTTCGCCTCTCGCTGGTAGTGCTCCGCAGCCACAGCACTCGCTTCTGTCTGCTTGCTGGTCTGGTTGACCGACCAGGAGTGCTTGGGTCAACTCCCTCTCTCACCACATCCACTAGCCTGCCTTTGGGTTTCGCTCCCAGGTCGGGACACCATCTGCTCTGTACTGCACCCTGCGTCTCGTTTCGATCTCTAAGCCAACACTTGGAAAAGGAAGGTCTCTCCATCTTTCAGTGGCGGCTAATTTAAACTCCTGCCTCCACGCTGGAAAGTGTCTTGGACCAATCATGTTCTTCACAACACTAGACTGCGCATTATGGTTCACACTCTTTCTCATGCCAGTCCTCTTTCTTGTTTCAGTATATGTTGCTCTCTTAGATGTCGAATGTTCATACGTTCTGTGAGCAGTTTTTACACAATGTTGAAGGGAGTTCTCACACTATGCCATTAAGGCATGGGGAATGCAGGGGGTATCCCTAAAAGGAAAGGGTGATACCATGTCTTATCTGATGATGCCTTCCCATCCCCCTGAGGGCCATCTCCCCTCATGTGATCCTCCCTCACAGAGCCACCCCCATGGTCAGGATCAGGTAGCGGCTGCCGTCCCCTGTCCACATGAGGGGAGGCTACCTCCAGGAAAGGAGTGAGGGTGTCATCAGATTCATCACAGGGGGAGCTTTTTGGCTGCCCCTGCAGGCTGCTTGAACTCCTCAACTGTATGCTGAGAGAAGAAACAGCCCAGCAGGCACCCTGGAATGTAGTCTAACTACTGGTAAAGGCCCTAATTTGAAGTTATTGCCGAAGGACTATGAAGGAGAAAAGCAGAAACTCTAAATCCATGCTAGTTTCAGCTGTAAATATGGGGGATGAGTGCCCTGCTGAGCAGAGAAAGCTGGATACTGCTACTTAGTGAACCTTATTGATTTTGGAAAGCTTGCAAGGTATGTTGGCTTAATTGCTTGTGCTCTCATCAATTCCTAAAAATGCAATTCCTTGTTGGGCGATTGCATAACAAGCATTGAACAAACATTGGACACTTGTTTCAAGCATTGGAAAAATATCAGATGCATGAATTGCTTGTCTGAGAGAAGAAAATGCTTTTACTTTTGCAAAACATTTCCCCATTAAAGAAGCGGGAGAAAAGTGTCAATGTCAGAAATCTGTCTTTATGAAATCAATCTCTTATCAAGGAATTCAGTTTCAGGAATAAATGAGAATGCAAGCAATTAAGCTGACCCACTTGCAAATCTCAGAAAAGACAACAGGTGGCATATTTCCTAGTGCAAGAGGCCAACTGCCAAATTAGTGCTTTAGCAACGGAGACAAGAACCTTACTTCGCCCTCATAGAAATGTTTGCAGTTTCCCATTGTACCCTTTAAACGTGGCTGGAGGGGGTACACTCAGCTTTTGTGATGTACATGAACTGCTGGAAAAACAGTGATTTTGTTCAGTGTCAGATATCCACGTCCACTGTGGAATTCGTTGAAAGTTGGTTGACGAGTCCTAAAGGAGAAAGTCTCAAAGATACCTCAGGAGGCTGGGTGACTGTTGCTAAGTTGTTAAGTGGTCTGAGCTGTATGTAAATCCCTTGTCCTTTTTCTCCAATTACTTCTGAAAAAAGTACTTTAAGATACACCTTTTCGACCTGGGCAGGGGTCGAGCTCCTTTGCTTCACTTTCTCATATTCAGGGTGGGCGAGCAACTGCCCGGTAGTAAAACCCAAAATTTGGCAGCAGAGATAGACAGTACATAGATTGTATTCACGTTGTAGCTTGTGAATGTTTGTTATAGCCCCTTTGCATGTAGCGCACGCCTGTAAGGGGAGGGCTGTTAGTTGTATGTTATGAATACGGACTTTGACACAAAGACTCCTGCACACTGCGGGACAAGGGCAGTAGTGTGGACTGGGGCTGTGCCTATGGGATTGTATTCCACTTGCCCTCTGGCTGCAATGGAACAATGGCCGCAGATGATGACTTACTTCTGTGCATTTCATCTGTCTGTCCCATCACTGGAGAGAGTGCATGAATCACTGTTGCACATTGAGATGATGCAGAGAGAGAGAGAGAGAGAAGAGAGAGAGAGAGAGAGAGACAGAGAGAGACAGAGAGAGAGAGAGAGAGAGAGAGACGCCCTGGGAGATGACTAGAGCAATTTTGACACATCCTCAATTTACTTAGCATGTTTTACTGGTATTTTCGGTCTAAGCCAAGTTCTCCGTTATTACGTGGCTAAACCCGGCGTTTTGGTGCAGCCAGTCTAGCCATTGCTTACTGTGACATGACATTTATTACTGAGCATCTTTTATAAAGGAAGTATGATACGTCTTTTTTTTTATTGACATTAGTTTAGAAAAAGAAAACAAACCTTTTTGTCATCACATGTTTCCATCAATATCATACAATTTGTCCTAGAACTAAAGAACCCAAAGAAACCCAAAGAAATCCTAAAATAGTTACTATTGTGAATTTAGTAGAACCATATTAATGGTGGCACAAGTTAATTGAATATTGGTTCCAGAAATAAGATAACTCCACCAATCGTTCATGTTGCCATTTTTCGGTGCAAACTGGCCTAAATGTAAGGAGCACTGTCCAGCGATTTTGGAACACTCGATCACTCAATGTTTTATCGATTCCACAGCACTCATACCGAATCGACAAAGGTTAGACTTAGTCGCCGGATCTCTTCTTCTCATCAAAACCTCATTTGTGTTATAAAGGTTTAAACGTAGCCTTATAAATTGATCACGATGATATCGTTACAGAAATTTTGGAAGTTCGCCCATTTTTTGCATCGATGTTCCCAAGTCTATTGCTGAAGCCAGCACCCTTCGTTTATCAATGTTGACAATCCAGTTCCATTGACAGAACTTTTTTTGTGTGCAACTTGCGGAATTTGGAGAAGTTGTGGCATGGTCGTATCTGCCTCTCTCAACATCGATAACAGTTTTTCTTCCCAGCTATTAAGTAAGATCGCTGATAAATCTTTGCTCTTTTTATTCAAAATCAAATAGGGCTTAGCTGCAGGGGTAAGGTGCATTTTTCTCAGTACAGCAATCGATTTCCAAAGAACTGTGGTGTACAGGGAGTCCAAACCAAGTTCATTACCGAATGGCAACAACAGAGACATTTTGTGGAAGTGGAAGGACTTTACGCCAAAATTTCCCCTCCAATCGGCACCAAAAACCTGCCTCGATGTTCCAGCCAGCTTCGCTTCCGAAAGATACAGCAGGAATCACTTTTTGCAAATAGAATGTTGTTACTGGCAATAAAGTGAATTTACCATACTTTGTGTGTAGTTTGGCTCCTTGCAATGTGAACATCCACATTCAAGACAAAACATCGTGCTTCCAGCTCCACTCTCTTATTGAGATGTTGAATGTTACTCCCAAGTAGCAAATGCTGTTGGTCTGGGTCAAAGCCTCGTTGTATACCCTCCACTTAAATATTTTCTTTCTTTGTTGAGTTTTTGGGCCCATATAGATTACTTTTGATTGCTTCACATTTATCTCCAGATTATTTGAATCCAAGTAACATTGTAAAGCTGACAGTAATCTTTGAAGCCCAATTTCCGTGGAGTTGAGCAGAACGACATCGTCTGCATAGAGAGCCCAACTTAGAGGCTGGTCATTGACCTTTGGAGGGAAAGTCTTTGCATTTGATAGAGCTGCTGGAAGGTCGGAAATTAAGAATAATACGTATTATTACATTGCTAGACTGGCATTTTGGTGTAGCGGCCCAGCTATTTCATACTGTAACAGAACTTTATTAACTGAGCATCTATGATGAAGCAAGTGTGATAAGTGTTCTTATGAGTCTAGACTGGCCTACATTGGAAGCAGTTTGGACACATTTTCTTATTGTGGCATGTCACGTTTAATGGCCAAAATAACAGAAGTATGTTCTTATATATGAGTACTAGCATATATTTGCAGAGGCAGCTTTGTGCATGATGACAGTAAGGATACAATAAAAAAAATCAAAGCAAAGATGAGTATGTTCTTGCACAGGAATACTGGTATATGTTGGTGGAGCCAGCATGGAAATGTATGGGCACAACCTGCATGAAAATGTTTTCTATTCTGGCACATATTGCAGGGAAAGGCATGAAAATGCATTGGGAAATGTGTGTTTGCACTTTTGGTGACTTGCATCTATTGTAGTTACCCTCCAATGCCGATTTCAAACTGTCTGGTCTTTTATCTTTTACCAATTGTTCACAGAATGTGTGCAGTATAATGTAGCATTTTAAGCCAGTATTCAAAACATTTTCTCAGGGGAGGAGGAAGAATCCCACCCCACTGGTGGCTGGTATATTTGGGGACCAGGAACTGCCCCATTCTTTCTATGCTAGGTGAAACATTTAGGCTTTGATCAAAAAACATATTTACTTCTTTCACTTGGAGTAGCGCTTGCCTCTGCAGCTGCATAATCATCATGGTCATTGCGTACACGTGGTGGTCCCGGCCGGCCCGGAGTGTGGCGTGCCCAGTGCTTTGCTAAGGAGCTTAGGGGGAGGAGAGCCCTTGGCATGGCTTGCGCGGGGCGCGGAGGGCGCAGGGGACAAATGTTGTGCTGTGCCACTGCTGAACGGGAATGGATAGCAAGCCCCTCTTTAGTTTACTGGGGAGCTTGGCACAGTATTTTTGATGTTTTGATTTCCAAGTAGACTGATAACTGAAGTTTACAGTTGGACCGTTCAAGGTTAAGGACGTCTGTAAAATAGGTCCACACCCCCAGCAGAAATCATTGTGTAAACTGAATGACTGAGGTGTGAATCCATCCGGCCGGTCCACGCAGCCTTTCATCTTTGTAAGGTGACATTTTAAGAAAGTACCACTGGCTGGCGTAACAATAAGAAGCCCTGGCGCTCTGCCGTTGCCAGGGCCGCCCCTAGCGCCTGCCGGGTCGGCAATTCCCGCCATTCAGTCCCTCGTGCTGCCAGCCTGCTGCACGCGAAAAAAACATTAGAAATCCTCGGAAAAGCGAAAGCCGTTTGCGTAACAAACATCTTCCCCTAATTTGTGGCTCCGAAATCCTGTCACCCGCGCTGGCAGAGCCGGGGGATTAGCGAGAAGAGCCGTTGATCCCCGGGGCCCGGATGGCGCGGTGGGCGGGAGGGTTTATGTATTCCTGTCACTTTAACTCGAGCATTGCGTCAGCGTATTACAGCAGAAACAGGCGGCCTCGCGTAGGGCCGCTGGCCTTTTCCTCGTCATTTAAGGTGGTGTCAAGAACTTATTCTTTGGGAGGGTGCAATTTTGGAGAGGCACGGGACGCCACAAGAGCGGCCCTGGAATGGCTGATTTGGAAGGGAGACATTCAAATGCTGGTGCAGGTTCAACGTTTTACTAAACTGCAGTGGGCTTAACCTCACACAGCTAGAAACGGCTTAGGTTAGTTTAAAAGTTTGAAACACTTGTGCATAGGCGCTTTACAAATATCATATCTGGCGTGAGTAGGTGGGTCTGAAATTCTGGTCTTACTTGAACTTTCCATTGACTGAATTAATATGATTCAGGTTCACTGAAGGACACTGTTCATTTGTCTTTCTAAAATAGAGGGCCCACCTCTGAGTGAAGATTGCTTGAGTTGAGGGATAAGCATAAGGGCTAATTTTAATGTGCATGGCAGGTTAGACCATTATTCGTGAGCCTCCGGGTTGGTTGGTTCCTGTAAGGCCGCAGAATCTGTAGCCCATGTGATTCGAAACTGTCCACTCATTGGTCTAGACCAATGGCGATTCACATGGTTAAAAAGCCATTGTTTTCAACGTTGCAGCTCCAAGCAGGGCTGACACAGGATTTGCTAAGGCCCCCCTCACTAGTTTTTGCTCAGGCCCAGCCGCGTCTCTGCGCAACCAACAGGATACGCAAGAACTCTTGTTTGAGTTCAGGGATATAGGAACCCCAATTTGGTTTCTTATTATGGCTGCACTTAAAAGAATGCAAAGCCATGTTGAAGACAATAATCAAGGGACATGCTACTAGAATTCCACTATTAAACCCCATATGCTTCAACTGCATGGAGTAGAAAGCTTTTCTTAAACGCCAATTGGAGGTTTACTACAATGAGCTACTCACAGATGACATGGAACCGCTTGCGGTATTCCACCCCTGCCATAACCGCCACCATTGTCCCCAGTATGTTTGGACACTTGCCTGTGCCTTTTCCCATCACCCTGACCTGGAGGCTCAGAGGCAGCATCACCGCTGAACCATACGAGCCATCTGCCTTCTTAATGCAGCTCTTGCTCTGTGGTGCCCCAGAAAAGTTAAAATGGACTGCAGCAAAACTGTAAGACCTATTAAATATCACTTGATTGGTACCCCGACAATCTGACCATGGGCAGCCAGTGTGTAGTAGTCTTGCTCTGGAGGTGCAAGTCCTGTGCTTGTGGAATGCTGTGATGCGCATTGGAATGTAGCTAGGCCATTGTAGAATGTTGTGTGTGGGGGGCCTGCCGGGGATTCTATGTGTGGCAGTTACATCTTGGAGCTGGAAGGTGTGGATGTGCCAGTGTTTTACTGTCTGGATACCTACTTATGTCACTTACCTGATGTGTATCTGTGGACCAATAAACTTACCTTAAGTAGCATGGGTGACTGTGTCTTTATACCCAGCGAACCCACAACATCTTGGCGACGAGCTGGTCTTCAAAAGTAAGCTGGATCCGGAGCCAGGTACCAGAGCTGTGACGGAGGGAGCAGCAGGAGACAGTCACTGCCTTCCAGATGTTGACATCCATACCGGGGGCCAGCTGGAGGCAGGGACCTTGCTGGGTGGTGTGTGGTGGTCCCTGGGGGCTGGCAGGCTGAGCTGGGCCAGCACCAAGAGGTAGCTGGCAGGACAAACTGGATAAGGACGCCGGGCAGCGCAAGAGCGGCTAAGGGCCAAGAAGGGCACCGGGTGGTGCTGGTTTGCACTTAATTGCAGGCATCACAAACTACATATATACTCCCTGGATGTTCTGGGAGCGTTGAAGATTCTGCTGTCTGGTTGAGCCCAAGGCCGGGCGGCGCGGGCAAGACTTTCTGTTTGAGTGCGGTGAGTACTGAAGAGCCAGTGCCAGTGAAACTGGGATGACTTCTCAGCCTTTTACTGTGGTGGCAGAGTGTCCGGGGGCTGCCGCAGTATCTCTGGAGGAACATAAGGCAGTCTTGGTAAGAGCGTCTTTGCGGGTGGCAGAAGTGTGTGCCATGTACCCGCAGGACCCTGGAGAGGTTGTTGGGTCCGCAGGAAAGCCACACTGATGATGTCGGCTGGTGCGTTAACATGCACACACAGCTGGCGTTCTTGTCAGCTGACTCGTGGCAGTGGTGTACAGTGTTGCTCAGAGGCAGGTCAAGGATGTCTGGGAGAACTACGCTGCCGTGTTGGGGGCACTGCGGAGGTGCGTCGTAGTGATACAGCGTAAGGCGTTTAAAGGTCTATTTGAGGGCGGGCTTCAGCAGCAGAGGAAGGGGACTGTTATGGACACGTAAGTTTGCTTTTTGCCTCAGATCTCTAAAGAAGGTATGTTATTGTTGGCGGTGAGCGGCAGGAGACACTGTGCCGATGTCGGTGGTCTGAGCACAGCAACGTGGAAGGCCAGGTGGAAGGCCAGGTGGATATATTGCAGAAGTGTGTTCTGTGCTCAGCGAGGGCTCTGCACAGGGGTCACGTCTGCCCACCCTGCAAGAGATTTGTTGGCAATCTTAGATAATTCGACCCTTGTGGAACCTTTGCATGCAGCTTAAAGATCTCAGTGTTACAGATGAAGAATTGGTTAGGGTGTTGTGTTGGGGAGGCCTGTAGTTTGTTTATGTTTGTCTGTTAAGTGTTGTGGCCTCAGGAGTACATGGTCAGTTGGTTTGGTATGGGTTACTGTTTAGGTTCTAAGGCCTGTGTTTTTTCTATTATCGTGGTTTTGTTGTGGCCTTTGGGGTAGGTCTGGCCATTGGTGGGGTTTATGGAGTTCCTTACTGGATGTGAGTGTGGTGTTGGGATATTCATTTTACATTTTACATTTATTCTGTTGCTTTTCATGATTTTTATATTTTATTTATTTTATTGTTCATTTATAACATGCTTAATACCAGCAAGTGGTTTCTAAGCGGGGGATCGCGACACAAACCTCTGGTGCGCTGCGTTGCCTTGCTTCCAAGACAAGCGTGTTGCCCCTGAGCTATCCTTTTCGGGTGTTACATGGACAAGTGGGTGCGGGATGCATTTGACTTGTTTTGGTGGACATGAGAGTGCGGGGTGTGCAGGACTTTTTTGGGACTCATATGGACATGTGGGTGCGGGGATGTACAGGTTCTGCACTGGACCTTTTGATTTGTGTTTTAACCTCTATGGACATTATGGTGCAGGGCAAGCACTGGAACTCTAGTTTGTGGGGTTGTAGGTTTCATGTTTTGGGCAAAGCATATTACATGTGGTTGCATGGTTTTTGTGTTGGGCATGGTTCGTAGGGGACTTTCCCCTGGTGTATTTTTGGTATTTCATGGAATGGCCGGGTGGGTTCTAGTGTGTCAGTGTTTTGCAGTATGGCACTTCCAGGGTCCCGAATGGCCGGGGGGGGGGGGGTTCTGTGAGTTTTGAGTGTTTTGCAGTCAGGTGCTGCCAGGGTTCAGAATGGCTGGGTGGGTTCTGTGAGTTTTGTGTGTTTTTCAGTCAGGTGCTGCCGGGGTTCAGGATGGTCAGGTGGGTTCTGCATAGATGTGTTTGCAGGTAGGTGCTGTCGGGTTGGTATTTTTGTGTCTTATGTTTAGCAACTGTTCCCCTAATCTTCTTTACCAGATGTCAGGCTCAGGTCCTGGACTTGGTTGGGCTGTGTTTTGTGCTTGTCATTTTTCATGCTATGTTGTTTGCCTACTTACTGGCAGTCGCATTGTGGGGTTTACTTTGTGTGTTGGAGTTGGTTGTAGTTTGTTTTGGTTTTGGGAATGCAGTGAGATGCTGCGTTTACTAGCATCAGAGGGCATTTGGTCTGTCAGTAGTTGGTTCGGGGTAACGATTGTAGTTGGGTGCTGTGCTGTTTACCAGTTTTGCAGTGAGGTGCTGCAGGGGTTGCTCAATAGTTTCGATGCCTCTTGTGTTATCCTAGGGGTTTGCGAAGTGTGGCAGTTCTATGCTGCACAATTGGTTTTTATTTGGTTGTCCTGGAGATGCTCAGCAGGGTTCCAGTTGGCTGCAGATGTGGGTCTACCTTTTGTTCTTGCCTCTGTCGTGGTTCTTTCATTGGGTTTACGTGGTGGCCACACATTAATTCCTGTGAGAGAGCTGAACCTTGTCGTTGTCGGGTGATCTGGTATGGGTGTGTTGTGTGTGACGAATTTTGGTGTTGCGTGTTTTGTGTGCCTGGTTGGTGGAATATTAACTGTGGGAGAGAGTTGATGCGAATTTAGTGGTGATCTTAGTTTTGGGATTTACTTTGCAGATGCACTTAGAGGTCCTTCATGGTTATCCATTTGTGTGTTTTGGATCTGTAACGCAAGGAGGCGTGTAGTAGTCTTGCTCTGGAGGTGCAAGTACTATGCTTGTGGAATGCTATGATGTGCTTTGGAATGTATCTAGGTCATTGTAGAATGTTGTGTGTGGGTGTCTGCTGGGGATTCTATGTGTGGAAGTTACATCTTGGAGCTGGCAGGTGTGGATGTGCCAGTGTCTTACTCTCAGGATACCTACATATGTCACTTACCTGGTGTCTACCTGCAGACCAATACACCTACCTTAAGTAGCCTGGATCATTGTGTCTCCATACCCAATGGACCCACAACACAGTGAACCCACTTTGAACCCAGGCCAGACCAGAAAGCCTGAGCACATGCTTTAGTTGCTTGATTGGTTAGGTATACTTACGGGCTGCTTGCTTTCATTGAACATCATAATGTTTTACTAAACTAAAAAGTGTTAGTTACATCAGTTCTGTGAATAAAGAGCTATTTTCTTAAATAAGTAAATGTCCCTGGTTGGACATTAGTCTTTAAAGACTGTGCTAGTAATTGTGTTAGCCAGTCTCTGGGGTCACGACACAGACTGCTTTAGTCCTT
This sequence comes from Ambystoma mexicanum, assembly GCF_040938575.1. Lineage (NCBI taxonomy): Eukaryota > Metazoa > Chordata > Amphibia > Caudata > Ambystomatidae > Ambystoma > Ambystoma mexicanum. The sequence continues at coordinate 405,507,056 of NC_090924.1, forward strand.
AAAGTTTGCCCTAAATGCGCAACCATGTATCTTATAGACGAGGCAAGGGGTAAGGATGCTGTGGAGTCCTTCTTTCCTATTTATGGCACAGGGCCCACTCCCTGACAGGCGGCACTCCGCAGCAGTTTCACTGAAATGGTTCCGCTCACACGGGTTGGGAGTGAATGATCATTTATTTACATATGCCAGGATCTGATGTACGCCGCACCAGCCTTGCCCACAGCTCCCTCCAACTGGCTGGACTTCTACCAACATTCTCATTCCACCCTTGCAAGTTCTACATTCCACACAGACATATACTACATCACCAGAATGCAATGATTACCCACGACTGCCAATTTCACCATGTAATCCAGAGCCTGGTGAAAAAGTTAGATATCAAAAATGTCCAAATTGAGAAGTCATCACTGGAAAATAATGACTGATGCACCCCACACAAATACAATGAGGACGAATGGCAATTCTGTATGTGTTTCAGTGTCATGAAGAGCTGCACAATGTTTGAACGGCAATATGTCATTCAGTGGCACAGACAAAAATGTACAGACCACTCTTCCCTTTTACCGTTCTCCTGTGTCCCCTTTTCTTATCCACCCCACAGACCACGGACTGGATGCCGACCTGGGCACATTCACAGCTCACCTCTATACCGGCATGGTTCAGGTGCCTTTACCCCACAAAGGTGGCGATGTGCATAGTATAGAAGATAAACAACCTAACATAATATAACCAAACAAGGTCAGAGCCAAAATTGCAACTGCCTCTACCAAGGGTCTATTGACTACTGCAACAGAGTCTATCTTGGTCAACCAGTTGTGCTACTCCAATGCCTTCAGATTCTGCAGAATGCAGCGGCCAGGCTTGCCCCTAATGCTCCCAGACTGTCTCACTCTTGTGATCATCTTCAGCGCCTTCATTGGTTGCATGTTAAAAGCCGGGTGAATTTTAAGATTGTGTGTATTGTTCACCGTGCTATTCATTCTGTAAGGCTGACTTGCTTCAATCAAAACGTTCTCTTTACCAACATAAGAGATCTCTTTGCTCATCTAATCAGTTTTTGTTGTCTGGCCCCCGCTTTCAACTTGCTTGTGCGGGAGGCAGATCTTTCTCTGTGCTGGCTCCTTCCTTGTGGAATGTCCTTCCGTACCCCTTAGGGGCTATCCATGTTTTAGCCATCTTTCATAAACAGCTCAAAACACTGCTGTTTTAATGTCAGCTGCTTACTTACCCTCTCAGGTTTCCTAGCGCCTTGATGCCACCAGGTCTTTGCCGCGCTTTACAAATCCGATTACATACATACATACAAGAAGCAGCTCCAAATGGTGGCTTCATCAAACATGCAGAACGACTAACTGAAAAAATCAGATCAGAAAAGGGGTCTCAATTTAAAAGCAAGGAGAGGGAATCTCTCAACCAATCAAGACTCAGTAGCAGGAGAGTAGAGATCAAGAATGCTGGAAGGAAGGTAGTCATCATCAGGAGTGGGATGAGGAAGCATGGGGGGATTCTGGAAGGGGTATACCTCGGAATCTAAGTGCGGCCTCTGACTTTCAGTACCTGCCTGCCATGTGGGGATGCTGATGGCTGCGGAACCTCCAAAGAACCATGCAAAAGACTAGAAACCAAGGGGGGTGCTGAGAACCCCAAGAAGGGTTGAGAAGGAGGAAGGTACCCGCTGATATCCCAAGAGAATGACTCTGCTGCTGGAAGCTATCATAGATCAACTGTGAGCCAAATAAATAGCCAACCAGTTAATGGCACATATTTCTTCTCTTTGAATCCTTTCTGTACAAACAGCGGTACTACTATTTCACTTCTTCACAGGGGGGCGGGGCACTGACCTGGCAGGACTTCCGCAAGCAGTTCTCATCAAAATTACATGCAAATAAACTTAAATAATATTGGAGTCCGGCCTGCGGCGCATATTATTTAGTGAAGGGTGACATCTTTCATTGCCAATTTTGTTATCAGTGCATTTGCAAAGACGGTACTATGAAATAATCGATCGCTGACCAATCATAAGCTAGAATCATCCAAAAACGAAGTTCCAAGGTGTGGTCATGTTGATGCCAACGAAACACAGGAATAAAGCAAAAAAGGTCGTTCCATCCATTCCTTTCCCTGTGTCTACCCTCTCTGCATCTCCACTTGCATTCATACATGTCTTGGGAGGATAGCTCAGGGGCAGCACGCACGCCTTATAAGCAAGACGACGCAGAGCAACACAGGTTCGATCCCTGGGTCTGCGCTTAGAAACCTCTGGGTATTAAGCGCTTTATAAATTACTAATTATAATAATAATTATATAATTCCTTTCTGACACCGGACTGATATTAATGTTAGGTTTGATGTCCGCACCCCACGGCCACCACTTACAGACTCACCCCAACCGCCAGCCCTGGAATACAGCAGCGCCGCAGTGGAACGCTAAAGTCACTAAAAAGGTAACCATGGACGTGGCATGCTGATAACAAAGTAGACAGTTCAAGTTCAAACGGAATAACAATACTGTGTGATAGCATTCATACCTCGTTAAACTACACTGACACTACAATACCCTCCTCTTCCCGGACTCCCAATTTCACATTCCCTTTCCCTAATCCTCACTCCTCCCACTCTAAAAATTCTAACCAATGCTCCCCCACCCCCCTGCCAACTGCACCTGTACTCTGAATTTACTCCTCCCCTATTCCAATGGCAAATGAGATGCAAAGATGGCTACATCCCCCAGGTGTAGTAGGGAGGTGATGGGACTGCATAGACAGACTGAAATATCAAAATAAACACTTGAAGCATTCACATATGCTACAAGATGAGCATTTTGCGCTATGTACAGATGGGAGAGCAAGAATGGGCATCACAAAGGAGCAAGGGGTGTGGTCACCAGGCTGCACTGGTGATCGGTCAAGATGAAGACGCTGTGTATTCAGGGCAGCCTTGAAGCCTGATACACTGAGGGTGGTCTTAAAGTCAAAGCAAGTCACGTGATGAAATGGCACCAAGAGGCACCAGTGGGAGGACAGGGAACAGAGAGGTTTAGGAGATCTTCGGATCACAGAGAGCAAAGCGGTGCGTAGAGATAGATGCAGGTAGCCAAATAAGGGGGAGTTAGGCAAACGGTGAATTTACAGACAAGAAGAAACAAGGGAGATGGATTGTGTATAAACAGCCACCCGGCATGGGGAGGGTGTGCAGAGGTGGGTGAGGACGGAGGGAGGTTGAAGACGGTGCTGGTAGCATGGTTATGTACCTTATCAAGATGGGTAAATTAGAAGAGAGGTTACCCTGTGAGGAAGCTAGAGCAGAAATCCCGCTTACGGAGAATAAAGGCGGGAATGAGCTTTATTGCAGAGTGAAGACCGAGATGGCAGATTTTTTAGAGGAACAAGAGGCTGAGTGTGGCAAGAGTAGCAGTGGAGGTAATGAACTATTTTTGTGATAGTTCAGATTACTGTCAATGGAATCTCCAGGTTGCGAGTCATGTGGTATGGGGTGAAGGTGTGAACGTAGGACCATGCGATTGCTCCCGCAGTGGTGTCTGCACTCTTAAAGGTGAAACACCTTTATAGATGCAGTGAAACGTTCTGTTCTCCTTGTGACAAATGAATGTAACATCAATGATTAACAATCAAGCAGAGGATATCGAAGCCAATGCATTCAGCCCTCGCAGGGTCCTTCATCAGAGCAATTTCTGGATAAATAAGGGAAAGAAATAAGGGTAAGAAGAGGTGATCTTTAGAGTAGATGATTAATCTAGCAAGCTAATGCCAGGAAGAACAGAGATTAAAGAAAAAGAAAGCCGCTATGCCTTTTTATTTCCTTTAAAGTGCAGCCATCACTGTGGGAACAATCCCATGGTCCTTTGTTCACATGGACTAGTACCAACCAAGTCAGTGCAAGTATTATTTTGCTGGCCAGCACCTTGACATTTCAATAACCTTAGTAAATTGGGTACATATTAGAAAAGGTGGAGCCGGCTACTCTTATATTTCTTGTTTATTTATGGGGTGAAGGTGTTACAGCCAAAGAATAAAAGAAAAGGGATGAAGTGTTAGGAGTTAGAAAACAACTGGCAGATCACCCATGTTTGGAGGAGTTAAGCATCAGGCAGCATAATGGCCTCCAGTGGCGCATTGTGGCCAGGCAGTCTGTGATGTGGAAAAATAGCTCCATTGAGAAAAAGATGTGTGTGTCATCAGCAAAGAGATGACCAAGAACCCAAAGGTGGAGAAGAGGTGTAGAGAACTAATAGGAGGAGTCCAAGGAAGGACGGCTGAGGGATCCCGACTGGTAAAGGGTTGGGAGAGGATGTTCCACATGGTGATAGAAAAGGAGCGGCCAGCTCGGTATGCAGCAATCCAGACAAGGGTAGTGCCCTCGAAGCTCAGATGAGAAAGAGTCGGGAGGAGTGATGAATGGTTGACAGTGTTGAAGAAAGCAGAGAGATCAATGAGGATGAGGATGGAGGATAGGTGAGATTTATGAGTGGTAGTGAGGGAGTTGGAAAGCATGAGTGAGCATTGTATTATAGAGTGACAGCTGCGGAAGCCAGACTGAACTTAGGTGTTGATTCAACGGGGTTCCGGGTGGATGTGATGAGGTTGAACTGCACACACTGTAGTGTTTTGTGATAGTGAGGCTAAAGGAAAATAGGCAGGTAATTAGAAGGGTTTTTGGTGTTCCCCGTAAGTTTCAATAAGAGTTGGTAGGACAGCAGCCATCTTATATCAGGCTTAGAAGGTCAGAGAGGAAGGATTTCAGGTGAAGATGGCGGGACGTAGCCATGTTAGGGCAGTCAAAGTCTTACATGAGTATGACTAGGGTATGGATTCAAATAAAAGGTTGAAGACCTGGAAAAAGAGTTGAGAGTGTGATGAGGGCCATCCATGATCATATTGGTGAGGGATGGAGTGTATTTACTGCTGTAGCGACCTACCACAGCCTCTCTCTGGGATAAGCGAGGGAACTGGTAGAAGGCAGCAGCATCAGTGTGAAGGGGTGTTAGTGTGTCTGTGTCTTGGGCGCTACTACTGACCAAGAATACAGTTGCACAGGAAACTAGTGACCAACATTCTGTTACATGGACCACTAGAAAACAAAAATACACTTACACGGGCCACTATGAACCAAAAATGAAGTTGCATAGGCTACTATTTATTTATTTATTTATTTATTTATTTATTTATTTATTTATTTATTCGCTTGTTACATGCCCAGACCCTGGGGTATCACGGCGTGGTTACAGACATCTTAATCATTGGTCATACATTTGAACAGCATATAGAAGTTATTTACAAACATCCGATCATACAAAAACACTCTGGAACATTATTTACAAGTTAACAAGGAGGGCGTTATATTAGTGTTGGTTTAAGCATCGTTATACTAGTATTGGTTAAAAAGCCAGGTTTTCAGCTGTTTTTTTTAAGCCAGGGAAAGAAGTTTCTTTTTTGATGTAGATGGGGAGGGAGTACTACAAAACAATCATGCAGTCACAAAGCTTCCTAGAGACCAGAAATGCAGTCACATGGGCCACTAACAACCAGAAATGTTGTTACATAGGCAGCTGGGATGGGGGAATGGCTCTGCGGAAATGCGCTTTTCTTGGGAGCGAGACAACGCTGAGTAGCACTGGTTTTCGTTGCTGCACATAGAGACGGAATTACGAAATGATGCGCAATGTAAGAACCCAGTTTCATTTTTACTAGAATTCAAACAAGCAGTTATAAAGCCCCCTGGAGACTACGGGCCTCATTACGAGTTTGGAGGTAGTCATGCCTCCAAACTCGGGGCCGGGTCCATGGTCCATGAAAGGGGAAATACCGGGCCATTCCGAATTTGGAGGGCCCGGTATTTCCCCATTCAGGGAACCCGGACCCGGTACATCCCCATTCCATTTGAGCCCCCATAGGACTCAATGGGAATGGGGAGGGAGCTAACAACGGGCCCGTTAATGGCGGGCCCATTGTTAGCATGCTGGTCCCCTCGCGGGACCCGCAAAAGGATGTCTTGTCTGACCAGACGTCCAGTGCGGGTCCCGCAAGGGGACCTCGTAATAGGGCGGAATGGGTTTAATGGCTCCGGCACCTTTACCGGTGCCGTTAAACCCATTCCGCCAGGGTCGTAATGAGGCCCTAGGAATGCAGTTACACGAGTCACTAGCAAGCAAACATGTAGCAACACAGGTCACTCACTATAGAACACGCTGCAGCTAAACAGGCCAACCTGTGATCAGAAGTGCAGTTACATAGACCACTAGGGACCGCCAGCGCAGTCACCAAGACCACTAACGACCACCCGAAATGAAGTTATTCAGATCTTATACAGGCCCCCAGCAGCCAGAAATGCAGTTAAATAGCCCGCTAGCGACCACAATGTAAGTGCATATGCCACTAGTCACCCAGAAACGCACTGGCATGGGATTCCCCACTAACCCCATTCATCCTCTTATGCCCGCTCCACCCCTCCCTCCATCCGCCTCTTTGCTTCCCCATGCTCTCTTCTCCCACATCTTCATTCCATTCCTCCCACTCCCTTAGTCTTCACCCCTTGCTGGCTCCCACATGTCTGTTATCCCCACTCTTCCCATCTTCACCCATTCCCCCCTTGGGTCCACTGCTTCTGCTCTTCTAGTCTGTACCCCATTGTCCCCCAGTACCCTTTATTCCCACTCACCCAATATGTTCCTCAACTTCTTATCTGATCTCCTGCTTTCCACATCTTTATCCCCCCACCACTGATCTCCCACCGCGCGCTCTCTCCATCGTCTCACAGGGCACTGGCGAAAGCAACATTTCCAAGGTATTCAAATTGCTGAAAATGAACACATAAGCTAATAAATAGATAATAAAATAACTACTGAAGAGAGGAGAGAGGGAAATGCAGTGATAATATTATATAAGTTAGAATGGAAGGAATTCTATGCCCCATTTCTTCGCTGTGCGGTGTCTCTCACAAGACTGAAAACCAGATCGACAAAACACATTAGCGAAGAGGACAGGTTACTCTATAAAAATGGGATTCCACTGTAATCAAAAAACAATCCTGATCGATAAAGAAGCAGAATTGATCCCATCAAATAGTTCATGTCTAAAATAACCATCAGTTGGCTCCATACCTTAGACCCTTGCAGGCATTCTGTGACACCCCAGTAGCTTCTGAGCGAAAAGACTACATCTAAAAAGACAGATTGCCTTCTGTACCTGCCAAGGTGAACCGGCTGCCAAACACGACATACGAGTATAGCCTTGCCGCACAGCTAGCTACCTCAAAATCCAATGCCGCTACCCGTAGCTGTTCATCTGCACATTTTGGGCCTGATTCACAAGCTTTTTTTCATTGGGATTGCGCCATTGTAAAATGCTTCTGTGAATCAGGCCCTTAGTCTTTTGTTCATTTAAAAATCAATCTACTTTACATATGAATCATGAAGAGAAATTGGCACACATTGGGCCTCATTACGACTTCGGCGGTAGCCATGCCGGTAAAACCGTCATGGCTGCCGCCAGAGTTGTTTTTTTACAAGCGCTTGGGAATGGGCAATTACCGGGTCATTACGGCCCTACCAGACCCGGTAATTGCCCATTCCCAGGCACCGGTAAAACATGCTCCCCATTCCCATTCGAGGCCCGGAGGGCTCAATGGGAATGGGGAGGCCGGATGCACCGGCACCATTCTGAAAGATGCCGGTGCATCCGGCACGGTCTGCTCGCGGGTGCCGGTTCGCCCGCCAGGTAAGACCTGGTGGGCAAAAAGGCACCTGCGAGCAGAACTTGTAGTTTACCGGTACGGTAACAACGGTACCGGCAAGCTTACCAGTACTGTTGTTACTGTACTGGCAAAAATGGAAGAGGCCCATTGTATTAATTTCCAATCTCCCATTGAGGCTGTTGCTGGGTACAAGTAATAGTTGGTTGGTCAATCCTCATGAGCCCATGAAGTCTTATGGCTTTGCCCTTTATTCACCACCAGCAAAGCTTATTACCATACCTTGCTTCCCTGCTTCCCCACCCTGAGGATGGGATTTGTACAGGCCTTAGAGTCCTTTAGCAGGAAACCTATTGGGGTGGTCATAGATGTATTGCAATTCCCATATAAAAGACATTCTTAAGCACAAAAAAAGATGTTGGTGACAGTGTTACGCAAAGCACGGTACCCCATCCTTGATAACCAGAGAATGCATCATCACCTGTATCCCTCTTCAGAGCTGGCACAGTGGCTCCCCACAACTTGGACAGAGCTGGTGTAGCCACAAGCCATCAATGCCAATCCAATATTTCCAAGGGCCATCTACTGAGATTAAGGTCTTTAGAGTGCCCCCATCAGCATCCAAGGATGCGCGTGGCCTCCTCACAAAGGAATGTCCCACCATGAAACCCGCTCGATGGGACGCCATGCCACCCTCCTGGTGGTAAAAGGACAGCGCAATGGTCTCCCGTTGTTTTTACGCAGTAAATTACTTTGTGGTAATTTACTGTGTGGAAATTACTCTGAATTTCTTTGAATATATATGTCTATATTTGTGGGCTAAGAGGAAAAAGTGGGGTGGCCAGGGGATGGGGTAGGGTTGGTAATGAAGTTGGAAGAGAGATTTTGGGGATCCCTCATTGAAAAACAAAAATATCAAAGTAAAAATTCGAAGTGGTTTCCACGAAGTTATTTATTTCGTTGAAATGACATGGAACCAACACAACATTCTGGGCCAGTGAGATGTGCACACAGACGAGCAGCTCATATCAAATGAGGTCATAGTACATATGTTCCAATCACACTTCCACCCACCTATCTCTTTTCCTGTGCTAGGGTGAGACCTACCCAGGATGCTGCCGATGTGGCTGCCCCAATCGTAAGTGATTGGGGTGTGCACCCCTCCCGCTGTATTCTCAATTTCACTAAACCTCTTTCGCGCTTCCTGCAAAAGTAATACGCAGACAATGTTGAAACGTCCAGGTGTAGAAGCAAAGTCTTATCTTTCATTATAGCCTCAAATTTAGGTACTCTTCGAGTGCCTCAACAGGGCAACAGTGTAATATGGCCTTCCACAGAGAATATGCCCACCACTCCTTTACTCAGGGTCGGATTGGCCGCTCGGCCTTTCGGCCCGTGGCCGGGCCTAAATACTCCCTGAGGAGTAGGGGCCGGTTTCTGGCCATGCCTGGGCCGGCTTGGAAGAAAAAAATGGACTCCTTCTTAGGTCGATAAATGAGTACCAACACAGGTTGGGTGATATTGTATGCATATTTGTTCTATAAAAAAGAGCTTAATGCGTAAGTACTATACAATAACATATCATCATTTGGCCTTGGACGTCTGCTTGGATTCAGAGTAATTTAGTGTACTTAGGAACAATTCTATTTGATGCCACTTCCTGTTTTGTCAAAGGGTGAAAGGTTGTGTTTCATCGCTTCCCGGGACGTCACTTTGGCGTGGGGTCAAATGACATCACTTCTGGTGATGTCATCAGAGGCTAAGGGTCATGAGGCGAGGGGTGGGCCACTTTTTGATTCAAGGGATGGGCCACTTTTTTTTGGGTGATCAGGCCTATTTCTTGTCCCAGTCTGACCCTGCCTTTACTCCCTGCCTTTAAGTCCGATCGTTAAGGGGTGAATACGCTCTCAGTGTGACTGTGCAGAGCCTGTTAGGCAGGACGTGCGTTGGACGTGCGCGCAATCAGGGACACTGACACGTTAGCTCTGGTGTCAGAGACTGCCTATCGTAGGCTTTCTCCCGGTCGTTTATTCCCTCACTCACGTGGTCCATGTCACGTGGACATCACATGCAGGAAGAAGCAGAAGTAACTAACTCAGAGCAATGCGGTCTACCTGATATCACAAAAGTTGAGAAAAAGTCACAGAAGCAGAAAATCTGTCAAGATTAAAATGAAGACACAGGATGTACAAAAAGAGAAATACACGCCATGCCCACAGAGATTGTCTCTTGTTTACAAGTCACTCATTTGAGGAGTGGTGTAACCCTGCAAATGCCTAACACACTACACGCATTGCTCACAGGTTTGCCGTTCGCCTCTGACACGGGGCCAGACAACATTTGGCAAACTCCAATCCCCGGCAGGGCTCACTCGGCCTTGTGAAGTCGATACTTCGAGTACCATTTCGTTGGATGTCAATGAGATCCATTGTTACAGTGCTTAGAAGCGGGACATCTCTAGCATGAAGCATTGTGTTGTTATTATTGTTATGTTTAAAAGCTTGATCTTATTATTATTGTTTTGCACTGGAAAGTACTTTTTTGTGACACCCTCCCGCTTTCCCAGAAATATTCTTAGACTGAAAGATGACGGGAAAAGAGCAAATGTCTTTTCCATGCCTTCAGATTCTGGGTAAAGATCCTGTAAAGGGACGCCCAACATCCGGCCTCTGAGCCATTGCAGAGGCTCATTAGGTATGGAGCTGGGCGTGCCCAGAAATGTTAAAACTCAAACTCAGTTTACCCTCCCTGGCTCGGCAGGGCTTCAACGTCAGGCTTCATAGAGGGTGCACACAAATGGTCCAGCATCTAACAGCAGTGGCACAACACAAAATGTGGGGGCCCTCCTGCAAGCCCTGCTGAGGGCCTTCCCAAGCTCCTCGAAGAAGCACAAGCTGCACCCAGAGCCGGCCTTAGGGGGGGGCGAGGCGGGCGACCGCCTGGGGCGCCACACCCCTCAGGGCGCCTTTTGCCCCTGCCACGTCAGCTCGGGGGAGTCTTTCAAGGGCTCCCCGAGCTGGCGTTGTGGGACAAGGCGCAGCAGGCGGCCTTTTACTGTAAAAGGTGCCTGCGGCGTGGGTGCATTTAAATGCGCCCCTCCGCTGTGGACACTTTTCACAAGAAAAGGCACCATTAGCCCCCCACCACGCCAGCTCCGGGGAGTCTTTCAAGCACTTCCCCAGCTGGCGTGGTGGCAGAAGGTGTGGCATGCGCCTCATTGTCATTGAATGAACCCGCGATGGCGGGCTCATTCAATAACAATGGGGTGCTAACGGCACCTATTTAACCTCCTCGCCGGTTGCCCCATCCTGGCCCCGCCCCCTTCCGCCCCACCCCCTGTTAACCGGGGGGCACGGTGGGCGAGAGGGGGTGCCAATTCGCCCAGGGCGCTGCTGCCCTTAAGGCCGCCCCTGGCTGCACCACAGACACCCGGGCTGGTCTGGGCCACTGCTTACGTTCAATGTTTATGATGACCATGCTGCTGCCAGGAGGCAGTGAGCGCTGCTCTAGATAAAAGATGACATTTTATTTCATCAAATCTTGCCCCTTACCTTTCACCTAGCATAGGAACAAGTGGCTAGTGCTGAAACTCGCCAGCCACCACCGCCAGGGACGTCATTTCACCAATATGCCAGGGGTAGCGGAAGTGACATCACACGTCCCTTGACCTCTGATGACAGCACAGGAAGTGATGTCATTTGACCCCACCCTGGAGTGACAACACGGGAAGCGATGGAACACGACTTTTCTCCCTTTGACAAAACAGAAAGTGGCATTGCATTGTATTGTTCCTAAGTACACTACGAAAAATATGGTTACGATATCACTTTAATGTGATATACATTTTATACAAGAATGGATCAGCATATGTGTCGTTAATATAAGTGTGTATAGGCCCACATTCCCAAATTACTGTGAATGCAAGCAAACGTCCAAGGCCTAATTGATAATGATGTGTTATCATATAACTCTTACTCTTTTTTTTTTTTAAATAAAACATTTTTTATTGTATTGCATATAGTATAAAATAAAATAAGACCACATACAACATGGGAGCCAAAATAACCATTGCTTGGCATGAAGAAAAAATTATGGCCACAGTCTCGACAACATAACAGCCCCCAAATGTCCTACCATTCACATCCCCCCACCTATACTCCACTCCCCTCCTCCCATTTCCCCCAAACTTTCAAAAAATCTGTAGGGGCACTCCAACAGGACTGCTTCATCCTTGCCCTGCACCGGGAAAAGAACCGACCTCTGCCAGTTGATCTTAAGGTCACTGACCTTCCGAAAGTCACTCCGTATTTTCGTTACTTCCCGGCGGGACATCTGCAGCTCACCCATATAAATTAACCGATCATCCGCATACACAAATATTCTGTCTTTCCCACCCCAGGGCCACCGGAAGCCCACCCAATCCCGACATGTGCAGAGTTGCGCAACAAGTGGCTCAATCGATAGAATGAACAACAGCAGGGACAGCACTGCCTCGTTCCTCGTTCCAAGGGAAAAGTCAGGGGGCGAAACCCATTGACCCGTACTTCGGCCACTGGCGATTGGTACAGCAGTCGCACCCATCCCATAAAATCACCAACGAACCCCATACCCTCCATTGTTCCCCATAATTCCTCCCAGTACACCGAGTCAAACGCCTTTTGCAAATCCACCGACAACAGTGCTAGTGATAAGCGAGTTGGGTCTTTATGACGCACAGGATTGCGGGCGGATTCCCAGGCTTGGGGAGAACCACAATCGCAGCCCACCTGAGATCCTCGGGCAACATGCACTCCTGTCCGCTTTGCCCAACCACCCCCTCTCAAGTTTCTTCCAGACCTCCACTGGGAACCTGCTTGGGCCCAGTGACTTCCCAGACTGTAGCTGAGATATGGCAACAGTCACTTCTTCCTTTGTTATATCCGCATCCAACCCCACATGCTGTTCGGCAGTCAATTGTGGTAGAGCTGCCTGCCCTGCAACCCCCACCCCCTTCGAGGCCTCAGATCCCCCCGGACACAGCAGAGCATTATAGAGCTTCGTAATACCACGCAAATTCCTGCGCTATGTCCATTCCCTCGGTTAGGACCTCATTCGCATAGCCCTGTATCGCCCTCACCTGGCCACTACCTCTTTCAATACACTGCAGCCACAGTAACATCTTCCCTGCCTTATCCCCGGTTTCATAGACCCTACTAAATTTAAGCCAGTGGGGGTTCCTCGCATTATCCAGGGCCATGTTGTGCAGCACCTTCTGCGCCGTCCGCAGCTTCTGCTGAGCCTCAGGGGATCCCTTCGCCACCGGCTCAGCATCAGCCTCTTCAGAGGCCGCCTCTGCGTCCTCTACAGTCAACACATGTTGCTTCCGCTGTGCAGAGACCCTCGGGATTACCTCCCCCCTGAGAACCGTTTTATACCCCTCCTACAGTGTGAGGGCACTGTCCACTGAGCCCTCATTAATCTTAAAATATTCTTGTGTGGTGTTGGCCAACGCATCCACAAACTCAGGAAAGCCCAGGTAATATGAATTCAACATCCATGAAGAGGGAGGCATGTCCCGCCCACTCTTAAGTGTGACTAGCAGTGGTGAATGTTCTGAAACCCCCCCTTGCTAGGAACTTTTCCATTAGCAGTCTATGACCCTCCCCCACAGAATTAACAGATAATCCAGCCTGGAGAAGGAGGAATACGCCCCTGAGAAAAAGGAGTACCCCCCTTGCCTGGGTTTAAACTCCTACATGTGTCCAATAGGCCCATAGCCCCCGCAAAGGAGTTCAGTCTGGTGAGAGCCACAGGGTTCCTACTACCGACATAAGACCTGTCCTTCCTGTATCCATAACATCGTTATAGTCCCCACCTAGTACCCATCTGTCGGCCTCACCCGGCACTATAATCTACTGCAAATCATTGATTAAATTATGCGTGAGAGGTGGCCCCCTAGAGCTCCTCATGGATCGACACATATCTACCTAGGGGATCCAGGCGCACCTCAAGGACAGAAATTGGCACCCTCTTGTGAATTAAAACCATAGTACCACCCACCCCCCTGGTGAAGCCTGTGTGGAAAGCCAGCCTGTAGTTTGTGCACGTGAAGAACCTACAATTTGATCCCGCCAGGTGGGTCTGAGTTATGAGAGCAAAGTCTGTGGACTGACCATTGAGAAACTGTAATACCAGCTTGTGTTTGATACTGAAGCACATCCCATTGACTTTCCACGTAAGGAACATGACGCCACTGTCACGCATCATCCCTTCCTGCCCACCTAGTACCTAACGATGTCCCTGAGGAATTTCCCCCCCTTAAAAAGCATGATGCAATCCCATGGCCAGACTTCCCCCGTAAATTGCATCCCACCCCACAGCCAAGTGATATGAAGCCAAACAAAAACTAACCCTACAACTAAGCAACTTCCCCAACTCCCCCCACCCTGCACTTCTCCCAAAATGAGGCACCTGTCGCCCAGGCCCATGTAGAACATACATGAACCATAAAACATTAACTGCAAAATGTGCGGGTTACACATTCAGACAGACCCTGTATGCCTCTCGCCCTCCACCTGCTGCCCAGGTAAAGATGCAACCCTTTACTAGGTCCTGCTCTGTTGGGTCACAGTTTTTGCCATCAAGTTATTTGTGTTCAACCGGGGCCCTCAATGTCTGTTTCACCTACTGCTGCATTAGACTGTTCTGCTGGCTGTGAATCAAACATAAGCAGGGATGTCTCCCTCACCACCCTCAGCCCGGATACCCCCTATAAGGGTCCACAGCCTGAGCTCGGAAGGGCCCAGGTCTCCATCCAGTCCCATGCTTCTTTGGAATTGTTGAACAGGTGGACCTTCCCCTTGTGGTACACCTTCATCTGCACCGGGAAGAAGAGGGCGTACTTGACTCCAGCACACGCCAGTTTTTGCTTGACCGAATCCAATCCTGTTGCCATTATAGGTTATCTGGCCGATTGCCCTCGTCATTTGCAGCACAGCGTCTCGCTCCCTGTAATTTAGAAGCCGGGCTATGATGGTTCGTGGTCGGACCATGGGCACTGGGCAGCCAGTTGGGATCCAGTGCACCCGTTCAACAGAAAAGAACTTCGACAGTTATTTTTGGGCCAATAGTTCCCCAGCCATTTTTAAAGAATAAGTTCCATGCTTGGGCCCTCCTCTTTTTCAGGCATCCCGTGGATCCGCAGGTTGTTGCATCTGGATCTATCCTCACTGTCTTCCGCCCTAAGCTCCAGTTGTATTAGCTTTTGGGATACCACGGTCATCTGCTTTTCCAGGCGTTGCAGAGGGTCCTGCGAATCGGAGATACGCTGTTCCGTTGAGCCCACCCACGTGGAAATCTGCCGCAGGTCCTGCCGTAAAAAAGATACTTCTGATGCGAGCCCATCTATTTTGACCTCCAGCGCCGTTCTGTATTTCCCAATGGCCCCCATAATGGCTTTGAGAGAAAGCTGGGGTTCCTATGTATCCCTTCCGTGGGCCATGTCTGGCGGGATGTGGGTCAGGACACTAGGTGGGCCGCTCACCATGGTGAGGTGGGTGGGTCCATCTTGTGTTGCACTCCCCCGTTCTTAAGTTTGTCTTTGACCATATTGTCCCGCTCGATTGGGGCACACAAGGCCTTTCCTCCTTGGCCTGTGCCGTCCACCTTCCCCCACTGGCTCACCGCGGCCTCCGCCCACCACCACTGTTCCTGGTGCGGGGAGGGTTCTGCCGCCCCCTCACCACGAGTTTTCTTTGTTAGAGGTGCCGCTACTTGCTGGATCGTCCAAATGGTGTTGCTTGCGGATGTCCACTGCCCCGGCAGTGTCCCTGGGCCACCACCCCGATCAGGGTCTCCCGGCCCTCTCCACCATCAGCTGTGAGGCCAGTCAGAGGCAGTATCCCTGGGCACCTCACCACCAGGGCCAGAGATGATGGTTGAGGCCAGCGCGGGACTTCTCAGCTGCCCCACCCCCAGGCCTTTTCGTTGTTCAAGACGATCAGGCCAGCTTAATCTCCCCACCGTCAGGGCCCCTCCTATGTCCAGCGATCACTCTGCCCCAGGATCAGTGAGTTCCCTCGTGCACCCCCGCCGCATGTAAGGACAGCTGTGCCTCCTGATGACATGTGCCCTATGTCATCAGGAGGCGGGGGGAGTGTGGCTCACCATGGTGGGCTGCTCGCCAATTATCCATGGCCCGGAGGAGCTCTGTCTCCAAAATCTCTGGTGTTTGCTGAGGCGGGCACTTGCTCTCCTGCACTGGCGTTCCGTCTACACTAGAGTTTCCTCATAGTGTGCAGCGCTATTGTGGTTTCCAGTTGCCCGTAGTGCCCCTGTGTCTTGGCTATTTCCCCATCCATGTCACACAGGATGGAGTGTGTGGGGGATGTGCAGCGGGCCTGCACCCAGACTGGGCCGGTCCCCAGGTTATACAGAGCAGGCAGGCACCTTCATGTACGCTCCCTCTGCTCCGACATCCTCTCGTTGTCCAGTCCTCTTCAATCCCGGGTGGGATGGGGGGACCTCTCGATCGCTGATCTCCCAGTCGCTGGGTTGGCTGGGACCGGGCAGTGCTCCTGGGTGAAGACGCTGCCTGCAATCAGACCACACAGGCGGCAGCTATGTTGTTCTCGGCTGTCTGCATTCTCATGCCAGAGTTACAGGGCCCTGAAGTCGGGCACAGGTGCCCCATTTCTCGTCGGAAGCGCCTCCAACCTGCTGCCACAGTTCTATGCCGGTTGTATCAATTTGACCGGATATTAGCAGGGTAAGTGTTGGGCGGCTGCGGGAGCTACACGGGATTACAACTTAATCAGTCGCCCGCTGGCCACGCCCCTAGCACTTACTCTTAAGTGCTTTATATAGAACAAATATACACAATACATCACTCAACCTGTGTTGGTACTCATTTATTAACCTCAGAAGGATGAGGCTGAGTTGGCCTTGCCGGGTTTCGAACCTGCAAATAACACACACTTCGCAGAAACGAGCACTCAACCCACTGGGCTATCTTACCTGCTATAGCAACCTTACCGGCTATAGTAAAATGTGCAATTACATGTCTGAATGTTCTCAAAGTCAGAAAGCAAATTGCACTCTGTAGTGGATACCATTAAACTGGTAACAGAGATTTAACAGTAGGCCAGTTCATCGGCAGGTCTGGTGCAAACTTGGCCACATGTCAAGCCTGCCTGGATCTACTTTTCAGGGTTCAGAGGATGGCAAAACACATGCCATTGGGAGGCTTCATAACTGTGCATTAATGAATTTAGAGTAGCGCAGGGAAAGCAGCGCACTCACACAGCATCCTGTACTCTGGGCGCTCGTTACTTCATGCATGCAAACAAACATCCTGAACAGCATGCCATGGAGATAGGAAAGATAGACACATTACAACAAAGCATTAATTGTGGCACAATGAATTCAAGGGCCACTTTATGTTATGTGGTCAAACATTTCTACACTGTACACAAGCTTTTAGGCACAGGGATTATGTCAAATGGTCGATGACACCGAGATGGAATGTCTTGTGATGATCGTAACTGAGACAATGGCAAAAAAACATGCTATGACTGCAACTTGCGAAAAGCAAAATGCATAGTCCAAAATGGATGCTTATTTTACTCTAAATGATTTTTGGACGTTTTTGTCTGCATTGTGAATTTGAGGTGTGTAAGAACAGACTAAATCAGTGACTCACCCCCTGAAGTGTGCTTGAAATAAACCTTTAGTGAGTCTAGCAATTATTGTATAGAATTCCAGAAAGACAAATTATTTGTTATTCCTATTCTTTCTTATTTAAGGTCACTGCTGAAAGTGTTACAATTGTGGAAACCCTCTGTTTTTTTTAAGGTGTCTGAACAAGAAATCCAGCCACTCCAGAAACAAAGAGCCACATGGCACTGACCACAACCCAGGAGCTCCCATTAAAAAAAATATATATATATATTTTCTGGGGGCTTAGCAAGGCAGAACAGAGGGGTAGCAAGGGAGACACCAGGGGTCACAGGTGAGATCCCTGATGACCCCCAAATGACGTCCCTGGCCACTGCACATGGCAGTTGTGCAGTCAGCTCTTCATGCTGTGACAGTGGGTGGCTCTTGAAGGGGCACTGACATTGTAAATTAATAAGGTCACTCGTGGCAGGTGAATATTTTTAGGAGAGGAGTAGTAACATCTCCCATAAATGAGTGCTCGTGACTGAGCAAGAGCATAGCAAGCAAGCTCTAGTTAATGCACAATGTCTGGGTGGGGATCTCCCCATATAGATTTTTAAAATAATAATATCAAATTGTCCATTTTATGGCAATTTCTTTGTAGAAAAATGGGGTAAAACGCCATGCCATTTACAATTGCTTCTCTTGGAGATCGCATGAAAAAATCCAGTAGAGGCCATTTCACCAATAGTACCACAAAATATTGTGCAACATCCCTTAACACTTTGCAAGCTGGGACTGACCTGCTCGAGCCACAACATGCCAGGTCTTCAGTGCCCCAGAAGGGCTCTGTTTTAGCAGAACAGAGCCCCCACAGTCCTTGTTTCTCTAGCAGCAGCAGTGGCTAGGAATGGCATCAGAGCCTTTTCAAATAAAAGTTCCAATGAGCCTGAGGGTGGTACCTAGCAACTGCACCCATGTTTCCAGTCAGTAGACTGGTAACACAGAAATATATTCCTTTGTTTTTGTTCTGGGGTTTAAAATGTGCGCTGTCAATGCTTGCCTTTCCGAAATCACCTCCCATGGGATATACAGGATATACAGTATTGGGAGGATAGCTCAGGGACAACATGCTCACCTTGGAAGCAAGACAACACGGAGCAACACAGGTTCGATCCCCGGGTCTGCGCTTAGAAACCTGTGGGTATTAAGCACGTTATAAATAACCTATCATATAATATCACCTCATTGCCTTCTAACACTGGTTCCTCCACATCAGCCACTTGCTGACAAAGAAGAGTTTACAGCTGCTCACTGGGAATTTGGCGGTAAAGGTCCCTGCTGGTTGGCCGTCTCATGATAGATGGTGGCTATTATCCTTACCTTTGTCACCATCGTAATGTACGTACCGCAGGGGTGCCTCAGACTGTTTTCACTCTAAGCAGGGGAGAAATGAGGACTGTGGGGGCTCTGTTCAAGTTGATAGAACAGAGCCCCCATGGTCCTCATTTCTCCTGCAGTGGCTGTGCACTTGGCAATGCACAACAGAGGTGGAACCCCTGCTGTAGGAGAAATGAGGTCAGTGGTTGAAGTGCTCAAGATGAAGGAGCAGAGGCCTCACAGGCCTCACTTCTCCCACAGCAGCAGAGCCTGCTTGCCAGTGCCTATATAATCCCAACATTCTCTTTAATTGTATGCAAATCTATCAGCTATTCTCATTGTTTTTTTAAATTCTGAAATGTCATGCAGAAATTCCTTTTGGATGTCGACACTGGCAAAGTAAACCATCTGTGTGATCCTCGTGGGCTATTGCTCTTGGCATACCTTACTGATATTTCTGACAAGCTAAATACCCCCCATATGTCTTTGCAAGGAGCCAATTGCAACTATTTTACAATGAATAAAAAAGTATTTGCCTACAAGGGGAAGCTAGACCTCCAGAAAATAACTATTGAAACTGGGATAGCAATTCAGTTCCCTTTGCTCGCAGAAGCAGTTGAGGAAACATATCATAACTTGCTTTATGTCCATGTACCACCTAACAACATTAAGGTCCATCTTTGATAAATACTTCCCTGAAGAAAATTCTGGCATCAATGAAATGGTGATGCAGCCTTTTCTGGCAGAGGAGGTGGTGCATCTTCCAGTTCATAAACTGGAGGAGCTAATAAAACCTCAGTCTGACAGTACCCTGCAATCTGAATTTAGGAACATTGCAGTGGGTGATTTTTGGCTGAAGGTAAACCAGGACTATCCTACCTTGGCAAGGCCTGCTATCTAGTCTCTCCTACCCCTTGGGACTTCCTACTTCTGCAAAATAGGGGTTTCAGCATTGGCTGTACTGAAAAAGAAATACTGCACAAGCCTAGAACAGGAGGACATCCTCAGATTGGGGGTCTAAAAATTAAAGCCACGAATTGACTCACTCCCACCCTTCCCATTAGTACAGTTTGCTCTGTAAAATCAAATTGGCTTTCACTGAATATACAAATAGGAATGTGTTTGAGAAAATAAAAGCCCTACTGTAGAAAAGTATGCTTACTTGCACAGTTTCTATGTTTGGATTGGAAGTGATTGTCCTACTGTCTTGGAAAGTCTCCTCAAAAAAATAGCCCATCAATATTATGGCACCATACACTCGGCTGTCAAAGTCTGTCTATATAAAAAATAAATGACACAGACACAGAGGGGTGGGGCAGGGCGGCCCCATATTTTTATTTTTAGCTCAGGGGGGCCTTGGTATAAAAAGTTTGAAGACTTACTGGTGTAGATTATATTATACCATCCTGTACTTCACTTGCATTGAATTGTACAGCTATTAATCCGATTGCAAAACCTGCTCTACCAAACGCAGAATTCAAATGACTATGGCCCCAGGTAAATAGAAAACAGTGGACATAAAGGTACTAATAGGTGAACAGGAGCAAGCTAAGAGACAAATGCAACAAACGGTAGACCATGTGCACGCTGCCCCTGAGTCTCAAGGCCAGTTGGACTCTTTGCCAATGAAGAGAGACCTGCAACTAATGCAATCGGAAATCCATGAAAACTGTGGTGGGTCAGAAGAAGGACACGGTTTTGATATTTCCACTCATGGCTTATTAAATGATGAGAATAATGCCTATCTTTCCCTATTGCTGATAGGGTATTCCCTGCCTATATAAATAACCAAGGTGCTTGCCAGTCGTCAGAAATTCTCCAAACAGAAAATAGTCTGCTGTCCAAAGACTAGTTCTACTTGACCATACCACTATTCTAATCAACAGAATTAAGTCAGGAGAATGACTCCCTTCTCCAGACTGTCTCTTCTCAAAGAGTTTTTTCTTCACTCCAAAGTTGCGCCCATCGAACGATCATGAAACAGGGATTCATCACATACCCCATTGCCTTACGTCCGTAGCTTCCCTTTGTTGATTGATAGGGAATTGACTTAGAAAGTCAACATTTCCTTGTTCTTTTCCCTTTTGATGTTTTACTGTAAAACAGTAAGGTTGCAGGTCCAAAAAACCACCTCATTACTCTTGCATTAATACCCTTTCTTAAGCTCATACAGGTCAACCATGAGTGATCCGTAATTAGTCTTTCTTCCAGTCAAATAATATCACAGATGCACAATAGCCCATTTTATGGCCAAGGCCTCAAGTTCCACTGTAGCATAGGATTGTTCCCTTGGAAAGAGCTTTCTGCTGGTATATAAAACTGGGTCATTAACTCCATTGTACTCTTGAGAAAGCACTGTCCCAAAATCCACCTTTAAGGCATCTGTTTAAACTAGGAACTCCTTATTGAAGTCTGACGGGTTCATGACACAATATACTTTTCAGTCCATCAAAACTCGCTTGATCCGTTTTATCGCAGAGCAATTTCTGGGGCTGAGAGTTCTTTAGCTTATCTGTTAGGTTAGCGGCTACAGTGGAATAAGTCAGAATAAATCTCCTATAATTCCCGGTTAACCCAAGCAAAGATCTCTTTTGGTTTGTGGGGTAGGAGTTTGTTGGGCAGACTTTACTTTCTCAGCCTGTACAGTATTCGACAATTCCCCATGATAAATCCCAGGTATTTAACCTCAGACTGGGCCAGATGACATTTCCGAGAATTGTCTTTTAACCCGGCTCTCCTGATGGCACGGTTGATGGAGTACAGGTGATGAGCATGCTCGGGCCAACTGTTGCGGTGAACCACTATGTCATCCAAGTATGCCCCACAAAATGCAGAATATGGTTTTAGCACTGTGTCCATTATTCACTGAAAACTGGCTGGGGCTCCATGCTGACCAAAGGGTAAGACCTTGAATTGGAATAGGCATTGTGGCATTGAAAAGGCGATTTTTCCCTGTCAGTTGAATTCCAGTAAGCCTGTGTCAAGTCTAGCATTTATATAAACCTAGCCAAACCCAACTTTGTGATCAGATCATCATCAATACTTGGCATAGGATAGTTGTCAAATACCAAAACTGAGTTTAATTTTTGGAAGTCTACCCAGAAACGCCAGGACTGGTCAGAATTTGTAACTAAAACAATAGAGGAGGACCAAGTACTCTCAGAGTCCTTGATGATATCCTCCTTGAGCATGTCCATCTCCATTATTGGGATCCTGTATGGTTTTAAATTAATGGACTTCCCTGTTGGGGTTCGAATGTAATAGAAGAAATCAGCAACCCTGCCTGGATGTTCTGAAAATACCTTGGAGAACTGAGAGAGCAGGTCGGTAATGTCGGTTTGTTTGGAAGGTGATAGATCTGGGGAAAATAATGTGTTTCTATGATCGGAGTCAGTGAGAAGGGTGTCCATGGTAACAGTGGTATCTATATTGGAGTCTATCTTCAACTTCTTCAGCAGGTTGACATGATAGACTTGTATTTTCTGACATCTATCGGATTGGGAGCTAAGGTCATTTAAGGGGCCTTTTTGTTTCTCCAAGACTTCATTGGGACTCTAGCACTTGGAAATCATCTTATTCTATGACGTGGGTAGTAGAACTAAGACTGACTGTCCAACTGAGCAGAATCTGGTTACAACGTGTTTATTGTAGGCAGCTTGCTGATGTTCTTGTCCCAGATGTTTTTTAACAATTTCTCACACAGCTGCCATATGGGTTCTCAGTCTCTGTGCGGTTTGGAAAATTGGTAGAAGGGCCTCCTCTCTTTCCTCCCAAGTCTACTTTAGCATGTCTAATGGATCACAGGGTTCCCTTTTGTATAAAAGTTCAAATGGGGAATATCAAAGCTTGTGGGGTTTTACGGACTGCGAACAATGCCCAGGGTATCATGACATCCCAGTTTTTCCTGTCTGTTTACACCAGTTTCTGCAGTATTCCTTTTAGTGCCTGGTTGAAACGTTCTACCAAACCATCTGTCTGGGGATGGTAGACAGATGGTCTCAGGATCTTGATATTCAGCAATTCTTTTACCTCTTGCAATAATTGAGACAAGAAGGTCATGCCTTGATCTGTGAGGATCTCCTTCAGAAATCGGACTCTCGATAGGAAGGTCAATCGGTGCTTTAATATTTGCTATGTGGTGGTGTTGCATAGGGCAAATTCTTCTGGATAACAGGCGGCATAATCCATTATCACCAGGATAAAGCGTTTACCAATTTACAAGCTTCTAGTGGGCCTATGATGTCCATCGCTATTCTCAAAAAGGGAATCTCGATGATGGATAGCAGTTGTGAGGGGGCTATCATAATTGGAATTGCTGCAGTCTTCTGACAGATCTGACAGGTCAGAACAGCATTTTTAAAGTCAGTGAAAACTCCCGGCTAGTAGAACATGGGAATTATCTGGCTTTCGGTTTTTCCCACCACTTGATGAGCAGCTGTCGGATGTGAATGAACTAGCTTAAAAAAATTCACCTTTGTGTTGTGTTTGACGTACAACCTCTGTTGTTATAGCCCCCCAATACAACAATCCTTTTTTGAAGAAAAAGAAGGGACTGGCTTGGCTGTGTCCGGCTTCTTCACTGGGTACCCTGCTAAAGGTCTTTGCAAGGACTAGATCATTCCTCTGTGCACAAGCCAGATGCAGTAAGAGGGCCACCTCTTCTATCTCCTGTTGGTGGATTTCCACTCAGGAAAGATAGACCTCGCTGAACCCTCTTGATCCTCTCTGTTTCCTTTTGCACCTCAACCTCTTGGGGTAGAGGGAACATGTTTTTTTGAGGATCCCTTATGCTACCCTCTCTCCCTCTTTTATGGTATATGGGTTGTTTCCATGGGTGTGTAGAAGAATTTTAATACCTCCTCAGATGTCAGGATCGATGACTCCCGCGATAACATCCAACCTATATCTCCACGCCAAGCCTGATTTCGAGGCTAGCCTAATATAGGTGCCTTGGGAAGGAGTGAGGTTAAGGCTAGATGGAATCCGGCATCTCTCCATGGATGGAATTAAGATTTATTTCTGTACTTTGGATATCAAAACCTATGGACTCTGGTGTGACTACTGTAGGGGCTTGGACATAGGAGCTTACTTTAGTAAATAGAATGTATACACCTTTTATCAGTCGGTAGACATCCCACTTCTGACACCATATACGGTGTGTCAGAAAAAGGACATGGACACAGTATTGGCATTTCCACTGAAGGATTATTAAATAATAATAATAATCTCCAAACAAAAAAATAGCTGTCCAAAAACTAGTTCTACCTGACCCTACCACCATTGCAACCAACTAAATGAAGTCAGGAGTATGACTCCCTCTTCCTGACTGCCTGTTCTCAAATAATTTCTTCTTCACTACAAAACTCTTTTAGTAGGCTATTTTTAAATAGTCTCTCCTCACCTTCTGTACCAGTTCTTGTAACTCCTTCAGTAGGTTTTTGGGCTTACTCTCTTTTCTCTGGACAATGTTCAATTGATCCCCTTTTCCCTCTGTCTTATCCTTTGATCCAGCCTGCTATAACATGTGGATTCCTCTGAGATATTACTTCTTAGCTAGGATAGGATTTCTTTGTAATTGATGTTCACCCTCTCCTGAGATGGCTTACTTAGCGTTTCTCCTTTATGGGCTTTACTGACCTTCACTTCATTCTCATAGGATTCCCTTTCTGATTCTCTCCACTCCACACGTCTTGCTCTATGGGATATTTTCCCCTTTTCCCAGGGTATTTGTATCCAATATTTCATGGTCTCTCCTAGGTTTAAATGTGATTCTTTTTCTCACATTGTTACAATTCCAGTTTATTGTCATTCTATTCCATATTTTGTCAATTTCACTGGGATGGGTTTTTCTGGATGGATAAAGATTCCACGGTGGCCCCCCAGTTCTCCTGCTCACCCTGTTACCTCTCAGTTCATAGGGAAATGTCCCCAGGACTGGCACTCACTCGGGTTCTCCTCTTTGGCTCTAGTTCACGTTCTCTTGAGCTCTGCGGGCATCCGGCGCATGGTCTTCTTCTTCTCTCTGACCAGGAAAGGCTGTGGCTAACCAGACACCTTGCTGTTCGCTCGGCATGGTGGTTTTAGCATCTTTGGATGGGTGCACTGTCCACCACGAAGCTGTCATTATCACGCCACCACCAGGACTTGGATTCCCGTGTCCTCGGCTCTCCAGTCTGTGTGAATGCTTGTTCTCTAGTGTTTCACTTCCACGTTCGGACAACTTCTGAAAGTCACAGGTTCTGTGGCTCTCCTTCGCTCCACCTCTCTCAGCTGTGACACTATCAGGGGGCTTCCCCTGCTTATGCTCTCTCTCTGTTTCGCCTCTCCTCGGCATGTCCTTCCCTCCCAGTTTACCCATCTCAGTTAAATGGAGGTTTCTCCTTAACGAGACAGAGTCTTTTTCTTGATCGTGATGTCATATTGTGGCGTTGTCTTCAGGAAAATCTCTGGATTTCATACTCTTCTTTATTTCTGATAGTCCTATATATGCTATTATGGTGAATGGCTTAGGGAGTACCTCACAGGCATGGGAGTGCTCGTCCCAAATGGGAATTATCTCTTGGAGAGGTTCCATCCGTGGATACGCCACAAAACACAGACTCACCAAATCAATCGCTTATCTAGATAAGCATGTCTTTGCTGCCAAGAAGTACCTGGAAGAGTTTGAAATGACTGCACGTGATCCAGCTAGCTCATGAACAAACAGAGAGGATGAACTTATTGGAAGCTCTCTTGGAGTCAATAACTATGAATCAGGAAGATGCTAAGAATCATTCATACCGGAACGTCAGGATCAAGTCGGATCCCCAGACACATCTGAGATTGAGATCTTGAAGAGTTTGTGCAAGGTCTTTTCTGAAATTTACTGCAACTCCCAGACAAGATAGAGATGATCTTGGATCGAATGTGCAGAGTTTGTTGATAATTCCAGCAAAAAATGATCTGATTCTCAATGTGTTGGTCAAAGTTCCCTTTTATCTTCTGAAGAAACATGTGATGGAAGACTATGCACAGGCCCACCTTCAGGACTAGAAAGGGCCTCAGAGTTGTGACAAGCTGGCCCAGGGATAATCATATAAAATATAAATGGGGGCACCCATGTAAGCTCACCTATAGTTATCTGCAAACTCAGTCATCAAAGAAGATGAAGATTATGTCTTGTTGAGTTAAATTCCTGCAACTTCAACCAAAAAGACAAATGAAGGGCTTCCATCCACCTTCCTTGACCCCAAGGGTCAAGGTCGAAGAAGAAGACATTCAGGAAACAATGACAGGAAATCAAATAGGAAGCACCATCAAGACTGTAGTAAAAGGAGAGGCCCCCCTCAGCAGCTACAAGAGATGCAATGTCAATTTCTTCAGATATGTTCTTTAATGTTTTTTCCCTGGATTTCCTCCTGATGTTTATGAGCTGATGTTTTGGCCTAACCTTGGAAAAGTAAGGCTTGCTGCTTCTCACTATCGTTGCCTTAGACCCGTTCTGAGGGTTGAGGAGCTGGGGGGTTTCGGGTGGGGGTTCAGGCTTGCAAGGTGAGGGGGGCCTATATCTTGAAGATACTTTACACCAAACATGTTTTTTACAATTCTATGTGACTGTAACTTTAGTTCAATATTGACGTTAAAAATGTCATTCACCTGTGTTGATGTTTGTTCACGATTTCCTTGAAATGGTTGATAGGAATTTGAGTTTCCACTGGGTAGACCTTTGGGCTGGATGATTTACTCCCTGGGGGCATGGGCATTATTCAACAAGAGACTTCTGAGGGCCTCATGTGATCTCCAGGACGGCTTCTTTTTCAACTAGCTATCATGTTCAGAGTCATAATTCTCCAGACAAGTATCAGCCAATCGTATGTGGTGTTTCTGAGATAGACTTAAACTATTGTATTCTTGCAGAAGGTACATCTATATGGCGAGATGAACCCAGACCACCCAATAAAAACCTTCTATTAAAATATTTTGCATCAAGTGTGTGTGTACAATTAGGGAAGTGGTGATTCTTATATGTAATGGGGCTCACTTTGAAAGGAAGTGAGTGCAGAGGGCAGGTATTTAATGCCTAAAGGGCTCTTACTGGAACAACTAATTACCTTGATAGTGACTTACACCATTATGGATGGTCAAGAATGCTTCTTTAGTGCAATTCTTCCAACTATGAGCTCCTTTATGGAAGGAGAATTGGTGATAGGAGGAGATTTCAACTGTGTGTTGCAAGTAAAACCAGATAAAACCCTTCCCATTCTGATGACTGCAATCTTCATGCTGTGGTGATGACCCATAGGAAATTCACAATGGTTGAAGCATGGATATTTTTCCATCACGACAACTGTCATTACACTCATAATCTAGGCTTAATATGTTGCTCATCTCCACCACTTTGATCCCGAGCGTAAACTCCATAGCGATTGGCCTGAAATAATTATCTGATTACATCATGATATTGCAGACACTAACCCTTATGCCCCAGTCAAGAATGCCATGGTGATTTAACAACATCATTCTTAGAGAACCTACAATCAGATCCCATATCTACGACATGCTTTCACATCACTTTCAAGAAAATGATTATGGGCACTTCGAAATGCACACAATATGGAACACTCGGAAAGCACTAATAAGGGTTAATTATCAGCAGTACACAAGCTTGGATAAAATCCAGTGAATCATTGTTAAAAGAACTTGAAGCAGCCATAAATAATACAGGGTTGCACAGGGCCTGGAGAGATTTGAGATTACCAAGACCCCAATTTGAGGCACACTTGCCAGACAGTTCTGCATAATAATTCTTATACACAAAACAAATCTACTACACTAGAGGCAACACGACCAACTGGTCACTAGAAGCTAAGCTAAAAAGATTTAGTAGAGAGAAGAGTAATTCACCACAAATTGACTGTGCCACACACAGGATCCAGTTTGGTTTTCCAATACGTATTCAAACTATGAGTTTGAATACGTATTGGAACATGGATATGAGAAATTTGCCCAATTGTTTTCGTTTTGAGAAAGGCTCTTGAGTAGCGGAAACATGTGTTAACTAGAGGGCATTGCATTTATACAAAACTGAACGTTTCTTTCTTTAATTGATTTATAATACAAATCACTTTGAAAACAAAGCTGGATCCTGTGTGTGGCGCAGTCAATTTGTGGTGAATTACTCTTCTCTTTATAAACCAAGGAGGCTGGGGTACTGGTGCCTCCACCAATCACCTCACTGACGTGACACGGCCTGAAGGGATAAGTAATAAGGGCGCCAACAGAAGAAGTTGCACCCCGTACTTACCCCTAAAAACTTATTTTATTTAAGAAGATTTAGTACACACAGAATATGTAGTCATCTGCACAAAGACCACTTGGTAAGCAGTCTTAGGGCCTGTTTGATGGTTGGTGAGTGACTTTGATTCTGATCAATTTGTAGCTTGGTTTTAGGTGCCTTTTGTATGTATTTTGCAATCGTTTTTTGAGCTAGTACTTCGTTTTCTGAAGGGGTTATTTGTTTTTTCCCTTAGGCTACCAACCTGTTGTTTTAGCTGGTCTACTTCAGAAGAGACATGCCTTTGTTTGTTTCTGGCTTTTTTCCTTTCTCCCACCCAACCACCCTCAGCAAGTGGTTCAGGCAGTCGTGTGTCACTTTGCTCTGTAGTAGCGATCCTCTCTCCCTATTCCCTCGCCTGTTCTGAATGTAATCTGTAGTCATCCTGTACAGAGACCACTTGGTAAGCAGTCTCGGGGCATGTCTGATGCTTGGCGAGTGCCTTTCTTTGATTCTGATCCGTTTTTAGCTTGGTTTTGGGTGCCTTTTTGGAGGGATTTGTGTGTATTTTGCAATCGTTTTTTTAGCTGCTACCTGGTTTTCTGATGGATTTATTTGGTATTTTCCTTTGACTCCCAACCCGTTTTTTGAGCTGATCTACTTTAGGAGTAGCCTGCCATTGTGCTGTAGTCCCTTGTTTATTTCTGGCTTTTTTCCTTCCCCCACTCAACCCCTCAGCAATTGACACAGCAGTCAGATGTCTCTTTGCCTCTGTCCTGGCGGAAATCTCTCCCTGCTTCCCTCTGCCTTCTCCCATTTCCCTTCAGCCATCCTCTGACCCTCCTTCCCCACTCCTCCCTTGCCCATTTGTTTGGTTCACATTGGTCCGTGCCCCCCTGTGACCGGAACAGCAGCATTTCAGAGGGCCTTCCAAGGCAGCCTTGCCAGGGCGGCCACCGGCTAAGGGCCACAAGGCAAAGGGAAGCTACTGTCTAAGCAGCTACACTCTGTGTTTACCCGTGATCACCTGGGAAGGCTGCCACAGTCAACCAGCAGCAACTGATAATGTAAGCGTGGTCTGCACGGGGAATACAGTCATTACTTTACTCCAGTAAAACCCCACCACTCTACCGAATATCGTATACATATGCCTTTAGCCTAAGTTGTACTATGTAGCCATATCTTGCATTTAATCTAAGTTGTAATAGGTAGCCATATCTTGCATTTAAGCTAAGCGGTCTAGGTAGCTATACCCTGCATTTAGCCTAAGTTGTACTAGGTAGTCATATCTTAAATTTAGCCTAGGTTTTACTAGGTACCCATATCTATTACACCTAGGAGTTCCTATTACAGTGCCAAAGTTAGAACTCAGGGAGTCTATTGTTGCACCACAGTCAAATTTGCATGTTTATCCTTTGCTGTGGCCAAAGTAAGATCTAGCCCATTTCATGTTCACTCAGCCAAAGTTTAATCTTGGTGTTTATACAACAGTGTCAAAGTTAAATCAGAGTGCTGTCCCCTGATGTGCCATAGTGATTACTGAGTGTTGGCTTCGCTGTTTCCAAATTAAGATCTTGGTCATTTCTTCCTCACTCTACCAAAGTTTACCTGGGTGTATAAATAGCAGTGCCAACGTTAAATCTAGATGTATCCATTGCAGTACCAAAGTTGGATCTATAGGGAAACTAATAGCCTTGTAAAGCAGGTTTGGGAAACAGCCAAACTCAACATTGATTATATTGTTAAAACAGAGAAAGATATGGCCATGCTTGGCAAAACAGAATTGAGTCCACACTAGACCGGGAGGTTCCCGGAGAACTAAAGCACCAAACCTCTATAACAGGGAGCAAAAGTTAATTCGGCTGGCACTGGAAGGTAATCAGGAACAGGGGACCTCTTCCAACTACACGAATGCTCACACATACCTACCATAATGCAGACGCTCTCCTCTGCACCAGAAAAAAAAAGAATGTAGCTATCCCCATGATTCATTTCAGCCTAGCTGCACACATAATTATACACCACCATGCACACCTCAACGATCTTTAGAACGCAGCTATCCCCCACACATAAATCTGCTTAGCTGCACACATAATCTCATATACAATCACAACCTCCACTCAAATGCAGCTACCCAAGACAATGTGGCCTAGCTGCACACATACTAGTGGTCTCACACAACCTGCACACTACTCTTAGCATTAGAATGCAGCTAACCAACTTAAAATGCGGTCTAGCTGCATACATACTACTGGTCTCACACAACCTGCACACTACTCCTAGCATCAGAATGCAGCTAACCAACTTAAAATTCGGCCTAGCTGCACACATACTACTGGTCTCACACAACCTGCACACTACTCCTAGCATTAGAATGCAGCTAACCAACTTAAAATTCGGTGTAGCTGCACACATACTGAGCGCACACACATGCACTACTTACCACCACACTTTATCCACTGACCTGGAATACGGTCCCCAAGGGTGTTCAACCCACAGCGCGTTGAGATCATACCAATGGTGAAAGGTACTATACAAATGCCCAATAACATGACATAACATAACACAACACAACTATATATCATGTCCCATAGTCTCTCAGTTGAGGGTAAGATATGAAAAGGAGGAGAATTTATTTTATTTTTATTTTTTTAATTTGTAGAACACACTAGCAGCTCATAGGTATCGAGGCGCTGTTGCATGAAAATGTCTTAGTTACAGGAGAGTATTTTAGTTCATCGTTACAGTGAGCGTGTATACTTACAATGCGAGCTTGGTAGGTTACATGTGTGGTTTACAAGTTAGGACTAAAATACAATAGTAGGGAGACTACATCTAATGTAAAGTAGTACTACATATCTAAAACACAGTAACACAGTAGGGTCTCGTTATACAAACAGAGTGTTTTTTATCACTTTCCTGAAGGCTATGTGCAACTCAATACTTCTGATGTGGGGTGGTAGGGAATTCCAGTGGGTCGCGGTCAGTACTGGGAAGCTGGAGCCTCCTGCTCGAATCCTCTGGGTCTTGGGTAGGGGGATGCAGTTGGTGTAGGCAGTTCTTGTGGGTCTGGCTGAGACCGGTTTGGTGAATCTCTGTGTTAGGTAGAGGGGGCAGTGTTATGGATGCATTTATGGGTGAGGGCAAGAGTATTGAGGAGGATCCGCCCTTTGATGGGAAGCCAGGGAACCTGCTTCCTGATCTCAGAGATGTGGACCCTTTTGGATATGCCGGTGGCAACCCTGAGTGCATTATTTTGAACCGTCTGGAGCTTGTTGATGTTTTTTGAGGTGCCGGCTAGGAGGGCATTACAGTAGTCAAGCCGAGATCCAATTATTGCTCTCGCTATGGTGAGGCAGTTCTGTTCTGAGAGAAAAGGTCTGGCTGCGTTTAGCAATTTAGAGTGTTATGCAGCTGCAGACGCAATCGCATTGACTTGTCTGACCATGGAGAGGTTGGAGTCCAGGTAGACACCCAGGGTCTTAACCGCCTGGGAGACAGAGATTGGTGTGTTGTCGATCTTGAATGAGCAATACTGCTTGTCCAGTTCATTGAGGGTAGTAGGTCAACCAATTAGCAGAAGTTCGATTGTTTCACCATTAAGGCACAACCAGTTTTCTGCCATCCATGATTGGATAGTGGAGTAAATGTAGTTAATGGTTTCCAAGTCAGAGTCATAGTCACCGGTAATCGGAATGAGCACCTGCGTGTCATCAGCATAATTGGTATATGTGATGCCTAGCGCATCCAGGATATAAAATAGTGGCCTTGTGAAAAGGTTGTAATGGGTGTGTGAGATGCACGAGCCCTGTGGGACTCCACATTTTATGTTGCTTGGGTGGTCGTAGGCTTGGTCAGAGAAGACTCTCATAACTCTCCCTTGGAGAAACAAGGTGATCCAGGTAGTAGCTTTGGGGGAGAAGCTGGCAGCGGAAGAGAGCTGATGGCAGAGGGTGTTGTGGTCCACCAAATCAAAAGCTGCAGACAGGTCAAGGAGCAGAAGGAGGGCAGGTCTGCCTGTGTCTCTGAAATCATCCATTTGATTTTTAAGGTCTAATAGTGCCGTTTCGGTACCGTGTCCGGGACGGAAGCATCACTGCCGGAGACCGAGACGGTTATTAGCCTCCAGAAATTTCTGGACTTGCAGGTAGGCTGATTTGTCAAGAATTTTTAAGAGAAAGGGGACTGTAGTGATAGGTCTGTAGTTTGCTGGGATAGTTGGGTCAAGCATGGATTTCTTATGTAAAGGGCGTACCCACGCTTCCTTGAGGCATGTTTGGACATGGCCTGTTGTGAAGGAGGCGTTGAGAAAGGCAGTTATGAAAGGGGTAAGAGTTGTGGCACAGTCTTTGATTAGTTGTGCCGGGCAAACGTCCCCTTTACATTTTGAAGGTTTGATGGTTTTTAGGAGGGCAATGACTTCTTGTTCATTCATTTCTTTGAAGGCGAACTGGGGGAGTCATAGGAGGTGCTATTGTGGAGGTTAGATATTTGGTGGCTAAGTGCCTGTTGATGGGCGAGTGTTGAGCTTATCCAACATAGCCGATTGGATGCCATTACATCAGTCTTCGTCCTTGGGGAGGGTAGGCTGCGGGAGTGGGTGTTTCCAGCTCCTTGAAGATGGCAAAGATTTCTTTGGTCTCTGATCTGGCATTGGCTATTCTAGTGTTGTATGAGGTGGCTTTGGCTTTGATTATGGCGGCTTTGTACTCTCTGGATATAGTATTGAATGCAAGCTTAGAAGAATCATTAGGGTTGGCTTTCCAGGAGGAGTGCGCTGCCCTTTTCCTGGTGCACAGCACAAGTAGCTCTGGTGAGAACCAGGCATTTGAGTGCTTGGTGCGCTTGGCTTTTCTTAGGGTGAGTGTGGCGATGGCGTCGACCGCTTGAGTGATGATGGTATTGAAGGTACTAGCGAGTGTTTTTGGGTCGCTGGAGAACAGGGATTGGGGGGCAGGCACTAATAGGTATGGTGTGAGCTTTTCCTTGTTGAGCTGTCAGGTGCTCCTGGAGTGTGCCGGGAGGAGGGGAGTCTCTTGCTTGGGGGGTTCCTTGGACGTGCTAAGGTCAAAATTAATAGAGTAGTGGTCAGACCATGGAATAGGTGATATATCCGTCACCATGAGAGGGCAGTTACGGTGGGCAACCCAGTCGAGGGTGCGTCCTTTGGTGTGGGTAGGCTCGGTGATGGCTTGTTTGAACCCTAGGGTAGATAAGTCCTTATTAAGGGAGGCTGCTTGTGAGTCATTTGGGTGATTAAGTCCTAGGTTGAGATCTCCAAGGAGGATAGCTTTCGTAACTTTCTTCAGGTTGTCCGAAAGGGATTGAATGAGTGCATCTTGGAAGTTTGAGACTGGGCCAGGTGGTCGATAAACAATGTGGAGGGCAAAAGTACAGTTAGGGGAAGGGTTGACTTTGAGAAGAAGATAGTCACTGTTACAGCCTATTTCACCTTCCATCTTTCTGATAGGAATAGTCTCATTAGCTATGAGAGCTACCCCTCCACCTTTCTTTATTGGTCGGTCTTGCCTGAAAATTGTGCAGCCTGGTCGGATGGCTAGGGCCAATGCTGGGCCAGACGCTTCGTTGAGCCATGTTTTGCTACTTATTAAGAGGTCAAGGCTGAAGCTAGTGATTAGGTCATGGACGTCCAGGGCGTGGGCAGGGAGAGCGGGCTTTGATGAGGGTGCACTTAAATGGGGTAAGCTTAGGCATTGCAGTCCTAGTGTCGGGCGGTAATACAGGTACATGCATAGTGGCATAATCAGAGGCATGAGTAGTCAGAGGCAGGTTGATGGTGGTCAGAGGTGTTGGGGCATGAGATGTAGCTACATCAGCAATATTAGGCAGTGTCGCAATAACAGCAGTATTAAGCAATGTTGCCACATCAACATCATTAAGCAGTGTTGCCACAACAACAGTATTAGGCAGAGTTGCCACATCAACAGTATTGGGCTGTGTTGCAACATCAATAGTATTAGGCTGTGTTGCCACATCAATAGTATTAGGCAGTGTTGCCACATCTACAGCAATAGGCGGTGTTGCCACATTAACAGTATTGGGCAGTGTTGCTAGATAAACAGCTTTAGGCAGTGTTGCCACATCAACATCATTAGTCAGTGTTGCCACATCAGCAGTATTGGGCCATGTCGCAACATCAATAGTATTAGGCAGTGTTGCCACATCAACGGCATTAGGCAGTGTTCCCAAATCAACAGCATTAGACAGTGTTGCCACTTCAACAGCAACAGCATTAGCAGTGTTGCGACATGAACAGTAATGGGCAGTGTTACTAAATCAACAGTATTAGGCAGTGTTGCCACTTCAACAGCAACAGAATTAGGCAGGGTTGCCACATCAACGACATTAGGCAGTGTGAATAAATCGAAAATTGTAGTAACTATCGATAAATCTCTGCAGAGTGATTCCCACCTAGATCTTTCTGCACAATGGGTGTTTCTGAATTCAGTAACATTTCCAAACTCTCTCCTCTTGAGAAGCAGGAATTGGGGTCTGAAAGCTCCCTAGAGAAGGTAGGTCAGGCCATAACATCTCTCCCTGGGTGCAAAGTCCCGGCCCAGATGCATTAATGAACTGATCCAATAACTTTCAGAAGCATCTCAATTCCTAATCAGGCAAAACTGTCCAATTCATTCCTAGCCTCCGGGCACGTTCACACTCAATTGCAGAATCAGTGACAACACTGACCCTGAAACCAGGCAAAGGTCCTATGCAGTGCACCTCATACAGACCTATAACACTCCTCAAAATGGGTGCAATAATGTATGCACAAATTGTGGCCACATGCCTAATGCAGGTCCTCCTGAGGCTAGTTAACTCTGGCCAAACAGGATTGATCAAAAATGGCCGAAAACGTTAAACGGGTTATGGACTTGGTGGGATGGGGCCACACATGTGTCTTGTTAACCCTTAGATGTCAACAAGGAATTCAATAGCCTTCATTGGAATTCCAGGAAAGAAATGCAGTTGCCCTTTAGATGCACTTTCACCTTCACTAAGCTTCTCCTTCACAACTTTCAATTTCCCCATATGAAAATGAGGATGAGCCCTGTCACGCACTGGTTTTTTTGCCCTTGAAATGAAGCCCTGGCACAGGTTATATGGGAATAGAATGGGACTAAGTGGGTGTAAAGAAGAGGTATACTGCATACATCGGTGTTGTACGCAGACAATGACATACTAGTCCTAACAAATACTGGGTCCTCCTTACTAGCGACTACTGCAACCTTGGAACACTTTCGGGGTGTCTGTGTCACTCAAAATTCAAATGGTTGAACACCACTGAATCTCAAGTTTAGCAGATTTGTTCCCATCTAAATGGTCATCTGAAAGCCAGGAATACTTTGGGATTAAAATTGCTCCTTCATATAGCTCCTTATATAACACTAACCCCCCAGACTTTTTTTAAAGCCGTTGAGCACGACTTAGAGAAAAGGCACCTGCAGGAGATGTCACAACTGGGTCACATTGCCGCTGTCAAGATGGCTCTATTCCCCAGATTTCTATATGTTTCCCAATCATTGTCTATCTTTTCTCCAAGCACATCCATTGATCACTTGCTGGGGAAAACATACAAATGTTACCCCCGAAAATGTTGAACAAAGTCAGAATAAATAAACCATTTCTCCTTTTCCCCATTTCCCTCTAAAGAAGCCAGATCATCGTTAGGCCCATTTTTTGTCTCAACCAGATGCACCTGGAACAGAGCTTGGAGGACATTGGGTTTCCCCCAGGGAAGGGATCCATTGTCCCCAGTGGTTGGTGTAGGGCAGACCACCAACAACCAGACAAGTAAAAAAACATCCTCTAAGGAAAAAGGCTTGGTGCACCTCTTGCAAGGATAAAAAAGTTGTATTTCTTATACAAATGAAAAGAGCATGTCAGTAGGGGCATTCAATCCTGACCTCCACGGAGGGCACTGGTAAGTTCAAGGCAAAGCAATACATTATAATGGGCAATGTCGTCACATGTGACGCAACATTATATGGTACTCATTCCCCAACCTCATTTGGCCATCTCCTATGTCCATAACCCCCCACTCCCTGTAGGGCATCGGATGATTTGTTGCAGGTACTCTACACCAGTCCCCTTCCACATGGTCTTTGACTTTGCCACCTTGGGTTCTAAGAGCAGGATTGGTGGCCCATGTAAGAATATTTCCCTCCCATGAAAACCTCACCTGATGTGCACCTGGTAATTAGACATGAGCTCAGTGGATACTCTCAAGGTCACATTGGCGCTTCTTCTTATCCCAGGCACGCAGGTCCCCCCTGCCATGCCTCCCCAGCAGAGACCTAGATTTGCTGGAACCACCCTGTGCACTTTGTAATACAAATCACAGGACATCCTGCTCTCTGCTCCCCCGTTGGTAGCCCCCCCCTCCCCAGGTCATCACCTGGGCTTCTCCGGGCCCACACCAATCAGTCAATTTATCAGGGATTTAGGTGTGGTGCTTGTGGGCATTTAGCAGTTCAAACAGAATGACCATTATCCTGGGGGTGCCAGTACTCTAAATCTCGGTTGGGTTCTTTTGGCAGCTCTAGACCTCTGCTCTGGCTCCCAAGGGATCATCCTTCAGGGACAGGCACAGCCCTACCCACACTTGGCTATTTGTATTCCTTTCTGATTGCACAGGCCTGCAAAATGAAACATGGATGGTTGTATCTATCCGCGTGAAGGCCTTTTCATTGAATGCTTGGGCTGGGAATGGGGATGGGAAGAACACTTTGTTACCACGGCCTGTGACACCCTAGGCCTCCATTTTAGTATGGCGATGCTTCAGGGATTTCTGCCTTGGGATGGGGCTAGCTATTGCATCATTCAGTTATATCAATGCTATTATATTGCATAACCCTACAGGTACACCCTCTCCCCTGGGCCATCTCAGAACACGTAACCCACTACACCCGCAGACGCGAACTACCCCTATGTCACCTATTGCTTATCCCCTCCTCCCTACAGCTTGGACTCGTTGTTTCTTCGTGTTCTTAGTACATTGTCCTCAACCTAAATCGTTTAGGGGCCAGTGGAATTGGACATGCATCCCAACATTGGCAACCCTGATTTCTCACTAGGGATGCAGAACGGGAGTTATACAAGGTGGGAAACGTGAAAACAAGTGCTTCTTAGAGAGTCAGCCGAAAGTGGGGCGCCTTTGCTTTTCATAAATGCAGGGTCAAGTTCCAACTCCCAGAATGTGAGTGATTCCACGACTTACAACTGAGGCATTAGACTTCCCACAAAGAAGTTATTTTAGCTGGTACTCGCGCGCTGTCCTTCCAGAAGGGATGTTGCTCACGCGCATCTCCCCATGGCAAAGACTCCCAGGTGGCCCCACTCCAATGGAAACACACACATGCAGGTCTTGCTGGGAACGGGAGCACGACGTGTATGCGTGCTGTGCTATTTCTGAGGCTGGAGCCCATGGAGCTTCCAAATCCACAGCTATCATGGGATGAGTGTGTAAGGTCTGATGACCCGGAAGTGGTGGCACTGGGAGACCAAGAAGACGGGCTCGACTGCTCCACTCGTATCTCACCTGCTGAACCTAAGCCACTGATTTGTGCTTGAACTGTGGCCTGAGAATTGTGACAAGATGGGCATGTCTGATATACACAAAGGCCCACTGTCAATCGAAATAGGTGGTGGCACAGACTCTTCCCTGTGCTTTATTTTAGTTTTTTCTCTCTCTTTCCGATTTCATTCATGTTTTGAAATGTTATTAATAAGTTTGGTCCATGGTTGCTATGCTCCAGCTTTGATGTTGTTTATTACTCTGAACCAAATAACAGAAAGTTTATTTAAAAAAAATAAGGTTCAGTCTTGCAGGTTTTTTGTATAAATTGCATCATGGGGAGGAAAAGGAAGACAGGTCCTTGATCGGCATGTTGTGTGCACAACACATAGATGAGTACAGGTGTGGATTTGTTTTTGGGGCCGGTTGGGTTGGCGTCAAATCTTGTTTCTCGTGTGGTGCTGCCTGGAAAGGCCTAACCTCATCCCTGAAGTGAGTCATGCAGAGTTATCCTAACTCGACACCCACATGGCTGGAAGTTTCCTTTGACAGGCGAAGGCGTTCACCCGACATGGGGTACACTACCCTTTAAGCTCCATTTAATGCGAGTAGCACCCGGCTTCAGCCTGTGCATGAACCTCGCCAGACGACACACGAGTCCAAAGAAGCCCCCTTCATTGGCCGACATGGCAGGGACGCATTAGGTGTGGTCTTTACAGTAGGGAGGACCCCGTCTCATAGGGCAGCTTCTTTACATGGGGAAGTCATGCATACCCAGGCACTGTGCTGCAATTTCTCTCTTTCAATCCTGTAACCGGAAGTGTTTTACACCGTGTTTCTCTTTTCTCTCCCTTTCTTCCCTCTCTCACAATCACAATCCTTGTTTGTATGCTGTTGTTGTATTCTTCCTTCACCTTACCGAATACTTTTGCGTTTCTTTATTTGCCATTCTCACATTCTTTGCTTTTTTTCTCAAATGTTCTTCTATTTATATATATATTTCATTTTACATTCTAATTTTTTTCTGTTTCTTACTTTTTCACGTTCTTATTTTTCCTCCAATTTCATTTTTTATTGTTCATTGTTAACATTTCCCTTTTCATCCTTTATTTTATCTTCCGCCTGTTTCTTGTTTTTTTACTTCCTGTTTTACTTTCTCTACACGCCTCCCTTAAATGTCCATCTTTAATCCTTTGCCCTTTTCTTCCCTGCCCGCCATCTTGCGACTTGCTTTCCATCTCCCGTGCTTCTTGTTTGTTGTTCCCTCAACCCCCACATGGCACACTAGGTGAAGGTAGACAACCAGTATGATTTCCAGGACATTGCCAGTGTGGTGGCTCTGACCAAGACCTACGCCACCTCGGAGCCATTCATTGATGCCAAGTATGACGTACGCATTCAGAAGATTGGAAGCAACTACAAGGCCTACATGTGAGTGTCTAGTTCATTATTTCTGCCCATGTGGTGAGTTGTTCCATTTCCTGTGAACAGGTGGCACTTTCTTGCTGGCACTCAGATCTCTATTGCTATCCTGTTACAGGGTCAGGTGCGTGTTGCCAGCCTTCGCCCATGGACAACTTGTTCCTCTGTAGATCGTGCATGTGAACATTTTTTTGGGGTATAACGTCGTTTCACCAATAGTCATTTTTACGACTGCCTTTTAAAATATTATAACATTAAGAAAAAGGTTATTGATATTTTTGGGGGGTGGGAAAGGGTAGCTAAGGGGTTAGGGGTGTCAGGAATAGTTAATAATAGGTGGGGGATGGAGGGTTGCGGGGGACCCCATATATATATATATATATATATATATATATATATATATATATATGAGCGTATGTTTGTTTAATGTTATAGAGGGAAGCCAGCTGGCCATCCCATTCCAGCAGGGCCCTTCCAGTTTACATCTTCATGATAATAAGATGCATCCAGGTTTTCACCCAGGGAAACAACCTCATTCGATAAAGCCTGACAGCTTAGTTCGAGTCGTCTGTCTTGCTTCTTTTGAAAAAATCCCTTTTTAAAAAAAAGCATTGTTGGCATTCCTTTCTAGCGAGTATCAGCTTAGAGTGTTTCCTGGCCACGTCAACGCTCATGCTCATGGATGGAGTCTAGCACAGGCCACAGCTGCTGGGCAATGCTGCACGGCCGCCCAAAGCGAGGCAGGGTAACTGCTGTTACCATCAGCAGGAGAGGGGCAGCCCAGCTTTGCCCCCGTCTGCTCCTCTCCTCCCCCCAGCTAGAGAGACACACAGTCTATGCAACACAAAGCTGAGGAAGGGCGAGGTGTGAACAATCACCTCACCCTTTCCTCCAGGCACCAAGCTGCAAGCACCTAAGGAAACTAACAGTCAGGCAGGGCCCAGGTTCAAAGACCTGCCCCCCACCAGGGGGCCAGACAGTCGGCTATCCGGCCAGGGGCTGGAACACAGCAGCCCCCACTACTATACATATCAAAGACCCAGGGCTTCCCTGGGTCTTATAAATGAGAGCAGCATGTTCTGAGAAAACACAATCAGTTTGTGGCCCTGAACGGGGACCCAAACTAACAGGAGGTGCACTGTTTAGCCAGTGCCTTCCAACGTTTGCTTCTTTACCACAGAACCCTCCCACCCTACAAACAAGGGAGAAGAACAAAGGAA
Source organism: Ambystoma mexicanum (assembly GCF_040938575.1). NCBI lineage: Eukaryota > Metazoa > Chordata > Amphibia > Caudata > Ambystomatidae > Ambystoma > Ambystoma mexicanum. Next base: position 405,547,209 of record NC_090924.1, read on the forward strand.
AAGAGGTACAAGGCACTGTACGGTGCCCACAACAAGTCGTGGGATATGAGAAGGCGGGCATGGGCCAGAGGGGGTAACCCCTGGACCCGGTGCCCAAAAGTATGTTGCTATTATGATATGTGATTATTGTTATCTCCATAACCATATTTGTACAATAAAAAACCTACAGCCTTTTATTGCCAACACTTGACAAACACTGTGTGAGCCAAATTATTCTGGGTGAAGGTATGGGGTCGGCCAATAATTATGCATGCATATGGGTTCAGCAGTTATGCTTCTAGATCAGTGCTTCTACATACAGGTCGTGGGAATGTAAGGATGGACAGTTCTGTCAGACTCCAGTCTGGAAATACTATCTTCTGATTACATTTTCTTTAGTGATTGTATTCCATTCTTCAGCTAAGAGCCCCTCCACCCTCCCCCACAGACCATGTGTCCCAGACACAATGAAGAGAACATCTCAAAGACAAAGGTTGTGTGGCTGAGCTCATCCAATGAGAGTTCTCCACATCCCGGGGAGAGGAAGCCCCCGTCCATCTATTGCTTTCTGTTCCCCAAGCAGGAGAGCCTCTCCTGGCATAGCAGGTCTTCCCAGCGCACCTCAGGGAGCATCTGAGAAATAGTTCAGGCAGAGCTCCATGTAAAGCCCTTCGCATCCCTCTAAAGATGGATACTCTGCTTAAGACAAAGTGCTACACCTTTTATTCAAGAACACAACTTGCAGCATGAATTGTATACCTACTTATTAGGAGAGCAGCTTCTCCACTGTAAACCCATCTATGCTTGAGAAAAAGAGACCATAAAGGTCCTTGGATCTGAGGGTAGGCGGCCAGAAATAAGGTTTTAAATAACCATTCACAAATGCAATGATGGATTACCTTATTTTTCAAGGCGCTCAGAGTTGATATCAAGTCTCCAAGAATGGCGAACACTACCTAGGCCCACAGATTCATGACAGACGAGTAGTTGTTACTATTCCTGCATTGCAACTGGAATGGAAGTTGGGAGTCGACTTGGGCAGGCTGAGCAAGGGAAGCTACATATGACTTCATTAGACTGGCCTTCATTATTTATTTATTTTATTTATATTTTGCATTTTTAAAGCGCTCACACAGCCCGCAGACATCGAGGCGCTGTTAGAGGAATTATTTGTTTTTTTAGTTGTGTAATTGTGTTTTTTTCTCTTAGTTGCATATTTATAACGTGTTTAAATACCCAGAGGTTTCTAACGCGGACCCGGGGATCGAACCTGTGTTGCCTCGTGTTGTCTTGCTTTCAAGGCAAGCACGTTGCCACTGAGCTATCCTCCCAGGACATTAGACTGCTCTGTTTCATTGCTTGTCCATGAAGACCTGGACGTGTTAGGCACTCGACCGTTTCATGGAGGAGATTGTGGCCCTGACAGCACGTTTTTAAAGGTGCCTTGCTTTATACTACCGAGAGGCATGAGACTTCAGAAGTGGAGAACTCCCCTGCCTCCAATCCATTTCTGCTGGACTGGGGTCAACATTTTCCACAGTCAAAACCCAAGTATCAAGTTCTGAAATTCCTCATCTTTATAGCCCAGCCAGGGCAGCAACCCCTTTCGCCTCAAGAGGGCGGCCCCTGCGACAGTTCCCAGAAGTGCAGGGCACTTACATAACAGCCAATTTATCATCCCCCAACTGTGAAGCCATTGGTTCCCTGTCAAAGATCAAGACTTACAAAATGTGTCCTTCCATTTCTTATTCTGCCCCAAAACTGAATCTATAGACTTGCACAGTCCGGGGCCTCTTGTAGTGTTACATATTGTCATTATTAATAGGGTGTTTATTGAGTGAGCTACAAGATTCCGGAAGGAACTGAGTGCTTTACAATCATAGGGGGAAGAACACAGTGAGGGAGATATAAAGGAGAGGGGGCTAATAATGGGGAGGGGAAGCAGGCAATTTGGCAGGAAAGTATCTACAAGCAACCAAGGGAGGAAACACAGGAGAGCATATCTCTCCACTTTATATGCAACTGATTAGTTCTGCTAAGGTGCATTTTGTTGAATAAAGTGCTATAATACCTTATTCAGTAGCATCATATAAAAAACACTGTCTTCTTTCAGGTGGTTCAACTCTTATTTTATAGATGAAGTCTATTATACAGTCATCTGGAGTTGTTCCTTCTAGACTGAATCATGAATTCTTAAATCTGAAATGCTATTGATTATTAGTCACCCCTTCAATAGTTCTAAAGAGCACTTCGCTTCAGAACATGTTTTCCATACCCCACTCTAACTCGCCATTAAAATACTAATCATCTAGAGCAATTGAGCTTTTGTAGATCTCTTAGTACCACAAATAACATAACCTCTCCTCATCTGTGATGTCTGGAATACCCAAATCAAACAAGTGTTGCTCATTGAGGGAATCCTCAAATCTTGAACAAGGCACTGTGTCAAAAAAGCCATCTGCGAGGGAGTGCAATTCAGAAATATTTTGATATTTACTATGCAAAATGATGCTGTTTCTTTCTATTTGCATGTGGGCCCTGCTGAACAGACTTCACCTTCCAAGTGCTCCATGCTCAAAAGTATAGCTCACACATGTGTACTTTGCTGGGCCCTACCTATTCACACATCAGCAACTGCAATTTGATTTGGCAACATGGCAGCTATATAGTGACAGCTGCATTCCCGGATTCCAGTTAGAATCAGATTAATCGCAACAGTCATTGGCTGCCTTTAACAGTGAATCAAATATTTAACTACATTTCCTCCTTGCCTGGTGGCAGAATGTTGGTTAAATACAAAGAGAAAACTATATGTAGTTTGATGTAGCAGCATATTAGGAGATACAGTTACAACTGTCATTAGTTTCCACTGTCCTATAGCTGCAGGGTCATTGCCATTGAAATATTAGTGTCGTGGCCTCAATGCTACACTCACACCAGATGGTGGGCCTTGCCCAGAAAGCCCTTGGCTGCTAAGAATGCTTGCACCTTCCTGGGAGAGCAGTGCACACCCCGGGTGGGGTGTGGGTTAGGAGCTGCAAATGAACCTCTGCAACAGAAGGGGAAGTCAAATCAGGGAGCTAATCACTGCAGTCCTTTTGATCACAGGAAGACAGGAGAGGGTTGTATCTTGGGAGATAAACTTTACTCAAGAGAAGGGACCAACCATCTTCAATATGCCCAGGCTCACTTCCTTTCTGAGACCCCCCAAATGTCCTGCAGACCAGGCACACTTGGAGCTAATAGCACAAGGAATAGCCCTAGTTAAATCAGCAAGGATGGGCCCCTTAACGAAGGCATGGAACTGACCAATCAGCTGTAGCAAAATTACTATATAATGGGGTGACACCCCCTCCTTGATTGAAGCTTCTTTAAATCATTTTCATGGAACCAACTTCTTAAAGCTTCTTACAAGATTTCACTGGAACCTCGTTGGGGTGAAGACTGCCAAAAGTTCCAAGCCATTGGGGTGGAGATAAAGACTTCCAAGGAGAGGGCAGACTCTTTTAGCCACCTCGGGGAACATTTGAAGTGACCTGTCGTTTGAAAGGCCTTTCTGCAGCTTGACACTAGTACTTAGGTCTTTTCCTGTGAAGTGGCAAGCTCTGAAAGTCTACCTGTCAAACTTCCTGGCTGAGAAGGGCAGAAGGCGGACTTACCTTTCCTCAGAGGCCCGGGTGAAGGGTCCACAGCACCTCAAGTATCAAAAGAAGCTCGCCTTCAAGTTGCTAAAAAGACCCAACAGAGCTGCCTTTAACACTCAACTTCAGGCCATTTTAAATGTCTTTGAGCTACACCAACCGGAACATCATCACCTGTTCAAACATCTTTGAGCCACGAGCCATTGTCACATGTCGAACCTCACTGTATTGTTGGATCCAGTTGAGATAGCTTGTACTGAAACCAAATCTCCACTTTCCTCACTCTGAGAACCCTTCGAACCTGCAAAGTATGCCAGCCTGTCCCAGGTTTCTTCGAGCCAGAAGCTGTTGCCACTTGTTGAATCGCACCATGTTTTTGAATCCCGTCGAGCCAGCTTGCCAACTGAAACCCAACTCAACACACCGGAAAGCACCCAGAAACTTGACTCAATGTTATTGAGAATTTGTAAGATGATAAAAAGGTCTATATCAGTGATTCTGTCCACAAAACCTTGTTCTGTGGGCCCTAGTGATATTTATGACCCCACTTTATGCTTTAGTGACATATTCTTGAACTTGTTTTACTTTTCTAGAAAACTATTTACCTGTAGATGTCTGTTCCTCTATAGGCAGAGGGCCCTTTTCCCGCAAACGCTACATTGTCTTTTTATCTTATTACATGGACGGGTTGCTAGTGTTTTTAATAGTTTGCAAGTCCTTTTAGTTTAATTATAGTCATATTTTAATTCAACCTTGATTGGACATTTCTATTGTTTTGGTACTTACTGACATTGTTTGGATGCTGCCATGCTAGCTCACACCATCCTGAAGAGAATAGTCTCAAAGACACAACGGAGATGTACCATCTATACTGTGCCTGTTTCAACGACTTTATTGAAATTACTCTTCTTCTAAGAGTAGTGTAGGGCTGAGTAAGAGCTCAAAAGCCGTGCCTGCCCCTGTACTCCCGAAGGCGCTCTTTAAAAGTCAAATTTCTACTCCACCATTGCTCAAGTACTCCTGCCTCCAATCAAAAGAGGCTTACAATAACTTGCACCCGCATGCTAATGTTCTCATAAGTCAAAACAGCAATACTCAGACCCAGAGGGACTCTGTGCTTCTATGGTTCCTCATACTTATAGCAAGTGGAACTATCATACTGGCGCGATTCCTTTAGAATGTAATCCAGAAACACTACCATGCTCGACTGTTTAATTCCATAAACATAAACCTCTGCTTCTCACAGAATCCATACATTAATCCACAGATGTTCTTAAAGTCAAATCATTAAGACAATAAAGCAATCCTTTTACCAAAAATGGAAATCCCTCCATTCTCAACTTCAGGAGAATTCCTACTATAAAATCATTGAAACCCAAAGCTACCAGGACCTTCTCGCTGTGCAAGTCTCCCACACCCGCACCAAAGGAGCCAAGGAGGAGAGCCTCTTGATAGTGACAGTCCTTTCCATGATTCAAATGAAATACTCTCTCTTCTCATCAATCCCCCAGGCGTGTCCTAGTGCTCCCCAGACACTGCATCCTTCACCTGGCTGAGCACCCTCTGGCCACCCTTGATTTCAGCTATCCTCTGTGTCTAAAACACTCCAGCACTGCATTTCTCGTGACTTTTGCTCCTTGCCTCTTTGCTGTTGTGAAGAGCACAGCTGGAAATAGTGCTCTCTTCACAATCTTACCAATTAGCAAGTCCCCTTTTCTTCATTTTTCTCATAATGAACCACTGCTAAAATAGAACACTTTGTATGTCTCATCAATCTCACTTCTCACACCCCCTGCAGCTTGTCTCAGCTTTCAAGCGCATGCTTCCAACACCTCCAGATTTCTCGCTTGCCCTTCTGCTAACGATGCTGCTCTTTGCCTTTCATGCTATCGCATGTATTGTCTTGCATTTTATTGAACAATGAGGATAAGATGCATTGCAAATGACGACGGCATTTGGGTAGAGTACCCTTACAATACACCATGTTTTGTTTGAAGGAAAGTCGAGCAGAAGTACTGGGAGGTATAGACCGGGGACATTGGCTAGGGAATAGAAATGAATAGGATAGACATGGATAGACATTTAGGGCCTAGTACCTGAATCTACATAGGAAACATGTACACACTGAGGGTTTAGTGCCAGAATCTACATAGGAAATATGTACAGATTTGAGGGTATTGTGAGTGGTAGACTGGGGTCATATGGGGGATGAGAGGGGATAGGAGCTGACCCTTCCCAAGCTGGCATGTGGAGCTTGAGCAGGGATTGGAGCAACTCCAATGATGGGTGTTCTTTGATGGCAGAGGGGAGAGCCATTCCCGTGGAGAGGGGGGAACAAGGGGGTGCAGCATCAGGGGTAGAGTACAGTGGGAGGCCATGGGATATAAAGGTTTGAAGTGAGGTTGATCACAGAGATCAAGTATGGAGGATAAAGGAAGAAGCATTCAGCAAGGTTATGAAGGCGTGGCCATGGGTACATTTGAGGACACGCAGTAGGAACTTAGAGCGATTTGGCATAAAGAGCTATGGAACCTGGTGTCAGCAAACAGACATCGGGAGGGTTTAGGTGGGTTGCAGAAGGTGTGTGCATAGCAAGCTGAGAACTTTGCGTAGCAGAGAATAGGGATAGTGAGGAAGACTCAGGTGCAGGCTTGAGCTGTAGATCAGTTTAGTGAACACAAGGGTGGTGATCAGAGATTCTGGGAGAGTGGTGGGTCAGGTGGTGCTGCAACTTTCTTATACTAAGAAACTTGATCTTAGCAGCAATGACAGTGGCAAAATTAAACTGCTGGAGTCGTAGGTCACTGTCAAGGAGGACCCCAAGAGTGCAAGCCATAGGTGATTGCGTGAAGGGGTACAAGAGGGAAGGAGATGAAAGATTGAAAGATGGACACAAAGGGAAAGTTGATGTCCATTTTGAAGAATTTTATCATCAGGCAGCGTAGAATCATAAAGTGTAATCTGGCGTGGAGGCAGCTGGTGATGTTTTCAGTCCTAGCAGGGGTGAAGTAGGGAAAAGGGACAGAAATCTCGGTATGATTGACAAAGAGGTGGCAATGAAATCTTAAGCATGAGATGAGTTTGTCCGGGGAGAAGGAGGTGACAAGGAGTAGGACAAGGACAGATCCTCAAAGGACGCCGACCCACGCTGCTTTGGGGAGCTGGTGTTTGAGTGCCAAGAGGTGGAGAATGGGCGGTCAGAATGATAGGAGGCCGCCAGGTCTAGTACATTGTCCTGAAAGCTAAGTGAATAGACGGTTTGTAAGAAGAGGGATTACCGACAGTGTTGAAGGCTGTGGAGAGATCAAAGAGAACGTGGATCGAGGAGAGGTTAGTGAGTCAAACGGAGGATGGGTACTTGGAGACGTGGGTGAGAGCAGTCTCACTCAAGAGTTTACTTCTGACACCAGATTAGAGGGTATAGCACAATGAGTGAGCATCAAGGAAAAGGAGATTAACTTGAAAACAACTGTCTCGAGGATTGTGGAGAGAAGGGTCTGTAGAAAGCTGGATTGTTACGGTCAGCAGTATGTTTCTTCTATGGGAATGATCATGGATATTTTGTAGCAGGCAGGGAAGATGGTTGTTCAAAGGGAGGAGAGGTAGGAGAAAGTGACAGGAGCAAGCATTTTATTGTTTGCTGTGTTAAATGGCCAATGAGAGTCCAAAATGGGTTGGCATACCTTCGGAGGTCAAGTAGAGAGAGAGAGAGAGAGAGAAGTGTGATAGCCTGGCAATAGTCAGGTGACTGGAGGTTGTGAGAAGGCAGGAGGGGTGGGAGAGAAGAAAGAGGCACATTCTTCAGCAGGGAAAGGATAGGAGGGGAACAGGTTTTAAGTCCGGAGAGCATAGCCTGGTGGGCTATAGTTTTTGGAGTGAGAGCGGAAGAAGGAAAGAAGGTCAGCACAGTGAGAGGATTTGGCAGAGTTACGAGCAGTAATGAGGGATTGGAGAGAGTTTTTTTAGGCAATAAGGAGAGTAGGGGAGCAATATGTGTGCCATTGGAGTAGGCGGAGGTGCAAGGTTCTTCTGAGTTGTTGAATGGCTGGTGGGATCTATGGATGAGTGTGGGGGCCAGAGGGGATAAAGGGGCGAGCAGGACACAGAGAGTCAAAGGAGGTTGCCAGTGGATTGTTGAATCAGGCAAAGGTGAGTTGGGGCAAGCGCCCCCAGCTTCTAAACCATCAAGTCTTTTCTCTTCTAAACCCATCCTTGACTCATCCACTTGCCAGAAACTGTACACTTGTTTTATTCACCCGCCTTTCCAGCTATATGTTTCTTGCTCACTTTCGCACCCTATCCCCAACCAGCAGACAATGTCCCACCCATCTCCTTCACCACTTCAGCCTTGACATTTGGACTTGTCATCTCCTCAATACCCACTATCTGTCGGTATCTCTGCATTTACCTTCAACAGTGCAGCTGTCTTTTCCCATATATTGAGAACTTTGCCTGAGCCCTATATGGCATCAAACAGTTGCCCCTAATGTCTTTTTCAGTTCTTTCAAAACATGTGAGTGGATTTCCCAATCATAACATCCCACTCTTAATGTTTCACTGTCATGTCAATGGTTCTTGATCATACCATTGTAAAAGCAAGAGAAAATATCGAGGCTGAGTACCCCAAAAGGAAATACACCAAACACGGGCTTATAAAGATTCTCAGATCTTTATTCAAATAACTGTACAGTTTACAAAGAAATAAAGTATCAGATAGCTATCTGGCCCTCAGTACATCACAGCGAATACCAGCCCTTTCGGTGTGAGAAGTGAGAGGTACTGGACGTCTAAACATTTGCATCTTTTATACAGTTTTCAATCGTAATGTCCATCCCCTCTGCAGGTTAATAATTTCAGTCTAGGGTTCGTGCCGAGTTCACCTCTAATTTATCCAACTATATGCATGTTGATTATGTCCAGTTTGTACCACAACAAAACACAATGGCAACAGTGTATCTTTGAATTTAACATTTAAGCAATAAAAGAGGTACGATATGATATCCCGTTTAACAAACCCTCCTTTTGGCCTAAGCCAAGCGCTAAACTACTTCTAGTCATTTCACGAGTAACTCCATGTCTCAATGTCCATGCATCCTGAATCACTATCAGAGATATCAATTGCCATGAGGTCAGAAACTAACATTTCCTTCAGCACAAATTTGTTAGATATTCTCTCTGGGGCGTATACCTTGTGCCCTAATGCACCTATCGCTTGTGCACAACATCCTCCTGCCATCGAACACATACCAGGAAGACATTGTATACAACAGCAGAGAAACAGAGAAATACCTAAAATAATCAGCAAGACCGAAAGTAGATTCCATCCCCAAGATCTCAAGAAGTCCCAGAACCAAGCGCTAAGATCCCAATTTCCCTCGGGAACATGCACTTCTGAACTAAGGATGTGCAGATTTTGAATTGCTCTGAAAATCTTTGGGTAGGAATCTGGCACGAAAATGCAGCAAGCGGACCCCACTAATTTACATACCCCACCACGTTCAGTAAGAATGACATCTAATGCTATCCGGTTCTGAAGTGCCACTAACCTTATTGCTTTCTGTTCTAACGTCATATTATAGAGTATGTCAGTGGTCCAGTTGATGGTCCTCTCCAGTACTCTCGCTAGTCTCCTGATATCTTCTGAGTTCAGTATTTGTCCCCAAAATGTCACAAAGGATTTAGCTACGTCGGCCAGAATTTGTGCTGAAGTATACCCATTCTCCTCTCCCTGTGGACGAGCCTTTGAAACTTCTATAGTGCTAGGAATAAATACCCCAGGTAGCAGAATCCCTAAATAACAAGTCCCCTGCTAATCCCTGGGTAACCATGGAAATGCTACATTACCACAAACAAAGTAGACAGGTTCGCCTACATAAATAGGTCTGTCCTTACTAGTCAAATTTGCAATGTTGGCACAACCCTTAAAATTACCCATCGACTGAGTACCATTCCTCTGTATGCAGAAAGAAACTGAATCGGGTCTGTGGTTAACAGTATAAGAAGGAGGCGTGGCATCCCTATTGCCTATAGGAACCATCTTAAAAGAGATCAAGGATTGAAAAGGACAGGACAGTTAGTCAGAAGGCCTAATAGAAGCAACATTTGGCTTGCTCCTATTCGCAAAGAGTGAGCATCCCAGGGGCGTTAGAATGCGTTTCTCAAAATCATTTAAGTTAGTTCCATCAAAATTCCCTGAGGTTCTATCATTCCATCGGCCAAAGAATAGTGCTCTTAGAGAAGCATAACAAGCAGTTGTCAAAGGTAAAGGATGAATATACCAACCCAGCCCCTTATCCCCGTTTTGCGGTAAATGTGAACAAACCCAACAGTTGAACCTATTAAAAATGGCATGTGTAGCATTCATAATGAGTAGCAGAGTGTTGTTCTGGTAACTCAGTCTGTGGTGAGAGTTTCTAGGAGATAGAGTGTGCAGATGCACAAATGGAGTAGAAACAGTGGGTACTTTTTCAGTGGGTAACACATTTTCAAGCGGCTGTACTTCTTCCAGATACCAAAATCCTAAAGCAATGACTATTGTAAAACCAGTTAGCATTATCACTAAACAACAATACGTTTTCAGGGCCCACACATTCGATCGTTCCTTTCCGTGGCTGGTCACACTGTCTCTTATCGATTCCGTACGAGCGGGAGCAGTTGCAGGCATTGTATTCTTCAAATGATTTGCACCAAAGTTTATTTGCTGGCGACCTCCAGGCCGAGCGTCTTCTTAGTCCTTTCACAAACCCTAGCCAACAGAATCCCCTTATATACAAATGATCAGGCCAAAATGGCAAGCCCTTTGATGATTTTCTCGATGGCACAGCCGAACTGTGCAGTAGGTCTATTTCCTCGGAAGCAGATCGTACCTTGTGACTCCTGGTACTGAGTGATCTGTGAACAACGTGTCGTCACTTCCTGTTGGAAGCGACGAATCCAAAACAGGATCTGATGCAAGATCTGGAACAAATTTAAAAGATGGAACTGTTGGAGATTGTGGAGGTGAAATTGCTGTTTTTCCAGGCCCCACGGGCTCAGGGAGAGTCTCTGACACACTCTCGATGCTGTTTACTGCTTCGTGATTGTTGGTTGCAGTACTGATAAGGGGTTCTGTATCTTCTGTAGCGTGTGGGACGGGGCACAGAATTCTCTTGAGGTGGGACGCGTGGATCCAGTTCTTCTTGCCTGCTACCCCCACCGCCGTCTGTGTGACCAGGAGGACCTGGTGGGGGCCCCTCCAATGAGGTACAAGGCAAGATGATCGCTCAAATGCTTTTGTGAGGACCCAGTCTCCCGGCCGTATGCTGTGACCGGGGCCCTCGTATCTAACAGGTAAAGCCTCCCACACCTGGTGATAACTCAAATGCAGAGTTTTAGTTAACTGGCCACAGTAGTCAGAAAGAAGTACATTTTTGACATCTCGTAAAGAGCGGGGCTTTGGGAGATTCCAAATGTTAGCTGGCCTACCCATGGCCACCTCAAAGGGAGAGAGCCCAGTCTTAGTTTGAGGGGTCGTCCTCATGGACAATAATACGATCAGTAAGGCGTCCGGCCATTTTAGTTTGGTGTCGGCACACGTCTTAGCGATCTTATTCTTGATGATGCCCTTGTGTCTCTCTACTAGTCCAGCACTCTGTGCATGTCTGGCCGAATGGAACCGTTTATCGATCTGTAATCCCGCACATATCTGCAGAATTACAGCAGCGATAAAATGTGGACTATTGTCTGACCAGATGACTCTTGGCAGACCAAATCTTGGAAAATATTCCTTCAGCATGGTCTTTGCCGTGGTCATAGCGGTGGCATCTTTGACGGGAAAAGCTTCAACCCATTTGATAAAAGCACAAATGATGACCAATACATATTTAAAATTATGACAACGCTCCATTTCAATAAAGTCAAAATGAATCACTTCAAAGGGGACAGAAGGTGGACCAAAACTACCCCTAAGAGTTGATGTGCCCTTTCCCACATTGTGCTGTAAACAAATCATACACCCCTGAACGAAGTGTTCAGTTACTTTAGGGATTTTGTCATTTACCCACACATTGTGCAACATTTTAGTGACCTTACGAGCACAAATATGGGTAGGACCATGAGCCACAACAACCATCATCATAACATACGTGTCAGGCAATAGCCATTTCCCTTCAACTTTGTCCACCCAACACCCATCATCATCCAATTTTCCCAAGCCCTCAGCCCATTTCTTAGATTCTTCTAACGTGGCACCGGCTTAAATGTTTTTTATGGATTCGATACCCTCATCCAAAGTACAGGCATTTGTGGCTTCCCTTGTAGTATACATTTCTGAAGAGAGAACATGGCAGTCTGTTTGGCTATCTGGTCAGTGAAAGCATTCCCTTTTCCTACATTGTCTATGATTTTCTGATGCGCTGCACATTTTATAATAGCTAGCATACTGACTGTCAGTATATATGTTTACTATAAGCCCTTCGGAAAGTTCACAAGCTCGGGTCAATGCTATAATCTCTGCGGCCTGCACAGAGTTATGCGTGATTCTTTTGGTCTCCACGATCGTGCTCAATGTGGCGATTGCATAAGCAGCTGTGGATGTACCATCCGGGATTTTGAAACAGGAGCCATCACAAACAGCTCCCCTTGCCGTTTGTTCAAAGGGATGTCTCTTAGATCGATTCTGCCTTTGGTCTCTTGTTCTGTAGTGTAAAGGCAGTCATGTGACTCTTCGTCACTGCAAGCAGTATCTTGCGAGAAAGGTTAAAGTTCAGCTGGATTAAGAACACAACACCTCTTGATTTGGATGTGCGGTGCAAACAAGATCAATTCGTATCTCGTTAATCGTGCAGAGGTGAGGTGTTGCATTTGTGTTCTGTTTAATAGAACATCTACAGAGTGAGGTACCATCAGGGTTAAAGCATGGCCTAGGACCATTCCCTCACTCTGTTTTACGGACGCAGCAGCAGAGCGACAGCTCTCAAACATCTTGGCAAAGCGCATGCAACAGGATCAAGGGCGGAAGAAAAGTAGCCACACGGCCTATTCTTCCCTCCATGTTCCTGCGTTAATGCAGCCAAAGCACATCCATCACATTCATGCACATACAACACAAAGGCCTTTTCATAGTTTGGTGTGCCCAAAACTGGTGCCGAACACAATGCAGTCTTTATCAGATCAAATGATTGCTGGTGTTCCAAGTTCCACGGTAATGGCAAAGAAATGCCCTTCTTCGTCAAAGCCAACATTGGTTTAATCACTAAGGAGAAATTCGGGATCCACTGCCTACAGTAAGAAGCCATTCCTACAAAGGCTCTGACTTCCTTCTGTGTATTTGGGACAGACATGCTAGAAATGATTTTTATCCGTTCAGGCGTCAACCTTCTTCCCTTCTTTGACAGGAGATAGCCTACATAGGTGACCTCCTGTTGACAATATTGACATTTTTAAGCGAAGCTTTATGTCCATGTTGTGCTAAGTGAATAAGCAACAACACGATGCCCTCCTTACAAGCGCTCTCTGAGTCAGCAGCTAAGAGAAGATTGTCTACATACTGAAGCAATGTGCAAGTAGAGGGCAACTCAAGTGTGTCGAGCTGCTCTTTCAAAGCCCTACTATAGATGCTAGGACTTTCCGTGTAACCTTGCGTTGCACGGGTAAAGATAAACGAGCGTCCCCCTAAAGTGAACGGAAACAAGTATCTACTGTCCTTATGTATAGGGATACTAAAGAAAGCGTTCTTTAGATCCACAACACTAAAGTGAGTAGCTGAAGCCGGAATCATGGTCAATATTGTTGTCACATCAGGCACAATGGGAAATTGTGGAGCAACGATCTTATTAATGACACGTAGATCAATAATAAAATGGAAGGGAATCGCATTATCGCCTTTTTTGTACACGGGCAAAATCGGACTATTGCACAAACTACCTGCAATTTCCTCAATCACCCCTCGATGCACAAAATCGAAGACGATGCATTTCAAAGCTTGCTCACCATCGACCGAGATCTTATACTGGGAAATACGTGGCAACTTTACTCCATGTTTCAGAATAATCGTAACGGGCTCAATTTGCGAAACATCAACATCATTGTCATCGATTGCCCACAAACACTCCGGAACATTACTAAATTCCAGAGGCAAAGGTATGATTAAGAATTGGGAGACAGAAAGTTGCTGTGGTGAAATCTTCAAACGCACTCCATCAGAAGAACAATGAATTGCCACATTTAATTCTTTCAACAGATTCAACCCCAACAAATTCTATCCACAATTCGTGGTCAAAAGGAATGGACAGTGGTCCGTAAATGGACCCAAAGTAATAGGTACCGGCGAAGAAACCGGACAAATGACTGGTGTGTCAGAAAACCCTACAGAAACATTAGTTTGCCCTTACAGTGAAATGTTTGGAACACGTGAATGATCAATGGAACACTTCTGTGCCCCTGTATCTATCAAGGATAGATGTTTACTATTTCCCACTATCATTTCAACGTAGGGACCTTTCTAATTAACGGGAATAGGCGTTGGTTCCAAACCTTGCTTCGGGCAATCCTAGTGAAACAGAATATCATTGAAAGGAAGTTCTTCAGAGAGGTAAGTGGCAGAAGGATGATCAAAAATTTTTCTATTGTCCACACTTGATGTCTGATTGTCCTGCGAAAAAGGTTGCTGTGAACCCTGTGAGAACTGACTTCTACCAGGATCCCCTGACCCTGGGTGACCTCTGGATCGTCTACCCATATTCCCAAATGCGTTATTCGACCTCTGCTGGAGAATCAGGCATTGTGCACGTCAATGACCCTCTTGTCTGCAATAAGCGCACTGGTTTATGGTTACAGGACCCAATGGCGCATTTCCCTGTGGAACGTACTGACCTCTAAATTGCCAGGTACCCCCTCTAGGGCCTCTTACAATTTGTTGCAATAATACTTTTGTCTTTAAGTCACCTTTCCTTTTTTCGACTCTTTCTTTTTCACTATTGACACAATTCTCATAGTACTGAGCCATGTGCAGTACTTCTGACTGAGACTTTGCTTGCCAAGCGCTCTTGGAAGACATAATTTGTGACTGGATGTCAGGCAGCAATCCACACACAAATGTATCCACGAATAGTCATTTCTGAGACTCTGTACTTAAGTCTTGCCCACTGTAATCTGAAAATACTTGTTTGAACCGGTTAAAGAACTCGGTAGCACCCTCGGACTTTCCTTGGACACAGGCCGTAAGCTTGTCCCAAATAATCCTTCTTTCAGGAATTATAGTTTTCAACTTTGCAACTATTCTATCAGGCAAAGTTAGTATTACCTGTGGAGGTCTCTCACCAGGTGGTCTTTCTCTATCGAGTCTAGCCATAGTATCCCATGAATCTCCTAACCCTGCTACATCATCTACAGTCCTAATCTGTTTCCATAAATCAACAGGTAGGAGTATGGGAAACAACAAATCAATATCACTTAAGGTAAATACTGAGGATATTAAGACAGACTCTATTTCTTTGAAGAACCCTGTCGGATTCTTCCTAATATCGGGAATAAATTGTTTGATGGTGTTCACTTCCTGTCTCGAGAACGGGACATGAACGAAATGCAACACATAATGTGCAGGAATTTCTTGAGCAGCAGTGCCTGCTGCAGCATTAGCTGGAATCTCTTCTTTTGGGACAAATGTCGGAGGAACTTCTCTCATTGGCAACTGAGAATTAGGCAACCCCGAACGCTTACTAAGCAACAGAGCTAAATCGAGTGGTAAAGCAGCCGAAGAAGTGTCAAATGAAAAAGCCCTCTTATAAATACCCAATAACTCTGCGGGACAACAAATCTTTCTTTTTACCCACTTATCCTGCAGTTACTCTACCATCACCCGTATCACTTTCCTCTGTATTTCTGGGGTATACTGACTATACATGTCATATACTTCAACAGGAGTTATTGCTATATCTGAGATCCACCAAATCGCATCTTTCGTACAAATTCGTGTCTCCTTGATTATCGATTTTCGACAAGGAAAGAAACGTTTCTGCACGAACATAACGTCCAAACTATCACCATCTTCATCTTCATTCTTCACCCTTTCCAACTCCTTTCTATACTCAAAAACCCTCTTTACATGCTCTTGTACTTTCTCTGCAGTATCTCTAGAGAATGCTATAGCATTCAGATCCCTTAACCCTTGTGAGAGATCTATATCATTTAGCCTATTCAAAATTACACATAAATGAATTCCTAATCCTTCAATAAAAACGTTTTTCTCAGGAAAATTGTCCAAATTACAGAGTGTGGCAAGAGCATCCTTTTGTTCGTCCCTCTCCATGCACTGTTTAGCCCACGCAATTAATTCACGCTTTTTATCTGAAGACACAGTTTTCCGAGTTACAACCCTCGATCCCTCTCCCCGATCTACTACAAGCGGTGTAGAACCACTTGGAAGAGGGAGAATAGGCAATTTTTGAACATCTGGAAACAAAGGTACTATCACTGGTGCGGCAGCCGAGCCCACCGGACCCGTAACAGTGGGCAAAGGTGGAGAAGCAGGTGGAGGAGCGGCGACAAGAGGAGGAACAACTGGAGGAAGAAGAGGAACTTTAAGAGGAGCAATAGGAGGAGCAGGAGGGGCTACGGGAGGAGGAATAACAGCAGGAAGAGGAACATACGGAGGTGGCGCAGTGGCACCAGGCCTTCGT
This sequence comes from Ambystoma mexicanum, assembly GCF_040938575.1. Classification (NCBI taxonomy): domain Eukaryota; kingdom Metazoa; phylum Chordata; class Amphibia; order Caudata; family Ambystomatidae; genus Ambystoma; species Ambystoma mexicanum. Next base: position 405,563,485 of record NC_090924.1, read on the forward strand.
TCTTTTAGAAGTTTGTCAATAAGTTCATCAGATACATGAAAGTCTTTGGAAGGATACATTTTCTGAATACCAAGTGAGAAAGCTCTATCCATATTCCTAACTGACTCACACTGTTTATTCTGGTCATATATCAACGCTTTTTCGGCGTTCGTCATATGACGGCATGCATGCTTACTCTTAAGCTGCTGCATAGCTTCTTTCTTCCAATTCTGTAATATATTGAATGCTGCAGGTCTAACCTTTTTCTTCAATAATATGGATTCTAAGTATTCAATACGAGGAATTTCAAAACTACGATTGATTGGCCACTGAAGTTCGGGAACATGTCTAGTTTGTCTGTGCCAAATATCATTAAATACTATACTACCAATGCCGTGCTTACAGTACATAGTACATGCCGGCGACCCCTCCATTGGCGCGGGTCGGCCAAATTCCAAAGATTGTCTGTCACTGCGGAATAAGGCCCTGAAGCAGGCAGACAATTTCCCAGGCATATCAGAATACTGGTATTACCTGGTCAATAATTGTACTCGCGAGTGCAATACACCAAAACAAATTATCAGGATACTTAAGAATCGGGTCACGACTCACCTGATCAAATCCTAAGGAGGTCCGATCGGAATACAAATTTTCTAACTAAGGTTCCTCGTGGTTGGTGATTTCGGCAAATCTGCCCGCCTCGATATATGGACCCTCGTCAAGAGGCCGACTCGGACCGCGTGCTCACCGTTCAGGGATCGGGCCGTGCAGCGCTGCTGAGGTGTCGCATCTCATCCAAGAAAGGGGCCCCCTTTACACCGTCTGATCCCGGTCTGATAGCCGCGCCAACCTTCAATGAGCTGGCATCAATCTTGAGGGTCCCTATTCGGGCGCCATCTGTAAAAGCAAGAGAAAATATCAAGGCTGAGTACCCCAAAAGGAAATACACCAAACACGGGCTTGTAAAGATTCTCAGATCTTTATTCAAATAACTGTACAGTTTACAAAGAAACAAAGTATCAGATAGCTATCTGGCTCTCAGTACATCACAGCGAATACCAGCCCTTTCGGTGTGAGAAGTGAGAGGTACTGGACGTCTAAACATTTGCATCTTTTATACAGTTTTCAATCGTAATGTCCAGCCCCTCTGCAGGTTAATAATTTCAGTCTAGGGCTCGTGCGGAGTTCCCCTCTAATTTATCCAACTATATGCATGTGGATTATGTCCAGTTTGTACCACAACAAATCACAATGGCAACAGCGTATCTTCGAATTTAACACTTAAGCCTTAATACACATTTTATACAACGGAGTTCAACAAGTGTTCACGTTTAGTATTTAAACAACATTTTGTTTGATGTATTCCACGGATCGGGCTTGATGCGGTAGGTAATCCTCGATCTACAGGTCAACCGTAGGGTAAGTTCTCATTACACGGTCCTAACATTTAGCCTACGGGCATTTTGGACATTAACTCTGTGCGAAGGTCAGGATGGCTAGGTTACAAGCAGGAAAACACTGTCCACCATTTTAGAACACAGAGTGATTTTGAAACGGAAATCAAAATAGCGGACGATCTAAGGTCAGGACTTTGCAACGCGGATTTCTTCGCAGAGCGACTGGGCTTAAGCCAATATATACAATACAGGAGGTACGATATGATATCCCGTTTAACACCATGCCAATGATTCTGTAACTCTGGGCATAACCAATCTTTTTGCCAGTGCCCCATACAATGCTCTGTCGTATGGCTCAGTGGGGGCCGGAAAAACACAGCTTTCAGGATAAAACAGGACTTTATTTGGATAAAACAGATCTTTACTTTTAACACACACAAGTTCTATCCTGTCAAGACTCAAAATTGTGAAAACGGTAGGGTAGTCTGCGTCATAAAAGTTCCCAACTTTCTGCCAGCCTTCCTGTCACTCACAGATGTAAGGTAGTTTCTTTAAGGGTCTACCAGCTTGGCCTCAGATGTTAGTGGGATACGGCCACCTCTCGGTGTGCCCAATAGCCCTAGTAGATGTTGCTGGGTCTCTGCCAAGTGTTACAGGCAGCTTTCTGTACCACTCTATTACTGCCCCTATTACTGCTCCTCCTTGATGCCACCCCAAATGCGTATTCCTCCTTCCACTGTGAGAATGACCGATTCAGGTTGTGGTCTCACCCATACCGTTGCCTTTGGCCAAGCATACCCTGTAGTGCCTTTCTGTACTGACTCATTAGGGCCCAGCTAGCTTCCTGATGCTGTTCTCTTTCAGCCTCCTTATCCTCCTCTCCTTACACCCCCACATGTTCTCAACAAACCTCTTGCTTTTCTCTTAGGTCCACCTCTTTATACTCTTTGCACTCCAACTCCCTATGTTTCCATCCATCCTCCTGCTGTTATCTTCCTCCCGCCTCCTTACACTGTCCTCTTTCCAGCATCTGGTGTTCCTTCTCCCCGTCTTGCTTCTAACTACCTCCAAACTCTTTCCTTTCCCTCCAACCTCCTTCCAGTCTTCTTCCTCTCCGACTTGCAGCAAACACCTTTTTAGCCCCTGATTTACCACCCTAACCCACAACAGGAAGCACTCATTCCTTGCCTAGGTCAGGGACAGACCCCAAGGGAACCACCAACCCCGCCCTAGACCCCGCTGGTTAAGGAGGGGCTCTGCACCTGTCAAATAAAATAGCTGTTTTCAGGAAATGTGCTACACCCTGAGTCTTGTTATTAACTGGACACTGGCACCAAGGTCAATTTTAAAGGGATATCAACAGGCACCTCTCTTTATTTATAAAGAAATATTGTTTTTTAAATCTGTCCTTTGTTTTTTCTCTAAAATTCCCCTGACGTGAGTTCCCTCTAGACGGGGATCTGCTACATCAGCCCACCCTTCCTTGGAGGGGTCTCGGGAACCAAATGGGTGATATTGATGCAACATAGCCCCTCTCTAACTCCAGGTACCACCCACATGGAGTATGAGGCCAGAGGATGCCTGCACGGGTGGCTCCCCTACCAAAGCGGTCTCAGACAGGCTGCCGTGTCATCCTGTTACCTCATGCCAGGGTACCTCCCCAATATATACTTAGAATCCCACACCTACTTAACAGTGCTACTTAAAATTCCCTCTAAATGACCCCCCACTCTACTTTTCCCCTACTTAAAATATATTACATGCTTAAATGTATACACATAAAGATACATACATATACACATATAAAACATGTAATACATTATTACACAAGGGGGTGACAGCTGCAGACAGTCACCCCCTTCACAGTACCTTTGGTGCTATCTCTGGTGGTTGGCTGTGCTGAATGGGGCTTTTGGCCCTAGTGATCTGGGACCTCGTCCTTGATGGTGTATGGGGCCCGGGCCCACGTCTTCTTGCTCCTGGGCGGCCCCAACCACCACGTGGGGCCACCCGTCTCACTCTGCATGCCCCATGCCATTCTTACATTGTCTCTGGGCAGCCACTGCATGCGTGGGGTTCCACCCACATTTACCACCACACTGCAGCCTTCTTAAATCTTCAGTATGGCCTCCTTAGCAAGGGGACCCCCCATGCTCACTGCTGCACGTGCAGGCTTTTTAACTATTTTCTGGGCGGCCCCATTGGTGTGGGGGCCGCCAGCATCACCACTGGGCACCGCAGAGCCACGTTGATTTTGGGCGGCATCCCATTGAAATGGGGAGGCCACCATGCGCACTGTCATGCCCCAGGCGACATCTTGAGGTCAGGTAGCATCTCCATGGAAACGGGAGGCCACCATTGATCACCGCTGCCCACCTGCAGCGCAATCCTCTTCCTGACCCACCTCTCTGCAATGCATCACATAGTCACAGGGGTGGGCCACCGGAGCTTCATCCACGCTGCCTCCTCATAGCAGCCTGGGGTATTTCTTCACCCGGGTTGCCACAACCAGGCAGCCCAGGACTTTTAGCATCAGGGCATCCCGGGACTGGACTTCAACTTCACTGCTCCACCCTGACGGGGAGAGCCTTTCACCAAAACAGGCCTCAGATGTGTCCTTTTTATTTTTTCAGGCACCTCAGCAGAAGGTATTTTATCTGAGCTATTTATTTCCCATGAGTAATCAACATTAGTTTGACCTTTCTGCCAAGGATGACCTTGGAACCAATAGCTCACTGTGATTGTAAGTTTCTGAGTTGCAAGAGGGCCTTTTTAGTGCCCATCACTTTACCCAGAAGAGTTGGTGAAGTTGAGTCTTTCCATTTCAGAACAATACATGGTTGTTTACAAACAGAAGCATGTACTCTGCACATATACACCCGTTATTCCAGAGGTTTTCTCAAATGTTCACATAAAACAAAAGACCCTTCTTCCTGTATTCCTGCACAATCTCTACCTCAAGGCATGAAAGCATAATTTTAGCAGCGTGAAGGGGAGAAGAGCCGGGGGGAGGCAGGGCTGGGAAAGGGGCAAGCCAAGAATTGCCCGCCAGGCTGGCTGGGCTGTTGCTCCATGGGTCCGAACTGGAGTGTGTAAAAACCTTTCCAAAAGAGAAAATCGTTTACAATTTATCTAGCCTCCCTCGAAGGAACCGAGAGCTGTAAGGCCAGCTTGGGTTATGCGTATTTAGGACGAGGCACTCATATTCATTTCAACTGAACAATGTTGCAGATGTTCCGAGGGAACTCCCACACGTGGGTCTCCATAGTGAGTGAGAAGGGCCCGGGCCGCAGGCACATGTTCATACCGCCCAGCGGTAATGTACCCCTTTAATTGACAGATTCTGTGACCCTGGCAGGATGGTCGTGTTGGCACCACTACGAACCATACAGCATTGGTCTGTTGCAATTCTCAGCCACTTACCATGAAGCCTACTTGCCAAGGAAGCAGGGGTCATTAACTTATTCGATTGTGTCCTCTTTCCCATTCTGTAAGAATGCCTCCCCTATGTTCTAGTGAATTTTGTAAACACCAATGTGTTTATTACAAAACAAGAGTTAACTAGCACGCTGAATAGCACCCATGGATGTTACTACATGGAGTATATAGTAATGGCTGTTGGATGTTTGTGGTACTCAGTTTTGGGCATAGTTGAAAAACATGCAGAGAAAGATGTAACAATCAGTAATTAGTTATTAGTAGTCTACAAACCAAGGGCGTCATTTAGCGTTGGGTGGATGTTTATATGAACTACCACAAGCGAAAGTTACCACCTCCTCCGGTGGTATTTCTGGAGCACTTCTAGAGGTATTCCAGAAATACCCCCTCCACTAGTGGTCATGTAAAAAGGTGTTTTTTCAAACATTCTAATCAGCCATTTCCACCTTCCATGTGAAGGTGGAAGTGTATTATGTACACTAGTGGCTCATACCACTACTGTCCCCCTTGTTATGCACAAACGGGTCAATAATGACCTGCCTGGGGCCTGTGTCTCTAAGAAACCACAAAAATAACTGGAAAGTAATGTCAATAACATCTACTAAGCATACTTGAGAATGTGTGCCTGGGGTAGAGGTTGGTAATGTTTTTCTGGAATTTCGGGGTCTGCATTCTGGCCTTGGGCCACTGCACCATGGGCCAGAAAATTACATTTGCCCCCAGACCAAAAGTTGTGTATACAAAAGGGTTTGCCTTGTCCTCAAAACTTTGTTTATGCAATAACTTCTTGCAATAGTTATTTAAACCTTCAAAAGCATCCAGAGAAACAACTTACAAATATGCGTCACTGGGAAAAGAACCATCCAACTACTGAGATTTATCTACAGCTGCCTTTTCTATTTGGCTAGACATGTGGCTTTCATTCATTTTTTCTAAAAAAAAAGTTAGAACAAGTTTGGTTCATTACAAACAGAGAGATGTTGAGACAATATGTGAAAACCAATCTGTGAATAAACCATACAATCAACAACAGGAAAGATGTACAGGCATAAACATATCAGTTTTATCTGCCGCATCACATACCCAAAAGTTGCCAGTCCTCCCCAGAGAAGAGCTCTGTTGTTCTGTCAAAATGATCAATATTACTTGCTACTCAATTGCTGGCAACTCTCTAAAGAGACATTGCTTTTATCACTAAATGGAACATACCCATTGTGCACTAGCTCCTTGGAGCATCTCATGTGCTCGATGAAATTACTAATAATGATCTCAGATCCAAATAACTGGACAGACACAAAGAATATGGCAAAGTACTACTTTATTATCAGCTCAAATAAAGTAGGGCAATCTGGCGAACAACTAAATGTAGTCCATGCATTCATACTTAAGTTTCGATTATTCAAAGGCTTTATACCTCAATATGCGTCATTTATGACATCATCCTATGTGGCAAACTGTAAAACCTATTGAAGGGAGGGATTGGTTAAGGGAACATATGTACCTGTATATCATATGAGTATTAGTAATATCACGGGATACCCCTTACCTGGTAGGCACGCCTTGAACCACCTCTAAATACGTACAATACAGATTATAGCAGAAGCGGGTTGGCCTGTGCAACATTGTATAGCATGTTGCTAAATAGATCCCTATGATTGGTTGGCATTCTCTCCCATTCTTGGACTTTCGGCTCGTAAGCAGCATGTGAGCTACATGAAAGCTCAGGTGCAGAGAGCAACAGCAAACTACTACCCACTTGCCCAATTAGTCCATCATCTCTCATCAGTCAGACCCCAACTCAAGGCTTCTCCTTTGTAGTTGACCTTGCAGCCTGTTCTCTGTTCTGGAACATTCAAGGGATTGTACGTACACCATTATCTTTGTCCGGAGCTTAATGAATAGCCCTTGTTTTCCACTTCTGAACCACGTGTGAGGAGACCACGATTTTGTCCAGTTCAACCTTTTATTTAGTGCTATTTAATTCAATTAGTGTGGGTATCATTACTCCTCTTGGCCTCTGGAGACTTGGTTGCTCTACCTCACATAGGCTTTCTGCATCTTTGACTGTCCAGTACTTGACACTTGCAGATGTTTTCTTCTTTACTTAATCTAAGAGAAATATGTCTTACATACATGGCCTATCCTCTTGACTTCCTTTGTGCCTTGCAATTATTCCTTGATGTGATATCCTTGGTCCCAAGCCAAGAGACTCCTTTTTATTCCTCGCACAAAGCTGTTTTTCCAATATCTCCTGATTCTGCATCCCTAGTCTGTCTCTGAGGTAGCTTGATTGGTTTCAACACGAGTCGGACGTCCATCTTTTTCTCATGGCCGCTTCAGTCATGTCCATATTTTTCTACAGCAAGCCTCTATAGGTCTTATCTACCTTGCATTTCTGCATGTACATTCACTTCATCTCTACTCACTTATTTCTTTGGTGCACATGATTTCTTCATATTCGATTACATGTTTCTCTTGTTACTTCAAGTATGTCTTCATTCTTTAAGCATTTGCATATCGTTTCAGTGCATCTTTGTATCTTTCCTTCACAACGTCACTCTGCCCTCATCCAATTTCACTTATAGATCTTCGATGTCCAATCAATGGTGTGTGCAGACATCCTTCCGCCCTTTCAGTGCGAGGGTACATTTGATACTGTTGTCTAAGTGCATATCGTCTCTCATACACTCAATGCGGTACTGGGACAATATTTGGTGTCACACATACGGCTCTTCTGCTGCTATGGCAGTATGGCAGAGGTGAGGGGGCGGGAGCTACAGATGATGTGTACATCTGCTCAACACCATCCTTTCCTGATGTTCTCGAAGGTATTGCGTTGATACACCGACACCCGTTTTTTCTAAGAAATGTTCAATGAGGAAATTACTTTGAAAAAACGAATCGTAATATAAGGGGGTAATGCGCTAAAAGGGGTGGAGAACATGCTAGTGTAGGGTTGCAAGTATAGGAAAGGTGGGTTTTGGGTGGATCCCCAACATTAAAAACATTTGTGTGAGTTTTTTCAAATAAATTATTTTTAAAAAACATGTGTCGGGAAAAGGGGCATGGAGCCGTTGTCAGTTAAAACCATACCTGAGTCTGTGGACAGCCATAATTATTCAAATTAATTCAATGCATTATCTGTGATTTCCGAGAAGCATATCACAACAAGACTTCATCAAAACCCCAAATAGCCCACAAAGAGTAAGTCACATCGACCTTGAATTCCCTTCATTGGCCTCCCAATGAAGGAATGTACCAGTTCAAAATGATGTGCCTTGTCCGCATTGGCCCTCTATAGCAGGATTTCGGTTCAACTCGTCCTTGTGCAAGCTGCTCGTTTGAAGGCAGCCTTCAGCTGAGATTGTGTTCAGCTTCTAGTCCACTTGGCTCGGTAAATGTTGCCCATTGGCTCGGGACTGGAGCTCACACCATGACAAGGCGAGGAAAGAGTACTTGCCTAGTTACACTTCTTCTATGGACAACTATGGTGTCTCCGACTCACACCTGGGCCCAGCCACCAATGGCTACAAGACCAGGGACAGGTTGGAGAGTAAAGGTAAAACGCCTGGGAGGCTTTGGTTCCATAGGGGCTAAAGGGGTCTTCATTGGGCAACAGTCAATAACATTTCAAACTTTAAACAGAAGACATAGGTGGCTGCCGGCTGCCCCAACCCTAGCTCTACCACTCGGCCGGGTAGACTTGGCTTACCAAGTGTGGAGGACGTGCAAACACAGGACCCTTGTGTGTGTGAGTTGTTTTGAAAATGGCAACTTGAAGAAGCACTTTCATGTGGTACCTCAATGTGGCAGCAGCTTCCACTCTTGTTTGTGACAGGAGATGAAGAGTACTGGAGTCACCGGGGAGGGAAATGGAGACGGGATGCTCACTCTGAGGTGGTAAGTTCTTTCTTGACCTGCAGGGAGCAGGGCATGGCAATGGCACTCACATCTCCTCCTGTTGCACTTCATCAACTCTAACCAGTTCCAAGGCTGCGTGTTCCACTTGGAACTGGTAACATCACAAGTAACTTTTCGGTTTTTTTAGTGCGCACTTCACGTTTTTTGACGAAGCGTAGGCCACGATGTCTCATTGACAGGCCGAATTTCCCAATGCAAAGCGTCCCTCTTTTCTGCAGTGGGAACGTACACGTCTTTGCTGCCTTTGTTTGCCGAGTTCAGCGAAACTTCTTTTTTCGTCGTTTCCTGTGGATGTATTAAATTTGGCGCCACCCACGTGCACACATACAGAACTCCATTAAAACAATTATTTTAAATGGATAACAGTGTCAGCCTGCACCGACTCGCTGTGTGCATGTAAATATTGAACACGGATGTAGAGAGGGTGCGTGACGGATTCCGAGTGAGCACTAAAAAGCATGCAGCAAAACCTGTGTGTATTTGAACGTAGTTGGCACGTTACATGTTTACATTATGGGCAGTTAGAATATTATTGCCAGTTTTCACTACACCCACATAGAACATCATTGCTGCTTTGTATTATGCCCACTTTGGACAAAGTCTTCAGTTTCCCTTAGAGGCCATATTATATAACAGGTTCCCAAAATGTTCCCTCAAGCCAACATTGCCAAGCCTTAACCTCCCTTTTCTGTTAGGTTTACCTCCTCTTGACACCAAAGGAAGATGGGAGGACAGGGCTCTCTGTGGTGGCTTGGAGCCAAGCCAGGCAGTGAGGCTGCAGCCAGTGGTGGACATGGCAAAGTGGAAGAGACATGTTTGAGTAGGGAGGGGGATTTATCCCTTCGGGCCCCCACTCCAAGCCCGAGTCCAATCCCCTGAAGCTCGCTGGACGATCGAGTTTAGCAAATATGTTTCATGCTTGCCTAGCGCTCCATGCTGTTGGAAGAGGCATGCTGACTAGCACCTGCTTGGCACTGGCAACTGAGCTCGGGGTCCCACACAGTGGCAGAAGCAGCTTTTGGGACGGGGGGGGGCATATTATAGGAGGCCAGCGGGACGCTAGGGGGGCGCACTTTGCACCAGCAGGAGCTAGTGGGGGCGGCCGCCCTCTCTGTCACCCTGGCTCCGCCACTGTACCCACCTTCCTTTATTTTTGCAGACGCTGCTGTTCGAACTGCCTGTCCATCTGGGGCTATTTTCCTTTTAGTTTCTCCATATCCCTCCCCAATGCATGCCTATAGCTTCCCTGAAGGCATGATTGCTTCCCTATTGCTTCCTTCTAAATCTGTGTGCACGCTTGCAGCTTTTTACCACATGCAAAACCCATACTCTCCCTGTCACATCCACTCCCTGCCATTATATACCCAGAGCGCTCCACTATGGGACCACCCCCCTCCTGAATCTACCTTCTCTTAAGTGCATGTGCTACCTCCACAACCTCAATCCTGAATACCACTCTCTCCCGTCCAGAGATTGCGCATTGGCTACCACAACTGGGTCTTTGTGTATACCTCCTCTACACAAAGTCGGGTGCTGTAAGACCACTACGGTGGTGGTGGGCGCAGTATATATAATGAATAACATAACATATGCCTATGGCTTCCCTGATGGCAAACAAGTGTTTCTCACGCTCTGAAACACTTGTGTACGAGCGCAATAGAAATAAAATATCAATTCAATTCAATGCCCATCCCTCCGACGGAACCACTTCTCCTAGCTAAAGCACTGAAGTCTTGCTGAAATGCACCCCATCTATAGAAAACCTGAACAATGGGTGGCGATGCAGAATGGCTCGTGGGCTGAGGTTGCATTGCAGAAGGGCAAAAGACTTCAGACTGCAATGCAGACTGCCACAGGGCCTGAGGTGCAGTGAAAAATGACACATGGACTGCAGGTTGCATTACAGACCGGCTTCATACTGCAGTGCAGAATGGCACGTGGACTGAGGATGCAGTACAGAATGACATGAAGTGTGGGGCTCTCTGCACAATTGACTGTGATCAGCATGCTGCTGTGCAGTATTGTCTATGGACCCTGTGATGCAGTGGGCTGTGTCACATTTTCGCAGCTGCAATAAAGCACGCATCATGCCTTTTGCGCTGCAGTGCAGAATGGGTCTTGCACTTTGCATAGCGGTGCGGCATGGAGCACGGACTGGGAGCACCTTGTGTTGCATGGCGGAAGGGAACATACACTATGAGCGGCTTTGCAACATTGCATTTGTACCGTGGCCTGCATCAGCGAAAGGTGACTGGATTGTGGGCTTGAGTGCAAAATAGCTTGTGTGTTGGTGTTGGGCCACGCTACACAAAAGGGCACATTGATTGTGTGCTGCAGTGCAGGATGGAATTTGTACATCTGTAAGCCACTTGTCATTTCAAAGGCCTTAAGCTTACTCTTTCAGAGTTCCGTAAGCGAACAACTAATCGCTGCTCTTCGGGGATGTCAAACAACACCCGTACAGCATTAAAGACAGTGAATAATATCGAGCCTGGGAGGTAAATAAAGCATCAGTTGAGGTGCATATATTTAAAGAAAGGATCGGGCTATGATGCATAAAGAAAGGGGCATATTCCCATGTTTATTAAGAGATTTCCCTCTACTAAACATACTTTGCACGCAGCTCTTGAGGTTCCACCTGAACCAAATACCAACAACTAGCAGTAATGGGCCGTAGAATTGAAGAAAAGTACACCTTTCGTAACATTTTCTATGTAACTAGCCACAGAGTGTAGACATTCAGGAGAAAAGAGTTGTACATTGAGGAATCAAACTTGGTCAGGCCTGGCTTCGGGCGCTAGATGGAGGTGAGACTGGGGGCAAGCAGCCTCATCTCTAGTCACCTAAAGTACACCTGTATGTGCATGCTTCAAATATGGGCCCACTGGGTGAGGAAGCACAGACTCCAAAACATGCAGGCAAGGGGGACCTGCTGAAATTGAGGGTGATCGCGGAATTATAGCCAATGTAGAAAGCGGAATGCACTCAGAGACATCCAGCCTCGCCACTGGTGAGGCCAAGTTCTGCACTAGCTGATGGACAGATCTGGTCCATCAGAAAGGCGCAGAACCGTGTGCGCCTATTAATAAGCAAGGGTACGGGAATGAGTGCACAGGTGTAAGGTATCCGTGAATAACATTTTTCAATGCACACCAAAGGTATGCAAACACTTTCAGATATTTCAACATATGCAGTGTGTGTATATAATAACTTCCACAGTTCAATATTACTGTAATTTCAATATTTAGAACAGGAGGACAGGACTCATGGCGTCCCAGCTACAGAGTGCCATGTGGCTCTCACATACATTGTGAAATATCACCTTACCTTTATTTACTGCAATCCATCTATCTGTATGGTGGGCAACTGCATAGTTTCCAGGCATGGTTCAGTTCTGGATCCTAAACTGTGCCTACTCAGTACCGTACCCGTGTTGTAATGTACTTGGAGCAGATTATATCTCAAGACAAGGATGATCTCTAGACTCTAGAATACAAAACCATGTTTTATGAGAATTCACGCACAAAGCTCTCGAGAGCCACAGCCTATGAAGTGCATGCTGCGCTCATTAAGCAAAGTATTATGATGAACCTAAAAAAGCACTGTTAGTGTTGCTGTATTTATGATTTCTGAGGTTTTCTTTTTAATTTTCTCAGGCTCCTCCGGGGGAGCCTGGGAAACTTAAAAAGAAAACCACAGCATTAATAAATACAACCAAGATTTACTTATGATTGCAGTGGCTTTTGCTTTGCATCTCCCGGGCTCCCCCGGCCCGGCTGGAGCCACTGCAATCATAAATACAATGTTGTTGTATTTATGAAGTCCATGGTTTTCTTCTTAAGTTTCCTGGGCTCCTTCGAGCCAGGGGAGCCCGGGAAACTTAAAAAGAAAACCACAACATTTATAAATACAACTGTGTTGTATTTATGATTGCGGTGGCTTTTACTTTGAGTCTCCTGGACTCCCCCGGCCCGGGAGAATCAATATTGTTTGTATATATTTTTGATTATGGCCCATCTTTTGAGCCAATAAAATTTTAGAGTGAACTATCTCTTTAAGAACACTGAACAATTCACAAACAGAATATCAATGTCCGTTGTTACGACAATAGGAAGTAATTGTTTACTTGGACTAAAAGTACACATATTACAGCTGCTCCATACCTGTGTCCAAACCGTGGGCACCTCCTCTGTCGCAAAACCTATTCTACTCCCAGGTTTATCATAGCAACATGGTCCTACCGCCGCTTACAAGTTTCTCTTCGGTCTGAGGTTATCTAATGTCAGCCCATCACCATCAGCTCATTGAATGGATCAATCCCCAATGCTTTTAACGTACGCGCGCTTTGACCCTTATGCACTCTTCGTATACACACGCATCGATCCATTATGTGCTTCACATCAGCGCGTAGGCAACTCAATTACCTTCCATATACTTTGTTACCATTGGGAATAGTGCTGCCCTGTTGCAGCCTGAGGCAGTTATGTTCTTTACTGCAACCCAGGGACGCCATTTGGGGGTTGCCAACGGTGGCATCTGCTATCCGTGGCTCCCACTCTGCTACCCCTAGAACTGTCCTTGCGACCCAGAGGAAATGCCAAGAGCAGATATCTGTGTTGCACCTGAAAAAGGCAGCTGTAAATGCAGCTAAATGTGCCACAGCTTTTTTCACCTGGAATCTAGATCTTGTTAGTTGGAGAAATAACAGGGAACCAGGAAAAACCATGAAGCCGCCATCACTAACAGGGTGGTAGACCGTTAGTGAAGAATGCCTGAATACTTAGGTTCAGAGGGGGGCTGACTGTGCAGCTCATACCCAGTACTGTAGCAGCAGGAAGGGGTTCGGGGCTAGGTCTTGCTAGCTGGGAATGGGTAAGAGCAGCCTGCAGTACTCAGTGACAGCACAGCATGAACGCAAATCTCATCAGTGTTTCTCGTTGTCTGCTTTGCACATCCAGAGAGACACTGGACTTGTGATGAGAGAAATGTGCCCCAGTGGCCTTTGCTACCATTCCTGCCTTGGCACTGTGTGACCTGACCCAGATCTGCCAGACCTGCATCACAGACACACAGTAGGCAGACGCAAGATGAGATAATTAATTTTTGCACAATACCTCTGGCACTAGAATGCAGCTATCCCCATAAACAAAATTCAGTCCGGCCGCTCACATAATGTCTCTGCTGCCTCACATACTTTGCACAATACCGCCAGCACTAGAGTGCAGATATCCCCCACGATAACATCAGGTCTAGCTGCCACATAATGTCTCTCTCACATTCTCTCCAGGCTACCTTGCTGCACCCACCCACATGCATGCTCAAGATGGGTGTCTAGCAGGGACTTGGCTAACCCTACTTACCTTTGTGCTGGCTAAGTGCACACACACACACACTCTATTTCTCTCTGATGAATTTTCCCATACCTGGACTTCAGTCCCCAAAGGGCGTTTAACCTACAGCATGTTGAGACCATACCAATGGTGAAAGGCGCTATACAAATACCCATTACAATACACTACATGAATTTGCCCCACCTATGAAGTAAACCATCTGTTGCTTCCTCAAGCAATGCTCCTGTGCAATGTTGGTGACTTGCATCTATTGGATTTTTGGATACTGTAATATCACAGCAACTGGCAATGTAGGGGCTCTACTTATCATATAATACCAATACCTGGCATACAGCTATAATTGGCATAGTATGGAAGAAACTGGCCATACAATGCTGAAGTGGCATATCTATGGCAGCGCCTCAGCCTATGTTGATTCTATTGGCTCTTACCCTATGATATCAAGACCCCATCCATGGCATATGAAGACAACACCCTTGCTAAAATGTGGTTGGTATCTAAAATATTCATGTCTGCTTTAGTACTTACTTGTTTATTTTCTTTAACATTTATGTACTTTATTTACACCTGCAAGCCACTTCTGGTGATGTCCCCAGGGTTAAAGAGGAACTGATGCCATCCATGTCAAAGGTCATGTGGCATCACTTCCTGTGATGTCATCAGGAATGTGATGTCACTTCCACTACCCCTGGCATTTTGGTGAATCGACGTCCCTGCTTTAACCCTGTCATCACCAACCCAATGTTGCTATGCTTGCACCATTTTGACATCATCATTTATAGATAGGATTTTTCTCTGAGTGGAGCCCCTGGTCCTCCAAGAACAGGGGCAGCTGGACCCGTGGAACAGTTCACACCTCTTAAACGCAAACCCAGCCAGCATAGGTTCTCATTCTCAGTCCTGTACCAGGCGTAGAGTCTCTGTTGCTATGAAATCAGCTTGCACGGCCTAGGCTTCCCTGCGCTGATGCTTGCAATCCTTTCTATATTTTTCCAAATCCCTCATAGTGTTTTCCCAACACAGCAGATACCTGGAAATCAGCAGCTCCTCGGCGCATGTGCAGTGAAGCAACTCTACCAGCACATGTATTGTCCTGCCTATCACCTACGTTAGACCCCCTTATGTGCTCGGTTTGCTTTTGAACTCACTTTCCCCTTCTTTTCACTGTCCCACTTAGCACTGTAATGACTACCCTCCTCTACCGTCCCTTTGTACTTTTTTTCTGATCCTTCCTTCAATTCTCATTGCTGCACCTTTGTATCCTTGGCCTACCTTCTCGCGTGTAGGCCGTCCAGTGGGGTGGGTCTTCTTTTAGGGGGCGGCGCGACCTCTGAAGGCTGCTCCCCCACCACAGCTCTCCTGGCCCCTTCGTGGACCAACTTATCGTCCGTGTTGCAAATAAAGATTCCTGGAGCCACAGGTAAGTCTTCCATAAGTACTTTATTCAGTTGCATGTAGTAAGTCCAGTAGAGAAGAGGAGGGCCCTCCAGTGTCCACCACCCAGGATACATCTGTTTCCAGTGCACCACCTGGAACGGGAGCATTCTACATACACACATACCCGATCCACTCATGACATCACTCACTATGACATCACCCACACACAACATTCAACCATACAGACAGGGAATAGTTACACAGACAGCAGTAACAATGGGAAGAGAGCACAATGCAGCACTGAATCCGCAGGGCTGAAATGCCAACACTGCCATCCCGTCGCGTGGGATTAGTGCGACGTTATGAGGCTGCGGATGTGTGGGTAACGGTAATTCCGTTTGGTGGAAATAGTGTGACAAACCGTTGCCCATCAGTAACTCATCCACTTTTAAGTGGAAATAGCATTTCTGCCAGACACTGACCATTTCTGGTGGTATTATGGTGGTATTTCAGATTGCTATACTCTGGATTTACCATTTTATTTTTGGGAGCTATTTCCTCCAGTGGAATTGCTGCCCGTTTTTGGTTGCATCTAATTCGGGGGAGTAGTAAAAGTGGCAATGATTCTTTTACCGCCATTGTTCGGCCGTACTCAAAATGAGTCCTAATGACTACACATCTGTGGTCTTATCACTGTTGCAATTACATTTACAGCAGCATTGGCATTTCAAATAATACCAGCTTACATGTGGTTTTTGCTTCACCCCTAAAACTAGTGAAAATCCTTTTGTTGTGTCAGTGCCAAAACCAGCATAAATATGGTAATTGCGCCAGGAGCTGAAACCACCAATTCCGGTCTGCCATGTTAGTATTCTCAGAAGCAAACTTCACACAATCCTGGTAAACAATAAGTTGGGACATTGCATATCATGGAATACCATGGCGTGACACAGTATGACATGTCATCTGTTATATTGTGATGTGACATATGTAATGACATGACATGTGTTGATATATGTGTACCATCACAGTACAATGCCTTTGATGTGTCTGTACTGTCCTGTGTTTCTGGCTGCTATCCCACATGGAATATACAGCAGCTGCCCAGTTAGGGGTGAGTGTGGGGTATATTTGTTGCCCCGCCGTGCTTCTGGGTGCTGCAACATAGGGCACATGCAGTGGCACAGGGAGATACATATTATGTAAGTCACCCTGAGTGGGTAACAACAAACATAAAGGGTGAGAAACAGATGACCCCTCTCTATATTGGCACGGAGTGGATTGGTTGTGCTTTTACACCAAACATCAGCATACCATCTTATTTTTCAGGGTGTATCGCAAAGCGCGATTACATAACCAGACTACAAACATTTTTAGAACCAGACACATACAGAAATTGTCAAAAAATGATCTATTTTTACTCAAGATTATAAAAAAATTAACAATACATCAATTTAGGGTTCACAACTATCACATAATTTTTCAAACCACGGATGTTTGTTTACAATAGAAAGTAGGGCACAGTCATAAATAGCTGACCTGAGTGGGTTACAGCCATTTTAGCTACTGCGCTTACGCAGACCAAGAAGTCCTGCATTGCTGGCTTCTGCAGTGAGCAGGTTTGTGACGATACACATTTCAGGGTCCGAAATGAAACCATCGCCACTTGGCTATTAGAGGCCACAGTGAAATTATAACTTTAATAAGGCACACCACTGAGTAATAATCACGGTTATATATGGGATAAAGCAGCCCCTATTGTGCGCATGGATATTGCAGGTCACTGAGGACTTCTGTGACCCCAATAGATACAAAAAGGGCTGAAGGCTGAGCTCCTTTATAAGCTCTGAGAACTGACCTGCAATGGCCTTATGGTGTACTTTATGGGGTACCTTATTATTTATAATATCTGGTCACGCCATCAAATCCTTCAGTCAGTCTGTTGCAAGAAATGTTGCAGTTGCTGGTATGTTGAATACATGTAGAATCTAACGAGATGAAAAAACATGCACATATATCAATTTTATCTTTGTGTTTATTTTTACATGTTTAAAGCACCTAAGGCCATGGGCATCACGACGCTGTTGCATGACCAGTTACACACAGTGAGAAAACGGTATAACGTCCTTTCATCGCGGGATGTTTTTTCAAAGGGATTTTACCGCAATTTTTTATGAAAAAAACTCATCTCATTTTTTAGGGGGATTGGAATAATATATATTTGGGGTGTGGGTGTTCGGGATCATATAAAAAATAAAAGTGGATGGGGTTTTTGGGGGGAAGCCCCCAAAAATAAAAAATAAAAAATTCGATGAGTTTTTTTTGTTGAAAAATCTGCTATAAAAAACCCCATGAAAAAACATCCTGCGGTGCAATGACATACAACTGAGAAAACATAGAGGTGGTACAGTTCCTCATGCGTAGAGTTCATGCATTTAGGATAGTCAGAGTTTATGCCTTGATGATGTCAGGACATCAGCGTTTGCCAAACAGCCACGTTTTCAGTGTTTTTCCGAAGACCCAATATGGTTCCTCCGCTCTTAGGGCAGGTGGGAGGGAGCTCCAGTGATTGGCTGCCACTGTTGGGAAGCTTGCGCCTCCTCCTCTAGCTCGTTTGAATTTGGGTTGAACAAGGCAGTGTGAGTGGGCTGACCTTGCTGGTCTGGTGGTATTCGCTCTCACAATGTTTTCAGACAGGTATGCAGGTGCTGAGTTGGACGGGCATGTGTGTGTGATGGAGAGAGTTTTGAAAATAATACTATCATGAATGGGGAGCCAATGGGCCTTCCTTCTTGCTGCTGAGATGGGATGTTTTTTTCTGGTATGTGGATTGGTATTTATGCCAAACAAATATTTTAAGCAGTTTAACATAAAATTAATTTAAAAGCTGCCTTTTTGGTTTAGAATAAGCGACAACATGCAAACAGGTTCCTGCTGTCCTGTGGTGAAGCCCAGCAGAACACTAAGGAAATATGTTGCAATATATGTCGCCATCGAAAGAGCTGTGACTTGACAAAAAATGGCCTATTTTAGTAGCAGTTGGAATTCCGCTGCGGTTTGGCTTCCGCGCGGTGTGCTGGCTCTGGTAGGAGCCCTTGTGTATTCACAACTAGACTGGAATACGAGCAGCAATGTCCATTGTGTCACTGACACGGACCTGCAATGCGAATACAAAGTACAGGTCCCTATACAGATATTGCAGGCTTCCATATATTATATAAGACTCTTTGGTGTGCAGTAATAACCTTCCCATTGTGTAATAATGGCCAAAACTAGGCACCGCTGCACAGAAGTGAACCCCCCCCCCCTCCCGGAAGCCCTCATTCGGTGGTCATCCCCATCACCATGCAGTGTTGTGAAACAATCCTTCTCCAGGTGGTGCCGTTGTGCAATAATTATGCCCGTCAAGTATTAGTCATCCAAAAAAAAGGGTAGGTGGGTAGTGAACCCTACAGGAGACATCACTGGCACCCACAGGGATTGGGTAATAGAAGACTCGAGCAGCAGTCTTCACCAGTGGCGTCGCTAGGGGGGTGTTGCTGGGGGGCCAGGCGGCGCCCCTCCCCTGTGAAACCCTGTCCCCCTGAGTGCGCCCCGGGTGCCCCCCTACCTAAGACGAGCAGTGACCATGTTCTCCCCTAACTTTTGTCTGTGCCCCCCTACTTTTGTCTTTGGCCCCCTCTGTGCCCCTCCTAAATTTGATTCCTGGCGACACCACTGGTCTTCACCAGCCTCCTGCATGGAGCAGCTTCCGGACATGGATCAGAATGGGGGAGGGGACACATGAAGCAGACTTCCTGTGTCGCTGGTGGAGCAAGGGCTGGATTTAAAGCGGATGGCAAGGGAGTGGAGTGGCCCCCTGGAAGTAGTCTGCTCTAATAGGCACGTGGAGCATGGGTGCACCTGGAGCTAGATGGGGAGGCGGGGGGGGGGCAGTAACTAGCACGCTGTTTAGGAGCAGGGCTCTGGCGCGCTACGTACCAGCATTGAAAGTAGAAGTACAGCTGAGGTGCAGATAGGCAGCTTCTCGTGTCTGTTCAGGGGGCTGCTTGAGGGCTCTCATATATCAAAGGGACTCCCCGCTGCCTGCCTCCTCAACTCACTACTACCCTGTACCTGCTTTGCTCTGCTACACTTGGAGCACAGTAAAAGGGGGCTCTGCTTTGCTTGCAGTTGTTGCCAGAGATGGCAGACGCCTCAGCAAGCCCCTAACCTGTCTTTGTTGTAGCACCAGCTTACTGATGTGGCCTGGTAGTGCTGTGGAGCATTGTAGGCTGTACTCTAGTGGCGGGGGGGGGGGCAAGCCAGGTGAGGCTCGGACCCACCCTGCCCTCTAGCTGGCTTCAGCTCGCCTAAATCAAGATCCTGAAAAAGGCTGACGCTTCCCTCAAACTCAAAATGCAGTGGCAAACCCCGGGGCCCACCGATTGATAGAATAGTGTTGCTGCCATGCTCCATTACAACAAAATCACAAATGGCTAATAGTGCCACCTAGTGGGCAAAAGACGTCAAACGCACATGAGCAAACATTTCAACAAACACTCTGTTGCCTTGTCGGGGCTGCGGAGCTCTGTGTGAAATGGAGTCCAGCTGTCCCTCGGTCAAAAAATGTAAGGACACTCCATACATGGAAGCAGTGCAATGGTATAGACAGAATGTGGCATGAGGGGCAGCGACCATCCTCATTACTCCAGGGCCCAACCTACCATTCTGGCCATAGCTCAACCTGTTGCTGACAGATGACGTTGTATATTTTCTAATTTGATGCACACAGAACATGTTAAACGTTTTGGTGGAACAGCAACTGTTATGCACAACAGTCAACACCTGTGTTCCTGTGTCAAACCCTGACCATAAGCATTTGTCACACAAGCTCTTCTGGCGTGTGTCTAAATTATGAAAAATGGTATAACCTATTGCGCAGGAATTCAAGTTGTCCAAGGCAGATGTGAAATAATCTCAATTATGGCCTTTCTTATATATTGCATAATAGTTCAAACATGTTGAATCTTAACAAAATTAGGCTAAAATGACATTCCACTCTTGTACTTGCAGCCCTCTATTTATAAACTGAAGCTGAATGCAAACAAATCGGCTAAGAACCAGTGGCAGAGTTAGCGGAGGTAGGGTTTGTTTGTTTGTTTGTTTATTTATTTATAGTGCGCACCAGACCCTGGGGCATCAGGGCGCAAGACATAAGAATACGTTCCCTCACCCCCCATATCAAGGAGCCTTACAACAGTTTGCTTAAGTTTATTTAGGGCTGGCCCTATTGCAGACTCTTATAGAGCCAACTAAATATCCCCCGGCACCCCCGTGCCCACAAGTGAACCAAGAAGCAGGCCGGGGTATAGAAAGAATATTTATATATTTATTTCTATTATAAGCTCAATGAATAACAGGTTGACTCAATCACGCATGCTACCTTCTTTGTGGCAGAAAGCACCGGTTTAATTTCAAAAACACACTTTTCTGTAGGATGTTACTTCTAAGCGCACTATTTCTGCATTCAATACAAATAATGTGGCATAATACTAGAACAGAATCTTCAACGCTTCTGGCTGAGAGTTTTAGTGTTGAAACATAGGCACAGTTTTTGTTTTATGAAACTAGTTCACCTTGAAGGCTTGCTATACAGAGTTCCCTGTGCACTCAAAATGCAAGCAGTTGAACTTACAGATCGGTAAAATTACTTCACCAAAAGATAGATTAGAAATAAACACAGGGTTGATTTCAAAACAAGAAATCCATCACACGTTCAGTGTTAGATACATGAGGTCTCATCTTTGCAAAACACTTCTCCCCAACCTCAAAAACCCAAGCATCAATGACATGCAGCGCCCTTCTATTCAAAGGCCAGGTCCAGGGAGTGGAGACAGTTTATAAGTTTCATTTTCCAGAACCCCCACCCTCACTTAAAGGCCTGTGTTGGGGAAGTTGGACAGTAACAATGGGGTTGATTATGAATGTAGTTTTTCAGACCCTCCTTCACTTAAGGGCCCATGTTGGGAAAGTTGGACACTAAAAATGGGGATGATTATGAATTGTGTATTTCAGACCCAATTCACTAAAAGCCCTGTGTTGGGAAAGTTGGACAGTTGGGAATTTTCGTTTGTGGGTCCAAGGGCACCCCTTTGTTAAATACAATGTTGAAAGAGTGGTGAGAATAGGGAATTTCATTTTAAAATATGGATACCCTTTATATAAAAGCAGGTTTTTGGGACAATTATCTTTTGGGTTGAACAGCACGGTTTGGGGATGGTGGCAATTATCAATGCCATTTTGGTCGCAAGTATATCTTTTGTTTAAAACAGGTTTTGGTAAGGGGTATCAGTTGGGCATTTCGTTTTAGAAAAGGACACCCCTTTTCATTAGGAAAGTCAGGGGTGAACAGGAAAATCAAGGCACCCCAATTACTTTAAATAGTCCCAACATGGTCCAACTTGCAATACTATAAAAAAAGACACCAACCTGGAGCCGGCACAGCAGACTGGATGACAGGAGAGCCTACCTGGTCACACTACCCAGCCCCAAGGCTGGATAGGATTTCCAGGGAAACCCTCAAGGGGAAGTAAACCCTGTTCTTGCTGGACAGATGATGTATGAACCTCTGATGTGGATAAGGATGAACCTCAAGTGGGGGTAGTCTCAGGATGCTTCAGAAGGAACTGGGGTGTGAAGGGACAGGTTCTAGGGCAGTAAAAGTGAAGACTGTTCTCTAATATGTAAGACAGCAAATGATTACCCATTATCTGATGCCAAATAGCTTTTAGTGAAGGAGGCTGCTTGCAGGGGTCTCCGGATGCAGAGGAACGAAGACCAGTTTAACAACTATTTGTAGACAGAAGAAAGGGTTAGTACCCGAATGCTGATGAGGCAAGTGTGTGCTGAGCGGAGACTGATCAAAGGGAGCCTACCATTACTGGTGTTACGCAGGAAATTGTGTGGTGTCTCGGCCAATGCAGAACTGGGAAACATTCCGGCAAAACCACGGTTTGATTCGAGATTCTGTGGAAGCGCCAAGCTAAGTGTCTGAGACTAAGAAAGAGCAGAGAATAACACCAGACTGCTTTGAGGAACTACAGAAAAGGCATATTGGAATAAAACGTAGCGGGAGAGGCGTGGTCTTGGGTTTGTGAGCCGCCTGAAAGAACAAAGAACGGGAGGCGAGAGACTCGCAGCTGAGGAAAGGTGTTAGCTGAGAGGGAAAGTAGTACAGAGTTAGTTAGAAAGTAAACAGTGTGAAACACAGAATTTGTGAGGAAGGAAATACAAATTTACGAGCGTAGCCTTGTAAGGAGTAGCAATGCACCACTGCTCTGTACATGCCACTAGATGAACTCTTTCAGGAGCCGGGGCGGAGTCTGGGCTGTAGGTCCAAAGCGGATGCATGCAAGGCACCTGCCGTTCCTGGCACCATGCTTGGAAGGCTATAGATCAAAGAAGCGACCCGGCGCCACCTGTGCCAAAGGGACCATCTGTGCAAGCAAGACATGACAGAGATAGGGTGAATGTTTCGAAGTCTTCCAAGCTCCCCCCTGCATCAAGCTATTTGGGAGTTAATTAAATTAATATATTCAGTCAGATTTGCTAAGTGTCCACACAATATCTGCACCACCCACTAATGGAAAGGAACCCAAAAATGAAAGGGAATGGGTTAATTAAATAGATCCGCACGCTGACATTTGGACAATCTACTACTTTTGGAAATCTCTGGGCTTGACTCGCATGAAAACTGAGCAGGGCTTTGCTCTTAGGGAACAACAGGATTCTGGCCAGCACATCAGTCAATGGGATTCCACAGGAATCCTCCCTCTATGGCTCCTGTGAAGAATCATAGCCTCTGTTTTCTAGTCTCCCCAACAGTAGAATCCTCCAGCTCTCTTCCAATATTTCCACCCATATTGAAATTTCAGCAGATATCCTTTGGTGACTTTTGGCAGCTGTCCCTTTGGCAATTCTTAGCAGCACTCACCTCTTCTGCAGTGCAAGACCTTTTTACACTCTACTGCAACTCCCCTTCGAGATTCATATTTTTCTCATGTTCAATTTTAGCCAAAACGTATCTACATGGCAAAGGTTTGTGATGTAGCAATAATGGCATGATATATATATATATATATATGCCATATATGTATATATATATATGTGTATATATATATATATATATATATATATATATAGAGAGGAGAAAAAACGCACTCCAAACAAGAGGTACTGCAATCCCAAAAGATAAAATATAACCAAACTCGAATCTAAATAAAGAAAACGAGTTTAATGGTGGTAAAAAAATGTCAAAGCACACACAACAAACTAAGAAGGACGCCAAGGCAGTGTCCTGAACGATGCGTTTCGCGCTTCCCTGAGCGCTTGAACACGTTAGGGGACCGGAAAAACAATCACCATACATATTACACTGTAGTCCTTCTCCCATTTTGCCTATCTCCATAAGTCAGCAGCTATTCCTGTGAATCCAGGGCGGCCATATTGGACTAGATTAGAGTCCCACATATACCCATAGAGAAAAAGGTAGGTTATAACAGTATAATACATTGCACATTGAGATAATTTAGGAAGCATGTTTAAAATGTCACAAAAATGAGAGGTAAGCATAATTGAAATGATATGAATGGCGCACTGTCAAAGGAAATTAGCAGTACATAGCTGCAACATAAAGTGCAAGTGCATTTCCATGTAACCATATCGACATAGCTGCATAAAGATGCAGCCCAAAGCTACAGCATAAAGTGCAAGTGCATTTCCATGTAACCATATCAACATAGCTGCATAAAGATGCAGGCCAAAGCTACAGCATAAAGTGCAGGTGCATTTCGACATAGCAGCAATGTACAACTTCAGTCCAGGAATAGCGTGCCAATATCACTAAATAACATCTAATGACAGTTCAAAATAAATGCAACCAGTCAATAAATGCAACCCTCAAATTAAAACATGTTTCACGCAAAGCTCAAAAAGTGCAAATGCAGTAATAAAAGATCTCATAAGGAGACCAACCCATGGTTGCGGTGCAATCTACTACAAATGCATCTCAATATGGACATATCGGCATAACAGCAATAGGTAATCAGAAGGGATCGGTAAGCATAAAGTGCAAGTCCATAAATGATGAGATCTTTCTATCATAAAATGACATATTCCAATACAGATGGCTGCAAATTGAAGTACACATGAAAGCATTATTTACCTTAAGATCTAGCAAAACGATATAATATGTTTGTTCGAGTGCCCACACGTTGGGGAGCAAGTATACAGGAACAAAATCAACTAGACAGTACTGCACCTGGTAGAATAACAAATGCGGAGAGAGGACAAAAATGGGAAGAAGAACGCAATATCTTTGGCAAAAAACAAAATAGTGAATTTAAGATAATCATATCATATTGTAAGCATAGAATCACGTTCCAGTAGTAGATCAGGATGGCAAAACAGCCATAGAACCAAAAAGAAAATATATCAAATTGAATAACAAAGGTAATAGAATTAAAATAAATGGGGCATTCCCAGGCCAGGGAAATACATCATATTGATAACTAAGAGAAGCAAAGTTGAATAATCGGGAACCAAAGTCAAATGAACAAAAACGAAAGACAAGGTGAAACCAAAGGAACAAGATTGTCAAATTCCCATAAAAGTATGCAGCTCCTCATCAACATTGTGATCATTGGGGTATTTGGTGTCAAAGTCTAAAATGAATCTGGTTTCCAATAGTCTCAGTCTCAGGGTGCGGTCACCTCCTCTCGGGTGGGTTGGAAACATGGGCCACAGCAAAAAACGTAAGAAGTTGAACATCACTGTCATGGTCCTGCCTGAAATGTTTAGCCATCGGGTACGTAGGGTCAAAGTTCTTAATAATTCTAAGGTGCTGTAAGATTCTGAGCTTCAATATACACGAGGTAGACCCTACATACCATTTCCGGCAGGGACATGCAAGGACGTACACTACAAAGGGGGTGTCACATTTGATGAAATGTTTTATCCTGAAATCAATTCCACTAATAGGATGTATAAATGATTTACAGGTAGTATCATGAGGGCAAGCCTTGCATTTTTGACATTTAGTAAAGCCTTTTGGTAGACCTGATAGCCAATTGGTCATGGTAGGATTTTTTTGAACAGGAGATAAGTAACTTGAAACCAATCTGTCCTTTAACGAGGGTGCTTGTTTGTGCGTTAATATAGGACATTTAGGTAGTACTGGGCCAAGATCTTTGTCCAGCATAAGGATGCGCCAGTGTCTCATAATAATTTTCCAGACTTCATATGACGCATTATTGAATGTGACAATAAGGCGGGGATCATCATAGTCCTTGTTTTTCTTGCTGGTTGGACCGTGCAATAACCTTTCCCTTGAAAGTGCACGTTCTTTAACAAAGGCCATCTCTATGATATTTTTCCGATAACCCTGTTGTAGAAAACAAGCGGCAGCCACACTGCAACACCGGTCAAATTCATTAATATCTGTGCAGTTGCGCCGAAAGCAAATGAATTCGTCATAAGGGATACTGTTCTTACACGAGGGCGGATGGCAACTTGTAGCATGTAAAGGAAGGCCTGTGTTGGTGGGTTTTTTGTACAAGGAAGTATGAATACCTAGGTTGTCGAGACTTACATTGACATCCACATATACAATCTTGGTGGAGCTGTGGCATTCGGTAAATTTCAGATTAACAGCATTGTTGTTGATACTGTCCACAAAAGATGATTTGTGTGTGTGTGTATATATATATATATATATATATATATATATATATATATATATATATATATATATATATGTAGAGGGGACTTTGAACACGAGTGCAAAGTCGATGGAGTGCACTCCAGACAGCAATTTTGTGCGTATTGTACACACCAAACATCCGAGTCAGAAAACCAAATGATCCAGGTAAAAAATGTCCTTTAATAAATGAAAAAAATGTCAAGGACAAAGAGAGATAAATGGAAAGCGACGTGTTTCGCGGCTAACCCACCGCTTGATCACGTTCAGGGTATAAACACAGAAAAGGGGACTTAAAAACTGGTACAATCTCTATGATTCCGGTGTAAGGAAACTCATGCCTAAACAAGCTGTCTGTTGTCAGAAGCCACCATCTTTAAACATTGCACACAACATAGTTTGAACATTGCACATTTCAAATGAATATCTGCATGGAAAGAAACATGGACATTAATAAGATTGTCAATACCTGTGTCACGTTAGTTAAACAATACGGGGGAGAAGGAAAATTGTCCAACCATGATGATATTATAAATATCAAAAATGTTCGTTTGCCTCTATGACTGGCATGAAATGTGTATTAGAATGGGGCTTTGCGCATGTGCTACGTCTTTGCCTTTTTAGATTTTAAATGCGCAAGAATGTATAATCGAATAAGCATATTTAAGCTATCCATAATGCCTTCAATAGGCGCACCAGTGTAATTTTACTGGCAGTCAAATTAACTATGGATTAATTCCTCCCCAGTCCACGAAGTGACCTACGCAATAAATATATATATATATCAGTCCAGATGTTACAGAAAATCTGATAGTGTCAGTTAAAACACATAACTCACTAATGGAGTTTTGAAGGTGTGAAGAGTACAAGGTGCTTAAATTTAAAGTGCTTAGTGCTCAAGGTGGAGTTATGTTAGGCTTCGTATGTCAAAAGTCGGCTAGCCAAAACATCTACTGTCTGGTATGGTTAGCTGTGCAACATACAATATACAACAAATGCTGCTAAAGTGCAATGTGCATATAGCTGCTCAAATATCAGCATTCCCTAGAACGAGAATTGACAGTGCATATTGTGCAAACCCGCAATCATCAGGTTGATGTTAATAAAGTGCAATGTGCAAATCGCAGCAAAGCAGAGTTATACCCTCAATGGGATATTTATATATATTAATATTCTTCTCCTTATGACGGATGACTGAGGCTTACTTTTGTGTTGGCACCTTATTGAATGGGCACACTATAATTATTTTCCCTTTTCACAATAATTATAATAGTTATGAACATTAAATGTACTCTCCTGATACCTCATTTTGGAAGCATTGACCTGCCCACTCTTAAATTCAGGACATTTTTTGGGGAAGCCAGAAACAGAATTCAAGAGAGGACATGATTTTCAAAAATCACAAGTGGATCAAATTTACATCAGAATAACAAGCTCTGTTCTAGCTTTCAAGTGTCATGTGAATGGACAAAGTGTGACTTATTGTTGCTAAGAAAACCACTAGTTATGAAAGCACATTTAAACTAATGGGCACTCTTAAGCATGGATGCAAATCTGAACTCTCATATCTCCATGTCAGTTTAATTTTTTTGCAAGCATATGACAAGACCCTCTTGGGCTTACTGTTTGTATAAGTCTAGGGTAAAATCCATTGGCCTCTTTGTTCTGTGAAGGTTGATGTGCTGAGGAGATCCTTATTATGCAGCAGATAGTTCACCTCTGGGTTTATGCATTGACGCCATGCTGACATCTGGCACTTTGTTCTGAAGTCGACCATACTTTTGATCTCAAACCCCTATAGTTCTAGCATTTTTCCACATCCACGGCTGGGTCTGTGTTGATCTGTCCCAGGTGAAAATACTTGGAGTGTACATTTGTTTCACAGAGATTTTCCTTCCAGATAAGGATCCAGACAGGCCTTGAAATCCACCCAACAACAAGTAACAGGGTCTGTCTCTGGCCTAAATGAGATTTACATGTGACCCATAGAAACAAAGTAGCCTTTTCAATTGTTGCTGGTATTTTGCCTTTGAAGCATTATATATATTTTAATACATTGCATCCTGCCCCCACGCATCCAGTCTTTTCCCTGATATCTTTATTTTAGCAGGAGAACATTCTTCTCATATCTTGATTTAAAACTGCAAAACACTCATGCACTGCCATTGTAGTGTCAGAGTCTGAAAACCCTGTTTTTCATGTGAAAGGGGCCTTTGATTTTCTTCTGAAAATGCAAAGTAAAGGCTGTTTTTGAGTTCGACCTTTCCCTTTATAATGCAAGATAGGTCTTTTGATTTCCAATGCTTGGCCATTCACATATCTTTTTCATTTTATGACAGCTCTTCCTTGTGTTACTTGCCAAACACACACAGTCAGCATTAATAGGCCCATTTCCATTGTGAACGTTTTTGAAGGCTGCAGGTCATTTTTCCAGTGGGCCTTTCAGTTATATTTATTTGGGCTGTGCTAAAACCCCACAGTCGGTATAGTAAATAATCACAATAGTTCAAGGATACTTGGGTTCAACACAAAGGGAACAATGGGTCATAAAATGTCACTAGGGGCTTTTGGAGAATTACCAGACTGACAGAAACACGCTGTACTTTGAGCTGCAGGAATTTTTGGCGCTCGACAGGGTTGAGTCGGTTTCAGGGTGCTTTGCAGCTTCTGTGACAGAGTTCAAGATGGCAGACAGCTGCGGGCATCAGGCGGCAGGCAGTTCAGCAAGCGAAGCTGGACAGACAGCTGCAGGCTGGCCTACATGGCAGCTCAGGGTCAGGAATCGTTGTGTCAGTGCTGGTCGGTGGTTCTGAAGCACTAGTCAAGGCATCTTAGATGGCTTTAGCAACTGCGGCATAGCAACATTCAACAGTGCAGTCTGTTGCAGCTCGAATGGCACGAAAGGCTCAAAACATGTCAATTAAGGCGGAAGTCAGAAGATGTTTGTCGATGCACTCCTCCTAGCTTCTTCACTGTGATTGTGTCATCCTTTAAGGTGGGCGGCCCAAAGCTGAGGAGACTGTTGCAGGCAGATGCTTTATCCTTGGTTTGGTTCAGCAACTCTCTGGCACTTCCCACCTAGGAAGCTTGCTGCAGAGCCAGCCCAGCAGGGCATGCTGTGTGCTGGCTAGGTACCAGTTGTGGAACTGCTGGAGGGTCCCACACATTTTCTGGAGGTTGACCTACCATCATTCAATTTCATTTAAAATTTCTAAAAAGCCCAGGCGAGCGCACACCCACTGTGTGGATGGTTGAATTACTCACACAACTACCCATGAACGTATCTGTGCTTCAGCGCGGATACATTCAAATGTAGGTGCTAACTTGCTGGCGTCATCGGGTTAGTGTCCAATCCCTCGCCCATTAACAGCTCCCATTACACTCCCATTACCCTCCAGCAGTGACATGGCAGGGTGCAGGCTGGATACAAAAAGAGCATTACTGTGGCTACCATTGTGCTCCTTTCTCAGCTGTGTTAGGCACAGAGATCACCTCACTGTCACTTGGGCTCTTTGGGGCTTGCTTGACTGACCTGGATGGCATGCTGCCTGCCTGATCTCTGGCCTTATTCCTGTCTGTGCCCTCCACCCCCTCAACTGTCTTATCCAGTTTTCAGGAAGGAGGGATTTATTTTGTAGGTAATTTTCATGTGGTCCATGGCCGCCAGATGGGTTGGAGGCAGAACAGTGCTGTGATATCATCCTGATTTCTATTTCCAGCAATCTGCGTGAAGGAACCATCATCTCACTGCCAATACATTCATATTCCTGTCCCATTCAGCTTCGGACATGCCAGTATAGATACGATTCACACATAGTTCAAAGAAGCAGAGAAAGACTTGGATATGATTGTATACAGGCATCTATGAAGTTCAATAAGAGTCACAGAAGTCACTCCTAAAGCAACGCTTATTTAGGACTATGGCATTATTCTGAGCCTAAGTTTGGATTTATTGATGGTAACACTTTTATTTAGTCATTTCCACCACTTCATTTTTTATTTTATTTTTTATTTTTTATTGATTTAACTGGTTTACACCAGCTGCACTTTACATAAAACACTCATATAAAATTATCTGGCAACTGAAATTAATACTCCTTTGTCAACCTCAGGAGGGTAAAAAGTTGAGTAGACCTTGCTCAGATTCACAACTGTCATCTGTAGATCATACATAGATCCCAGTAGTGAGTACTCAACCTTCACAGCTATTTTACCAGCTATTTCTGCTTATATGTGCATACCACAGCATTTGGTAATGCATTGACTTAGGGGGTATCACTTTGTATTGTTTATGACACGTGTTATAACAGTGCTTAGAAGCAGGAGGACTATGTCGTGGCCCACTAGTAAATATTATAATAGTGGTGTTATATTTTGTTTCTAAAAGCGCTGGAGGGGACAGGAGAGGGTAGTGGAGAGATATCCTAATAAATGTTTCTTTTTAACTGTGCAGTTAATTAAACTCTGACATTGGTCAGACTGCACTTTCCAAGTTCATATCCCAGCAGGGTTGAATCAGACATTCATTCTTCTGAGATGTTTACATTAAGCACTATTGCATTTGGTTAAAATACCCCCTATTTTTACAGTGCTTTGAAGCAGAAGAAGTGAGACATGAAGCACTATAAATAAAAGATGATTTCATACCATCTATTATACCTGGATACAGGAAAAACTAAGCCACAGTGACATCAAAACATGGAGTATTTTTGCACAAAATTATAGGCCCCAGAAACATTAAAAAATCAATTTGAAGCTCTGGGACTGGGGCATCCAGTCTGCCTAGCCTATATAGACAAACACTAGTCTGCTGTTGTACCTTTGTGAATATACCACACTAGAGAAAGCCAAAAGACACAGGAAGGCTTCTGTCAGAGGTAATTGTGATGGAAATGTCATACTGCAGCTCAGAGCAGCACATTTCATCTGACTAGAGTGTACAAGATAGGCTCATGGATGATATTTTTTGGGAGACCATGACATGATCTTTGCAAAATGTTCAGGGTGTTCAGTCTCCAGATTTACCCTACACATCCTTTTGATAATGACTGCAATGGCCCAACACAGATATGTTAGCTTAGCCCAGCTGCAACCAGTAGGCCTCATCAGCATATCTATGGCCTCCCCAAACACAAAGGGAGAGCTTCCATGTTTCCCTTTTGCGGTGGAGCTGGTGCAGTGCACACAAAATAGCAAGGGGGCCTCAACAAATGTTTTGTCAAGGGCCTCACCAAACGCTGTGAGAGCCCTGAATATGGCCCCGCAGTGACACGTGATTCTATACAGAGTAAGAACATATGCTGTCTGTAGCATAATAGCTACACACAGACGAACGCGCCCAGTTTGAGCTGCTGGTTGGATATAAGTAAAACCTAGGGCCAGCGTTAAATCATCCTCGGGTAAGATAAAATTCTCTTCACACAAACATGACAATGGGTATCTATACTAAAAGAAATGCGCAACACCTAAATCATCCGACTGCAGCCCACCAGCGAGGAGATCGCTGTTTTTCCTCTTGTTGTGACGTAAGACTGCGTGGCCAATAGCCCATGACTCATCCTGCATACCACGCCCTTCTGGGAGCTGCCCTTCGGGAAGGCCAGGACAGGAGTTCAGCAGCGGCTGTTGCAATGCAGGTGACGCACAAGTTGATGACGTCACCCCGAGTTGCGAGGCGCTGCCTGCGCATTCTTCTTCCTGGCATCGGATAAGAAGAAAAGTTGTGTGCAATGAGGTAGCGACCAAATATGGGGTGAAATTAGTCTTCAGGCCCGAGGAACGGAGACGTGAATCCACTGAAGAACACGGTGGCCACGTGTTAGAATACCAAAGAAAGAGTAAATCAATGACTGATTTACAGTGTTAACAACCATTCTATGGAACAGGCTGCGTGGTCTAATGTGAAACCGGGATTCCAATTCCTCATTTGTGTGATCCTCAGCAAATCCAAGAATCTCACGGTGCCGTGCCTCTTTATTTGCTAAAATGGGAGTGCTTAGGGAAAGCCGAGCCTTTGGTATGAAATCTACATAAAAAGAAGAAATTTCGTTTTTATCCGAAGAATCCTGGTTCCTGACCCTGTTGGCTGGTGACCCATGTAAATCTAAAGCAAGTGTTCTAGATTAAGGAACGGGCTAGCCAAGCTGTCCATTAGAAAAAAGGTGCTTCCTTTAGCTGCCTCTTCCTTACAGTTGTTTTTTAATGGCATGTTTTAGTCCACACGAATAAACTAGAGGTCAAAAGCATAATGCTCTACAGATCTTTTGAACGGCAACCCCCATGAGCCTTCACCTTTGACTATGCTGGCAAGGGCTGATAACCCGTGCATCTGTCCATTTGGACCCATTGCATAGCAATTGCTCATTCCACCTTTCCCCCCCAGAAATGTGTAGAATGAGTCTTTGTTTTTGGCATAAAAAGGTCGCAGATTTATTTTCCACAACATCATAAAAACCACACTGTACACATTAGTGGAAATAACTCAGGAGATGCAGCGACTGCTCCATGTCCAACAACCTGCTTCCCCCTTTCCTTCCAAAAGTCCAGTATAGGCCCAACTTTCCCAACCCTTTGCACCTGAGCTTCGCCTGCCCATGCAGGTGTTCCTGGGCGGGGAGAGTGCCGTTTCCTTGGGGGATGCTGAGCCCTTGTTGTTCCCCCCAGATGCCCCTGCCGCTTAGGCTCCCAAGGGGTGCTGGTCTGAGAAGAGCGAAGACCCTTCCGGCTTTCTCCTGGCTCATCCGGAGTCCGTCTCTTATGCTTGGTCGCCCAAACACCACCACACCGCCTCGCCGTCCTGCGACGTCGACGACCAGGCTTGTCTGTCCTTGCCCTAATTGTTGGGTGGGTCGGAAACAAAATCCTCTTCCTGGTCCTTGCGGGCGGGCGTCCTTCTGCCAAGGCTGGATGGAAGCTGCCTGCAGTAAGGAGCCCGCCCGATATAAAGGGGTAGCTCCGCCCCTTTCTTTTGTAGCCCTTCGCAGGCTTTTCCACTTTCTGCCACGCTTTCTGCCAGCGCCTCCCCCTCCTTCCAAGGGGGAAGGGGGAGGGCAGGGGGAGGGCAGGAGGAGGACACCGCCCCGGTTATCGAGGTGCCTCCTCCATTTTCTTTTGTTCTTGTTCGTCGTCACTGTCATAACCCGTGCATCCGTCCATTTGGACCCATTACATAGCAATTGCTCATTCCACCTTTCCCCCCCAGAAATTTGTAGAATGAGTCTTTGTTTTAGTTTTTGGCATAAAAAGGCTGCAAATTTATTTTCCACAACATCATAAAAACCACTCTGTCCACATTAGTGGAAATAACTCAGAAGATGCGGCGACTGCTCCGTGTCCAACAACCTGCTTCCCCCTTTCTTTCCAAAAGTCCAGTATAGGCCCAACTCTCCCAACCCTTTGCACCTGAGCTTCGCCTGCCCATGCAGGTGTTCCTGGGCGGGGAGAGTGCCGTTTCCTTGGGGGAAGCTGAGCCCTTGTTGTTCCCCCCCAGACGCCCCAGCCGCTTAGGCTCCCAAGGGGTGCTGGTCTGAGAAGAGCGAAGAGCCTTCCGGCTTTCTCCTGGCTCATCCGGAGTCTGTCTCTTGTGCTTGGTCGCCCAAACACAGACACACCACAGGTGGATTACCGCCCACCGTGGCTTCCCCCTTTCCTTGCCTCACATTTCTCGGATTTTGGTGCAGAGATTCCAGTAAAAACGATCCATCCCCATTGGTGACAAGTGCACCCCATCCTTGAGATAATACTCTGGGGATTTCAACTTAATCAGGCTGTGCCTGATCTGCCCAATTCCTCTGCCCCTGCAGAATATGGCCGCTGCCCCATGTAGCTTCCGCCTGGATCTCTCCCCGGCTGCGTGATCATCCGCGCCTCTTCCTTCTGGTCTTGGGATTGTCTCCGACCAGCTGATTTCCATTGTTCCAGTTGTCCTGCTAGCTCCTGTAATGAGAGCATCCCTTCCTGCATTAATGCCCCCCTCCTCAGGCTTATCAAATCATTACCTCCCAGCTGCATGACCAATATGTCCGGTTTTTGCTGTTTCCCCAGCTTTTTGCGCACCTGCCCCTGCAGTTGCGCCCATCTACCATTCCTGGCACCCCGTGCCACCCAATCCTGAACTTGGCCGCCGTCGGCTCCTCCTGCTCCGCCATCCAGCTTGCCCTTGCCCTATACTCAGTTGAGTGTCCTATCACTCGGCCAGATTTCCTTCTCCTCCGGGCTGGTGCTAATGGGATGAGAAGGCAGCATGTCAACCTTACAGTTTCTCTGGTCTGATGAATCTCCTAAAACACCCAGACCTCCATCTCCCTCTCCTACATGAATGTGTCCCACACACACCCTCTGCTACCTCAATTCTCCCTAGCGCTAGCTCCATAACCGTACCCACTGTAAGCGACTTAGTGCGGACCCATCCCGCTGAAAGAGCAGCGCCTCTCCACTCCCTCTTCAAGATTATTTCCAACCAGATGATTCCTGTCTCACCCAACTGTGCCGCCAGTCCCTGCAATGTGAACATAATTGTCCTCATCAAAGCCCCCCTTCCCAGGTTCGTCAATTCATTACGCCCGAGGTGGATGACCCAGACATCAGGTTATTGCTGCTTATGCAGCAATTTGCGCATGTGACCCTGCCACTGCGCCCCTTTCCCCCGGGCGCACCCTACCACCATATCATGCATTTGCTGGTGGACAACTCCTCCTGTTCTGACGTCCAGTTTGCCCCAGCCCTACACACAAAAGAGTGTCCTACTACCCAGAACCTAATGGAGGCAAAGAATGTTCTTTACCCCGTGACCCTGAAATGGACATTGACCCCAAAGTTCAATTATACCAGGCTGGCCCCATCTGGAACTGACCATTCCCCATAATTGTCTGACTTTACAGGAAAATTGGTGCACCATTATCACTCCCCATTCCTTTCCCTTATGACCCATTACCAGTGGTACCCATTACAATAAAATAAGCTGCCCCTCGTGTATTTCAGAGTCTGCACCAGCAACCCTGGTCGAATTCTGAACAAACCCTGCGTAAACGCATTTTGGCACATCAACCTCCGGCATGTTCTTCACAATGTTTACATTGGGTGTACTGCTAAACCAGGCGCTGGTGTCGGCCTTAGCAGGCTACGCCAGGCTGCCCACTACTGGATGCAGCTCCCCCTTGCTGCTACAATGCCAATTGTTCATTTTAGGCGGCATCTACTGTGGCCCACTGGTGGAGAATGATCTACTTACACAGCCACGCTTACTCCCCTGTGGATGTCCAGTAAAACCAATTTTTACCTGTTTCCTACCCGCTCATCTTTACCATTCCACTACTGTACCATGACCAGTTTGCTTAGTGATCTTCTCCACTTATGGCATTCTTGACTTGTATTTGCACATGAAACCATTTATTATCAAAGCAGAGCCAAGGCATTATGTTCCCATCCTTTAAGGATTTATATGTTTTCCTTTCCCCAAAACCATCGCCTTGTGGAAGGAACCTTCCCCATACCTAAACTCAATAGTCACCCTACTGATTAGTTCGCCAACCTGCCCTACCCGGGTCCTCTTGGTAGATGCACTCGCTACATGCCCATCCGGATCATTTATCCCCCTTTGTAACAGCCCTTGAACTTGCTCCCGATCAGCCCAGCATATCATCAACACTCCTCGTACCTGCTGCGTACTCCCATATTCGAACCACTGCTGCTATGTTAGCGCCGACTTCCCAATTGCCCCGGTATTTGTATTCTCGTTGGTCCTTGAATGCCATCTCAGACCCCTCTCTTTAGTGCGTAGCAGTGTTTGGTCCGTGAGCAAACCTTTTACCGTTTGAAGAAAGATTCATAGCAATGCTACCCTATTCTGCGGGTGGACCGTACAGGGAAGCAATTCTTGCTAGCTTTCGTTCTGGACAATAAATCCCCTGCGTTTGGAGTGAAAGAAAATTCACGCTAGTCCTATCAACCACGAGTCACCTTCAACCATGTTGAAGAACCCACAAAGCCATTTTATGTAATGACACACCCCCCTTGCCGCACTTTTCCCGAGTAAAACAGACCTCTAAGTTTAACCCCTGAGGCACGTCAGTCAACCCCGGGAACCTACCCTCTGCGTGGCTCAAAAAGACCTTGCCCTTCTAGCTGAGAATAGCAAGGTGCAGACGGGACATCCCTTAACCCCCCTGTATCCAAGGGCACTGCTCAAACGAACACCCCTTGTTGCTCTGTGCCGTCCTGTTTCCAACACTTGCATGCTTCCCATGCTCTCAATTCCCCGAACTGTACCGCTATGGCGACCGATATATTCCCTTTTCTAATGTGGACTCATTTGGTTGCTGGCTTGAGCGCTCGTCACCAAGCATGTTGGGGTTGGCCATGTTTCCCGACGCCCCCCTTTGTAAATAAAGCAAAGCCTGGCCCAGGATCTCTAAAACGATTGAACACCTCCATCTTGCAACCTGACTTGCGGCCCGGCCTCCGACCTTGAGCACCAACTTAACAATGACTGCAACAATCCCTGTGTTTTCAGCCCCGCCTGCAATCCTATAGGGATGCGGGATAGTGGCCTTGCTACATGTATTAAAAAGCCCTCTGCCCACTTAGCGATGGAAACCCCACACCAGGCATAACCCCTCCTCTAAAGTGCCCGCTCGCTTTTTGTCCTTGTCCATAGCCCTGCCCCGTTAACTGCGGGACATGTCATTGAAATTCTGTGACCGTTGAAGGGGCCCAAAGCCATCCACTTTTAAACCCAACACCACAAGCATACCTACCCTGCACACCTCTGCGATGTGCAAGCACTGGCCCCGTGCTTTAACAACATTCTGCAGAATTTAACAATGGAACACCCCATACCAGGCATGGCCCCTCCCATAAATTACCTGCTCGTTTTTTGTCCATCTCTCTGCCACGTTAAACGTGGAACATTGTTATTGAAATATTGTAAACGTCAAAGGAAAGCTGTACACCCCTGCTTTAACTCCCCATAGTACCGAAAAGTGCCTTCTCTTTTACATGATAAAGTGAGAACCCCCGTTAGCCTCCCTGTCTACCGCATCCACAGTATTAGGCCCTGCTCCCTGAGCTACCTAACCACTCATTATCGACATGCCCTCCCAGCCTCCCAGCTGTCGGCTCCTCACAAGTGCCGTCTGGGGTCAATCCCCTTTGACATATCATATTGGACTTATGCTACAGAGCCTCAGGCATCGGAGCGCTGTTTTTTAATACCCACGGTGTGTGGTGTTCAATTATCGAATGGCTGCGTTTGGCCCTGCCAGGATCTGAACCTACTTTAGGAGACCCTGCACGGATGTCAAAGTGAGTGCTCTCCTCACTGTGCTACCCGACCGATCCTCTAGTCCCTCCTAGCAAACCCGATCTCAGTACACAGCATACTTGCCCTTTAATATGAATTGAGTGGCTCCAGACGACCGATCCTTACCAACAACATATTTCCCACGTCAAAAGTGCCCGAACCAGTCGCTACTTAAGATATTTGGTAAAGTAAAAGCTAGCGTGCTTCCCTTCCCTGCTCAGCAACTTCCCAGCATATCACATATTAAAGGCTACGGGCCGCCCAGTAGCGAAAATGTCCGGCCCCCATCATAGTGAATCATGCACTAATTACCCTGCGCCAGTGGGGGTCCCGTTCCCACACTAGCCCAACCAAGACTTGTAAAGGCAGTATCCAAACATCCGTTTAACCGTTGCCCCAAACAGACTGCCCCTTTATTTTAACAATCACTGTCTCACCCCCAGTTACACCAATACTGCATGCCGGGATGAGAGGATCATTATAATCCCGGCCGGACCCTCACTCGCGCCGGACACCCGCACGCCTCTGCATATCTAGCCGCACACTAAAATTGGGCAGGGAGGGGATGCAATATAAAAATTATTCTCCAAACCAGCCTGCCGCGCAGGCTCTGCTGCAGCTCTTCTTATTGCCCGACATCTGACAGCATATCTGCCCCATTTTTCTTAATCACATTGCGCAGCGTGGAGACCATACTAGAACATGTATTTTCCAAACAGGTGGCCATACTCGAGGTGAGAGATGTACATCCTGACTCGCCCGCGCTTATATTCCACACACTTCTAACCATAATGCCTGTGCAAAGCCCCCGAAGAGAGACAAAGAACTATGCCCACGAAAACCCCTGCATGCCTTTATAATCATGCACCTCGAAAGCATTTCCTGTCAGACTGGATCGCGTATTAGTTCCTGTACCAGCCCTCACTTTATCCTGCTCCCGGCATACCCGCAGCAGAGTCCCGCTTTCAGCAGAGTCCTATCCTGCTCTCTATTTACCCAGCTCCTTAACGACGCTCCTCCATTGCTGCGACGCCGTTCCTCCTTCGCTGGAACCTGCCATCACCGGAACCTTTCTTAATCTGTAAAGGACCACAGCAACCCTTCCTCACGAACGAACGGCAACACAAACCGGACCAACTGAAAACGAAATCCTCTTCCTGGTCCTTGCGGGCGGGCGTCCTTCTGCCAAGGCTGGATGGAAGCTGCCTGCAGTAAGCAGCCCGCCCGATATAAAGGGGTAGCTCTGTCCCCTTTCTTTTGTAGCCCTTTGCGGGATTTTCCACTTTCTGCCACGCTTTCCGCCGGTGCCTCCCCCTCCTTCCAAGGGGCAAGGGGGAGGGCAGGAGGAGGACACCGCACGGGTTATCGGGGTGCCTCCTCCATTTTCTTTTGTTCTTGTTCGTCGTCACTGTCATTCGGAGCTGTAGTCCAAAACACCCTGAAAACTAAAGGTTTCAGAGCGCTACTGTGAGCATAGATGTGTTGTTTCATATTCTCCACTGAATTGCACAGTAAAAGCTCTGGGTCCTTCGGGGGTCTAGAGGAGTAGCCTGGATGTCTTTCTGTGACGTCTCTTTCACACATAAAGACGCTCTCTCTCGTGCACGCTCTTATAATCTCCCTTCCCGCTCTCTCACATACTCTCTTAAAATGTCTCTTCCCCTCTTATAGTCTTTCTCACTCCCTCATATAATATCTCCTCTCTAATACTCTCTTTCTCTGGTTCCAATTCAATCTCTGTGGTAGATGCAGACTGGGAGGCCATAAGCAGCCCGCGTAGGACTCCAGCCCGTTCAAAAAATCTTCAACTGCATTGTGAACACTTTTGCACTCATAAGCACTGCCACCAAATAGGAAGACTTCTTCGCCCATTGCTAGCCTGGCAGCGTCAGCAGTAAATGGATAGAGGTTCT
Source organism: Ambystoma mexicanum (assembly GCF_040938575.1). Taxonomy (NCBI): domain Eukaryota; kingdom Metazoa; phylum Chordata; class Amphibia; order Caudata; family Ambystomatidae; genus Ambystoma; species Ambystoma mexicanum. The sequence goes on from NC_090924.1 coordinate 405,602,898, forward strand.
TGCTGCACTTTTCTTAATATTACCCATTTTAATGGGACACATTTTCTCAACAACCGAAAAGAATTATTCGGACCATCCTGGACTCGAACACATTTTTTTGCCGAATAAGAGCGCATCTGAACAACATGCATAGTGGGGCCATCCACCATTATGGCTCCCCCTATCCTCCAGGGTCCAAGACATAGCTGCAATGGTTACATTATTCATAATAATCACACAGATAATTTCTATAGAATTTGGAAACACAGGATCACATTTATTGAAGTCATACACAATTTGGGGGTGGTCCCAGCCACTAAGTGAAGCAATCTCCTTAGACTTCTAAGGTGCCCATTTAGGGTTTTACCCGGGCTTGCAAAGGTTTTACTGTCCCGGGTGACAGTTGTTACTTCCGGTTTTGCAGAGTAGTGGACGTTCGCCTCTGGTTATCAACTGCCAAGCAGTAATTTACTGGGGCTATTGAATCTCGTTGACTGGGAGTCTTAACTGTCCATAAGGGACCCAGTGCCTGTCGTCCGAATTTGGCTCGAGTGCGGCCATCGGGGACTGGCCACGGTCGAAACGGCAGCGTCAAACTCCTCCCTGGCTAGGACGGCCCCATAACTCCGCCTGTGATTAACAAAGAAAAGTTAGGAACAAAGTTACACAATTTAATGAACAAACATGCTCGTTATTTTACACCATCCCACAATCCGCTGAAAAGGAAAATTGTTATCCTCAGATTCTACCATTTCTTACAAATGACACAATACCTTCAACCTACTTGATGGACTCCATTCCTTTGCTCCACATCCTACCTAGTTGGGAGATTGCTGCTCGGTGCCAAAAGAAGGGAGTGTAAGCCTTTTAACTGCAAACAAAAAAGCCCAAAGCCGGATGTGGCTGTGCCCGGGGATGTACCGTCCACCTCCGGAGTAGGGGAGGTGCTAGATAACCTCATGGAGGGGTCAGAGGGGCGGCCCACTATGCCGGCTGTCCCTTTAGTGCCCCCTCTGGGGGCTGGCCAGCCCCTTAGCGGGGCCATCCCCCACTATAGCCTGCCCTCTCCCCCAGGGTCCAAGACATAGATGCAGTGGTTACATTATTCATAATAATCACAGAGACAATTTGTATAGAATTTGGAAACACAAGATCACATTTATTGAAGTCATACACAATTTGGGGGCGGTCCCAGCCACTAAGGGAAGCTGGCCCTTTTGGGTTTTATCCAGGCTTGCGATAGTTTTATTGTCCCGAGTGACACTTGTCACATTTCCTGTTTTGCGGAGTAACATACGTCCACCTCTGGTTATCAACTGCCAAGCAGTAATTTCCCGGGACCACTGAATCTTGTTGACGAGGAGTCTCAACCGTCCATAAGGGACTCACTGCCCTTTGTCCGAATTTGGCTCAAGGGCGGCCGTCGGGAACTGCCCATGACCGAAACTGCAGCGTCAAACTCCTCCCTGGCTAGGACCGCCCCGTATCTCCGCTGGCCAAATGCCCCCAAAAACATACAGACCATATCTACCTGCATCTACACTCCTCGTCTCTTATTAGCGCATCCTGAACACAGCCATGAGGAAACATTTGCCGGATGTTGTCAGGTCAGTCATTCCAATAACCTTTGTATGGATCACTCATGTCTCAGGAATAAAAAACACCATCGCCAACTCACTCAGCAGGGAGCTGCGCTCGTGCCACGAGTGGGAACTACGTCAGGACCAGGTGGATCGGCTCTTTCGACGATGGGGCAAACCCTGGATCGACCTTTTTGTGACGGCAACGAACTCCAAGTGCCAGAGGTTCGCCAGCAGGTTCCCGCAGCCGAGGAGCATGGGCGATGCTTTCTCGTTCCCTTGGGACGGCCTGTTTCTATACGCGTTCCCTCCATTGCCTTTGCTGCTCCGCCTCATCAACCAGCTTAAGAAGTGCAGGTGCAGAATGATCCTCGTCGCATCGGCGTGGCCGAGGCAGATCTGGTTCCCGGACCTTCTGGACTTGTCAACGTCCCCACCAGTCAAGCTGCCGGCGGACACAGATCTTCTCTCCAGTGAAGGAGTTGCCATTCTTCATCCCGACCCGGAGTCGCTGAACTTGCAGGCCTGGCTCCTGCAGCACTAGAGTATGGAGGGTACGATATCCCGGCTGACTGCAGAGAGGTTCTTGCAAAAGCCAGGGCGTCCTCAACTCTCAAGTGTTACGGTCATAAGTGGAAGAGGTTCTCTGTCTGGTGCCGTGAACAGAAGATTAACCCTCTGCAGATTACGGCCCCTCAAGTACTGCCGTACCTACTGTCGCTGGCCAAAGCTGGACTGGCTCACGCCTCCATCAAAATACATCTGGCTGCCATCTCCCGATATAACAGGACTACGGAACGGGCGTCCTTGTGGTCTCATCGCCTTGTGAATGAATTTATGAAGGGACTATTCCGATCGTTCCCGCCGGTGAAGGCTCCTGCCCCGGCGTGGGAGCTTAATGTGGTGCTGACCAGGCTCACGGGGGCCCCATTCGAGCCTATGCATTTGGCGCCTTTGAAGTTCCTGTCATGGAAGACAGCGTTCCTCGTGGCCATCACCTCCGCACGACGAGTGGGAGAGATCCAGGCCCTATCTTGCAAGCCTCCATACTTGACTTTTCATGACACGAGGCTGGTGCTGAGGACGCACCCCTCCTTCATGCCCAAGGTGCCGTCGGACTTCCACCTCAACGAGCCCTTGGTGTTACCAGTTTTCTTCCCGTCGCCTTTGATGCCGGCCAAGAGGACTTTGCACTCGCTGGATGTAGCTAGAGCGCTGAAGTTCTGCGTGGACCGCACAAAGAGTTTTCGGAAGACGTCACAGCTGTTTGTGAACTTTGGGTCTGTGAATCAAGGGAAGGCTCTCTTGAAGACTTCAATTTCCAGATGGCTCTCCGGCTGCATCATGCACTGTCACCGGTTGGCAAACCGACCGCTGCCCGGCCGTCCGAGAGCCCATTCGACCAGAGCGATCGATGGTACCGCGGCGTTCCTGTCTGGTGTGCCCCTGCTGGACATCTGCAGGGCTGCTATGTGGAGGTCGAGGCACACCTTCACAAGATTCTACTGCGTCGATAGGGACTCCAGGGAGGAGTCCAGGGTCGGTCAAGCAGTGCTGCGCAACCTGTTCGCCTAAGGTGTGCCTGGTGAGGAGGTAAGAATTGCTTAATGTTGAGTTTTGGATGTAATGCTTAATGTTGAGCCTTTGTCACCTCCCGTGGTTGTGCATGTGTGTACTGCTATGTATTCTTTTATTCATGAGCATGTGAATCCATGCCAGACCCCATGCTGGAGAAGGAACAAGTTACTTACCTGTAACTGTTGTTCTCCAGCGTGGGTCTGGCATGGATTCACATGCAAACCCTCCCGCCTACCCCTCTGCAGCTCTTCACTCGGTCATAGTGCCACTTTGCGTGCTACCAAATCCTCGTGGCCATCACCTCCGCACGACGAGTGGGAGAGATCCAGGCCCTATCTTGCAAGCCTCCATACTTGACTTTTCATGACACGAGGGTGGTGCTGAGGACGCACCCCTCCTTCATGCCCAAGGTGCCGTCGGACTTCCACCTCAACGAGCCCTTGGTGTTACCAGTTTTCTTCCCGTCGCCTTTGATGCCGGCCAAGAGGACTTTGCACTCGCTGGATGTAGCTAGAGCGCTGAAGTTCTACGTGGACCGCACGAAGAGTTTTCGGAAGACGTCACAGCTGTTTGTGAACTTTGGGTCTGTGAATCAAGGGAAGGCTCTCTCGAAGACTTCCATTTCCAGATGGCTCTCCGGCTGCATCATGCACTGTCACCGGTTGGCAAACCGATCGTTGCCAGGCCGTCCGAGAGCCCATTCGACCAGAGCGATCGCTGCTACTACGGCGTTCCTGTCTGGTGTGCCCCTGCTCGACATCTGCAGGGCTGCTACGTGGAGGTCGGCGCACACCTTCAGGAGATTCTACTGCGTCGACCGGGATTCCAGGGAGGAATCCAGAGTCGGCCAGGCAGTGCTGCGCAACCTGTTCGCCTAAGGTGAGCCTGATGAGGAGGTAAGAGTTGCTTAATGTTGAGTTGTTGTATTGCTTGATATTGAGCCTTTTGCCACCTCCCGTGGTTGTGCATGTGTATACTGCTATGTATTCTTATATTCATGAGCATGTGAATCCATGCCAGACCCCATGCTGGAGAAGGAACAAGTTACTTACCTGTAACTGTTGTTCTCCAGCATGGGTCTGGCATGGATTCACATGCGAACCCTCCCGCCTACCCCTCTGCGGCTCTTCACTTGTTCATACTGCCACTTCACGTGCTACCAAATCTGAGGATGGCGGCGGGGCTTAGGGAGAGGGCAGTCATTGGCTGGGGGCAGTATGACCCAGAGACCAGTGATTGGTTACTACTGAGAAAGACAGATCAGAAACAAAACTGATACTGATTTTTTCTATACCGAGGATTCCCGGCCTGACGACGGGGAATATTCATGAGCATGTGAATCCATGCCAGACCCATGCTGGAGAACAACAGTTACAGGTAAGTAACTTGTTCCTTCTCATACCGTATGAATGCGGTTCTATATGGGGTGGCCTACTGTAAACACGCAGTCCCATGCGTGACAGTTCACTGCTAATGATACTGTGGGCGGGACCTGGTTTTGGGTTGACACAGTCACATATGAAAGGTTGTTGGGGTTTCCTGTCTCCTTTGTTAACCTCTGCAGTCAGGCCCAATGTGGGCCGGTTTGAAGTATGCTCTATTTGTATGATAGTCGCCACCACCAGCTGCAGGGCCCAACAAAAGAGCAGGCTGGCCATGGCAGGGGGATGCTTGGTCCTCCCCCTTTCTGGAGATGACATGGTGCACTCCCAGCTGTCATATCCCAACTAAATATGACAGGGCGGACTGTCCCTGTAGGCAGGTCCACCCAGAGTACACAGGTCTATGCGTTTGTCATGGTGTGAGCATTGGAAAATGTGTGTGGATTAGCCCCACACATTTTCCTGAGGTTGGTCTATCATCATTCCATTTAATAAAACATCTAAAAAAAAGCCCAAGCGAACGCAAACCCACCGTGCGGATGTTCGAATTCCTCACAGAGAGAAAAGGTGCAATTTCCTCGCAATCCTCTAGGTGCACATGCTCTTCACAGAGCCGACTCACCAAAGTGGATGGACTGACAGTTAATCACAATGGCTAAAGAAATACTGGGCTGGCAGGAATTACCTGGCATACAATAAGATGAACTTGACTAGAAGGAGCAGCAGTGACAGGATACAGAGATGAAGTGCGGGCAGACAAAGTCTTTTGTTGAAGCCCTTGCAGCTTGACGAGATACCAATGGTGAATGACATTGCAAGATGAAGGGCATGGGCAGAGAGCTAGCTTTTTCAGGCTACCTTTGCATACCCAGTTTGGCTGCATCTTCCCATTGATAGCTGGGTTCAAGCAAAGATAGACAGAGTTATCCCCTGTGATACCTCTCAAGAGCACAGAGACCTATGGAGCCAGTGATCTGCATGGACGCCTGCACTGATTCCTGATAATCAACTTATGCCACAAAGATAGATTAAAAATCGACCGCAAGTTGGGCTCTATAGTGAAAGAACAACTGTATGTACTGCAGTGAACACAGAACTGTTTTCCGGGTTAATTGATCAACTCAGATCTTAGTTGTGAACAACGGCTCGGCAGCAGAGTCAGAGCCTCAGCAGCACACTATGCAACTTCATGACATGTGTAATTTAGCTTTTGTAAAAAACGTGCACGGACTTCTTTGCATCAGCCAACCAGAGGAGAGGCCCTGCCAGAGTTGGTGCACAGGGTATGTGCCCATTTTGCCCTCTCATTAATGTCTCTGCCCCAAAAAAGCCTTTTAATGGTTCATAAAAGAAGTAAATCACTAAATTCTTCCATCCCAAATCTCCTCAAAATAAAAAAGTGTCGAATTAAGAGAACCTGGAAAGAAAATTACATGTCAACAGACACAATGGCTTATCACTGACAGCTCCAGATCTACAGAGCAGAAATGACCAGAGCAACAAAAAAAACGAATCACGCACACTGAATAGTGTCAGTGCAACATACTAGAAGCAAATGTTCAAAATGATTGACAAATTCAAAAATCCTCCAGCCTGTATCCAAGTACAAGCACCCTCCCAAGAGCTTTGTGACTCATTGAAGCACACTTCAGCAACAGAATTCGACAAACCCCGGACCAATTAGATCACTTAGTAAGGATTTACACCGCCAATCCCAGCAATGAAAACAGCAGCGAGGAAAGCACCTTTTCAAGCACTGAGAGACATTCCTCCATTCTCAATACAGGATTTCATAACTATGGACAACAGTAGCAATCCACCACGTCCGTTGCACTTTTAAAACTGCCTTCACCAAGCCCCTTCTCTAAAAACCCACAGCTGATTCCAGAAATACAGCAAGCTACCAAGCAATTTCCAACGCATCATTCACTGCAAAAGAACTCTAGAAATGTATGTACCAAAACCTTTGGGAAAACATGTAGATCACAGTGTCCTCCACAAGTCACAACATGGATGAAGACCACCAAGATAAATGCAATCTATGACATGCATTATATCGGGCACGCTAAAATACGACGCTGAAGCCATTTTGCCAAGTACAGTCATCCGACCGGCCGTCTCTACTGATTTTGATACTATCAGCCGCAAAATCATGTTACGAAGATTGGAGGACACTGGATTAAAAGGCATCGGATTAGGCTTGATCACTTAATTTTCCACCGACGATTGAAAAAACACACAGCACCTTTCAGTTCATGTTCCTACAGTCTCACCTGGGGAGAATGCCAAAACAGTCTTTCACTTGCCCTATTCAACATCTACCTGACTCCTGTGATGATGTGCAACTTAGGAGACGGGAAAGGTACTCTTTTTCCTCCCTCTTCATTATCTGTTTCCTTGCCGCATAGGTTTGGGCAAACACCTTGGGAACTAGCTCTCAAGGACCATTTGACAGCTGCCACTGGCCCAGGTCTATGGCTCTCCCGAGGTGCCTGGAATTGTTAGTTGGAGAAGCGAGAGCATGCCTTCTTTGTCAGAGCCACATCTATTGCTAGCTAGAGACCTGCAACATGCTTTCCTGGGATAAAACCTGGTTGCTCCAGCTGAATAATGCAAACCTTTACCTAAAATAGATACACATAATTGACCATCTGGATTAATGCGAGTAATTCGACCATCCACACAGGGAGCGTGCCCTTGCCTGCGCTTTTTGTTTGTAAGAAATTGAATGATGAGAGATCAACATCGGAAAATGTTTGGGCCTAATCTGCACACATTTTCCTATGCTCGCTGCATAACAAACACATAGCCAAGTGTACTCTGTGGAGACACAGCCTACAGGCGCAGTCCTCCATGTCACATTTAGCAGAAATGTGACTGGCAGGAGTACATGAAAGCATCTCAGGAAGGGGGAAGGCAACACCTTCCTCCTGCCATGGCCAGACTAATTAAATATCAAAGGCTCCATGGATCTGCCCTGCGCATTGGAGTTCTGTGTAGTGGCAGCGCATACTGATGAGAGTTAATTGACACAGGCCTGCAAAGAGACCTGGTCACAGAACTAACAAACAGCAGGAGACCCCAACTCCTCTTTGATGTGCAATGTGTCAGCTTGAAGCTAGCTCCCACCCCTCTGTATGAAGGGCATTGAATGTCATGACTTGGATAACTGTTTATAGTAGGCAGAGGGAAGAAGTATGTGATTTGATGGAGGTAGAAAGTCTGTTCCCACCACAAACTTCAAGAGAGACCTGCACTTTGATCAGGAGCCACAGAGAGCTCAATTAACCAGGGAAACATTGTATCCACAACAGACAGGAAGATGGGTGGGACTTAGTAGTGCATGTTGTCACCCCTTAGCACCCTCTTTATGACCTCACACATAACAGAAGATTGTTGGTGGGGACCCATGATTGGTTCAATAAGTGAGATAGGCTTAGCCTGCACCAAGCACTGGGGCCCATTTGGCTTTAAAAGAGGGTTCATCCCCTCTTTTGTCAGATCATCCGACGACTTCGAAAGGAGTAAGAAGAACTCATTTGGACACTGACTGAAGGTACAGTCTGCCTTACAGCTTCCGCCAGTGAAGGAAGGCCAGGATTTCCAAGAGGGAAGCAAGATACCTCCCCTAAACATCTCCCAGGGAACAGAGTGAGATACCAAACTCAGAGGACCCGTCCAGCAGCTCCAGAACCGATACCTAGCCAGCACACAGTGCGCCCTACTAGGTTCTGCCAGCAAGCTTCATAGGTGGGAAGGGCCAGAGAGCCTCTGAACAAAGGACATCTCTGTTGCCTACAAACACTCTACTCAGCTTTGGGCCATCCACCTTAAAGGACAATACGAGCGCTGCGAAGAAGCTAGGAGGACTGCCACGACAAGCATCAACCAGCGTCCATTTTATAAGGACATTTTCGAGGCAGTCGAGCCATCAGACCGCGACCGGCTGCACCACTGACTGTTGTCACACTGCAGTCACTAAAACCATCCGAGACGCCTCAACCAGCATTCTAGATCTGCCAACCAGCACAGAGCTGATTCTTGACTCCGAGCCGCTGTGTAGGCCAGCCTGCAGCCATCCATCCAGCCTTGCTTGCCGAACTGCCGGCTGCCTGATACCCGCAGCTGTCTCCCATCTTGAACTCTGTCGCAGAATCTGAAAAGCATCCTGGAACCATCTCAATGCTTTCGAGCATCAATATCATCTCAAGCATCAGGTACATTGTGGTTCTGTCACCCCGGTCCTTCTCCGAAGGCCCTTAGTGACATTTATGACCCGTTGCTCCCTTGCTGCTGAAACCAAATAACCTTGAACAGTTAAGACTGAGTGCTTTACTCACTACCCTTCTGTCAGTATCCAGAGTGCATCCCTTTACTTTGTGAAACTATCTGTTCCCTGTGTTCCTTTACAGTATGGGTTGTATTTTGTAGTGTGCTAGAACTGTCTGTTGTAACAATAATAAAGTAGATATTTTCATACAGCCTTGACTGGACAGTCCCTTGTATCATTAGGTAATAATAATTGTATTTTTGCTGTGTTGCAACTAACCAATGATCCACGACCCTGCAGAGATAAACAAGCCTGCCATTCCATCTACATTACGCAAATTGGACAAGGAGGTTTATAATTGACTTGTGCTTCCAATCTGTTCGGATCCCTTCTGGGGTACTAAAGGTGTGAGACTGATTGATGGTTTAGAAATCGATATTCATCCATGGACCACTGGTGCCCCAGGAGATGATTTGTCACAATTAATCACAAAGGATTGTGTTTCATACAATTTATTGGGCTAGCTGAAAATATTATGCTGAGATGGAATAATGCATGAGCATTTGAAATCCCATAAATGTTCTTCTTTGGATGATAAAAAGCAAAGTGAAGGGGAAGGAACAATAATGACAGTGTTCCATCCAAGGCAGGCCTGCAAGGGATGCAGTGCTGTGATCATCTTAGCTGATAGTTCTATATCTACACAACAGAACCTTTAGCTTGCAGAGAGAAGCTTTGCGAATATTGCACCGCTTGAAAGATATTTGCATTTAAAAAATAACAATTCTGCTGTAGTATAAATGTATGTGATTTTTCTGAACGTTTGTGTGTTTTTCAAAATGTGTGAGAAATGCTTTCTAAAGCAGGAACTACTGAATTTGAAAATGTGTATTTTTCTGTGAAGGCGTCTCTTGGTTTGGCTATGATCGGCGTATCCTCTTCCTGTTTCTTTACTCCTTGGGACTCCTTTCCCCCTTCATCCCTCTCACTCACCACGGAGCCCTCTTACCTAAGGCACACTGAAGCAGCTTGCTAGTATAGGTTAAGGGCCAAAAATCAATATAATAAAAGTAATCCAATGAGCCAATAAAAAGTGCACGGAAGCAAGAAAAACTAAATGTTTATGACATGCATCCACAGCTGGGAATAATCCATCAATTATTCAACATTACATAATTACATGGCGGCTTATATAGGGAGAAGTGGAGCGAAGTCTTCAACAATGTTTCAAGATGCATTTAAATTTACATTCGCTGATTGGACAGTCTTGGTTGCTCTATAGGTGGATTCTATACAATACCTAGCCCTGTTGGCGTATCTTATCCTTGGATATTTGACTGGTTAAAATGTTTCACATACAATTCGATTGCTGATTGGCTATGGCCCTTTGGATGTCCTGGGATGTGTTGCTTCCATCACAATTAACCAATAAAACTGTGAGGTGTGAACAGTGTGGCAACAAAAAAGCATACTTCACATCCTTTCCCATGAGACGCAAAGCTTGGCACCGACTTAGCTTTCTCACCTTGTGACTGTTCAACTGACAGTTTAATATGGCAACCTTGTGCTGGAAAAATATTACCTCTCCCCTTCCTTTCTCGTGATGTGCCTGCATGACTTCATGGGGCGTGTTTCTTGGACTCTTGCTCTGGCACCAGGTGCATGTCTAAATAGTGTATTTCTATATGCATGGAAGTATTTGGCCCTATTACATATGCATTTCTATAACTCAGGGATTGTCAGGAGTGAATACTTAGTCTTCAATATGTTCATTATTAGTTAGATGGACCTCTTGGCTTCTCTTAATCTTGGATATTGATCTCGTCCTGGGTTCGGGTGTTCATGTTATTCTGTATTTGTGATTCCACTCCTATGTGGATTGTTTCCGACAGGGGGCAGTGTGTGTCTTCTCCCTGATTCACTTGTACTCTGCACTCTTGTGTTCAATTCTTAGTCTTTGCAGCTGTGACCTTTGTCTTGCTAGTGTCTAAAGCACAAGATAGGCATACTATGTGTTGCACATTTCCTTTACTTCAGGCATGGGAACCTGCTGCCCCGTTGCTTCTTGCGCATCCCCTGTCAATCTTGTGAAATCTTCAACATGTGCTTTTCACAAAAATGCAACACCTATTTAAGTCACTACACCTCATCCAGAGCTTGGGAATGAACTTTGCCTCACTGCTCTTACCAATCACAGCGGGTCTTTACATGCTGTCCGGGGCTACTGACCTTGTCTGTGTGTCTCTCTAATGTGAGCGGAAACTGAATGCATTTTTACTGTGTAAAATGAACATGAATTTCTGAGGTCTGGTGAATCTAAATGGCCTATGAATCTACCTTTATTCTGAGGCCTACTCTGTGTGTTGCACACCTAAAAGATGTTAGATACATGTATAGTGTGTCTTATATTTGCTACCTTTTAGCATTTCTAATGAATGCTTATATGACTGTTTGAAGCACTCGTGTCTTGGTCTTGCTTCCTTGTGTGGGCATGTCTGATTATGTCTAATGTTTGCCTATGCATTAATTGTCGTTGCCATCATCCTACTTGAACTAAACTAAATGTATGTGTGTGTGTCTTGCTGCGTACTGTCTCACACCGAAGGGAGTTTTTGGAGGAATGTCAGTGTGTCGTGCATGATGGCTGGGCCCCTGGCCTTTGGTGTGATATCAGACTTGTATTTTATGGGTTTTCTTAGTTTATACTTCCTCTCACGTGTGGGACGTTGGACGTTCATCCCAACAGCAGCAATGCAGTGCTTTATAGAACACCTATAAATAGAGGAAACAACTTTATGGTAGAAAAAGTGAAAATCGTGTCTGTGGGAACAGAATGAAGCTATACACTGCTTTAAACACATTATTCAAAACTGCAAAGCCCCCCTAATAACCTTACCCCAGACTATGTACATAACATAACACAGGCCCACAACATATCCATGTATTCCCATCCACATTGATTAATGATTCAGCCACAGAGAGAACTTTCTCAGAAGCCAGGGTGAATGCTCAGCACCCAGAGACATCATACACACTTGCCAAAATCCTGAAGAAATTCACAGACCATTTAGTACTGCTCATGACACACATCATTAGTAGGGCTTCCAATGAAGGAATGGATGAGTTATCCTCAACAAGCAAGTGTTCTTCCTCTACTCAAGAAATTCACCCTCGACCTTATCATCTACATACAACATCCCTAGACTGATCATACATTTCCCACCATAGCCAAGATCCTTGAAATAACACTTGTTTGCCAAATGCATTTTCTCTTTAATAATCACACAGCCCTTAACCCACTTCAGTCTGGCTTTGCCTTTAACTACTTAACTGAATCAGCTCTACTGAAAATCTATCCCAATGCCCTTGAAATAGCAAATGATATCACAGCATATCCATTTCTAATTCTGTATAGTGGTGCAGCCTTTAATATGATCCTGCTTTTCTGCCTTTGACAAAATACTACTGCTCTGCAGGAATGCATCGGTGGGTAGTTGCTAAAGCACTCACTCAGCCCCACACTACTACTAAACCAGAAGTGATCCCAATCCATTTGGGGTAGCACCAAGAAAGGCTATACTCTTCCGGAGGGATGGCAGCTGGTTCAGAAGCCAAACAAACCACAATAGAATGGGTGTACCAAATAAAAGAATGCCCAACCAAAGGTCTATACAAATAGGATATTTATTCAAAACAATAAAAATAAGTGTCCCACCCCTGCAAGAGAAACACAGAGAAAGCAGACGTTAAGAACAAGCATTGGCAATGCCAACACTTTGTGCTTTTGTGTAGGCATGGTACAGGCACTTTCCAGGCACTGATGTAGTGGTATTAACTGGCCATTGATGGTAGCAGCTGAAAAATGGTGTGAGTACCTGGCCATCTAAAAGCAGTGCAGGGCAACTGTCTAATGCCGATACACAAAACAAAACTGTTGGCTTTGCCAATGGGTGTTTTAACAGGACTTCAGTGAAGGGGATGCACAATGATTATAAATCAAGAGGCAGAAGGCCGACCTGGTTAAGACATTTATATTGCACACGTACTGTGTTTACAACTCCAATTAAGTCATTAACTAAGAGAAGATTGCTTTGACAAAACACTGCAAGACACTTTGAGTGCCAAGTTTGATGGTAAGGCCTGATTAAATCAAGCTCAAAGAGTTCCCATGAGGATGTGTTTTGGGTGGGGAGGGGCAGGAACTGGGTGGGAATGTCCAGGGGGATTAGCATTGCCATGGGCCATCAATGGGGGGGCAAATAACTAAACAACACTACAAGATTTGTGTCGCACCTCGTATGCCATTTCTCCCTATCTGTTCTCTAAGTAAGCGCCACTTAGACAGCTTGTAATCATGTCTTTCAAAAGGTAGAGAAGGGGAGCTTACAGGTAAGTAGGGTCCTTTAAAACAGACAATGAGGACAGGGGCACTTAAAACTCCTTTAGTTTCTCTCTATGGAGCTCAGCAGTATAGAGCCAGGCATGTGGTTGTTTTGGATCTATGTGATCACTGTGCATGTTTTACTGTGCATAATCAACATGTTTCCTTTTTTTGTTTTATCCCATTTCACTGCATATATATGCGGGGAGACCCCATGCCTCTGCAACTCCACCCTCCCATACTCCCCCCACATTTATTATCAACTTTACCCCCGGCCCCCACATATATATATTACACAGCCTGCTGTAGCGGCCGTGTAGTTATGGTTAAGTTGCTCAACTCATAGGAAGAGTACTTTTTGGCTGACTTATAACTACGCTCCCCTGGGCGAATGCTTACCAAGTTTTGCACAGAAAAAAGTATATGGCCCGCTCAGAATTTTTTGGGCAAGTTTGGTGAGGTTTCGTCAAGGGGGGCAAAGTTATAGAGGGGGTCCCAAAATCTTTTTTTTCCATAGAAATAATGGAAAAAGTTTTGCTCACGCCTACAGCCCAAACCGCTGCATGGACTTTCAACAAATTTGCACCAGGAGCGGTGGCTTGGTCCCGAAAGCGTGCTTTTGTAAATTTGGTGTAAATCCGACCAGTGATCTTTTTTTTAAACAACCAAAAAGTAGGTCCAAAACATTTCCCTGGTGCATTTCCCTGTTCGGTCCACGGACAGGCATCTGATTGGCCTGGAGGGTGCCGTGATGTCTGCAGACATCGGACGCGCCCACTGTTTGGATGGTGAAAAGCATGAAGTGCGTCAGATTTTTGGAAATACCAGCCATTTTGGATTTGTGGACATCCGCCGGTGTCTGTGGACACCACGGTAGAAACATATGAGAAAACACAACATTGCACTTGTCAAACTTATCACACAAACTATGGTGAGGTGAGGGGTGATGAGGATGGGATTCGGCCGTAAGAAGCCAAAAAACAGGTGTTTTCCACCCCCGAAAGTCCGTAAACATTCTGGATGTTCGGGGGCAGCCCTGTGATGTTCGCGAACACTTCAGATGTTCGCGAACATCTATGCCTATTTCTGCATTACATGTTTGGTGAAAAGTAGTTCTTGGATGGCTTATAACTTTGGCGCCACTCAATGAAACTGCATGAAATTTTTGAATTTTATTCTAGACTTGATTCTGAATGGTTTTGGAAAGTGTGGTGCTGTTTTGTCAAGAGGGAACAAATTTAGAGGTTGGGTCCCAAAATACTATAAAGGTTTATAAATGTGGTGCGATTTGATGAATGTGCTCAAAGGTTTTCAAAACAATTTTAAATCTAGATATAAATGTTTTTGTAAAGTTTGGTGGGCCAGATATGTGATGTCATCATTGATGTCATCAATGACATTTGTTATGTCATCTTTGATGTCCTGGGTGTTAGTCTTAGCAGTGCACGGTGGTGGCTCGAGTTATGGTTGCTTAGTTTACCATAGCTGGTGAATTTCTGAGGTTTTTTGATTTTACTTGTAGCCATAACGTCCCTTTAACAACGTTTTTCATTGACTTTCATAGGTTTTTATTAGTGCAACTTAACCATAACGTCCCTTTAACAAAGTTTTTCATTGAATTTCATAGGTTTTTTTAGTGCAACTTAACCATAACGTCCTTTTAGCAAAGTATTTTCACTGAATATATATATATATATATATATATATATATATATATATATATATATATATATATATATATATATATTTGCAGTGAAATGGGGCTGTGAAAATTCAGCATTTTAGGATGCGCAGTGATAGGGTGATACTGTTGTTTTACTGCAGTCAAACCAGTGTCGAGGAGGTAGAGTTGTGTTATTCCAATAGCTAGTCAGCGTGGAGACGTTTTGAGGCGAGGGTTCCTTGCGGATCAAGTCGGCATTCAAGATGCATCCAGTTGATGTCTTCCAACAGGTCAAGTCAGCAGTCCGGTCAGTGTCAAGAAGAAGCTTCTGCTGGGTCAAGTAGGCGTTCAAGACAGGTCAAGATGATGTGTCCGTTGCATCGAGTCAGTGTTTGTGATGTGGCAAGTAGTTTGCTTCCAGAGAGTTCAATTGCAGGCTTCTGTCACTCCCAGTGAGCAGGTCCTGTGTACCAGTGGTCTCCGGTGCAGGTAAGGACTTGGTCCACACAGCATTTTCATGCCAAATATGCCCCTGGGATGGCTCTAGATGGTTGTAGACAAGAGCTTACCTCTTGCTTGGAAGTCACTGGTCGTCACCTCTCTGGCAGAGGACTATGCAGCAGCAGGGTGTTCCAAAGATGAATCAACTAAGGGAAGGGGTTCCTTTGCCTAGCAAAATCCAAGATTGGGATACTCATTATGTGGACTAGACATCTCCTCAGGGCTACTCTAACCTCGCCCCTTCTTCTTTCTGCCTACATCAAAAGGTCTCCAGTAATAAGCAACCTGGTGTGAGGTGGCCATTGTAATGATACGACTATCTTAGTAGCACTGGTTCCCAGGGAACCTCCCAGGGAAGAAGGAGATATATTTTCTCAGGAGATAAAAGAGAGGGCTTCCTGGGATGGACTCAACATAGATGTTTTGGGTACACACATGCCAGACTGCTTAATACACACCAAGCCTCATCATGAATGAGTCACTTTTCACCAAGCTGACAACAAATAAGATCAAATGCTTGTGGCTGTATAATTAGGTAATGTCTGCACTAAAAGTAGACATGGCTAATGTTTAGATATTAATAGCTGCCACCAGGCTGCTGGGGTACACAATTATGATATTTTTAACTGGAGACGTAGAAGACTAAAATACCACCTGTCAGTGTTAGAACTGTGAGTTCCAGCAGCTGGATTCAAGAATGCACATGTGGTCTTAAACATGTTCTGATGCCACTGCAGGGTAGCTGCTGGGGATGTCAGAAAACAGTCACAGCAAGGTACATGTGTGCATTATGTTTTTTGGCATGGAGCATTATGAAACTGGAGTCTGATTAGCAGACCTCACCTTCAAAAGCTGAATTACTGTTATTATTTTATTGTTAAATCAAAAAAAGCTCAAACTATCCTGCCCTCACCAGATGGATTTCTGTCACACTGTTGTTACAAAGTAGGAGGGTGCACAGACTCTCACCTATGTCGGACTACTGCAAAGGAAAGGTGGATGGCCAGAGGCTTTCTAAAACTTAACTCCAAAATAAAATGATCAGTTCACATATCCAAACGCACTACTGAACTCCCCAGCAATGAACTCCTCAACCCACCTTATAACATTATGGGTCCCGTTTACAAAGC
Organism: Ambystoma mexicanum; assembly: GCF_040938575.1. NCBI lineage: Eukaryota > Metazoa > Chordata > Amphibia > Caudata > Ambystomatidae > Ambystoma > Ambystoma mexicanum. The sequence continues at coordinate 405,619,362 of NC_090924.1, forward strand.
GTTTCTCAGTGGGATTGCTCCATTGTAAAACGTTTTTGTAAATCAGGCCCTACATTGCCTGCTATGACTATATCGAAAACCAAGTATGCACATTCAACTCAGACATTTGGTAGCCAGATTATTTCATTTTAGCAAATCCCTTAATTTGCTTCAATTTCTGCTCTGCACTATTTCCTAACCCTCCCCGTGGACCTAATGATAGAAATATATACAGTCCATTCACTGCATCACCATCTAAGGCATTCATGGAAAAACCCCACAATGATTCAGTGGCAATATAAAACAATGTAATAGAAACCCTCTGCACTCATGCAGCAAAAGCCTGTTGCACATCCCCTCACTTTTCTGGTCTGGACAGGTCTGGAACACGGTCTGTCTATTATATGCACCCAGGATTTCAAGCCAGGAAACACCGAGAGATGATTCAGTTCACAGAGCTGTGCTTTACAAGTCTCACAGTTCATTAAAGTGTGGACAAGAAAGAAATCAAGGTAGGAAAGGAGGGGTCATGAAGATAGAAGAGGACAAAAAAACAGAGAGATGGTGAAAACGTGAACAAAGGGGAAAATAAGATAAGAAAAAGAATAGAAAATATCAGAAACAATGTATTTATTTATTTATTTACTGTTGGCTTGTTAGGCACTTATACAGCAAGTGAAATACTGTTTCAAAGCACCCGCAGAGCGATGGTAGTGAACAAGGGAGTGAAATGCAATACAATACAATACAAAAAACAATATTTAATAAGAACAGTGGGAAAACGGATGAAAGGACAAACCTACTATGCCCTGTGCGTATTCAGAATGTGAAAGTGCAGCAAGGAAGAGGGTAGAGGGGGTAGGTGCTGGGGAGTCTGAGCTCATGGGTGAGCCACAGATGAAGTGCTAGGGTTGTTGAGTGCTACACGACCAGGAGCCACGCCACGTTACGAGTCCTGCTCAAGGCGCAGAGTCAGAAGGGAGCCAGCTGAGGAAGCAATCAACCATCTGCCCTACACTTTACACATAACGAGTTGGTTCCAGAGGAATGTAGTGGTCTAGAGGGAGATTATTTAGTAAAATAAAGTTGAATATAGTGTGCTCCCTGGGCCCAGACAACCTTGTGGATGACGCAGAAGGATTTCTATTTAATCTGTGCAGCAACCGGGAGCCAGTGTAGGCTTTTTAGGGCAGGAGAGATGCGGTCCCTTGGCTTAAAGCCAAGGATAAATCTTACTGGCCTGTTCTGGATTAGCTGGAGGTGTTGCAGAGGGGAAAAAGGTAGATTCAGGGGGAGGCTATTGCCATAGTCAAGCCTAGATCGAACCAGGTCTCGGGTAACATTGAGCCTCTGCTGGAAAGTGAGAAAGGGGAGAATTTCTTTGAGAAGGAAGAGCTGAAAGTGGGACTTCTTGGCATTGTGCAGTGTGTGAGGGAGTAAGGAGAGAGAGGAGTCAAAGATGACTCCAAGGTTTCTTGCTACAGAGGAAGGAGCAGGGGGAGAGCCCAAGGAGGATGGCCAGATTGAAGGGAAGAAGGAGGGGGCAGAGGTCCCGATGGGGAAAAGATCTCAGTTTTACATGCGTTGAGGCAGAGATCCTTGGAGGTGCACCAGGACTAGATGGCAGATAGGCAGTCAGGGATGATGGAGGGTTCAAGAGGATCAGCAGGAAGTTTGAAGAAGAGCTGTGTGTCATCTGCATAACTCTGGAAGTTGGAGGAGAAGGAGGAGATGAGGCATGCAAGCAGTGCTAGATAGATGTTAAAGAGCCAAGGGGAGAGGATAGAGCCCTTGAGGACACCACAGGTGGAGAAGGAAGTAGGAGAGGAGAAGGTGCCCAGGATGATTTGGGATAAGCGGTCAGTTGGGAATGATGTCAGCCAGTCCCATGCCCGTTCCGAGATACCAAGGGTATCGCTGAGCCTTTGTATGAGGATGGAATGGTTGACTGTAACAAAGGCTGAGGAGAGAACTAGAAGGATCAGGACAGCTAGGGAGTTGGAGTCCAGAGATGCGAGCAGTTCTTCACTGATGTTCAGAAGAGCAGTTTCTGTGTCTCTGGATGCTCGGAATGCAGATTGATGGTCGTGCAGATCACCAACAAGTTTGGTGTGTGAGTTGAGTTGGGGCGAGACCAGCTTCTCCAGCAGCTTCCCCAGGAAGGGGGTGATGGAAATAGGGCAGTAATTGGCACAGCAGGTAGGGTCTGCTGAAGGCTCTTTCAGGAGTGGGTGCACAAGGGAGTGCTTAAGGGAGGAGGGGAAAGATCCTACGATGAAAGAGTGAGTGCAGACATCAGCGAGGGCAGGGGCAAGAGAGCCAAAGTTATCCTTGATGGTCCCGGATGAGCAGGGAGAAACCTGTGTAGAAGAGACCTTCATGGAGCGGACAACTCTGGAAACTTCTTCAGGTGTGACAGGGGAGAAGGAGGAGAAGGAGGAAGGAGGCGTACGAGGGGCCAAGGGAGGAATGAGGGTGTGGGGTGGGTTGGGAGTGTGGGTAGCAAGGATGTCCTGGATTTTGGTGGCCAAAGAATTGTATGAAATCATATGCTCTTGGTTTTGTCTGATGGATCTATTGCATGAATAATCAAGGCAACGCTATATGCGAAGGCATGAGGATTTTACACCGAGCTTCATCCCTGGTACCAAGCATGAGGATTTTAGATTTTTAAACATTTACCTGGAGATCTTCACCACTATGCCCGTGATCTTCAGGATCAGCCTTGGAACTAAAAAAAAAGCAGTTCCTCTAGGTGTGCTGGGATCATCCAGTCATGAAATATAAGTGTAAAGATAGAGACACCATAGACCACTTCAAAAAGGTGAAAGTTAATCACACCGGAAATTAATCAAACGATATATGCACTGGGGCGTGTCCAGGGAGTTGCCTGTGGTGACACGTGCTACCCCTGAAATCTGATTGGTCACCCCAGGTGCCACCCCATTATCCTAAACTATGATCAGTGTGTGTGTGTCTGTGTGTGTGTGCATGAGCACGCACGCCTTCGGACTTCATGCCACCCCTGCCTAAGTCCGTGCCCCACTTGGGCCACTCCAGTCCAAAGAGTCTGGACATGCCACATAAGACACAGTGGCCGGAAGTAGCAGGACACGGAGCATGCTAGTATCACAGAGCTATGAGTAGGAGTCAGGGATGATTCTGTCAGGGGGTTCACAGAGACATAGGCAAGGACAAGGCAATAATTCAGAGAAGGGTCAAAAAGGCACGGCTTGGGGAAGTGGTTGGACTCGGATACTATGCAGACAGGGGAGGGCTGCAGAGCACGGCATGATAGATCCGACGGGAGATTTGGGAGGCCACAGAGGCATAGGAAAGGTCAGGGGATGGCTATGAGGTACACGAAGACATGTGTGGGAACATGCCAAGGACATTCAAATGAATGGGGAGGAGCGGAGATAACTCGACATAGCACCAGATTCAAAGGGATCCATCTGCATTTTAGTTGCCCAAAAATTGACCGGTGGTGGCATATTGTAGATAAATAATCAAGAACAAAAAGGTTAGTCACCTAAAAAAAGTGCCTGATAGGTTTGCATTTCGGTTGGAACCATAATGTAGCGGGGGGCAGTTGCACTCCTAAAACATGTTAGGAAGAGCAGTATTCTTCTGCGAGGCTTGCATAGGAAGCATATAACGCTATTGCGTAATCTCCACCTAGCATCATGACAAATGAAATCTACAGCCGGACACACTAACTCTACAGATGACCCCTCCTGCAGGTTAGACTTTGTACATGACCTCACCTAGAGTCTCTTAGCCTGCGCCCTGCATCGCCCACGCCATTCTGCGTCTGCCTGAGCCACGCAACGCCCCATAAGGGTAACCTGGCGTTTTGCACATGACATTGTATCTCTACTTTATATCGTTTGCCTTTACTAAGCGTGCATTTTGGGAGCCCAACACTCCCTTTGTATTGGCCCGAGATTTTCTAATATACCTTAACATAGTTCTCTATCGAGTGCACTCCTGCCTCACTACTTGCATCCACACGTGGATTGATTATGGAAGTGTTTCTATCTTGTTGCATACGTACGCCGATGTATAGCTTCCCCTCGGTCACTGTCAATACGTAGTACGCTGCACCTCCGTAGCCAACATTTATTGTTTGCCAGACTGCGCAGATGTCACCCAATATATTAATGTGTTTAGTCGCCTGATTGACTTTGTGTCTTCATCATTGCCTATAACCATTGCCTGTGCTAACTTGTATTTTAATGGGCATGCCTTTGCTTGTACTTAACGACTACATTGACCACTAATGCATACTTGTTCTATAGCGTATGGGATAGAGCCTGACCTTACTAAGCAGCCTTGCCAGCAGGATCTATACGTCACTACCCTAGTCTAACCATAATCTGAGGCTGGCCAAGTACATGGTCATATAAGTAACCTGTTAGATACTTTACCTCCATTGCCAGTTTTGGCCACTCCTGTGACCAGACGTATCTACATAAAAGCCTGTGGAACACTTTTCTTATTCACTGCCAATGTCTGTGAATACTTGTCATTTTATGGACCCGACTGTACTCACCCTATTGACGACAACTACTAACATACCCCTATGCCCTATTGTGCTAAATCCATGCCCAAATAATACTACATAGAAACTTACTTAACTTACTTGAAGTGCACTATGTATGCCATACAACTATACCTTTTGTATTCCTTACTGGCATTAGAACATTGGACAAATATCCTAAACCATACTATGACTATTCAATCCTGCCACACTCTGGCAACCACTATGGTACCCATAAGGTTCAACATGTCCACCCCCTTGATAGGTGCCGTATCCCTAACCGACTAGTACCACTCAAATAACTTGAAGCAACAATCACCCACCCTTCCTGATCTCTCCCAGGACCCACCAATAACCAACCTTCCATGCCAGCCTGCTTTAAGAAATTCCAGACTCCGTTCTAGATTTACTATACTCTACGAACCTCCTGTTAGAGCCACGTTTAACAGACACCCAAGGAAGGAATGCCCACCTAATAAACACAATTGTATGAACATAAGTACTGCCCAAAATACCACACTTGCACCAAAATCCGACAGTCTCACCCATAACAAACAACTTCAGAGTGAACACCCCACTTCGACTCGAACGAAAAAAGCTAGCAAGGCCAAACTTTTGAACCTTCAACCTATTAGTAACACCCCAGACCTCAAGGGTGCCTTCATTAATGCCTGCTCCCTAGTAGCACATGCTATCAAGATAGCTGACCTTATCCAGGCTGAAGAATATGACTTTCTTGCCATAACAGAATCTTGGCTACATGCAGCAGCAGGACCTGCCCTCTTGCTTGCAGTCCCAGATAATTACTCCATACTCAGAGAAGACAGGATCGACTAGCAAGGAGGAGGTATAGCTCTCGTAGCGAAATCTAACCTAAACATGAGACTAGTACCCTCACCGGACATCAAATCTTGCGAATCACTTACTGTTAGATTAACCATTTCTAACTCCCAAACGCTAACCATTCAACCTATTTATAGAACTCCAGGCCCTTTCGGTACCTTTGAAGAAGTTGTTTCCACCATCATATCCGACAATATGAAAATCACTTCCCAAAAACTCTTGATGGGGATCTCAATTTCGGATTCAATGATCCTAATGACTGACAAGCTACTACTATTGCCAATGTACTTACTGAACCTGGCTTTACCCAAAGTGTAGCCCTGCCCACTCACAACAAAGGCAGAACGTTAGATTGGGTGGCAGTACTCAATTGTAATGCCTCAATTACCTACATAACTCCACAGTCATGGACTGACCACTACCTTGTATCATTTTCGCTTGCAGTTAAAATCCCAATCACAAAAAATAACTCAGTAGCTCCACAGATCCTTACAAGGAATAAAAAGAATATAACAGCAGACAAGATCCTACCATTGATTCTACCTGCCCTCAACTCACTGCCATATTCCCATGACCTTTCCACTCTATAGAGGAATACAACAATTCCTTGACGAAAGCACTAGATACCATCGCCCCACTAAAAATTAGGAAAAGCAAACCCATAGCCCACTTGAACGCGTGGTTTACTCCACACCTCAAATCACTAAGAGCCAAAAAAAGAAAATGTGAAGACATCTGGAGACAACTACCCACTGCCGAAAACAAAACCAACCTTACCACCATTTCGGCTCTATACAAAAAAGAAATAATACTTACCAAACAGGAAACGTATAATAATAGGAATCATCAAGCAAACTCAAGTACTAAGGAACTTTTTGTGATACTAAATGAATTGGAAGCCCCTGTAGCTGTAGTAGACAACTGTGTTAAGGACAAAGTCTGGTGTACTAACATACAGAATTCTCTAACCAATAAAATCTCCCTTCTGCAGAATGAAATTGCTAACAAAAAGCCAACCTAAGTAATTCAGACACTCCTGACAGCACCCCTGTGCCCTCCACTAAACCGACCCAACGGTTAAGCTTTGCAAGAGTCTCAACCATTGAGGTTGAAAAAATTATCCTATCCCTTAAACCCTCAAACTGCCAGGGAGACATATGCCCAGCCCAAATTATTAAAGGGGCTACGAGAGACCTTGCACCTTTTATAACCAAGCTTATCAACGCATCCTTTTCATCAGGTACCATCACCAACAATTTAAAAGAGTCTTGGGTCCTTCCCCTCCTCAAAAAACAATCCCTTGATCCAGCCATCCTTAATAACTATAGGCCTATTACAACAGTGCCTTTCCTACTTAAGATTCTAGACCGAGTGGCATATACTCAGATACAAGAGTATCTAGAGTCAAATCATCTTCTGGGAATCCGTCAATCTAGTTCCAGGCCACAACATGGCACCAATATTGCACTGATTGATCTCAAAACCCAGATAGACGAACTTAAGGACAGGGGAAGCACAGCCTTACTACTTCTCCTGGATCTTTCGGCCGCCTTTCATTTGGTAAACCATAAAGGTTTATGCAGTCACCTTGACTCAGCCACTCACTTTCTCAGGATGCCATAGTCTGGATCCAATCCTTCTTGAGTATTTGAACCATGAGGGTCTTCTTGCCATCAGCGGCGGCAGACCCTATCCCCATCACATGTGGTGTACCGCAGGGACCCTGTGTCTCACCCACTTTGTACAATATATTCACTTAGCCCCTATTCGACGATCTGGACCTTCTTGGTGTCACCTACACAAACTATGCAGATGACAATCAGATTCTCATTCCGCTTACTGGGGATTAAGACAAGGATGTGGCTTTAGTAAATAAAATGTACCTCTGCATACACATGCAAGCTGATTAGAGCCAGCAAACCTTTTTTATCTAAGGAGAGCTGTACTACACTGGCCTGATGCCTAATTTTGTCCAAATTGGACTATTGCAATGCCCTCTATTAAGGCGCTAGCAAGCATACTGTTAATAGGATCCAAATCCTCCAGAACAATGCTCTGAGAACAGCACAGGGCATTACCAGAAAAAAAGCAAATCTCAGAGGCTAGAAGACAGAACAAATGGCTGTCCACCAGCGAAGATATCTTACTCAAAACTACCTCCCTAACCCACAAATGCCTAAACAATGCTGCACCCTGTTATCTTGCAGAGAGAATTATCAGAAAATCTTCTATACGCCCCACCAGTACTGCAAATGCAAATTGCCTAGTTGTACCTAGGTTTAAATTGACAAAAGCTGGGGGAAGTAGTTTCCCGGTCAAAGCAGCACAACTATGGAACCCCCCCACCCTCCATGAGGGTAGATCAAACCTTCCTGAACTTCAGACAAAACGCCATTAAATGGCTCAGAGACAAGGACCAATAACTCCACCCTGACCCTCCGCCTCCTTGACTTATGACATTTACCTTATATACTATTGTACATAGATATTGTATAGCTTACTATATGTTGAACGCTTGCCCTGTAATGGAAATTCTGTATTTTATACAACGCTACCTATATCTGTATGTATTGAACTGACACATATACTGTTCTGTATTACATCTGCAAATCCCTGTACATATCCTTTGTAACATGCGTAACTACAAGCTGAAAGTAATCTTGTTTCTTCCTGCTCTTCTGCGCCCTGATACCCTTAGGTCTGGCGCATTATAAATAAATAAACAAACAAACATCCATGTTAAACTTTGGTTAAACATAAAGTTTAGAATTGCTTAATTCTGGTCTTCTGTTAATGGAAATGGTGGAGGCTAATCAAAATTAGGATATTGAAATAAATCTCCTTATTCCACGGGTGTAAAATTGATCTCACCCTGTTATTCACTTGTTTGTCTCTTTCGAGGAAGGCAGCAGCTCCCCATAATCATTCCAAGCATCCTGCCAGAAGAGCTTTACTTCTTATCACTATTCTAATATCCAGTGCATCCACCCGAGCTCTGCTACCGTGGCACCAGGTGCATGCTGAGGTAGCCAAAGGGCCGAACCGGAAACCTCCAGCAAGCTAACAGGTACCCCCGGCCACTGCCGAGCTGACGGTGCAGCTCATGCGCCTCGCCCTGTGAAATTTGTCACCAGTCACCTGGCTTAAATTCACTCTATAGATCCGGCAGCCTTGCTCCTGTAATTCCCAGGAAGTCTTTAAAAAGCCTCAGTGGCTCCTTTTGCTGCGGTAGAAGCAGTTGGAGAGCCTTTTGGGAGCTTGTCCCACCGGATGGGGCTCGAAGACACCTTAGTCAAGATGGTGTCATGGAGCATCTCTTTGACTTGAGATTTTGCAAGAAAGCACACTTTCTCACACATTTAATTTTGCACACATTTCTCCGTGGTAAATGGTTTCTCCCAGATCGACTGTGCCCACATAGTTCAAGTGAGGGAGCAACTTCAGCCGGATAAATCAGTCTCCTCCTTTGAACAACCCCTGGCATCAGTACCCTTGCCAGCTAGCTCAGTCGCGGTGCGTCTGGGTTTGCACGCACACTGGGCCCTGAATGATTCTGGGCGGCCTGACAGTGCCAGGCTTCCTGGGTGCTATTGTGTTGCTTTCTATTTTGCAAGGGTTGTGAGTTACCGGTTGAAGGGAGGCCGAGGAGGTTGTTAAAACTCAATCCCTGAGCCTGCAGCAGCCAGCTGTGCACCAATTAAACAACACGCCTTATAGGGCACCAGACCGGTGATTGTGATGAAGGGGGAAGGGTGAGCGGCCTCTGAGACACTGTACCATCCTTGGGAGGGGTAGGTGGGTAGAGGAGGGGAGGTTCAAAGCCATGTGCGGGGGCTAAGTCGTCAGGAGCAAGTCAGTGGGTAATCCCTTCATCCTGTCTATTGAAGGTGTCTGAAGCAAAGGTGGAGTAAAGTGAAGAAACATACTTCCCCTTTTAATGTATAGCACATGTGCATATGGAAGGGCACCAAAGCATACATGGCCTACCCCGCGGACCCGCATACAGGACAGAGCTGGTGATAGCAACTTTGCAGGCATGGCTACCTTGATGTTTCCTTCGGCGGCATGAAACCTAACCAAAAAAAAACATGCCCATCTGAATTATTTGGGAGGGTTTCGTAAAAATCCATCCAGGGGAGCAAAGTAATAGAGAGTGACCCTTAAAATTGCCCTTACCATTCAAATACCTATAGGGGATGTTTGCTGTCGCCTATAGATAAAAAAAAGCTGGATGGATTTAACCTCTGGCCCAACTTGAGTGCTTTGCTTGGGGGTATCCACAGACCTTAATGGGGGCTCCTGCAGGCGCAGTACAATGAGAGCACTCGCAAATCTCAAGCAGTGAATATAGGAGCCTTCTGAGGCTTCTCCTGACTCGTGTGCATGAGGACACGCCTCAGAGGGGCGGGACATGGCCTCGTTAGGCAGAAAAGGACTAGTACTCTAGAGGTCCAACTTCGTGTGTAATCCATGAAATTCAGAGGGAAACCTCTCTTCGGATTCCCTTCTTTCACTCATGTGGACTTGCTATCCGTAGAAATAATCGCGAGAAAGAAAAACAAATGGAAAAATGGCCGCATCTTTTTGCGATTATTTTTCCAATTTTGAGGATATTTTTAAGAAATATAGGGCTCGGGTAAGGGACATAGTTAATGTGGGGGGTGGGGGGTTTTCCCCTGCATTTTTCCAACAACATGAAAAGATGCAGTCATTTTTACATTCAGTTTTTTCTTGGATACCCGTGGAAATGATGAAGGTCTATCTTTTCAAAACCAACGAAATTCAGTGGAAAAAAACACAGTGAAAGGAATAGATGGTTAAACTTGCAAACAGAGGGCCCCTTATTAAGTAACGCTTAGCACAGTAACATTATGCATAAACCTCCAGTTAAAGAAATCTTTGAAATTCAGTGAAGATTATCTAGTTGAAGCAACGTCATAGTGAAGGTTACGCTTCAAACACCACACAACTTCAGTCAAAAGGCATTAGTCGACAGGACGTTAGTTGGACATCGCAAAATCTAAAAATCATAATGATCTGGCAGTTATGGTAAGATCCTCAACCATAACTGGCCGCTCTACCATATACGCTGCTCATGCGGAGACACAAGACATTACAGATGACATAGCTAATGGCATCACTGATGACATCCCCCATGGACAGGCATCCTGACAGAAAGTGCTGGGCAATGGCATCCGTATGGTACATGTGCTTAGGTCTTGTCTTACAACGCTATGGCGCATCCTACCTGATTTTGTAGAATACAACTAGGCAGGTGTACTCAACATTTCAAACTCCAAATGTTCTGGCTTAGAACTCCTACCAGTACCAGCTAGCATTATCACTGGTGAGGGATCATTGCACAGCCAGGCCTATCAGATCTCTGGGTACGGTTGCAGTCAAAGTCTAAATATGCATCAAGCTCAAGACATATTTGTGGATAGGGCATAGATAGAGCACGGGTGCATATACATCTGATGCACAATCATGTGTCACGTGGTAGTGAGGAAATGAGTACGATGACCAGAGCACGAACATGGGATGACCCACTTCTCCTCCTTCCCCTTCCCATGCACTTGCGCTATCTGAATGACACCTGGCCTAGTAGGATCGTTGTCTGTCTTCCCTCTGTTCCCCCTCCCTTGCCTCGTCGCGCCTTGAAACACTTGTGTATAGGCGCGTTATGAATGCCATATCATATCCTATCTAAAGTATACAAATGGTATAATCTGTGTACTGCTTTCAAGTTCAGTAAATGCACCATGGGCACATACCAAATCCTAAAGACACTGATCCAAAACCATTCCCCAAGTGTAAGGTACTGTGGAGGGTCAGGGCAGACACGAGGTTCAACCATTTTAATAACTTTATTTAACTTAAAAGGGAAAATAACGTAACTCCTTCCTATCTCTAACCTCAGTGTTTTCCCTACCTGGCAAAAGCTGACTCGGTTGCTCGTTAGTCGTCGTTGAGTCTCTAATGTAATACCTGTCCTATGTCCCACTCTAATCTACTCTGACCACCACTATTCAAAAGAACGACGGTACAGGAGAATGACTCCCTTCTCCTGTCCTCTGCTTCTTAGCAAAAAGTCACTTCCATAGTCAATCTTTACGTACAGTACAGCTGTACCCCTCCTCTGTGACCCTTTGCATCGTACCCCCGCTGTAAATCAGTACTGTTGTTACCTCTGAAAAGCGCTCTGTTATGCATCTGTACTGTTCTATACTTCTGTAAAGCTCTCTGTTATGTATCTGTATTGTTGTATACCTCTGTAAAGCACTCAGTTGCTTCTCGAAGCTAGGTCCGCGTTCAGTAAATACAATAATAATATTAATAATAATAATAATAACTACTTTAACAAGTTTATAAAGTTCCAAAATAGGGGTTTCCAGCTTTTTAAGCTTCACTTTAACCGTGAGCTTTTCCTTCCTGAAATGCTTTTTCTCTCTCTCTTGGTTCAACCGAGTCTTTATGTCTTCTTGGTATAATTTCCCTTTTATTGTTCTGGCTGAGCCAGTCAACAACATTCTAAACACACACGTCTCAGTTTCTTGACAGACTTTTCTCAGTTTCTTGACATACTCTCTTGGCATCACAAGATACATCTTTCTTCCAATGAAGATTATTACTAGATGTATACTCCCCCTGTCTCTGGGACGAGTACGATTCTTACTTAATTCTTTTCCTTTAGCATTACTGGGATGAGTATGATTGCACAAGTAATGATTCACACTGGGGTTCCCCTTCTCTTTAATGCTGGGACGAATATGATTGTGCCAGTAAGGATTCACTTCTAAACTCCACTTCTTGTTATCACTGGGATCAGTAGAATTGGACCAACAATGTCCTTCACTTGGCTTTCTTACTTCAATATTAATGGGATGAGTATGATTGAGCCAGTAATGATTCACTTCTGAATTCCAGTTCTCAATATTACTGCGATGAGTCTGATTGGGCCAGTATAGTTCATCACTTGCCATTCTTACTTAATTACTACTGGGACGAGTGTGACTGTGCCAGTAATGATTCACTTCTGAATTCAACTTCTCAATAGTATTCGAACGAGTATGATTAGGCTAGTAATGTACTTCACTTGACTTTCTTACCTGGGACAGGCATAATAGGAACAGTAATAATTCACTCTTGAGTTCAACTCTTTACATTCACTGTGACAAGTAGGATTTTGGTACTCGTTATCTGTGTAATCCAGTGGTCTTCAAACTTTTTTGGCCAGGGCCCCCCTGAGTAAAATTTGGGCAGGCCGGGTCCCCCAAAAAATGCCAAATGGACAGTATTTATTGCGCGCCACCACTGCACCCTACACCCAGTATGGTCCCTGGGCTCCCCCACCTGCTCCCATCACAGTCACTGGGCTCCCTCATCCCACTCCTACACAGTCCCTGGGCTCTCCCCACCCCATCACACAACCTGGGCTCTCCCCACCCAGCTCCCACCTCTACCCCATGGTTCCCGCCCATCCTGCTCCCACCACAGTCCCTGGGCAACCCCCATTCCATTACCAACACAGTCCGGGGGCCAGTGGCGGCTGGTGAATTGTTTCGTCGAGGGCCATAACTATTTCCCCAAAAAATACCATAGAGATTGAGCACAGTGAAGGAGCCCGAACCAATCAAGAGGAGTTTGGGGGTCCCCCCCCGTGAATTATTTTTTCAAATAATGGGTTAAAATGTTGCATTGTAGAGCATTCTTTAAAGAAAAAAGGGTGAATAGCCAAACAGTTTGCAATTGTGTTCTTTCCTCGGGAGCGTTTGCTTCCCTTCAGTTGCTCGTCTTAGCAGCAATGCACTTCTCATGCAGAGCTCGGGGATCCGGGCTCCCCTATGCAGTCTGGTTTCAGCATCGGTTGTCGTACTCCAGGCCCACCACGGCTTCCTTGTGTTCACACCACCAGATGAGACGGTTGCTGCTTCTGTGCTGTGGGGCTCAGGGGGAAAGCATGACATTTTTTACTGGACATCTATAATAGATGTCCAGTAAAAATACACTATCCCTGTCCCCTGGGCCCCACTGGACCTAACACAATCAACATGATTATGTGTGTATGCAAGGCGCTGGGGTGCCAAGGGGAAAGCATGGTATTTTTTACTGGACATCTATGATAGAAATCCAGTAAAAAAAATACCATCCCTGTCCCCTGGGCTCCACAGCGCCTCAGAAGGAGAGCTGATTTTGGCAGGTGGGTAGGGGGATTGTGTAACAAAGGCATTTGGGCATTTTTAAAATGCCTTTGTTGTACAGCCCTCCCCCCTTGATCCATCACTTGCCAAAATCAGCTCAACGGGCCAAAACAAACTAACACACACATTCATATAGCAATCACTCTATCATTCACACAAGCATCCATCACCATACACTCACTCATAGCACAGACATACACGCATTCATATACATGTTTACATTTTTAAAAATGAACATAAACATACCTTTTGCATTGGCCTGTGTGTGGGTGCTGAAACGCCCTGCTCCAGGCTGCTCTGTCCGTATGTGCTTGGAGGCGCAGGAGCTCCCTCTTGCACATACAGATATGCAGTGCCCCAGCCAGCATTTCCAATGAGCTATGCAATGCTGGCGAAGCAACACGCCCCAGCCTTGCATGGCTCAATGGTCATGTGCGGCTGGGGAACTGAACTGTCAAAGGGAAACAATGTTTCCCTTTGACAGTTCAGCCAACCCAGGAGCACTCCCTCAGCTGGAAAAAACAGCTGAGGGACGCTCATTGTTTCACTGGGCTGGCTCCTTGGCTCCTCCATACTGGGTGAGGGGGCCACTCGGTGAGCGCCCCCTTGCCATTATGGATGAGCCAACAGGCTCGGACTGGCCTATAGGGCAATAGGGCAATGCCTGTACCAAAAATGCAAAATGCTAGGGTGGGCCAGTCAAAATGGGCCACCTTTTTGGCCAATGTGGGCCAGTGGGATGAGTTACTTCACTATGCAGTTAGTAATTTTGACCATTGTTGCTTAATAAATATTCTTTAAATATCACAATTTACTTACATTTTAACGCAACGCACCCTCTTGGCTACTATTCAAATAGTCTGTGACTCAAGGAATGAATATCCATTTACAACTGCAGGCCACTTGTTCATTGCTCCCTGAGACAGTCTCATGCTTCAGTCCGAACATGTGATCCGCCCCTGCCCATTTCTTCCAATCTAAAAAAAAAAAATCTTTTTTACATTTCCTTCTAGGCTCTCACAGCGAACACCTGCGGGGGCGCGCCCCACCGTTTGAATACCGCTGGTGTAATCTCTCCAAGGTCTCCTGCATTCCCGGTAATGTACTATTCTGGGGTTTGGCGTCACTGGGCCTGCTTGAAAGACAGGAATTCTTCTTCTTATCACAATGGCTTCCTTGTCCTCTATGGCTCTCTCGGTTTTTCTGAATCCACTCCGCTGTGCCACAGTCATAGCGGTCCCTGCCCAGTTGCCAGACTGCACAGTCTACCCCTCCTGGGACATGCCACCACTCATGACTGCTTCTATTCTTTGGGTTTTTTTCCCCCTGGTTTTGCTTGCTTCCAGCTCTCCCGGTGCTTCTCTCACACGCCAGCTAGATGCCTCCCCGGTGTGCAGGACTTCCTGGTTTTGATCAACTTCCATGACAACGCTGGCTTGAAACTCCTGGGCTTTTCATCCCCTTGACAACATTCCTTCTTCTCTTTTTATGACACTTGACCTGGCCCTTCCCACTGGAGGAATTAAAGTCATCTTTGCCTTCGGTTGAGTGCTCTCCATCAGTCCTTCATTCTTCTTCACAGTATTTTCCATTCTAGACAGTTGAGTGATCTGTATCACTCCTTCACTCTTCTTCTTCACAGTATTGGTACCATACATTTCTTCATGTTGAATCATGGGCTTTACAGCACAGTAACAAACAAGGGTTTGATCTTCTTTGCCCTTCTGAAGCCTTGGTGTAATTGTTGGTCCATGAGTGAGGAACTCAGGGAGTTCCTGAGCTGAACTTCAGTCCTTGTCCTGAAGGAGTGAGTCTCTCCTGATGAGCTCCCGCTTGCCTCTACCCTTAGGAAGGGTATCGCGTACGGGCCTCACCCTTCTAGCTTCACAGGGAAAGGATCCCCCTGTGGAGAAGTGACTGAATCCCGTGATTCGTCACATTACGTATACATGGCACTTCCAGTACATGTTGATGCCTTGTTCTCATTGACTACCTATATGTCAAGGCCTGTGCTTGCTGTCACTAAACAAGAAGATCTTCATCAGCCAAAGCCATGAACGTGTCAGCATGTGTACGCACACACATGCGCTTACACACACACAGCCAATTCTCAAAGATCTTTGTTGTGGAGATGCGAGGGCACCTAAAAGGTAAACATATATAATCAATTTTTAAGAATAAAGACTACAGAAAAGACCAACCCTCAAGATGAGGGCTTTGTTGTCTCTGTTCCCTCCACAGATCTAGTATCTCTATTTCTCTGTATATAAAGCAGAACATCAGTTAGTTTTTTCCTCATACAATTCCGCACTGTTCCACCAATCTGCACCAAATTATGCATAGTTACCTGTTAGCACCCACCAGACATTACTAGCTGCATGGCATTTGAACATCCCACACTTTCCCCCGGATTTCAGCCCCTTCACACATGAGACGGTTGCCTGAAATCGGTGAAACAGCAATGTGGTCATAGAAGGACCGGACAATGCTTATTCTAAGCGTCTCAACGCGATGAACAAAACTCAAAAGCTTCAAAACCACGTTGCAAGGTCATAGGGTGCACCGTTTCTGAGATATTTGCTTCGCCGCGCACCACACTGCACCACGCCAAGGTGAGGCGACACGTGGGGAGAGTGCACAGAAGGTCCCAATATGCTGCAGCGCGCCCACTCACGCCTCCCCTCCATGTCTGCTTCGAGGTAAGTCAGCCAGTCACACGCTCCCATTCTCAGTGCAGTTTACTTCACAGTGCAAAGCACATCAAGCGATAAGCTTCTCAGAACAGCGATGTACAGGATCATTGATTTTCAACAATTGATGAGAGTGTTATCATGTCTGTCTACAGAACCCGTGCCGAGTGCGGGTACTTTTTGCTAGTGTATATTGAAGTGCAGTCTATTTATGAGCCTACAGTCCTTAAATATTAGTTAAGAAGAAAGGACTTTGTTGTGTTACCTGGATATTTTTCTATGGACCATACGGTATATTGAAGAGTAGCCAGGTATGAGAGCAAATCCTCCAGTATAAGCTAGCAGGGAATTAAAGTACTACAACAACACACAGCTGTTATTATACACTGATAATGATATAGTGCGTATCACTGTTTCCATAGTATCAAAAGCTTTCACACCATTTGACCAGGGATGTCATTTAGGGGTCGCAACTGTGACACTTGAGGTCTCCCTTTCTAGCCCTAAAAAGAAAACTTCTTTTTAAAAAAATTGGGGCTCCTGGGTTGGCCAGCAGCATGTTGCTCTTTGTTTCTGGAGTGGCTGGTTTTCTGATAGCTATAGCCGGTAAGATAGCTCAGTAGGTTGAGCGCTGGCTGCTGCAATATATGTGTGTGTGATCTGCAAGTTGCAGGTTCGAATCCCGGCAAAGTCAACTCAGCCTTTATTGTCCTGCTGAGGTTGATAAATAAGTAGCAACACAGATTAAGTGTAATTGTATGTATATTTGTTCTATATGAAACGCTTAAGCATAAGTGCTATATAATAACACATCATTATGGTTTGGTCATGGATGTCTGTTTGCATTCACAGTAATTTGGTAATGTGGGCCTATACGCACTTAACTATACATATGTGATCCATTCTTGTATGAAATGTATATCACTTTACGGTGATATTGTAACCATACTTTTCGTAGTGTACTTAGAAACAATGCATTGTGATGCCACTTCCTGTTTTGTCATGGGGTGGAAGGTTGTGTTCCAACACTTCCCATGATGTCACTTCGGGTGGGGTCAAATGACATCAATTCCTGTGATGTCATCAGAGGTCAAGGGTTGTGTGGTGTCACTTCCTGCTACCCCTGGCATTTTGGTGAAATGACGTCCCCGCATTTGACCGTGCATGGGCCCAGTAGGCACTGAGGAAATCATCATTAGTGTGAATGAACTTCAGTAGATGGATATGATTACGATATGAAACCTAAAACCCACTGGCATTTGCAATATATGGTTAACAGCATATACAGATGACGGCGCACGTCACATCATTACTGGCATCACTAATGCCATTATATTTGGCATCATCGTTGTTTCTGTCAGTGAAGAAAGCACCCAGATTCCACAAGTGTTAGCAATTACAACACCGAAGAGCCACGGTATCAGAGCTGCCCAGACACATCAAATAAAATGGTCTCCTATCAGCGCACACTCCCAATGTTTACTTTTAAGAAAGCACAGTGTGCGCAGCCCGGGAGCTTTACATACGCATCTGGTTTGAGTGCGTGCGTCACATTTCTTTCCTCCAAACAATGCGCACAACATGGAACGTGAAAGCCAAGGTTTTCCTGACCATTCCCGCTTTTCTTAGCCACACATTGAGTGAAAAGCCCTACCCTTCCCGTAAGTGAACACATCAGACTTGCCCACAGCCATCGGCCATTTCCCCCTCACACACGAGAGTTTTCAAATGTCGGTGTCATGCCCTCACCCTGACCCCCCCCTGGATTCCGACCCTACGGGGGTGTCTGCACTACAAGCCCTGCAGCTGTTCAAGAGCACGCGTGTGATGGGTGCAGCGGTTAAGCAATGGAGGCACCCACCATCCGATCAAAATGGTGTCGGAATGTTGTGTTCTGCTGTGTGCCTTGCCCAAATGATCAATTTACGCATATATCTTTTTTACGAATTTAAAACTTTTGATTGGACATATTTTCACGGAATAACCAATGGATTTGTAGTTGAACAAAACGCTAGCAGTCCATGTTTGCTGAAAGGCCACCAAGTGCTTTTACTGTCTATAACTCATATGGAAATTGAGGGAGGACTTCAATTTAGGGGTCTCCATATAACGTTTGCAACCCAACCCCTGATTGATTACCTCTAAATGTTGCCAAACCATTTAAAGCTAAAACCAAAAAAAGGAATTAATCTGAACCACTGGCATTGCTCTGGGCAACGTTCCCCGGCCGCATTGCAAAAGGTGTCCAGCCATATGCATATCAGTCAGGAACTGCCACCAATGGGAGCAGCCCAGCCCGAACTGCTAGGCCAGTTTCCTCTGCACGGAAACACAAGCATTCCCAGACATGTTTCGGTCTTGTTGGGCCTCCTCGGTGAGGTGCAGGTTGGTTCCCCTATGGCGCAGCAGCAAGGGACCCTCATCTGTGCATACCCTCTCACACATAGGTAGACAAACTAAAACCATGGCTGCTCCCATTGGTGGCAGTACCTGAATTATTTGCATATGACTGAACCCCTTTTGCAATGGCACAGACGGGCTAAGAAATGCTGGCGTGGAAGGTTGCCCAGAGCAATGCCAGTGGTTCAGATTAATTCAAAATCTTCTAGCCATCACTTTTTTGGTTTGAAACCATTTAGTGGTGCCTGAATATTTTTACAATTTTCTTGAAGATGGCGAAATGGCTGCAACATAATTAGCATCTCAAAAGTTCCTTTCTTGCTTAAGAAAGAACTTGCGCATATCTACAGAACAAGAATGAAATAAAAAACGTTTGTTAATGCAACATTTGGGTAACAACAACACCAGCACAATTCACCAGTTATGTTGCTACGGTAACCATAGATCGGACTCTGCCCTGCAGTGCGTATGACGTCTCACGGTACGCTCAATGACATGGATAATTAGGTCTGCAAAATAATCATTACAGTCTATTTGGGATTTGTTTTGTCTTGGGCCGCATATTAAATTGACAGTGAGTGTAGACATTTTGGGCCACTGTGGTTTAAGCTTTGCTCATTTAGCTCCTCGTGTCCTCCAGGAGCTCTGGGTACGTGCCGTCGTGACATCATGTGTGATGGAACGAGCAGTGCATGGCCGAGTTAAGAAGAATCATAAGTGGTGAAGGTTGGGGGCTTTCTTGTTATCCGCTCCCAACATAACGTCTCAGCAACCCATGTTTCCCCCTGAATTTCACATTTTTTTCATTGAAGTTTTTTGTAATGATATATGCTGAGCACCTTGTGGGCATGACTTAAGTGATACCCAGTGGCCACCTTATACCATGCATGACCTTTGGCAATGCCCCAGCCATTGCATCCACTGGGCATGGCATGGATCCATGACCAGCGGATACTTCACATGGGTCATGGCATTCTAGGTAACCCATATGGGCCATTTTCCCAGATGTTTGTTTGTTTAGTATTTATTATGCGCGCCAGACCCGAGGGTATAAGGGCGCAAGAGCATAAGAAAACATACAGCTTGGTGCAAAGGCTACAGGTTACAAAGTGTCAGTAGTGAGCAAGGATTAAACAATCCAACAATTTAAATGAACAATATGGGAATAACAGTTGTAAGCAGGATCAGAAGTATATACAAACAAGAACAGATTTGTGCATTCATTTGTCATTTGTCTCTATTAACCAACTGATCAAATTTTGCCTGAATTTGGTGAAGGATTGTTCCATTCTCAATGTAGTGGGTAGCTCGTTCCACAGTTGGGCTGCTTTGACAGGGAAGGTGGATCCTCCAATAGTGGAGAGTTTGAATCGGGGCACCCGAAGGCAATTGGTGTTTGCTAGCCTTGTTAGTCTGGAAGATGCTGTTCTAGAGAATCTGTCTGCTAGGTATTGTGGGGCTTTGTTCTTTAGACTTTTGTATGTGAGGGAAGCGCTTGTAAGTCTAATTTTCTCATAGGTGGAAAGCCATTTGTGCTTCCTTCTTGTTTTAAAGATATGTTCTCTCTTAGTAATATTCAGTGCGGCTCGAAGAGCCTTGTTTTGCTGTATCTGAATTTTGATGATAGTGGATTTGGTCTCTCCAATGTAAAGGGCATTGCAGTAATTTAGTTTGGAAATAATCAAGGCTCTGGCTAAGGTCATGCAACTGTTCGGGGATAAGAATAGTTTGCCTGCTCTAATATGTTTGCATGTATAAGGCTATGATGAGGCTAGAGTATTTACCTGTTTGGTGAATAATAGAGTATAGTCTAAGTATAGACCAAGCGTTTTTACTTCCTTAGCTACTTGAATAAGGTTCTCATCGATAATGAAGGAAGAGTAGCTCACGCCTAGTCTGTTGAGAAGGTATTACCCAAATTGACCTTTTACAATTGACCTTTTGCACAATTGACCTAATAATAGTGGTCTTAATTGACCTTCTGCACAATTGACCTTTTATATTATTTTAGTTATTTTATGTATGTGTGGATTGGTTTTGGATTTTAAATAATATAAGGGGATTGGGTGGTGGGTTGCGGGGGTTTTTGGATTGGGTGAGGGGTTGCGGGGGGTTTCCCCCCTACATATATGTCCTAATAGACCTTCTAAATTAGGTCAATTCCACCGAGGTCAATTCTCCCCGGGTCAATTGTGAAAAGGTCAATTAGTATACAACCGTTGAGAAGGGGTGTGGACAGACATGGACTCCAGCTATGCCCTCTATCCGTCTAAAGCCTCAATGTGCCCACTGGGCATGGCCGCGGCAATGCTCTGGGGTGACTTTGCCAAATGCACCACCTAGATACCCAACGTGCCCAGTGGGTATACCCAGTGGCCACTTTGCTCTTGCCATGGCCCGTAGCCATCCACGGGCACGTTCAAGGCACCAGATCTGCCCAATGGGCATGGCCAGACTTTACCCCAGGCAACCTTAAGTGACACAGAGTACCCATTGGGCTTTGCCTTACTGGTCTCTTTGCACAAGCATTGCAGGCCACATGCTGTTCCCACTGGGCCCCTTGCCCAGGTCATGATGTATTCCCATCCCCCACGCACCCACAAGTCACACACCCTGGTCTATGGGCATTGCCTGCTCCAGGCCAAGTTCCCAGTTTTCACAGGGCATGGCCTGACCTTGTGCTTAACACCTTTGTCAAGGGAGCATGTTGCAGCACTCTGGCCCTTCACAGGATCATGGGGTAACATAGGGGTGCAATAGGGATAAAAGTAGGTCGTTTTTCATGAGGCTCATGGACCCGGCCCACATTCCACAGTCCATGCGGGAAAACGTGATTTATGCTTGTTTTTATGGCCTTGATTCCAGCCCTCTGGAGCCCCATTTCCCCCTGTACGTTGGGTGGGGACCCCAAAACGACTGAAATACGGTCATTTTGAAAGTGTTTGCAGCACAGGGCCATACAATCCCCGATTATAATCCACTGGGCACATAGACGGCCATTTTGAAAATGTTCATCAGCATCTGATACAATTTTCGGCTTTGCTAAGGTCTGGTATCTTGCAGCCTTTGACTGAGCTGCTGCTATACTGCGTTTCAAGGGGTGCCGTTAGTGGGATGGTGTTGGTGGTGTCATCTGTGGCAGTCAAGGTTGTGGTGTACCCTGAGGCTGCCATGCAGTCAGCCTGCGGGGCTGAAAATCAAGTTGCCAGGTGTTGTCAAGGTGCTACAGAGTTTGAAGATATGCTTTCCTCATTGTGTGGCATGCCAACACAGGACATCCTCTGCTCAGCATCCACTGAGCTGCAGGTAGCGTGGCATGCTGTCTTCCACTTAGCTGCAGGTTGCACGGCATGCTGTCTTCCACTGAGCTGCAGGTAGCATGGCATGCCGTCTTCCACTGAGCTGCAGTTACCATGGCATGCTATCTTCCACTGAGCTGCTGGTAGCATGGCATGCTCTCTTCCAGTGAGCTGAGGGTAGCATGGCATGTTCTATTTCACTGAGCTGCTGGCAGCATGGCATGCTCTCTTCCACTGAGCTGCTGGTAGCATGGCACGCTGTCTTCCAGTGAGCTGCAGCTAGCATGGCATGCTCTCTTCCACCGAGCTGCTGGTAGCATGGCATGCTCTCCTCCAGTGAGCTGCAGGTAGCATGGCATGCTCTATTTCACTGAGCTGCTGGCAGCATGGCACGCTCTCTTCCACTGAGCTGCTGGTAGCATGGCACGCTGTCTTCCAGTGAGCTGCAGGTAGCATGGCATGCTCTCTTCCACCGAGCTGCTGGTAGCATGGCATGCTCTCTTCTACTGAGCTGCTGGTAGCATGACACACTGTCTTCCACTGAGCTGCAGGTTGCATGGCATGCTGTCTTCCACTGAACTGCAGGTAGCATGGCATGCTGTTTTCCACTGAGCTGCAGGTTGCATGGCATGTCGTCTTCCACTGAACTGCAGGTAGCATGGCATGCTGTCTTCCACTGAGCTGCAGGTAGCATGGCATGCCGTCGTCCACTGAGCTGCTGGTAGCATGGCATGCTGTCTTCCACTGAGCTGCAGGTTGCATGGCATGCTGTCTTCCACTGAACTGCAGGTAGCATGGCATGCTGTCTTCCACTGAGCTGCATGTTGCATGCCATGCCGTCTTCCACTGAGCTGCAGGTTGCATGGCATGCTGTCTTCAATAAGGCCTTTTGGTGTCTCTATTACTGCATGACATCCTGCTCTGGGCGGACAGGCTCTTTTCCACCTGGCCTCTTTGTGCACATGGTGAGGCGCGCACCGCACATTGATTGCAATGGTTTGCAGCTGTGGATGCCTGCTGCCCTCACGCCACATACATGCAGGTAGTAGGGTGCTAAAGGACATATATGTTGGGTATCAGCGATCAGAGTGGGCATGCATATGAGGTCTTTGCCATTTGCAGAGCCTCAGTACTGACTGACAAGTAATAAGGCTGTCTTTCCGGTAGTAGATGGTTTCAATAGAGTCTTGGCCAGAGTCCCTCGAGCTATTCTATTTATGGGTTAGTTGGACACCCCATGGGAAAAACACTTTTGCAGAGGCTTATTCCTTTGGCACCAACCCCACAAATCTGCACAGCACTTTCTGAAAAGATAATTAAGGCCACCTGGGAGCAAATCGATATGCTGTCCCAAAATGTGCATTTCCGATTCCACTCCTCTGAGGAGACATCTGCTTTCACCTACCGACCGAACAGCTGGACTAAGAGGCACACTTCAGCGAGGAAAACCTGATTTCACTTGTTTGGTGCAAACCAGCCCTGCTCTTGGTTTTCCCTGGCATCATCTGTGTTCCCCCAGGAACCTTTTCAGAGACTTGGTTGGCCAGTGTGCATTTGCAGACCCCCAGCAGGCTGGTTTGGGGACATGGACATATTTTTCCAAACGGGTTCCATTGTTGATCAGACATTTTGTAGGATGCCACCCCCTAGATCCCCTCATCCCCAAACCTTAGGCGGGACTAGTGGGTCCAGAACGGTGTAATATGACAAAAACAAATTCGTGTAGCTTTATTTAAGTCCATGCCCCCCTCCCACGCTCTAGGCAAGGTCACGAGGCGGTGGTTTATATAGACAAACACCTGCCATATGCCTGATCAGTGGCGCCAGTGGGAACAAAAGAAGCCATTTTTGGTCAGTTTCTGGGCCTTATCCCACCTTTCTGCAGCTCCTTCCTCCTCCCTATGGTAGCGTGTGAACCAGAGGCAATTGGCCCTTCCCGCAGGCCCCTGACCCGGTTTAAACCCACAGGCAAAGACCACGGAGCTAGGTTTAACTGCCCCTAAGGAAGCCCAGGCTATGGCCAAAGGTCATCCCATTGGCAAAATGGCTACTGCACGCATCACTCTGCTAGTGCGCCTTGTGGCTTTTAAGTACGTGGTCCTAGAATCTAACCAATTTAAGAAATCAATTAAGCTGTTCTTACCCCACTTTCAGATCGTTAGAACCCCCCTAAAGGAGCTTATCTGAGTGATGATGTTGGTACAGAAGCCGGGAGGATAGCTCAGGGACAACGGGAGCCGGGAGGATAGCTCAGGGGCAACACGCTCGCCTTGGAAGCAAGACGACAAAGTGCAACATATGTTTCATCCCCGGTCCGCGCTTCGAAACCTCTGGGTATTAAGTGTGTTATAAATAACCAATTACAATTTACAATTACAATTTGCAGTTGTATACTAATTGACTTTTTCACAATTGACCTCGGGAGAATTGACCTAATTTAGAAGGTCAATTAGGACATATATGCGGGGGGGGAAACTCCCCGAAACCTCCCACCCAATCCCAATCCAAAACCCCCCACAATCCCCTTATATTATTTTTAGTCCAAAACGAACCCAATACATATATAAAATAACTAAAATAATATAAAGGTCAATTCTGCAGAAGGTCAATTAGGACCACTATAATTAGGTCAATTGTGCAAAAGGTTAATTGTAAAAGGTCAATTTGGGTAATACCCAATTTACAACATGAAACCATTGATCTCCCTTTCTGTTAATAGCTCTATTTTGAATTATAAATACATTTTGGAAATACAATTGACACGTCCTCCATGGTTCCGTCTTGTAACGGGTTTTGTAAGGCACTGTTTTAGGGAATTTGTATTCTTGTGTGTGACTGGTTTTGCAACAGTCCCCTGATGCCCCTGAGCTTAGGTGCTTTACAAATGAAAAAATAAATAAACAAATAAGCTCAGTCTGTGACCTCATCAGCCTTGTGTAGGTGTCCTCCTGAGCTCTGTTTGTATGGCCAATATAGCAGCTGCTTTAGCATGGTGCAGGAGTGGGCAGGAGGCTGCAGGAATGAGGGGTGGAGGCAGACGCAGGCCTCGCTGGGGAGTTATGGGAAAGGCAGATCTACTGGAAAAAAAGAGAACTAGAAAACATTTGAGTCCAAGGTATGCTTACGCCGTGCTCTTATTGAAAGCTGCTGCTGCTGATATTTCTATTTACTTATCTAATGTACCTAAGATATCAGCACATGAGGTTTGTAAAGATTTTCAGTTTTTTAATTGCATGAGAAGGCAAAAATGCATCCAGACATCAAGTGTCACAATTTAGTAGGCCAATGCCTTTCGAGCCGAGTCTGTCTTCAGGGCTGGGACACTGAGCAACATGACTAAGTGTTCACCTAAATCGCGCGAGGACACCAAATTGAATGCAAATATCAGTTGCTCGCTTCCTATAAGAGCACGGCGTGAGCATACCTTGGACTATAATTTCTGCAGTGATTTCTGCACCCTTGTGCCAAAGGCCCTAAGGTATGCTACGATTATCTAAATTGCCTGTATGATAAACTCACACCTGATCTGAAAGCGGTGCCCACCCTAATCTTCCCACAGGCAGATCTGCGGCCACACAAAGCACAGGCAGCAGACCGGGGCATCACACTGGTACTCGGTGCAGCAGGTACATCAATGTTAGCCTGCACCCTCTACACCATGCGCATGGACAAAGCACAGGTAGGATGTGGCTGCTTCTAGGCACTGCAGCTGCGGCCAGGCTCCCCAGCAGCAGGGCAGGTTCTGCTCAGACATGACCCGCAACTATACTACCTTGGTACCTCCCACTCCGGTTCAGCACTGTGATTCCCAGCGTTGTGTTTCAGCACCCTTCCTACTACGGGGCGCATAGGCACCCCTTCCAGGTGTAGCGGGCACTCCCGTGTTGGACACACCATTTTGGGAGAAGCAATGTGAGCAGAATCTTGAGACCAGTGGGGACAGTTTGCCTTTTGCGTGGGCATTTCATCAGCAGAGCCATGGGGGACGTAGTTGAATTTGGGGCATCTGTAAACACCCACCTGGAATTTGTGCAGGGGGTAAATGGAAGAGACGTGGGGTGCAGGGAGATTCCCCTAGCAGTTTGGGCACGTGTGTATGAAGTGAAAGTGATTTGTATGAAATTCAGTGTTCATTTGAAATATTGTTGTCTTGTGCCTTTATGCGCGCGAGGGTCCCATGAGTCTTGAGCAGTTATTGGCCACAGTGAAAGTGGTTCTAAATTACATGACGCGGCTTAAGTGGGGATTGTGTCGATTACATGGAATGGTGAGTCTGTCTTCTGCAAGTCTGGCGTGCTGCACACACAGCAGTCAGCTCTTAGAACAATAAGACACACCCGTGTTCTACCAAACACAAAGGTATGGGATTCTCTGAAACTCCCCAAGATAAGCCCGATTCTGCATGGCATGGCATGGCCCCGCTTCTACAAGGCCCTGCCCATGATTTCCTAAAAGTAGTGCATTTGGGAGAAAAAAAAACAGAGTAAATGGAACGTCTGCAAATACAAAACATGAAGCAATGCAGGACAAGTGGATCTCCCCATATAAATGGCAGAATGCAATGCAAAATTGTGTGTAATTAGGAGTGTGGGAGACTTCTGATAGATTTTAATTTTCTCAAGTATTACTGTATGATTGTTCCCTTTTCAACCATTTATTTTCTCTGCATGTCACCCCCATGTCTAATCTATTTTCGCAATACGGGCATTTTCTCCCTTTTTTCATAAAAACACATTCATAAAAACCGAGCCCAATAAGATTAGTCCAGATAGGCGCTCATCGCCATTTCAAGTCAAGTTTTCGTTAGGACTGTAGCGGACACTGTGCACAATATCAGAGGCGCCTTCTAACGAAGCTGGAGCTCATTGGTGGGGTCGTAGGGTGCACGTTGGATGCAGATGCTGTTGGAGTGTTTCTGAGTAATGGGGTGAAGGGCTATGTAGAATGGAAAGGATTTAGAGGATGGCAAGCTTGCTTCCAGAGCAGTATGGAGATCGATTTGACACATATTGCAGAGTAGAAAAAAAATTGCTCGGTGCAACAAATGTACAAAATGGGTGAACGTAGGAAGGGTGACGTCCACAACTAGAGATCAGAAAGGAAATGCCAAAATATGCAGAAACATGATTGGCCTCTGTGACTCAGATGGTTGTTAGAATTCATGGCAGCCTGCAGGATCATTATACCAGCCTGCACGTAATGCTACTATTACACTTACCGGCAATAAGAAAATGACATAAGTGCATGAATAACCGATTACAGTTCTGCTGTGACGTCGCAATGCCTGCTGATTGGGGCAGCACAGAGCAGAATCCCACCTTCCGCTGGAACATGTAAGTAAAGCTGTGACTAGCTTTTTAAATGTCCTTTCTTCTAAAGCGGCTTTCTGCGACGCATAACAGCTATGCATTTATAAGGGAGTGTTGTTTATTTCTGTGCTGCTGCCATTTAGCACAGGAGAGCAAAAATCTTTCTCCATGTTAGGATTATGTTATACTACAAAACGGCGTTTAAATGCATTTCATATCAGACTGCTTAAAATATCGTTTGCAACACTTTACAGGTGAATTATTGGTGTTTTTTTCTTCTTCATCTAAACATACTCTACATTGATCATTTGTGAAGAAATGAATACCTCTCTGAGTTCAATTACCTCATGGAGAAACTCAGCCTTGGGCCTCATTCCTCTACTTTGCATTGGAACTCCTCTGTGACTCACATTATCTCTGTAATGTACAGTAGGGAGTGCTTTGTCCCATATATCACAAAATCCAATGTGTGCTCTCAAGTCTTGTGGCAAAAATCATAAGCATCTCTATTTTTGATATAGTAAGTATTGAGTAATTTAAGGAGTTCGTTGTCTCCTTAGGATATAATGTTATTGTAATGTACCACTTAAACGTGAGACAATGGATACAATGGTTTTTGTAATGTACCCATATTCTTTTTGCATTCACTTTTTTTGTTATGAAATATAATACAATTGTATTTTTTTTTAAAAGAAACACCAGAACTGTCAATCCCCTTAAGATTTTTAAAATACTTCAGAGTCAAGTAACACAAAATATGAGAAACACTTCATGGTCTAGTATGACTTTGAGACATGACAAAACTCTTAAGCATCAAGCAACACCTGAGCTCAGAAAAACATTTTAGTATTGATACTGACCGTGGGCTCTACGGCTATTAAGCCACTTTAATGAAAATGGCCACCGTGTTGTGATGAAACGAATTTCCACTAAAGGTGTGCTTGGTTACGCCAGTCCCTACCTAGAAGGCAAAGGAGGCCAGTGCCCAAAGTGCCAGCGGGCATGTGCTGAATAACGTCCAATAGAAGTCCTCTTTATAAAGATGTGATTGTAGTTGTGTACTTTCGCCTACGATGGCAAAAGTAAGTGCCCAGATCCTAAGTTGTAAGCAAGCTCGTGTGTGTACTGTACCTCACTATATAAGCACTCGTTGAGTACTTTCCAGCCTCTTCTGATGCAGAAGTTATCCAAAAGGTCTTTCTGATGTGTTTGTACCTATATGTATTTCCTTTCAAGTTCACTGGGATCCGTTTGGCTTCATTTGGCATACAAGCAAGATGAGAGGCCAACATGAGTTTCACACCTTGTGCTTCTTCAGTGCCAATCCATGTCTCTGTGCCATGACCTGAATGACACCCTGTTTGGAAGAGTCTAGTTGCGAGGATCACCAAGCTGTTATTTCAGGATATTGTTTGGATTTTGGTTTGGGTTGCTGGACACCAAGCACGCGTGAATCGCCTCGATCTGTACAATGGTTTTCGTGATGTCAGACTGTTGACATTCCCCCTTCTTTCTCCACAGGAGAACCTCCATGTCAGGCAACTGGAAGACCAACACCGGCTCGGCCATGCTGGAGCAGATCGCCATGTCAGACAGGTACGATACAGTAGACCTTGGAGTTCCCTGTGGTCACCTTCATGTACTGTACTAGTCCCTGCCACCCCTCACCCCACTCCCTGACACATGACCGTGTGTCAAACTTGCTCAGATCACTGCCTGCTTCTTTGCAATACAGCTTCCTGTTAAAAGGTTCATCAGGTCTTCCATTTTGTGTCTGTAGTAAGCCTTTGCTTAACACAGTTAAGGGATAAGGGATATACACATACGCTACCCCAGGGTGATCTAACACTGGAGGAGGATTCCCAAAACCTGTCTGAGTCAATGTAGCCTTTTAGCCTTTTAGGGAAGACTTTTCAAAGAAGACTCAGTTTATCTTCACCCTTTATGCAAC
This sequence comes from Ambystoma mexicanum, assembly GCF_040938575.1. Taxonomy (NCBI): domain Eukaryota; kingdom Metazoa; phylum Chordata; class Amphibia; order Caudata; family Ambystomatidae; genus Ambystoma; species Ambystoma mexicanum. The sequence continues at coordinate 405,648,577 of NC_090924.1, forward strand.
TTAAAGTTTGATTTGAAAAGAAGACAAGGGTCCTAGAACAACGCAGAGTAGGGGGTGGTCCATCTTTGGCCAAGCATCTGGTTTTCTGCTGCGCATATGGGATCTGGTTGGTTGCTGAGGCCCCGGCAGTTTAGAGGAATGGCCTGTTATTGTACACGTTCTACAAGGGCAGCGTCTTCAGCTTCCCCCTAAACATGAGACTCTTATTTTATTAGACATACAGTTTTGCAATAATACCACACAGTTCCTCAGTTAACTTGAGGTACGGTCCACATTCCTTGACATCTCCTACAGCTGCTACCCCTGGCTCCCCCTCTGCTTCCCTAGACCTGCCCTTGCTACCCCTGAGCCACTGGACAAAGCGGAAGTGCCACAAGCAGATATCTGTGTTGCACCTGAAAATGCAGCTAAATGTGCCACAGCTTTTTTTATCTGAACTCTAGATCTCGTTAGCTGGAGAAATACCAGGGATGCAGGAAAACCCATGAAGCCGCCATCACTAACAGGTTGGCAGTCCATTAGTGAAGAATGCCCGAATGGTTGGATTCAGAGGCAGTACTGTAGCAACAGGAAGGGAATGAGGGCTAGGTCTAGCCAGCTGGGAATGGGTAAGAGCAGCCTGCAGTACTCAGTGACAGCTCAGCATAAACACACATCTCATCAGTGTTTCTCGTTGTCTGCTTTGCGCATCCAGCGAGCCACTGGGTCTGTGATGAGAGGGGTGTGCCCCGGTGGCTTCTGCCACCCATCCTGCCTGGGCACTGTGTGACCAGACCCAGATCTGTCAGACCTGCATCACAGGCACACCCTAGATAGACGCAAGGTGAGATAATTTACATGAATTTGCCCTCCGCCTTTGAAGTAAACCATCTGTTGCTTCCTCAAGCAAAAACAATATATATTTGGAAGGATAGCTCAGGGGCAACACAATTGCTCTGGGAATAAGAGGATGCAGTGCAACATGGGTTCAGTCCCTGTCCCAGTTCTTAGAAGCTTGACGAGGCTGGCATTAAGCAACATATAAAGGACCAAAGAAAATAATAACATTGCCCTTTTCTAGGGCTGATGGCATGGAGCTGCTGCTGCTGTTTACATTTTAAAATAAATACAAAACCTGCAAATACTGTGACCTGCAACACATCCTTACCCTCTATCTCCCATCTAACAAAAAAGACTGTGGGTTACTTACTAAATGCGCAAAATAGAAAGGTGATGGCTGGAAGGTTTCAATCATTCATAACCACTGGCACAGCTCTGGGCTCCCCTCCAGACTACCATATTTCAGCCTGCCAAGCCACTAGAGGAGGGGAAAGACCATATTCAAATCAGGCTTGGTCCCACCCCAAGAGGGGAAGTCCTGCACAAACTACTAGGTCACATCCCTTCTGCACGAGACCGCATGCTTCCCCAGTCTCGTTTCAGGCTCATTGGGCGTCATCTGTGAGGAGTAGGCTAGGTGTGTATATCCAGCAGGCTTTTCTAGGGGTGATGCTGCTGCTGTTTACATTTTAAAATGTAAAAAACCTGCAATTACTGTGACCTGCTACACATCCTTCCCCTCTATCTCCCATTTAACAAACACAACTGTGGGTTATTTACCAAATAAACCAAACAGAAAGGTGATGGCTGGAAGGTTTCAACTCATTCATGACCACTTGGGCAACTCTCCAGACCATCTTTTTCCTGGTTGGTCTTGTGTTGGTCAGTTGCTGTTTCCCGTCTGTGGCCAGACACTTGGCAGGCACTGAATGTCTGCGCTTTGGGGTTTAGGCCTCTTCGATATGCCCTGTCTGTTTACAGTTTAGCCCGAGTGATGTACAATAGTCCAGTTTGTTGTGTTGGGCGTCTGCTTACATTCACATTCATTAGGTAATATTGGTCTATACACACTGCTATTAACGCCACATATGGTGATCCATTCTTGTATGAAAGGTATATCATATTACAGTGATATCGTAACCATATTCTTAGTGTTCTGAGGAACAATGCTATTTGATGCCACTTGCTGTTTTGTCAAGAGGTGAGAGGTCGTGTGCCATCACTTTCCGGTATGCCACATGGGGCGGGGTCATCAGATGTCAAGAGGTGTGTGATGTCACTTCCGCTACCCCTGGCATTTTGGTCAAATGACGCCCTTTGTGGTATGATGTTTGATATCTGGACAGTAGGTCTGAAGGTTGAGGAAAATATAAAACATATTCAACTGCTTGGAGCACGGGGCTGCAACCTACACCCACCAGATGTTTTGCACTATGGCTCCCATGAATCCTCACTATTGACTATACTAGTTATGGATGATGGGAGTTGTAGTGCAACACATCTGGGAGCACAAAGCTGCAGATTTCTGGCTTAGCGGGATTGGATGCGCCTGTTTCTGTGCCTTCATTTCCTGTCTCACTTCGCATGACAGCAGATAATTGGGGGAGCATGTACTTATTATGCCCTCTGGTCTCTCTTTACTGATTACCACCATTTAAGCAAATGTGACATTCATTAAAAAAAGTGTAAATATAAGCGCACATGAAAATAACGGGGGTTTAAAACTTTCTTTGTGGGACATATTGTAATTGTCGTGAAAGAAGATATAGATGTGGTTGGTTAACTGATGCTTTGTCTGTGCTTGGCATAAAAATGCTCGGGTTGCAGTTTTTATCACCAAAACTTAAGGTCATGTAGAAAACGATGGTTAGAGGACTGAGCCATTTTTTATTAACAGCGTTCCATTTAAATGATCCCTTTAACAAAGAGTTGTAGGTGCGGCAGCAACGGGTCCCTGTCTGCTGGGCTAGTGGAGAGGTCTGGGGGGCGGATTCATCTCCCGGCTCCACTGGGGGGTTGGGAGGTGACAGGACAAGCTCGCCAGGGACAGGACGGGAACAAAGCCTCATGCCTGGAACCAGCAGCACCTCCAGTAAACACACTGGCCCTCATTACGACCCTGGCGGAAAGTAACTGACCTGACCGCCATAGCGTAAATAGCGTTTCCGCCATTGCACGACGGAGTAAAGTGCGGCTAATTCTGACCCATCGGGCACTAGCACTACGCCATGGCGGAAGTGCAAAGTCCGCGATGGCGGAAATGTCTCCAAAACGCCCCTCACCGCCGTCGTACGGCGCCCTAGGTGCAATTCCGCCACCCATCATAGCGGTCACCGTAATGAGCGGTAATCGCAAAATACGGTGACCGTAAATATACGGAAACGGAAGTAAAAACATGGGCCCGGAACGGGAAACAGCACGCCGTACACCTATAAAATCAGAATCCCAACACAACCATTAAAAATCCTACCCTGAGACACATCCCAACCCGTTAGCCACCCTAGTGAAAACAATCAAAATGGGAAAAGTTGCGAAAAAAGCGTGCGACCGCAAGCGGCAGGTCCACTTCTCCCACGAGGAACTCACCGTGCTCACAGAGACCCTCCAGGAGAATGCTGCCGTCGTCTTCTCGACGCAAATGACCAGGACGGCACTTGCGAACAAGAAGGCCATATGGGCCCTGGTGGCACAGCGGGTAAGTGCGGTGGGGACCGCACCCCGCAACCCACAGCAATGCAGAAAGCGATGGGACGACTTGCGGATACGCGTACGGAGCATACTATCAGCCAACCGTAACATTGCCACAGCTACCGGGGGAGGATCGGAATCACCCATCAAGTTGACCCCCTGGGAAGAAATCTGTGCCTCCACCATTGGAATGGAGAGTATAGAGGGAGTCGGAGGGATGGAGAAAGGAGTGCAGACATCCGAAGAATCAGGTAGGTGGGCCAAATAAAACAATGCTAAATCCACAATGTCCAATCATGTGAAGTACCATGTGTCCACATAGTGCAACAGAAACACATGTCCAGGAGAACGTCCACATACATTGGCCTGATAGCGCACTTTAAAAGTCACATTAAATACATAAATAATTAAAAATCCTAAAAACACCCTCCACACGTGCAGCATGCACACCCTAACTGCAGGCTGCAAAACAACTGCATCCTCAATCCACACAAAAATGAAACCACCTCCAAGGCCCTGACCCAAATCACCCTCAGGTACCACCCCAATGCATGTGATACATTGCCATTCCAATTTCCACAGACCCATAAATAACGCTCGCCCTCCTTTACTCCAACACAGGGTCCGATTCAAACGACGAGCTTCAGGACACCCCTACCAGCACACCTTCAAAGAGGGCCAAGACCAACGGCCAAAGACCCTCCACCTCAGCTGCACGGATCAAGACACGGCAGCAGAACAAATCAAGTGGCAGCACACAGGAGGGGACTTCAACAGGCACCCCAGCAGCCAGCATGCCCACAACAGCAGCACCACAGGTCCCCCCAATGGATGCCACAGAAGGCACTGCTTCTGGTGGCAGCAGCACCATAGGTGACACTGCATTAATGGCAGCATGCTCCGACACAGAAAACGGTGCTGTCGATGTAGGATCCATCCATGACCTGTCTCAATCCCCCTGTTTGTTTCATCCCGTACACCATGAGGATACCACGCAGGGGCACCCACAAGACGACGACTGGCCATCCCCCACAAGCCCTGTGGCAAGGCAACATGAGGTGATCAGCCCCTCTGTGACACCACCGCAAATGGGCATGGCCCAGCAGAGGCAACAGTCCCTCGACCAGGTGATCGTGAAACAGCAGCAACTGGCCACGCTCCTCAAGGAGCATGCTGATGAATGTGGGGGTACTAAGGCAGCCATAGAAACATCTACTGAGACACTTAGGGCAGAAATGGAGAGAAGTACAGAGACACTAAGGGCACAAATGGAGAGAAGCACCGAGAGCCTGAGGGTACAAATGGAGAGAAGCACCGAGAGCCTGAGGGGGGAACTGCATGCGACGTCCAAAGACGTATGTGCTGAACTTGCCGCTGTGCGCCGTGTGCTCACTGAGCTCTCACAAACCCTTAGGGACATGCATGGACATGAGCAGGCAGAGACATCATCCGTTGCAAGTTCCGTCCAGGGCAGCCCCCAACGTAGATCTGGGAGGAACCTGCGCTCCACAGGCAGGGGTGCCCCTGATACCCGGAGAGGGGGCTTGCAATAGCGTCTGCCCACTGACAATGAGCATCTTTGGACACTGGTGTTCGGGGGGGAGGTAGGAGGGTGGAGGGGGTGTGTTGGGCTTTCTTGGGTGGCGGGTCGATGGGGTGTGTAACATAATTTCACATATGCTATAAACATTTCACATTCATCCAATGAGATGTGTGGACATTGATCTTTGTGTACGAGGCCTTTATAGGCGTACAGTCCATATTGTGCATGTTCCAGACACACACAGTGCCACAAGTCCCGTGTCCATGTATCAGCCACCAGGCGTGAGTGCTAGAAGCATGAATCTATGATAATCTGACGAATTTCACGGCCCTCCTGTGCCTCGCGGACTCCTTGAGGTGCTGCCACATCCCCACCCTCATCATGACCATCTTCAGGTGCTTGCAGTTCTGCGTCAGGGGGAATGGGCACATTTCTACGTACGCACATGTTGTGTAGCATGACACATGCCATGACCATCTTTGCAACCTTCTCATGGCGGTACAGGAGTGCCCCGCCAGACCTGCTGAGGCAGCGGAAACGAGCCTTCAGTAGGCCGAATGCCTGTTCTATGAATACACGGGTACGTGAGTGGGCATGGTTGTAGTCCTCCTCATGCTGGTTCTGTGGGTTCCGGAGTGGTGTAAGGAGCCATCTCTTCAGTGGATACCCGGCATCACCTGTATATGGACAATAAAGGATGTTTGTGGAATGACATTGCTACGTACGCATCCCCCCCTTCCTGCCAGGTCATTGCCGCATCACATACCCCACATTATCATGCATGAAATGAGACTCACCGAGTAGCCAGGATCTGTTCCTTGCGTGTCGCTCCATGTAGCGTGGTATTGTAGAGTTCCTCAAGACCATAGAATCATGGGTTGATTCAGGAAATCGGGCACAACAATGTGTAATGATCCTGTTGGAGTCACACACCATTTGTACATTAAGAGAATGATATTGTTTTCGGTTGCGGTACTGGACCTCCATGGCATGTGGGACAACCAATTCCACATGGGTGCAGTCGATGGCACCAATGCAACCCGGTATGCCGGCAAGTGCATGGAATCCCACTTTTGTGTTCGTAATTTCCTGCTCCGAGCGTGGTAGAGAGATGTAGTCGTCTGCGTGCTTCAGGAGGGCATCGAGCACTTGCAATAGTGTCCGTGACAACAGTGGCTGTGAAATGCCATGCAACTGTCCGACTGTGTGCTGGTAGGTGCCTGTGGCCAGGAAGTGTAGTACAGACACCACCTTCAGTAGGGGTGGGATGGCGTTTGGGCTATCTATCATGCTGACAAGGTCAGCGTGTGTCATGTCCACAATGGCGGTTATGGTGTCCCGGTCCAAACGGTAGAGGGTGTGGATCTGCTCATCAGTGAGGTTGAACGGATGAGTTCGGAGGCATGGGATTGCGGGCTGCCTGCGTGGTGGTAGTGGCTGTGCTGGTGGGCCTTGCTGGCCCTGCCTTGCCCTCCTCCTCCTCCTGCGTCTCCTCTGTGCGGCCGGTTGTTGTAGTAGTTGGTGTTCGTCTTCTTCTTGAAGTTGGAGTACTTGCAGTGCTATCAGGTCCCCCAGGGCCAACATCGCTAGTCCTGCCGGTAGCATTTTGGAGTGGGTGTGGTTGTGGGAGGGGGTTGGGTGTGCAATTTATGTGTTTTCAGGCAGTATAGCCTCCACCTGTGGTGATTCATTCCACCTGTGCAAGCTGCAATCCCCTTTGGGCGAGCACGTCCCGCACACAACGCTGCAATTTGACGCATGGCATCTTGCTATTACAATCATGTATTTAATCCCGATGGCAGTGAAATATTGGTTCATTTGTTCATTCTGCTATGGTCCCATTGTTTCACATACTATCTTTACAGTCGCGAACAAACTTGTGAAGGGTCAGTGGAATGTAGTACTCGATTAACGGTGGACCCTCATGCAGCACTGTACCGAGGTTCACCGACGGGCGGGGTGTCCCATTTGTGAGTGAAGCCCACAGGTCTGACTGCAGATATAAAGTTCTATTGTTTAATGTCCTTCGGACAGGGGCCATGGCGAGAATGCAATGATTGATATGAATAGTATGGGATGCGCAATAGCGTAGTGGACGATAAGGCCGGACGTTCCCAAATACATGTTACTTCACAACACTGGAATTCCGGGCTGGAGCACAGTGGATTTTGCAGACTGCATTACGCACAGACTCAATGGAAATTTCACATGTTATGTGAGTAAATAATCAGGCGTTTTCATACCGGGATGAGGGAATGATGTATGGATGCATGGACAGATGATTTAATTGAGAGTTTGCCATGTGCATGGCTTTTTGGAATCTATCCACTTCCCCTGCGCTATGTGATGCAGAGCTGCCATAGTGGGACCATCGTCTATCTGCCCTTGTTGAACCCTCCCTGTCTCGACGCGCCTTCAAACACTTGTGTCTATGCACGTTACTAATCCCATCTAATGGATTCTGTTTTAACAGACGCATGCACACAAAGACTCGTTTGTAATAGTGTTTTCACCTCGATTTATATAGTTATGATTCGCAAGTGATTTTTGGAAGGGAATAATCCTTTTGAGTGGGCTAGCATGCAAATGGCTGTAGATTTAGTGTGATCATTGAAGTGAGTAATTCAAATGAAGTTCTGATGCCCATACTATTCTTTTTCATTTCATTTGGGTGACAGGTATCTCCTCCCCTTTTGCCGCTGCCATCTGTATGCCACTCCTGCAGATGGCTTTTACTCCCGACACCTGCTGCTTCGTGTTAATCAGTGGAGCACCATTACGATCTTATGGGACGATCGCCAATGGGCCACATGCCCTTACGCAGTACTAGTGGCTAGGAGCAACATATCGACCTTTCAGCTGGACTAGTGCCTACCTAATGGGACGGCCCTGCGGTTCTCGGCGCTTCCATGTTGCCTTTTTGAACGTGAATGTGTAGCCCCTGTGTACCATGAAGGAACAGGGCGTCACACAAGAAGAAGCTGGTCATTTATTGCGGATGCAGCCCACAATAATGAAATATATTTTGGAGTTCATGACCTAATAGCTGTATGGGCTTGGTGATTTTGTTGTGCATTAAATTTCTATTATGATATTAACCGTGTAGCGTTATTCTTTGCAAGTAATGTAGCATATTCCTATTTGTGGAGCGATGTATTGTGAGAAGATCTGCATTGGGTTCCGGCTTCTGAGTATAGTTGCGTGGTACTGTACTGGGCGCGTTTGCCTACGGAGCCCAGTGAGGTCAGGGATAGGGGCTGCCATTATGACTGTTTTAATGATGTCATGCTCAGGGGCGGGGGATTAGCTTTTGTGTAACAGATGCCGGTCAGCCAGGTGGATTGGTGGAATGATGTGATTATCAGAATATGGCTGGTCACAGGTGCCTGTGTTTGCGTGCGTTTCTTGGAGGGAGACTGAGGTCATGTCCATTGGAATAGCTTCTGTATTCGTGCCATCTGTGCCCTGCAGCTCCCATTGGCCCCTCTTGAGATGAGCCTGGCTGCTCAGTCACTCTGCCAACTTGTGTGGTACATGCTTATGCTGATGGTTGGTTTGTTTACTGGCAAGTGTACAGGGCTGGTGCAGTCTCCCTCAGGATACTGCTTTGAATGTTGCCTTGCACTGGTGTCACGCGATGGGGGCCTGTTGTTGTTTTGTCTCATATTTCAGTTCATATTGCTGTACTTGAACCTTCACATGCCTGTGCTGCATCAGTACGGCAATGGTGACATGGCAAATATGGATGGCCACTCACAAGGCACTTGGAGCCCCTACATTCATTTGTTCGTTGGCATGCATGGGTGACTTGTACATTTCACTGGTTGCATTGTGTGACTTCATTGCACCTACGAGGAGTTGTGCAATGTGGCCAGGGAGTGGTGTACAGGCACTCAGTAGGGCCATTTACGGTTGGTTCGCAATGCCGTACTTCTCACCATGGCGGAATGGTACTTTCCGCCATGCTTGATGGCGTTAGGTAAATGTCCGCTAGGGTCAGAATTCGCGTACCGTTGCGCCATGGTGGTAATTACGGTTTTGCAAGGCGCGCGTGCGCGTACTTGGTGCAGTTAGCGTTGGCGTTCACTACGGTGTCGCTAATGGCATCGTACTTTACGGTGACGGGTCATAATCGCACCGAGCGCTATTCGATGGCGGTATTGCATTTCCGCCATCGTTTTTCGATTTCCGCCAGGGTCGTAATGAGGGCCACTGTACTATTTGGTATAAACACTGCCTCGGGACCAGCGGACCATGAGGGCCCGCTCTGAATGGGCGAGGCTAGCTGCTTTGCATAAACGCGAAGTGCATTGTGGTAACATAAGAACGACCACAGATCTGGCAAATATGACTGATAGCTATTCAAGGATGCAAAACTTCTGAGCACGCAATGCACTCTGGGCTTGGCGCTCACCCTAAAAGTGACATGCCTGCAAACCACGAGCCATACAGACTGATTTGCACAGCATCAGTGTTCAGGCACAGGCTGGCCAGCTTCTGCAGAGAATGAGGTTCAGTTCCCTAAATAACTCTGCTTGTAAATAGCTTTGAGCCAGGCACAGGAGAATGTGCAGTCAGGTCCCTATTACTGGAGGACTGAGGGAGCCCCAGCAGCGCCCTGGCTCAGGAGCAGGGCACTAGTCCTGACCCACTTTAACTCCTGACCTTTGTTGAAGCAGCATGTGAATGAAGGACCAATACGCCCAGAAATGCCTCGGTTTTCCACCATGAAAGTCCTGCTATTTAAATGAAAGGTTAAGACACCAATGAATTGATTGTAAATCCTAACTCTACAACATAGGTGAGATGAGTAGACATCAATGCTACTTCTGAATCTTCACTTTACGGCTAGGGTACGCCTTTTCTCAGAAGCTTAGCCATGCCCCTAAAGTTTGGAAATTATGTATGTCCGAGGGGACCCAAAGTGAGGTTGTATTGAGTATTCACAGCCTATTATTTATTTATTCATGTATTTCTAGAAGCGTGCAGCACGCATGGGCGTCTGTGCTCTGGTTCCAAGTGAAGCATTACAGGATAAACAGTATATGCACAGGTGATGGAAGAGTCATGGCCAGGTGCCATTGTCATTAGTTGAAGAGGTGGGTCTTTAGCTGTTTCCGGAACAGTCTGTAAGAGGGTTCACCTCTCAAGGCTGAGGTGAGTGTGTGCCACAGAGTAGCTGCAATGACAGGGAAGCTGGAGCCTCCCGCCTTGGAGGGCTTGAACCTGGGGCAGGAGAGGCAGTTGGAGTAGGTGCTTTGTGTCGGTCTGGACGTGGTTGGGCAGGAAATCCTCTGGGTGAGGTAGCCTGGGGCTGTTCCTGTTGACATGCTGAATGACAACCCTTGGTTACAGGGTAGGTACTAGAGAACGTTGCTGAAATTAATCCTGGTGGCCATTCAACAGGCACACTCGCAACCTTCCTTCAAAGCCTGCCACAGCATCATCGTTCGTATCCTTGGAAGCAGTGACGCTCCAACATGGCGCTCCAGTTTCTTTCCATGGCAGGTAGAACTTGCCAAAGGTCCTTCTGTATTTTGGTTGTCATAGCGGGCTTGGTAAGAGTAATGGGTTAAAGTAGAGGAGTAGCTTGTGTAATGGTAAACCTCATCTTTATTATGACTTGTGAAACATTGATTTAGCAGTGAGATGTTTCCACATTTATTCAATTTACACAATGATGGGCCTCACGCATACAGATGAACGCCACCGCGCATTTCAGGCGCAGATTACTAAGCAACAATCTCTTAGTTTCCAAAAATACCAAACTGAACAGGTGGATTTTAGAATATCTGCCAAGTGACATCGCACTAACTTTACACTCAATCAAACCCTCACACCGGTTAAACGTTCAATGATTGCAGGGATAATCTGGCACCCCCACCCTACACCTTGACTGCATATGGTAATCCTCATAGCAAAGAGCCTGCACCCCATTCACAGCCCTCATGAGGCTTACGTACCTCAAGGGGAAACAGAAAAACAGAAAAAAGAACTTGGCTGCTCGCTCCCTTCACCCAGGCTACACCCCTTAACTGGCCCATAATGGCGGAGGAGGGGACATCAAGCGACCCTCTGGCAAGGTCAGGAAGGTTGTGTGTATTGGGACGAGGGAGAAGCCCGTACATAATAAGGATTACCGTATGTTATCTAGGCATCATCCCAGGATCACCACCCCTCGTCCCAAACCTCTCTTCATGAGGACATACCTACAACATACAACGGTTGTGACACATAGTATATAAGGACCATAACAACCAGTTTTAATGTAAATCCTGTGTTTCATAGTCTCAGAGTGTTACCAATAACCAGCCAATGCCGCTTGCAGAGGTACCCTCCCACCATTTGAAAGGACATGGCTCTGCAGCCATTTTAAGGAAAGCAATGCCGTGCAGCCATTTTAAGGAAAGAAATTCCCTGCTGAATAACATGTGGCGGTGACGGGTATTTTGCTAGTAATAAGCGAAACCAGCAAACAAGCGACATTTTGAGAGGCTTGTTTTCCCTTTTATGGAGTGCAAATTACATAATGGCTGTGAAAGAAAGAACAAAGACAGTCCTCCAAGAAGCCTCTACAATGTGACTCTGATCATTAAATTAAGTGGTGTTTTAAGTACAATCTTCAAGATCAGGTACCTGATAGTCCAAGTTTCAATCCACACATATTTTAAGCACCTTTCTATTTGCTTCCTTTTAGGGTTATTGTGATTACCAAACCATTATACCTTCCACTTTAACAATTCAAGCCTCTCTGTATTAATTACAGACCAGATTTTCCAGGATAGAGAATATCTATAAATGTAGCCACAATGGGGATGTTAAAGCACCATGTTTCACAGTGAAAATATGTGTACCTGGCTGTACAGATAATGCTAAGCAAAAAGGATGAACACTGCTTCATCCTCCCAAATGAGCAGCATGTTCATTGTAGTAGGAGATGCAGGTCTGGCTATCAAGACGCACAGCAGGGGGTGAGTGGTTGTCTTTTGGGAGATGTCGAACTGGTAAATATGTTTCAATATAATGTATAGCTACTAGTTTGTTCTGTAGAAAGATCGAGTTTTTAAGAAATAAGGTTATTCAGAAGAAACAGAAGTTTGTATGAGAGATGTTTGTTGGTCTGTAACTGCACTCCATTAGACAGAGTTCCTCAATTAATATGTAGTTTATACCGCGCCGCTCTGCCTAAGGTTCTTGTTTTCCGAGAGTCACCCTATTTGGATGTTTTATCATGATACCAGAAGCTGACATGCCACACGCTACCGTGAGGCATTCCCTGACGGATGCTGCTACTGTGGGCAGAAGATTGGATAACTGATTCCTGCGTTTCAAAGATCTTGCAAGTGGAAGAGAACATTTTCCCTTTCCTTGTCTGAATTCTGATGAATTCCTGGGTTACATGTCTTTATATCGAAATATTTTATATTGAATGCACATATCTTGAATATTTTATCTTGAAACCTTTTATAATGAATTCAAACCCCCGTTTCCAACCCCTAAAGACCCACTCCTACGTTTTCCCCCAAAATATTTAACCCTTTACTGCACCCCTAAATGCATTCACTTATGGGCATTCAATAAAAAAGGATCCCATAGAAATACTGTATACCGAATTCCTACTGGTGGCTGGGAACAAGATGGGACTTCTTCCAATCCACAAGAAAGCTAAATTGGGTTGCCCACAGAGATGGTGGGAATGAATTCGCATATATCAACCAGTCATCTAAATAGGGATACATTACAATCTGCTGGAGAAGAAATCCCCCTGTGACTGGAGCCATCATCTTTGTAAATATCCTTGGTGCAGATGTTAAGCTGAAGGGTAGCACAATGAGCTGATAAGGATGGCGAACCATAGATACCTCCAAACGTTCTTGTGTATCGGGATGTGATGGCAAGTATCCTGAAAGCTCAATTTTGGCAGAAAGGCCCATGGTTCTGGCAAATGTATGATCCTTTGTTTGGTCCCTGAATTGAAGTGAGCATTTACAATAAGCCCATTCTGCCGCTTTAGATACAGAATGAGACTAAACCCTTCTGGAGCCATTTCCAACTGTGTGATCTTGGAGTAAAACCTTTGGTTCTCTCTATACAGGCATTGGGGATCTTCTTCCTCCCCAATACATCTTGAATGATGGCCTCGTGACTTTCGCTCTGACCCAGCCTTCTTGGGAGAGGTGTATAGACTTCTCCGAAAACTGAGTATCCTTGTTCCCATATATGATGGCAATGTGCTATCCTTTCTTCTATTGGGTTGCTGTCTGAAGGTGGCGTGTGTCTACATAGCAGGACCTTTGCGGCTTTCTGAGGGTCACCATGTGGATGGCTTAGCCTTGATGCCAGACTCAAATCTTTTCCTGATTCGGCCGAACCACAGCTTCTTGTATGAACAATTTCCCAAACTCAAACCCGGCCCTGACTTCTTTGGAGCAGTATTAGAAGACCCCTGCAAAGGAGGTGAGATTCCTTTACAGGTGCTTTCAACTTGGCCCCAAACACCCCCCACTCCCGTGATAAAGGCATGCACAGGAGGGTGTCCTTCTGACTCATATCAGTCTTCGAGTCCCTTATGTACATGTTGTGGCAGGCCTAAAATGCTATACCTCCTGCTAGACTGGAGACTTTAATGGCATCCATTGTATTATCAAAGATATGATATGATAGGGCAATTATAACGTGCCTGTACACAAGTGCTTCTAGGCGCCACAAGGCAAGGGAGGGAATACATAGGGAGGACAAGGCAAACGATCTTACTAGGCCTTGTGTAATTCTGATTGTGCAAGTGCGACAATGAGAAGTGCAGGGGGAAGGAAAGGGGAAAGTGCAAGGGAGAGGAAGAGGGAAGTGCGATCAGGCCAGCATGGCTCTGAGTGAGTGCAGCCAGGGCAAAGCAGCTCTGGGTAAGTGCAAGGAGGCAGTGGGGCTGTAGGGGTTACAGTTACAGCCCGTAAGTGCAAGGTAGGCCCGGAGGCAGTGCAAAGGAAACCTGGTCGCGGAGAAGCCTGGAACCCAGTGATACTCTGAGGAAACCAAGCAACCAGTCAGCACAGCAGACAGGTGGGTTAGCAAGGGAGCAAAGAGGAGAAAAGGAGGATCTTGAGCTGCTTCAGGAACTTCAGGTGGTCCGGCTCAAGTCTAAGAGTGCCAGGGGCCCTTTCCAGAGGGAGGCACTTGCAGAGGAGAAAGATCCCCCCCCCCCACTCTCTGCGTGGAGAAGCGTCTGACCCAAAGAGAGTTGGAGGTAGCCATGCAAAGGGCTCTAAAAGGAAGTTATTTTGGAAGAGAGAGTTGGGTGTAGTGTGGGGTCTGGCCCCAGAAAGCCTTGTGGTCGATACAGAGGGTCTTGAACTTGATCCTTGCTGCTAACAGTATCCAGTGGAGATATTTCAGGGCTGGGAGATACGGTCCCTGGGCTTGAGGCCAAGGATAAATCTCGCAGTCGTGTTCTAGATTAGTTGCAGAGGGCGGAGAGTAGAGGAGAGCAGATTGAGAAAGAGGTTGTTGCAGTAGTCCAGCCTGGAGAACACAAGGGCTCTGGAGACAGTGAGCTTCTGGGGGAAAGTGAGAAAAGGTAGAATGCCTCTGAGGTTGTGCAGCTGGAAGTGGGCCTTTTTGGCAAGGTCTGTGATGTGAGGAGAGACAAGAGGGTGGAGTTGAAAATGACACCAAGGTTTTCTGCCTCACAGGAAGGTGTGGGTAGAGGGCCCAGGGAGTGCAGGGAAGGAAAGCAGGGTTCCCAATGAGAAGGATCTCTGTCTTACTGGCAATAAGGCAAAGATTATTGGAGCTGCACCAATCCTGAATCACGGATAGACAGTCAGGGATGAGCGAGGGGGGAGAGGAGGTTGAGGGAAGTCTAAAAGAGCCGAGTGTCATCTGCTTAACACTGAAAGTTAGAAGAGAAGGTGGAGATCAGATGGGCCAAAGGGGCCAGAAAGACATTGAAGAGCCAGGGTGAGAGGATAAAGCCCAGGGGAACAACACATGTGGAGAGAGAGGTGGTGGAGAGGAAGGACCCAATTTGGACCTGGGAGGGACGGTCCAGGAGGAAGAAGGTCAGTCACGCCAGGGCATGATCCGTAATGCCCAGGTTCACACGCAGTCAGTTGATCAGAGTGGCATGATTGATCGTGTCGAAAGCAGAGGAAAGGTCAAGGAGCATGAGGACAGAGGGAGAGCTGGAGTCTAGGTCAGAGAGCAGATCTTCATGGGTGTTCGGGAGAGCAATTCCCGTGACTCTGCTGCTCTGAAGCCAGACTGATGGTCACAGAGGCAGCCAACAGATTCAGTTTGGAGGGTAAACTGGGAGGTGGCCAGCTTTTCCAGGAGTTTGCCCAGGAAAGGATTGATAGAAATCAGGCGATAGTTTGCTAGACATGTAGGTTTAAAAATCACAAGACAATGCACCCAATGGGAATGATTCAATACTTATTTCTAAAGTAACGGGAGACTGAGCTTCCTGTTCCTCCAAATGGAGGTTGTGAGCTTGCAACCCTATAGTGTTCCATATTTTAAGAATACATTAAAAAATTGTAAACCAACAATCATGAAATATCAACAAATGTTTCAGCATATCTAATGATACTTAATTACATCAGTATAGGCCTATTTACAGGATTGATTCCAACAAATTTCATCAGAAAAAAAATAATAGCATCGAATAGTAACGAATACTGACCAGTTCACCATTCAACACACGTTTGTTTGACTAAGTAGGCTGGGATGCTAGCAAATACAGAAATACACGAAAAAGAACAAATTGATAATGCTTATAAATAGTACAAAGATCACAGAACTACACAAATTTAACAAAAAACCATCTAGTCATGAAAAAATGCAAAAGTAGACTGACAGGCAACTGCTGTGTATCTACTGCTAAATAACAGAGACCGACCATTGAATCTGATTTATAATCTATATATTCTGATACAGTTGTTCTTTTACATGTCTTTTTGAAGTGCCAGTTTCAACTTCTTCATACACTTTTATTTTAAAACGAAACCATTCCAGAATAAGTAAAGCTATAGTAAAACATAAAAATAAATAGAGGAGCACGTCGGCCCCTGGGACTTTATCATGCTACAAAGCCAACAAAGACGGGATTTTCACCTCAGTGCACCCAGACACTTTCTTCTGGTTCTGTGGAGAATAAAAACAGGAGTAGGTCGTCCCCTCACCTACCCCTACGGGGGTCTCATCCTTATAGGCCAGGTAAGAGGTGTGGCCTGGGTGAGAGAAGGGAACGACCATGTTCTTTTTTCTTGTTTTATGTCTGGGTGAGGTGTGGAAAACTTAAGGAGTGAGGTTTGGCACGAGGGACTTTCACCTTGGTGTGATGGTGATTTAGGCTTGTGTTTCTAGGCATCTTGGTTTTTCTGGATTTTTCTCGAAATTGGACCCTGTTGCGAGAGATTTTGTAGTTTAAAACGCTATCCCAGTTTTGGAAAGGAGGCCGGCTGGCCACTTCCTGAATTCCAGCTTTAAGTGCATGAACTTCGATAAAGCAGGGACAAGATGGATTAAATTGCTCATTTATCAACAGACCAGCATTATAGTTGAGTTGCTATACACCAAATAAATGTTATATTAGTTGGGTGATTTTAAAGTAACACTTAAAGCCGGATCTCCACTACCCCTGGCTCGACTCGAACCACTAACATCACTGAACCTCCCACTACTGAAGAGTGGTCTTGACAGCCACTGTCAAATTTTAGTCCTACTTTTATTTTGGTGGCTAGTCCCCGATTGCATTTGGAAAATCTGGTCATTTTAGGCAAGAACCGGCTCCTCCTTCCTGCCTGTTTAGTGGGACCTGGAGGAGCCTCCTGGTTACTGTCATAGCCCATGTGTTCGGCTCACTACAGTTACATCATAGGGTCTTCGGAGTTGTAAGGCCCGTCCATACCTGCAGATCCAACCTGTATCTAGTGCCCGTAGTGGTGCCAGCTGGATGGGAATGGTTGCCACTGTCAACCTGCTCAATGCCTGGTGCACCCCCCTGACTCCCGCAGGGCTTGCACTTCCCCATTAAATTTAAGCTACACAAAAATCAAGTGTGCGCACCATATCATGCAGTGCAGCGTGCTCCCTCGTGCTCAGTTTGCTAATCAATCGACAAGGTAAGAGCCCAGCACCCTTCATATCTGGTGTGTTCAAGTCTTCAGGGGCTCGCCAGCGATGCCTGAATTTGTTCCCATCCGGCACCGACTGGATCCCAGCATTTCAGAGGCAGCCAGAAGATAAGGTAATATGTATTAAAAAGTGTTTCTAGTTTTGCAGTGTGTGTGTGTGTGTGTTTGTGTGTGTGTGCATGTGCACGTTTTTTGAGTGTGTGGTGCATTTATGTCTGGGTATGTTAGTGTCAGAGTTAGTGTGTGATTGGCAGTGTGTGTGCGCAAGCGTGTACATGAGCGTGTTGGTATGTGAAAACAATGTGTGCATGTGCTTGTGTGGGATGGGGTAGAGTAATGCTGACTGTAAACCACTTGCTGAAGCTGTGACCACAATCTATCTATGCTAGTAAATGTTCACTGTAAATCACTTTCATGACCGGCATAGATTGTTGGCACAGGTAGATTGTGGCGCAGCTTCATGCAAATGATTTACAATGGCCATGACTGGCATAGATTGCGCACACAGCATCATGGACATCTTGTAAAATGATGTTGGCGACATGGCATTTATTGGATTTTTCATGTGTTGTCCCAGAGTACCAATTGTAAATTGTATGACTTTTTACCCCATCTTTTTCAAAAATCATAATCAACACATTTTAAAAATGTCCATGCACACCCCCACCTGCCCACCCCTGAACCCTTATACATTATTGTGGGCTCACTATGCTTGGTCGATTGCACCAATGTGGGTCCCGCACCTGAAAATATTTAGCTACATGGTCTGACCATGACTCATTTAGAATCCTCGTGCCCCCTGAGGAGCCAACCGTCAACTAACCCAACGGTTGGCCCAGGGGAGCCACGGCCACCCTTATAAAAACGCTGCCTCCCCCTCCCCACCAGCGCCCGCCCACCCATTTGTTTGTTTTGGTGTGCCACCCGGAGATTTCAAGTGAGCCACCCCCTTGGCCGCCCATTGGTGACGCCACTGTCCCACTGCATCAACATCTGCCTTCGCCACTGACTGGTGCACAGCACATGCGCCAAAAAAGACCTTTTAGTTGAGAACAATTGAAATCGGAGCAGGACGATTTGGCGCGGCCAGTTTGGCGCGGGCCGATTTGCCGCGACCGCTTCAGCGCAAAAGACATTTGGGCGTGCCCATTTTGGCGCGCCCAGTTCGGCGCTGGAACGTTTCGCCGCAGGGCTCTTTTGGTGCATGGGAGTGGGCAAATTAGCCCAAAATGAGGTCTGCGCAAGTTTGTGAATTCAGTCTGCCGTACCATAGTATAGCCCAGTAGTAAAAAAATATAGCGCTACATACCAGAAATGATAGCTTCAGAGTGCTTGGTAACAGATGTTGCTATTTGCAATCAATATTACTCGCATCTGTGGTACTCCGTGCATGACCTCAGTTGGCCGTGGGGCATATGGAACCCGTGTCTGGGTGGCAGCTCCCCCTTTTGGGAGAAGCACTTGCTCTTTATAGATCTATCTGCTCACCCACTGAATCCGCGTTAAAGGGGTTTTGTACAGCGCACAGATGTCAATAGTACGACTTTGCAGCGCTGCATTCTGGTCTGAATTTGGAATCCATGCACAGCTCAAGCGCTGTTGGGTTGCATACTGTCTACATGTGGTGGCGATGGAAGGGTGCTCCGCACCGGGGCTGGAAACGTGGCCTCTGCCAGACTGCGATGAGGCAGGCTGGGAGGAGAGCAGTGCGGCACGGACCATTGTGCGGACCTTGGGTTCCTCGGTCCATCTCTGGACGGCTGCACCCAGCCTGACTGGTGGTGTCCTACATCTAGCGGATGGCGGCGATGTGCCGCATACGAGCCCTGCAGTCTCCAGAGTGAGGGCATCCGGTCACAGTGTGGAAGGCCTGCCCTCTGTGTGAAGTCACTACTTTATAGGACTTCATTCATTTGGGGACCAACTCTGGTATCAAGTCACTGGAGCTGCAGCACCTGCCAGTGTAACATACCTATAATAAATGAGCACTCCCAGGGTGCTCGCTGTCGCTGCAATAACAGTGTAAAGGCGTGTCACCGTGAGGTCACTGCGGTAAGGTCAACTCCCATTCTGATGTCATATCTAGGATGGCATCCCTCAATCTGATACCAGACCTGACACGGCTACTCCAACTCTGATGGCACTGTAATAAGGAAAACACAGCTTGGCGTCACAGTAGTGCGGTAAGGGCAACCCCATATTCTGATATCAGATCTAGGAAATCCCCTCCCATGGTGATGTCCTTTTAGTATGGACGGGTTCATTGTGAGGTCACAGGAGTAGGGGCGACTCCCCTTCGGATGTCAGATAATAAGGGGAAAGGGGGACACACGGGTTCCAAAGCCTGGCTGGCCATGCACACGCATGGAGCATAATCAAAGCATAAGTGCACTCGCACGCGCTGCACCCAGAGAGCTTTGCCCCCAGGAGCTTTTGGTGTGCACATTTTAACAGGCGTGCAGTGCACACATTCGGACAGGTGTTGTCCCAAAAATGCTCAACAACCACAGATGCTCTTGTGCTCCTGTGGGGTTCATCGGGGTCATACAGTCATCTTTGTACATAGCCATGGACTTTTGGCATTTGGCTTGGCAGTCCTAGATTATAGCTTTGGGGATATGTCTAGTGTATACATAGTGCTTGGTAGCAATACCTGTGCCGTTTCACAGCGCTTTATGAAAGTGGGTGGGGCAGTCACTTTCAAAGTTAGCGAGTGAAGTGGGTGCCAGGGCAGCTAAGGTGCCCCCCACCTCTTGCTTGTATCAATTGCCAGAAGCACAGGTGGCAATGGGCCACGACCCGCCACTGCCTCCCCCAGAGTTAGGCCATGCATGTGGGCAGCACATGAAGGGCAGGACCTGGCCACTGGCAAATCCTTGATCCTGCCTGTACTGTTGGAGCCCCTAAGGCAGTGAGGAATTTTACAGGGGGCAGAGTCCGGCTGCCTGGGTCTCGGCACGGTGGCGAATTAACAGGCTCATCTCAGTGCCCCAGGAAGGGTGGTGAAGTCACCCCCAAACAGTCACCCCCCCCCCCCCCTCATAGCAGACAGGTGACCTAGCTGTCTCATCCTGGTCGTCATTGGAGCGGGGTGAAGTGCCCTGGTGGCAGCCAGCAACGCTCTAGCTTACTTGTTCTGCAAGTCATTCATTTCCATTTGGCGTGAGAGCGTTTAGACATGGCTGCAATGTCAGCCATGTCCAAACGTCCCTCGCGCCAAATCGACGGCGCCCAAATGGGCGCGCCGAACTGGCCCCCGCGCCAAAGCAGTCGCGCCAAACCGGCCCGCGCAAAATCAGCGGCGCCAAAAAGGTGTGTACCGATTGAAATTACTGCACTTGTCCAGAGTTATGTATGGCCGCCACCTCGTGGACAATACTGATATTGCACACGCAACATCCCCTCTGTGAAGAAGGCCTGTAGACTATGCTGGAGATTTTACCATAGAGGCTGGAAGAAAATCTATAATGTCACGCAAAACAGTGCACACTACTTTTGCCATTCCCACACCACCGTAAACCTCTTGTGTGAGGACATGAGTGCTAGTTTCTTTATTTTGTTTAAAACATGTTTAAAGCACATTCAACCCAAGGTAACTAGTGTACATACGTGGTTTTTAAAAATCCACTCCCCAAACCCAATAGTAACCATAGCTCACACAAATTAGAAAAAACAGAATGAATAAAAAAACAATTATAACAAAAAATATTGCTTCTTTTTTCCAAACCGCCCCTGATTGTGGGGAATTCAAATACTTTCTTATGGACATTAGAATATTATATTCATTCAGTGGAAAAACTTAACTTAAGAGAAAGTTGCAGTGATCAGATTTAACGCTGCAAACCCTTGAAATTCAGCATTCATAAAACACTTTAAAAAATAAATGTCATCAAATTCCTTCCAGCGAGTCAAAAGTTAATAACAATAGAATTTTGGGAAAACTCACAGGCATATGTATATATATATATATATTCAGTGAAAGAACTTTAGTTGAGGCACCGTTAAAGTGAAACAATCTGACTGAGGTCCTGGTGGTGGGTGCTCCTCCATCTTCTCTTCTCACTTTTTCTCTCTTGACTTCCTCTTTCTGGCCGCAGGATTTGGGCCCATTGCATACTCCGGTACCTGTGGTAAACAATCTTGGGTTCACGTTTTATGCATCCTTAGACACAGAGCCTCAAGTTAGTACTGTCTGTCAGACTGGCCATTTTAAGCTGAACATTTTGCAGAAGGTCTTGCCTGTTATTCCTTCTCATCTCCGTCCTCTGGTCATTGCAGCACTTGTTCTTAGCCACATCGGCTAATGAAACTCACTTTTCTTGGCTCAACCACTCACTCATCGGCTTCAGCTCCTGCAAAATCTGGCAGCTCGCGTGGCCACCGAGACTCCTCATGGCCCCCACATTTCTCTGGTTCTTCGTTCCCTACATTGGCTACTTGTTTCTAAACACATTTCTTTGAAATCACTCTGCATAGTTCATCAGGCAATCTACGGTCAGGGCGCAGAGCATTTGCAGTCTACGTTTCCACCATATTGTCCCACCCGCTCACTATGCTCTCAAAATGCAGGTCTGATTCAGATTCAGATTCCTTCTCTGTGTAAGCTACCATTTTCTCTTAGGGTCACCAAGAACGATTTGCAGTTTAGACTTCCGATGAAAACGTACTTGTTTGAGCTAGTCTGTTTTCTATCTGAGTGACATTTTGTTGGTATCCTTAGTGCCAAGTTGCCTGAGGCGTTTGTGCGCTTCACA
The DNA here is from genome assembly GCF_040938575.1 of Ambystoma mexicanum. Taxonomy (NCBI): domain Eukaryota; kingdom Metazoa; phylum Chordata; class Amphibia; order Caudata; family Ambystomatidae; genus Ambystoma; species Ambystoma mexicanum. The sequence continues at coordinate 405,670,512 of NC_090924.1, forward strand.
AGAATACATAACATAACAAACATGCAAGCAACCCTTGAAAATCAGTGAAAAAATGTTGAAGTGATGTTAAGGTGCCGACTTAATGCCACAAAACCCCGGAAATTTGACAGGTGCTGGAAGCTGCACCACCTTAACTATGAGGCCTCCATTGTGTGGCCCCTAAGCACACTGATGACATCACAAATGGCATCACTGATATCACATATGACATCACTTATGCACTAGATCACATTTGCAAAAAAGAGAGATGCAACATTTAGAAATTGTCTTTCTGCATAAATGGGTGGATTGCAACCCACCACCAGACCTGCCACGCCACAGGCCTTAGAAGAAGCAGACTAACTGTATCATCCTCAGGACCTCTCCCATCGATTTAAACTAGTGCCAATGATGGGAGTGTCTCCTCTGCCGCCCATGAGCTGGTCCCTCCATGCCAACGCAGATCTCCAGTAAGTGGCATTTTCACCTACAGGAAGTGACATATGCTCATAGTACTGAGTACAACCACTTTTGAGGCAATTAAGGATACCTGGGTAGAGCATGTTTTTTTGGTTTGTTACTCCCCTTTTCAGGTTTGTTTTTACCTAACTGTTAATTAAAAAAAAAAAAAAAAAATATATAAAACCTGTCATTAAAAAGTGGTCGACTTTTCACCTATTATTCCTACATCTACTGCCTCCCCTCATATCCCCTCCTGAACCCCACAATGGTCTTTTCAGAACCACCATAAAAGTTTTTAAAAAAAATCTAAACTGGGGAAGTGGGATTAGCACCACGGCAAGAGGCTAATTCTACCGGTAATCGGTCACCGCTCAAGTTAAAGGCCTAAATGAAACAAAAGTCCCTTAACGTAGGCAGTGGTAACGTTAACGGAAGTCTTGGCCCGCTACCATGGATTAGATCATTACTAACACCTGTGTAGTTTCCTATCAGGGTGCTAATGGTCTTTTAATTGAAAAAAGACACTTACCTTGCGGTGCACTTCGGCGCTATGCTCTAGCTGATTAAATCCATTTTCCCTGTTGATGACCATTACATCCTCAACAGAGAAACAGACTTAAGTACGGCACGGCACAGCGCCACACCTCAAGGTCATATTTTGTTATCTTGAATTAAACACCCATAGCACCATAGCACCATGCACTGCTACGTGTTTCATTAAACATTTACCTTGCGCTGCAAGTTCCTGAAATTCATTTTCTCTGTTCATAACGGTGACATCATCAACAGGGAAACAGACTTCTGAAGGTATGGCATGGCAAAGTGCTACACCACAAGAACATATTCTTTTTTTATTATTAAAAACCCTTAGCACAAGGAAAGGAAACTACATGGGTACTAAGACGTCAGGGAGGAGCGTGAAGGGGAAGGATGTGCAGGGGAAGGGGGCACTGGCCAGCAGCACTCAGGCTAATTGTAACGCAGCCTTATACCGTGAATACAGCCAGAATTCTGAGCATCCTGATTGGCTAGAACCCCATTACAGGGACGCAATGAAAAAAAGCTAAACTTAGCTTTAGCATATGCTACACCACTGCCCAATCCTCCTGAACTCGTTTTCAAATAACTATAAACTTAACAACGGTAACACAACACCATCATATTCTAATAGACAAATATTCAATCTGAATCAAGAATCACATTTCTCGAACTCATGCATCTTTTATTTACAGAAAATAAACTTTTATAAAAAAAATCGATCTAATTTTCTACACTTGATAATTTAACTTTTTACATTAGGCATCATTACGAGTTTGGAGGTAGCCATGGTGCTATTAGCGCCATGGCTGCCTCCAAACTCGGGTCCGGGTCTGGGTTCCTTGAATTAGGAATTACCGGGTCATTCCAACCTTGGAGGACTCGGTAATTCCTCATTCAAAAAACCCATCCCCATTCCCATTGAGCCCCCCATAGGGCTCAATGGGAATGGGGATGGAACTAATAAAAAGCCCATTGTTAGCTCCTTGGTCCCCTTGCGGGACCTGTAAAGGACGTCTGGTCTGACCAGACGTTCTGAGCGGGTCCCACAAGGGAATCTCGTAATAAGGCGGAATGGGTTTACCGGCACCATTACCGGTGCTGGTAAACCCATTCCTCCCACCTCGTAATGAGGCCCATTGTGTATTCTTCATTAGTCACATCTGACAAAACAAGAAATCATGCAAAATAGTGCATATAGTAAACTCATTCTGCCCACCTTGTAATGAGGCCCATTGTGTATTCTTCATTAGTCACATCTGACAAAACAAGAAATCATGCAAAATAGTGCAGATTTATCTCCATGCTGTAAGGAACCCATGTTGGCAACAGTAAAGACAGACAAAAGTGATCACAGTTCAAGGGTCTTTATTGAACTTTATAATGGGTGAGATGAATGCCTAATCTAAACTTAAATCTAAGATGGGAGCAAGCTACGACCATCAAATAATAAGGCAGTCCTAGTGGTGTCTTGTCAAATAAAAAGGGCCTAGTCAGGATGGTATGACAGGGTCTCCCTTCCCACGTTTGAAGCACAGGACAAGGCAGGACTCTCGAGCACAGCACCCTCCTTGGCCTCATCAGCATGAGGTTCACAGTTCAGTTCAACTATATCAAAACCTTCAGAGGCTAAGGGCCTGATTCACAGAAGCATTTTATAATGGTGCAATCCCATTGGAAAAAGCTCTGTGAATCAGGCCCCAAGTCTCCTTCTTCTAAAAGTATCTTGCCTCAGAAGGCTGGCTGATTCATGATGACAAACATACAAACAAAAGTTCTCTCAATGCTCTTGCACCTTGGGCGAATGCTCTTCGCCCCAGGATCTCCCTCTGCCGGGCTCGGATCCTCCTTGCAGTTTGGGTCTACCTCTATCGGGTTCACTAGGGCCTCTCTTGAACACATTTCATGTATTTCTAACACAGTTAATGTATTCTTCATTTTCAGCAGAAAGTGGGGTTTCCTTCTCTTTAGCTTTCCCTCAGCATCCCTCCGTCGGGTTCACACTTGCCTTATTCCACAGTTCACAATCTTATCGGAAAGCGGGGTTCCCTTCCCCTAGCTTTCCTCTGGCCACGGGTCAGAGACTTTTGATTCTATAAGGGATTTGACGTAACCCTTATAGGACCACTCAGACGCCTAACGCCACCCCTTCCCAGGGTTTCTAGTTCTTTTAGTTTTCAAGAATAGGTCCCAGTCAGAGTCTTTCCAATGAAAAGTCACGTGGCGCCGGACCCCTCTGCACCTGGACCTCAACTGGCTTTCTCTAAAGTTCAACCACACACACACACATTCCTTGTCTTTTGGATTCCTTCTGTTCATAAATGTTGCTACTTGCAACCTTGGGCTCAAGACTACTATCAGCTTCCTCAGACTCACTGGATGTGTTGAGCCCGTTGGCTTCTGGAGTCAAGGATAGTACCATGGTAGCCAGCTTGCCTCTCCGCCTACATTATCAAAGTGGGAGGCCCCCGTGTACTATTGACATCTGCTGCTTCGCACGCCAGCTGTAGCTCACAACCTGATGCTTTCCCTTTTGGAGGCTTTGCGGGTCTGAGGTGGAAAGGGCAAGAGCGATTCCCCCTTTGTCATCCTTCCTGGTCTCACCGCCTTTCTTCTCCTTTTAAACTGCTGGTTTGGTGTAGCTGTCTCCCCGTGCATTCGGCCTTGCTCCAAGTGTGCTTTTGTGCTCCACCTTTTATCCCTGAGGGGAAGGTAAAGGGCCATCAGGTGTGCATGATTATTGTCAATTGCCTGACTTTGCCTGACCCGTGTATTGGGACATGCCAGGTAAATGGCTCTGGTGTTAGTCCATTGTCTGTTATCGTGTAAGAAAGTGTTTGTGTGAGAAAAGGGGGTTGGGGGGCAGAGCTTCTAAATAACCGTCAGGGTAGGATGTGGAAAAGGTGTTACAGGGAAAAGGATACCATGTCTCAACCCTCTTTGTCACACTTCCACTCCCCAAAGACCCCTCATCCAGGTGATCATCACCCACTGGTCCACCCCCAGGAACTGGATCCAATAGCGATGGCCGTGTCCTGGCCACCAGGATGACAGATCCCTGGGGACTAGCGGGTGAGACACCTTCAAGTTTCTCACAGTGCCCACTGCCCTTTCCCCAAAACTGAAACACTAATCCACCTCTTTTATACCCCTCACATCCTTCCCTCAAACAAATCAAACATTAAACAGTTCTAAAATCAACTTCGATAATAACTTCAAAGAGAACACTGAATCGAGGAGCGATCCTTCAGATCACATGAAAACCTCATCCAATCAAAACAAAACAAAATGTAACCCCGGCTCGCACATAAATGTGTTTCAGTGGCACACTTTATATTCACCAACATATAAAATAAAAAAGTTCTCGATCTCAATACACAAAAGCAGAATGTTAAATCACCTTAATAAAACCCCCTACACATATTAAGTTAATTTAGAAAGCATTTTTAATATGTATTTTCAACAAAAACGTCCTAAATTAACTTAAAATACTCATCTTAATCATCTTAAAATACTCAGCTTAATCTCCATGATGAATCTGTTGGTTGTCTTCATGACCATCTGGCTTCAGAGCTACCAGAAGCACGGAAACTGCTCTCCTGAACATCCGTGAGGACCTGCTCTGGGACCTTGACTCCAACACTCCGTGTGTTCTCATTTTGCTCGATCTCTCTTCTGCTTTGATACTGTCAACCATGCCATCCTGCTCAACCGTCTCCGTGATAACCTGGGTATCACTGGTCAGGCGCTGGCGTGGCTGTCCTCTTTCCTCTCCATTCGACCCTCCCAGGTCCAACTGGGGTCCTTCCTCTCTGACATCTTTTTCTCTACCTGTGGTGTCCCCCAGGGATCTAACCTCTCTCCCTGGCTGTTCAACCAGTATCTGGCACTCCTTGCCCACCACAACGCCGCTCTCTGCCCCAACTTTCAGTGCTATGCGGATGATACCCAGCTCATTTTCAGGCTACCCTCGGCCTCCTCCACTCCTTCCCTCATCTCTGACTGTCTGTCTGCTATCCAGGAATGGTGTGCCGCCAATGACCTCTGCCTTAATGCCAGTAAGACTGAGATTCTACTCATCGGCACACCCACTCCCTCCTTCCCTGCAGCTCTCTGGCCGGCCTCTCTTGGCCCTCTTCCTGCTCCTACCTGCATGGCAAAAAACCTAGGGGTCATCTTCGACTCCACACTCTCCTTCTCTCCTCACATATCTGACGTCTCTAAGAAGTCACACTACCAGCTGCACCTCCTCAGAGGTCTTCTTCCTTTCCTCTCCTTCCACCAGAAGCTCACTGTCTGCCGAGCCCTGGTTCTCTCGAAGCTGGACTACTGTAACAGCCTCTATCTAAATCTGCCTGCCTCTACTCTCCGCCCTCTGCAAGTTATCCAGAACAGGACTGCAAGACTTGTCCTTGGCCTCAAGCCCAGGGACCGTATCTCTCCAGGACTGAAATCTCTACACTGGCTCCCAGTGGCTGCGAGGATTAAGTTCAAAACCCTCTGCATTGTCCACAAGGCCTTCTGGGGTCTGGGGCCTAAATACCTTCAACTCTCTCTTCCTAAATATCTTCCTTCTCGAGCTCTTCGCTCATCCGTCTCCAACTCCCTCAGGGTCAGCCGCTTCTCCAAGCAATGAGTTGGGGGTAGATCTCTCTCCTCGGCAGGGGCCTCCCTCTGGAAGAGCCTTCCTGCCCCCCTGAAACTTGAGGAGAACCATCTCCGGTTCCGGAAGCACCTCAAAACCTTCCTCTTTGCTTCTGCTTTCTCTCCCCCTGTCCCCTGCTAAATTCTTGACTGAAACTGCACTGAATCTGCAACTGGGCCACCCTCACCGATCTCAGTCCTTGGCCCAGCCACTCTCCACTTGCACTGCCTCCCTGGCAACCCCTGCACTGCGGGACTGTCTCTGTATCCCTACAGCCCCCCTTCCCAGCACTTGTCTGCACTTACCCTGCACTTGCCACCAACTGGCCCTTTTATTTATTTGTTTGTTTCTACTTACCCTGTATTGCACTTCCCCCCTCCCTTTCCCCCTGCAATTTTCCCTTTCCCTCCACCCATGCACTTGTGCTATCTGAATGACACCTGGCCTAGTAGGATCGTTGTCTGTCTTCCCTTTGTTCCCCCCTCCCTGTCTCGTCGCGCCTTGAAACACTTGTGTATAGGCGCGTTACAAATGCCATATCATATCATATCATCTTCCCTAACTAGCAACACACTGATTATTCCAGCATCTCAATGTATCACAGTTTACAAGTATTTACTCTTTCATTTTGCCGTTCGTGCCGCTACTCGATCTTGGCAAAATGTTCAGAAAATAAGAAACTACTCTATCCCAAGACCCAAACCTTTACCAATCATCTTTTCTCACCCTGCTCACGTGCTCCTTGACCTCAAAACTCCCTAATTAACACCCTTTACATCATTTTAGAGAACTTTCCAATGTTGATTCGGAACTTGATTCTCGAATCGCGTAATTGCAGATTTTCCAAACTGAAAAAGCTTGACAACAGCAATGTATCATGGGAGAAATGACAAACATTTTGGCGACAGGGGCACCCCGCTCTGCACCAAAAAAAAAACTACTGAATGGATTTTTGCCAAAACATGAAAGAATTTCCTTCACGCGCTTCGTGCACGCCTTGTTTCTTATTTGACTCAAATCCTTCCAGCGGTTTGGGCTGTGCACGTGAGCCAAAATTGATGAATAGAAAAGTGAAAAACACACCCTTTTTTTACCCTTCACATATTTTGAATCATAACACGGATTTACACGAAACATTCCAGTCCTGGGTGACCCAGGCCCTAATATAGGAATCTCAAAGACTGTGCTGATACGTCCTACGGCTCAAAAGTTATTAACCATAGAATCTTCACTTTTTATATGGATGATAGCTTTCACCTTCACTATACATAATGTAAAGGGCATACAAAGGGTACACAATGGGCCTACTAGAACAAGCACATCCCGTAAATCTAATATGGAGCAGGGCCTGGTTACAGAATTGAGTTTTTAATGCTTTGCTGAAGGCCAGCAAAGAATGCATGAGACGGGGCCTCCGGCTCAAGAGTTCCAAGGAAACGCTACAGCTGCAGAAAACTGTGAATTAACAGTTTGATTTGGCACAACCTTGCATTACCCAGCCGCAAGACTTTCTTTCCTCGCATTTCCATGGAACCCTTAGTCAGACAGAGTTTGGCTGCAATATGCTCCATTCTTTTATGACAAGATTCCAAAAAGTCACAAAAGCACAACTTAAATTGATTTCTAAAATGAAGGGGTAACCAAAGTAAGTGATATCAAATAGGAGTGATGAAGTGAAACGTGCAGCCACACGAGATGGCATTCCTCCCATTGATACGTAATATGATACGTAATATGACCAGCCTAAGGGCTGCACATCAGAATTCCAGACGTGATAGCAGGGATCTTTCCCACTCAAAAAGGTAAAGAAAATTATTCAGAAGTATAAAAAAGGTGAACTAATATGAGCTAGCTTGCACCAGTTTGCCACTATTGGGGTGAAAGTTCAAAGACAAATTACCAATAAAACCACAAGAGCGGACCAAACGGGGGATATGCCCAAAGAATATAGAAATGGGATCCAGGAATCGACGGAGGGGATAAAGAAGAAGCTACTATTAATAAAAACATTATTTTAAATGGATGTTAAGGAAATTCATGCATACCCCAATCTTCTATGGCACAGAGTCCCTCAGCCAGAAGACATTAGCCAATGAAGGCACCATTAGACAGAATTGGGGACCAGCCGTGTACTGGGGGTAAAGATGCCTGATCCTTCTGCCAGGTCCTCCTCAGCTACCTGGAGGACCCTCATCCTCGCAAGATGTGAACACCCAGCAAAACAGGAAGAAAACCAGTGAAAGGCTTGGCCCTTTGGCCACATATGAGTGAAAAGAACGGGAACAGGAACCACATGGTCAACCATGTCGTAAGTCCTAGGAGATCCAGTAGAGAAAGCAAACAGCATTGTCACTTGCATTAGCAAGCAATTTCATTGTGTGTGTCTAAGAGGGCTTAGAGTTTTTTTAATTGCCACTTGTGAACTACCTGCTGGGCAGAATTACCAGGCGTGGAAGTCTGCAGGATCGAGCTGAAGCAGCCCGGGCTTTAGCACCTGAAAAGAAGGTAGAACTTGCTCTAAAGAATATATGTTGTTTAAGGCACTGTAATTAATCAAGTGCACCATGCAATTTCCAACAGTGTGATAGGGCTGAGGTGTGTGAAAGAGAATGTTCAGTAAGACTGCAACAGAGTAGGCCCCAGTCTGAGGGACATGTTGTTTGGAGGGAATGCGCGGACATGGCAGACATGTGTAATGAACTCCGTCCCTCGGTGAGAGATCTACGTAGCCCCTAGTGGAACCTCTTTGGAGTGCTGCCAGTATCCGCTGTGTCCCCCTAAAGTTGGCTTCACAGAGAAATTGTCCTCCAGGAAGCCATTGCCAGATAGTCTGGTGAAGCCAGAAGATAAGACCGGGCCGATCCAGCCGTTTGAATGGGTCATTGGGAGTAAATCATAGAGGATTGTAAAGTGACCCAGCAATCATTGGTCCATCAGGGTCATGGGCTCCTAAACTGACCGTGGGCAGATTCCTAGGAAGGCTGCACGTGCCATTGGGGGATTCATCTGCTTCTGTCTCTCAATTCAGCAGTGTGGTCAGCACCTTGGGTCCCGCTGATTGTGCTTTCTAGACTAGATAATTGTTCTTTTCCACAGGATTCTGCGTGGAAAAGCTCAGTCTAGCCAGACAGTTTGACTGTGGTCTGTGTGGTCCTTGAAGGCACTGTGTCTTTGGCTCACCCTTTAAGCTGGAAGGGCTGGGTTGTAGCTGGGAGCATCTGAGCCCACTGCATAAAGCTCTCTGTAGGGTAGGGCTTATATCTGTGTGATTACATCTCACCCACTAGCCTCTGAATGTTGGAGGTGCTTGGCCTCTACCAGAACCTGAAGAGGGGTTTGTCGGACTGGGAGGGGAGATACAATGCCATTGATAGTCCTATGTGTGGATGTGTAGTTTACCCAAGAGAGAATTCAGTGCATATTATTAGATACATTTAATCTGAAAACAATGGGAACCACCTGTTTAATGGAGTCTAGTAAACTCCATAGGCCTCTGCTTTTCGCACAGTGACACACAGCACCCTCTTTGCAGTGCCTAATGTTTAAATGCATTTTCTTGTGTGAACTACTGTGCCAAAGAATAGTGAGATTACTTTTATCTTACTTCCCTTTCTCTTTTGTGGGTCCAGCACACACCACCCTATGTGGAGTGTTGTGGGGGGGGGGGTTACATAGTAACTCTTATCCTACTTCTCATGTAGCATTTTGTCACACTGAGTAACTTGAATGGCTGGTGGCAGTGGTTTCAATTTACTACCTTTTGTGCAGGGTACTAGCACGCTGCTTTCTCAGCTGCAGTACAGCACCAATGGGTGACCATTTTTCCAAAATGGCCCCTGTATTATTTTTTTCGCCATTTGTTTGTCTGTTCCTTCTGGGGTTTTACTCTGTTGTTTAAACTACGTTTGAGTCCTTTGTGTGTTTTGCCTTTGGTGGGCTTCAGCTCTGAAGCCCGCCCAAGCTCAAGTGTGTCTGGAAAGGCAGGAAGTGAGGGAGAGTCCTGAAATTTCACTGTCCTTTGTCTCTAGGTGTGCCTGACTGAAACCAGTTCTGACTGGCTGGCTGGTCGTCCTGGAGGACAGCCACCCCCCCAGGTGATTGACAGCCTTGGGCAGTGAATGAATGGGATTTGGCATAAAAGGGAGAGGACCTTTGGACTAAAGACACAGGGGATCACTGGAAAAAGAGATCAGATGAAAAGGATGAGCAGAGATGCCAGCAGCGCCTTCCAGGACCACAGAAGCACCAGTGAAGCCTTGCAGCTGTGCTGACGACGTTTTCGTTTCGACAGGGAAGATCCGTGCAGGACGACTTTCTCCCTTGGGCTGGTGGAACCAACTAGCCTCGAGACTAGCTTCACTTTGGCTCATCCCCCTACTTGCTGCGACTTTTCGACTTTTCGAGGCTACAAAATCCCAATGGCCGGGGACACCTGACCATTATCAAGTGCATTGTCTTCCAGAGAACGAATCCAGCCAAAACATTGTGAGAACCCTTGGACCTCCAGAAAAAGGAATTATTTGTCCAGAGGCCCCGCACAAGAGTTCAGGACAGAGGGGCCGAGGAGAATCCAACCAGAGGTATTTGTTCTTTCTAGACGCTGAGAAAAAGGCACAAAAACCACAAAGAGCCACAGAATTGAGTGGAATCCATTGCTTTTGAGGCCCTCTTCAGGGTGCTGTTGCAGAAGCCCAACAGACGTCCCCCCTTTCATCACCACGACCAAGGGAAACCTCTTCTTCAATTCTAAGGTACTGTGGGATTTGGGGTAAAACTACCTTTTGCCATTTGTAGTGCTTTCTGGCTTGGGAAGATCTATTTTCACCCATCTAGAGTTGACCTCAACTCACCTGTGCAGGCCTCCCAGCTTGTAATCTACCCGGTAGGCTCCTCTTGAGCTCCTGTAATTTCTCAAAGAACTCCTGACTGTTTGATTAACATTTTCTAAGGAAAGCTACATCAGATCTGGAACTGTCCCATTGACTTTGGCTTTCCTGGTTTCCTAAAAGCGCCTCTTCTGAACCCTGCTGGCTTTGGCAGTGCTTGTTCCCTTACATGTTTTAATTGTTGACATTATTATTTCTGGGATAAAAGACTGCCTACATCCCTCTGGAAGAAACTACCTATTTAACCAGTTGCTACAGTGTGTTCTACTTTGACTGTAACCCTTTTCCCTCCCCATCTCAATGTTGTAACAGTAAACAGAAATAAGCGCTAATACTGACCTTTGTTGGCGTCACTCTGTGTGCTGGAAAATATTTAGTATAGAAAGAAACTACTCACCTGCATTATTGGTTCTACAGCTCACATTACCCCTCCTAAGATACGCCTGGCCGCTCAGCCACTCCACTGACTCGTGTAGTACAGGCCTATTTTAAGATTTGGGTGCCTAACACCAAGAGCTAAGCCTTATGAAGTTCCACACCAGCTGGACTTTACAAAATCTTCCCTAACACGCCTTGTAATGTTAGGGTATCTAGTCTTGCATTGGACACCTTCTGCTGTTTTCACGGGTCGTTGGTTCTTCATGATCTGCAGGCGATGGGGTAGGGAACTGGCATAGGAGTAGGGAGAGCATTTTATATTTCTTGCCTTCTTATTTATATTCAATCCACTAAATTCTAGAGGTGGAGGAGAATATATGTTGTGAACAGCCCATACGTTCCATTTCACGGATTGCGTATGATTTATGGGAGGCTAAGCTGGTTGCTGTTTAATTGCTGCCTAAGTGTCGCTCTTATTTTTAACATTTAGATTTGAGATATTTATATTTTTATCTCTGCTGCTTCCTCCTTCTTGCTCACTTTAGGAAAAAGGGTAGGTACCCCTTTGTACAATCGATGGGAAGAGTTAGAGCTCGGAGACGGATCCCCATATTGCTCTTATGGGTTTGGCAGGGGGAGCTCTGTCTCAGCAGCATATGAAGTGGCTGAGTAAATCATCTCGCCATGGCTGATCTGTTAGCCACTTACAGTAGCTCCCTATGGGGGGTTAATGAACAAACTCTGATAACAGGTGCCGCAGTTTGCGCCCATTGTGGTCAAGCAGGCCGGCGGTTGACTGGAGGTTGCCTGTACAAGGTTAGCCACCTTGAGAGGAAAGAGGAGTGGGGTTTATTAGCGACCTATTGGGACCTATTAGGAATGTCGAAGAAAAAAAGGACCTGCTTCGACCTTACATCCCCAGATTATAAGAAGATACTAACATCTGCAATTCTTCCTATTAAAGTGGCAAGTGACTTTTTGTATGAAACAGAGGTTCTAGGCAATGATTTTTATCACATAGAAGACAAACACTTAAACAATACGACAGGCAAGCAAGGGCAAACTCAGTTTAGACAAAGCAAAATCACTTTTAATAAGAAAGTCCCAAAATGTTCTTGTCTAATTTCACAAAAAACCCTGTCAGAGTAAAATCATTGCTGTAGATAACCTGTCCTTGTCTGAAATATCCAGTGTCGGATTGACCTGTCAGCCATTCGGCCCGTGGCCGGGCCGAAATCATTTTAGAGGCCCTGGGGGCCGGTTCTTAAAGCCCACGCCTGGGCCGTACTCAGGCCCAGGCGTGGGCTTCACTTCAGGAATCGGCCCCCAGGACCTCGCCAGGCGCAAGTTGCAAAGGATCTGTAAGTAACTTACAGATCCTGATCCTTTGCAGCCCTGCCGGCCCGCCGCAACCCGCAACACCATGGCGCCAGCAGCAGTCAGTGTTACAAAACACTGGGAGGGAGCAGCAGAGCTGGGCAGAGCCGAGGCTGCCTCAGCCTGCTCCCGCCCAGTGATTTGTATTACAGTCTCAGACTCTGCTCTCCGCCGCCAGTGCCGCCACAGTGAGCTGCTTTTGTCGGCAGCGTGCGTGGGCCAGGATTTCTGTGTCCCAGCGATTCCGATTGCAGGTGGCAGGCATACCCCAATGGTAGGCAGGATCTACAAGTATTTTGCTTTTTGCAAATTGCAGTAATAGCATGTTTTTTCCTGGCCTTGTCTCTGTTATGATCATCACAAGACATTACATCTCGGTGCCCTCGGTCACTTGACAAAATCCTTGTGCCTAAAAGTAGTAGTAAGCATTACACTACTTACCTTCACTTCGGCTAGTAGAAGAACTTTGCCGACTGCATTCAGGTTTATTTGGTCACTTTGTGGTTTAACATCCACAAAACAAATAACTGAACCTCTACCAATTAAGAAAAACAAATGTATTAACATAAAATGCTTGGTCTGTAATTGTACTTGTGAGACTCGGAGTTCACAGGCCCAGGGGGAGTTAATGAGGTGCTCCTCCATTTTTCCAAGAGCATTTGTCAGGCACTTCGTCTACAAAGTGATTAAATGCGACACTTTTAAATTAGTTAGTAAGCCAACGTTATTACCTGAATGTGGTACTTATTTTATCGACATGGGGCTTTCTTTTGAGGATTTAGGGGGATGGTTAAGGGCTGAGTTAACCCACCGAGGGAAAAAAATCCATGACACATGACATCCTTTTCTCACGGCCAGCGTGTTGTGTTGTGCTTGAGGTATCCTCTCCCTGAAAGTTGTAACCGTATAACACAAAACGAAAACATGACAAACCATTGTAAAAGCTTCTCACTTCTGACTGCTCAGGCAATAGGGGTGAAGGGGGTCTTCTTCTCATGAACGGTCTATGTAGAGTGGTCTCTAGTGCTGGTGATCGTTCTGGTAGTCCAGGTTCAGTTGTGAATAAGGACTTGTGCCCTGGCTTGGTCTCAAGATGGGGCGCTTGCCAGCCAATGTCTAATGTGCCATAGAGTCACCATGGAAAATGACTGCTTCATGTATGTGTCTCTGTCTCTCTGAAGTTTTGCAAAAGAAATGCACAGTTCCGCAGTCCATGTCGGTGATGCACTGTTCACATAAAGGATAGCTCACCAACTGTCTGCTGGGTTGAAAGGCTCCCATCAGGGCACACTTTCATGTCAAATGGGATGTGGTGTTGCACCTTGCTCATTGTGAAGACCTTCATAGATTTGCCTGGCTTCTAAGTGCTATTTCGCACCCAGTCTTCACCTACTGCAACAGTATCATCAGGTCCAGGACTGTCGAGGTGGAGTCTTTTATTTTCTTGACAAGGCATTTCCATCCTGGCTCAGAAAGATGGCGCCAGATCATTTGGTCGCTCGGGGCACGTCAGGGGGCACAAAGCAAGGTGGTAAATCTATTAAGCGTCCGTGCTATTTCAGGGTTTAGACGTTTTTTTTTTTACTGTTGCTTTACTTTAAATATAAGGTCAAATATAAGGGTCTACATTGGGCCTATGTTGGCATACCTCCTATTTTTGAAATATTGCCTAATTATGCGTTGGGAGATTTACCACAGAAGGTAAAGTACTGTATGGGTGGCATAACTCATATTTACCACAAGCAGTGCTTTCTATGTAGTAGCAACATAAATAACCCAAACGCAGGGCAAGCGGTAGTTATTTCTATGTAACCCACGCAGTAAACATCCCTTGCGACCCCTATTCATAATTACCACCAGATTCATAAATGGGCCTTCAAGATTCTGCCAGCAAGCCTGTAAATGGTAGAGCATTTAGTTGCAAATCTGTGTGTTGGAAAAGCCACATCTATGACAGATCAGGGACCCAAACACTCAGCATTAGCGATGTGTTGGACAGGCAGGGTCACTGTCAAGCATAAGAAAGAACCAGACCATTCTAAAGTCTTGGAAAGCCGAGATCGCCTTCTGCCAAAGAACTTACGTTAGAATCTTGTCCTTTTCCAAATTTCTGTCGTTCCTGAAGACCTCCATTGCTACACCAAGTGAGAATTAATTTTGTCTATTGACTTTAGGGCCGACGGGGCATTTCATAGCCCAAACGCACACTGAAGACGTGAGCAGTTTGATTTTTCAAGACGAGTCAACTTTGTAAATTCAACCCTTCAAAGTTGCAGGCATGTGCCTACCAAAAAAGGCCTTATATGGGTGGACTGGGAACTAAAAGAGGCCCTGGAAATAATTTTAAAAGTGGCCCCATATTACACATTTTCAGCAAGCCCAACCCTTGTGGTATGAGAAAATGTGTAAATAACCCAGGATTCCACAGAAGAGGCCCAGGGTGTAGAATCTCCAGAGTTCCCTATGGGCACTTGACAGTGTCCCGAAATCAGGGCTAGCTTAACGGAGAGTTTATGGCAAGGGAAAAAATACTAATAAATATGATCTTGTGATCAGGTTTGGGGGAAGGGTGTAGCCTTCAGTGAAATAAATGGCGGCCACGCGCTCTTTTTGCTGGCTTTTGTTGAGGGATTTTAAATGCAAGCAAATTCAAGCAGAAGACTATTGCAACAACATCATTTAGTTAATGGAACTCCATTTCTGGAATGGTACCAGTGTGGATCGGCTGCCAGCAGGTAGAAAATGCAATGTTTTAATGAGTGCAGTGCGGGCACCGCACCACTATAATTTGTTTGTTGCACCGGAGGTTGACCGTGCATCGCGGCTCAGTGTTCAGGGTTTCATGTAATGTGAGATTTGTTGAACACATACAGTATCTTTTGGGGCAGCAAGGCAACTCAGAAATATTAGTGGCACAACTGATAAGTGCTACCCTTTGTGTTTCCGGAAATGGCAATTTTGAAATGCAATTGATTTGGCAATTAGAATATTTTGACATGCATCTATGGAGATCCCTTTCCGTAAGGGTACCAAGGTTGATTGGATGGCACAGGTGGATAACGCAATGTTTTTATTATGGCAGTGCGATCGGCGCACCGTTTTTACTTTGTATATTGCACGGGATGGTCACAAGGCATTGGGGCCCGGTTTTCCGGGGTTTTTGAATATTAGTGCATTGTCTTGGACCCAGACAGCTTCCGCACGTAGAGTGTCCTGCGGAGCCATTTTGAAAAGTTGCCCACCATATTGCAAAGGGCAATTTATCCAGGTGTGAGTTTTTGGGGTAGCATTTTCTGTAAAGTCGTGAATTGATGCGATTCACGGGTGATGTTTTGAGGGCCACATTTTTGAGGCGAGGGGTGGGCCAGTTTTTTGAGGCGAGGGGTGGGCCACTTTTTTTTGGGTGTCCGGGCCTATTTCTTGTCCCAGTCCGACCCTGGAAATACCTCACAAAATAAAACAAGAAGGCGGCCAGAATGATTGTTTCTGCATGTGTAAATACACAGTAATCAAGTGGGGTCTTTAGTTAAAGATCTAGAAAAATGTTTACCTCCCTCTGATGGCCTGATTATTATCGCTGAGTGCATCTGACCTTTAGCGGATGCCCCGGGTGTGGGCGATGGAGAAACAAATGTTACATACGACCCAATAAACACAGGGTTTTTCACTGCTGCGTCAATAGGCTATAACTCAGTAAATGAAGAAATTGCAGTGGATTGGACGTGTAAGAATAACCCCCCGGCTTAGTCCAGCAAAATAAGTACCAGTTGCCTCAACTGTCAGTCCCTGAGGGGAATTATACTGACAATTAAGGGACTGCACAGTAACATTGATTTGGCAGTTTCCCGTCTGGTAGTGACACCAGTGCTGAAAATGTTGCTAACTGGGTAAGAAGCTCTGTAGATGGAAATACGTCTTTAAGTAACAGGGGTACCTCAGCATCAGAGGCGTTGCTACAGGTGTGGGGGGAGCTGAAGGGGCTATAGCCCGGGTCTTTTGGTTGTATCCCCGGACAGAAGCTCAGGGGTTACAGCCAAAAAGGCTAGCTAGCCCACAGTCCCAAAAAATGCGCAGCCCCGTATCTTTTCCAGATCTAGCAACACCCCTGCTCAGCACGCTCAGTTATGGTGACCCCCGACGGTATCCTTACATGTTATCCACACAAAAAATATCACTGTATATATGGTCATCTGGAACAATATAGGCAATATTTTTGGGGGGATAATTTGTGGGAGCAGGAGTTGCGGGGGTGTCTCCCGCACATTTTAAAATAATGTGGGGTTTGCGGGGGTGTCCCCCACAGGGTCCATGCCTCAATATCGCTCCAAAAATATGGCAATATTTTTGTATTGCGATATTTTTGTGGGGTTATTAACACATGGAAACCCCCCGACAGTCGAAATCAGAATACTGAAGTTTCCTTTCAGCCATTATTGAACAGCATTGATACATTGCAACAAAGAAACAGGGTATGACACCTATGGCAAGAGGCGTTGGTGGGGGGGTGGGCTGAGGGGGCTATAGCCCCAGGTCTTTTGGTTGTAGCACCAGATAAAATCTCAGAAGCTACAACCAAAAGGCTAGCTAGCCCCCAGGCCCAACAGTCCTGACATTTACCTAGCCCCAGATCTTTTCCAGGCCTAGCAACACCCGTGCCCGTGGCCCATGGTGGATGGGCTGGCCCATCACACTCTCGGCCTGGTAAAACATTCCAGTTAGCACTTTTAGATCTGCTATTATCCAAATAATCTGACAGTTCTTTTCCACATGAAAAGTTGCTTTACTCATTAGGTAACCTACCCAAAGAGCTGTCATTTAAACGAATGCTTTTAAGTTGGCAAAGGGGGGTAAAGGGAAGATAGAGAAACATTGCCAAACAAGGTCTCTCATTGGATCTCCCACATACAAGGGCTTCTATCCATTATCCAAGAAATTACCATCAGGCCAGTGGACAATTTCGTAAGGTAACAAGTACAAGTTGTTACATTCAAGACATTCATTTATCATCTATTTCAATATGTTCCATTTAACTTTGTCTTCCACTCCATCCTTTGATTTAAACGCAACTCTTCATTGTTGTTTGTTTCCAATTTCATTGAACCAGCTTTCCACTTACATATCCGGGACCTATTTCCAATGGAGAAGTTGTGGGAACACACTGGTTGGCACAAGTTTGACATTATTAAAAATGAAGGCAAGAAGTGGTCCCATGTTTGTGGTGCCATGTCCAGTCCTGCCAGGAACATAGCATGCTAGCCTCTTGCTGGTCCTTCCATTCTGATATCCCTCCTCTCCCTGTCACTTTCAGGTACAAGCTCTGGGTGGACACCTGCTCGGAGATCTTCGGGGGCTTGGACATGTGTGCAGTGGAAGCCCTGCATGGCAAGGATGGCAAGGACCACATCATTGAGGTAAGAGGAGACGTCGCGCAGCTGTCACAGTGTCAGAACCGCATGGGTGCTGCTGGGTAGGTTTGTGTGAGTCACATCTTCAATGGCGGGGGAGGTGGGGGACCCTGCACAGATGTATAATGGCAGGGGGGTTCGCTATTTCTACTGCAGGAACAGTAGAGGCTGGGGATGTAGCTCGATTACAAAGATGCACGCGTGTGCATTCGAGTGTGTGGTGTGTGTGTTCATTCTTAAAACAATGAGGTGCTGCAAGTCAGGATTGATGTGGATTGGAAACCCTATGTGTTGTCTCAGTACAGGGATAACAGGGCAGGAAGCAAGTCAGGACAAATGCGCTTTCACATAGATGCTTGCATCAATAGCAGGGGAAGGTTCTGCAGGTCATCAGTGAGGTGCAAGGATAACGTCAGGTGCTGAAGCAAATATTATTGAGTGTTGAGGTTAGATGGGTGACATGGGCCTGGGACTAGTAGTGAAATGGCAGATGGTGGTGTCGCTCAGTACTGAGAAGCATGTGCAGAGCTGTGTGTGGACCACTAAACTATTCTAATTCAGATGAATCACAAGAGCTAGGATTTGGCAAGCAGTGGGTTATACAGTTCAATATCAAAGTCGATTACAAGATCTGCCTTCTTGCTTTGTGTAATGGTATACAAGGAGCGCGGATGTGCCTCGCTGAGCGCTTTCTCTGCCTCTCGGAGAAACACAGAATGATCACTACTTTTAAAATGTGTGCGGAATACCAGGACATGAAATATTATAGGAGATGACCTGCAGCCACAAAATAATGGACACACAATGCAGAAATGGGTGGGTTTTGTCATGCCAGACCAAAGTGCATATTAAGTTAAGCATGCTGTGGAGCTCAGTAGCCTCATATCGAGCTGAGAAGTTTACTGGTGCAGAGTTAGCTGCCGTTTTAAAGGACCAATGGGATAAGGCGGCAGCGTGGGCAAGGAAACGGTGTGCTGCCACAGAAACCTTTAATTACCCATCAGATAATCATGAATACAGTATCGCCTGTGCACCAGCCCCACATTGTTGGTTCAGGTGGCCTGCAAATCTCTGCGACCAGGGTTAGCTGTTGGTGCACCCTACTCCCACCACATCTTCACCCCTATACTTTAACTACCAGCACTGCTATGAAGTACTTATAGCAAGCAGCCAGAGAAGGATTTGGCTGGTACCAAAACATTAATGTTGAATACCTTCCAGGCTGTACCCTGAAATGCATAATTCAACAAGACCTACATCCTTGTAGAATACATAGGGGGGAGTAGAAACTGTGTGATTCTGTGACCTGCAGAACAGACCCTTGTGCACAGAGGTATTTCATATTTCTACTCCTCGAGCCAAGCTAGGAGTTTTCTTTTTCATATTGTTATTTTCCATCATTAAAATGTTATATTTCAAATTAATACAATGGAGCAATGCGAAGAATACACAGAGGAATGGCTGCTGGTCTTCAGAAACTCAAATTATAAGACAACCTTACTGTTAACATCTATCGTCCACTTAGGTTTTGTCTGATGTAATATGACAAACAACATCGCCCCATATCACAAGATATGTGGGGTTCTTCAACTTTTGGCCTATAAATCACCCTTTTGTGTGAAGCTATTTTCGATAATTCCATCAGCCACACAATTCCACCCTCCACACAGGTACCTCTGCTATTATAGGTCTGCCCCAAGGTCTGAGAATGCATCGTTCAGCTACCACGAGTGCCTTCACCGGCCATCGATCATTCTCTGTACATCGCCAACATTCACCCTCTCCAAAACCTCCAGCTTTAGAGAGAGTCTCTGTGGTGTCCACTGCCCGTGGTGTAATATTTTTTAAATTACATTAATTGTAAACGGGCCTTTTTCAAGCCTGTTATTGGACTAGTTAATATGGACTGCTATTCCTTATCAGCGAAGATGACGTTCAATTCCTTTCCCCACGTTTCAGGTAGGGCAGACGAGGTGGAGTCATCACGTTCCCTGTAGAAAGAGATTATAGCCAACAGTCACTGCAGTGATTCTGTTGCTGTGCCCTGACAGTAATCACACTAGCTCGGAGCTGCAGACAGTGCAACGTTTCCACTGAATACACCGCACTGTGTGATGGCGGGTGAGACCACACCTGCTTGAGAGATCCTGGAAGGGGAACAGCATATTCCTGGAAATGGTCCACCCCCCTCCCGAATATCTTGCATACCCAGAGCCTCACAGGTGGCAGAGCCCAACTAGACGTTTGCGATTTTAATTGGCTAATATTCCATATCGGAGCATTCAAGTGTAAATGGAGATCAAAATGGAGGAGCGAGCGCATGCGCAATTCAAGAAGACTTCCGATCTTTAAGAATACAAAGTGTAGGAACAAACTATGGGATTCTATGCCCTGCAAAACAGATACCTATGCACAGAGGAATGAGTGAATATTCTGAAACATAAGGTTGTTGTCACTACACTTCTTTCCATTAAAATTGAAATTGTCTTACAGACAAAAACAAGCCAACCCTCTTTCTATAATCGGCCCAGGGGGTTCCCGATGGCTGTCTGCATATGCATTAACCAGATGCAATACGTGAAAGGATAATCCATACAACTCTAAATTGGGTCACTTCATTCCCCAAGAGTGGGAGTTTGCACACAGCATTCAGGTCTAACATAGCCCTTACGAAATCCTTCAGTTCTTTTTCTACCCCATTAGCCATTTCTGATCTGGTTGTAGTGGAAGCTTACTGAAGAGATATGGCAGCCCATTGTCAAAGCCACCCGAGCGTAAATGAAGGCGTGAAAGACAGGCGTAAAGGTGTTACACCCAATTAACTCCTTAAGTGACACTGCGGGGCAGAACGTTAGGATTTTCATGCTGGCCTAAATCCAATTGATTCCTATGGAATCCGCCTGCTTTTTACACAAGCAAACACAGCCGGATTCCACAGGAATTGATTGTAAACGCTGCCTGCCAAGCATAAATGGCATGCAGCGTTTACTCATTTTGCACTGCAGAGTGCAAAAGAGATGCATACACATACCACCATCACTTTGCACTTCTCTGTTGTACTTTGCAGTGCAAATTAGGAAAATTGCACAGAAGGGACCTTTTTTTCTTTACAAGTAAGTGCATACGTACGCAGTGCCCTCAGAACAATTTAAGTTGTTTTATAAAATGAACTCCATTGTAACTTGGCAGCTGTAATCATTTCAGCAGTCTGAATCTTGCCCCATAGAGAGAGTCCTAGTTCTTTCCATCGGGTCATTTCTTCATGTATACATTTCAACCCATTTAGTAGATTATCAGATAATATCTTGCACAGTACTGGTTTAAGTCTAGTCCCTTAGATAACCACTGAAATTGAAAGTGAAGGTTAGGTTTTGTTGTCTGCACTGGGATCGCAAGTGCCTCACACTTTGACCACATCAGTTTGTGCCCAGAAAACATGAATGCCTCAATGGATTTCAGTGCAGCATCCCTTAGTGTCAAAAGGTTGTCGTCGGCATTCAGTCATCTTTTTGTAACACCTGCATTCATGTGTTTGCCCTTCAATGTCTGAATTCTGATGAATTGCTGCAGATAATGGCTCCAGGGCTGGTAAAAAAAAAACGTGGGGATGAAAGATACCCTTGCCTTGTTCCCCATTTAATATCAAATCCATCAGGCGTACATCCACCACATATCACCCTAGCAGATGGGTTTGCATACAGTGCTTTTTGTATGTAAAGCCTTTACCCAGGCCTAATCTGGAAATAGTACTGAACATATGCCCCCAATCTACACCGTTCAAGGCCTTTTTGGCAACTAGTGACAGTGCTAAAGTCAGGGGCTGCACTTGTCTCTCTCGCCACAGGACATGCAAGAGTCCCCTCACATTGTCCCTGGCCTTCCTGCTGAGTGCATTCCACAGCTCTGCTGGGTGCATCAAATGCAGAAGCAATCCTTATAGTTGGAGTGCAGGATCTTTACATCCACATTTACTAGTGATGCTCGTTGAAAATGAGAAGATCTAGTAACCTTTCAACCGGCCTTTAGAAGAACTGTAATCAGAGCGTTATGAGGTTCCTCAAGGAAGTCATTTACAGGACCTATTCCATTACACCTGTTCAGTAAAAGGGTATTTATTACCTGGGTATCACAAATTCCCTAGAACTCCAGCCATCATCTCCAGGAGGTTTCCCAGAGGCCATCTCTTTGGTGGCATTGGACACTTCCAATTTGATAATGGGTACCTCCAAAGATGTCTCTGGCTTCATCATCTAAGGTTGGAGAACTATGATGGCTGTGAACTCTTCCTCTACTTTATAATCAGTATTTTTCTTGGAAGTATAAAAATGTGTGCAGAAAGTAAAACATGCATTCAAAATATCTAAGGGGTGAGAAATAAAAGAATCCTCATTCAAATATAGTACCGCATTTAGGGCCTGCACTTTTCTGAGTCGGTGAGCCAACACTCTACCAGCCTTTTCCTCCTGTTCATAAATGGATTGTTTGATGCAAAGTAATGCACATGCCACTTGTTTTGTAAATGATATTTTCAAATCATGCTTCACTTTAGGCAACATTTTAAGCAGTAAGTCTAAGGGAGATTTAGCACACTGAGATGTGAGTTGTTTCTAGTGCTTTCTGGGTAAGAGCATCCTTTTCTTTGAGGCGGATGAATTCCATAACAATTTGACCCTAAGGTATGCCTTTGCTGATGTCCAAAATATTTGCCAGCATCTAACAGAATCCTGATTGAGCTCAAGAAAAGTAATCGGAGCTCTGTGTAAAACCTCTTTTTCTACTGTATGACCATAGTTCCCCCATTTATTTCCCACCTTCTGATGGCAGGTTTTTCTATGAGTATATCCACGTGGAGAAAGATGGGTAAGTGGTCAGTGATACCCCCTGGAAGAATGTCGCAACTACTCACATCGTTCAGCTAAGAAGTACATTCTTGTGCTTGTGCAATAAATACAAACGCTATGTGTATATTCTCTGCCAGCGCAGTGTTGAATACACCACGTGTCAACTAAATCATGGTCTTGCCACGTAACCTTAAAGAATCCTCTGTCCTGTTGGGCTGACAAATCCGGTCCACCCGAATGATTGATCACCAGCCAACACCTTTGGGATGGTTCCAGTTTTCAAAAGTAGCCTATTCAAGTATGAGAAAAATCAAACTTTTGGACTTGATGCCGTATAAAGACATCCCAGTATAAACTTAATATATCAATAGATCTCTCTGATAACATAATCCTTCCTTCACCATTTTGCCATGTTTTAAGAACTCTACAATGCAGCAATTTTTTAAATCGAATGGCCACCCCATACTTCCGCCCTCCCCATACTCTATGTAGCTATAGGGAAGCCAAACCACCCAACCTTTCCGTAATTTACCAGCCTCTACCATTGTAAGGTGTGCCTCTTTTAAAAGAGCTATGTCTGATCTCTTGATTTCATGTATTGCAGAATCTTTTTCTCTTGACAAAGCTTGTGAGACCCTTGACATTTGATTAAATGATTTCAACATACATCTGTATTTGGTCTCACTTGTATATTCATAGCATTTAAAATGCATTACCGTACATCTGTGTTGTCTAGGCTCCGATCTAAATGCATGGATCGATGTAAGGAAGGCTCACATTTATGGTTGTGTGCGCTTGCGTGCTAACTTTACAATATGAAACTATCCAAACTTGCTAAGGACAATAACATTGTATCTGCCCAATTCATTCAAACACCAGTACACATATTACACTTTGTGTAAGGAGAGGGAAAACACTCCAAACCACATTCTGTAGTTAGGAGCTGGTTTCTTTGTTTTCTTCACTAAAGACATCCCTGCAGCCATTTGAAGCAGAATTAAAAACCATGGATTGAGGGAAATCCCCCATGCCCAAGAAATGGAGGAGTGTAGAAATGTGACGGATTTCTGCACTTTCCAAATGCACACTCAGTTCATTACAGCTGGTCCAGGCTGGTTGCAAGGTTTTTTTAATCAAAAGTTACATTTCCGGACCTTAGGCGAGTTGGGATTGGGTGAACAGTATAGACAGATTTACATCCTATAGGGGATATAGGATCTGATTGGCCTGGTCATATTGGGCAGCTCTGCCTAGCACTACCCATAGGAGGCCTGTGTGAGCCTTCTCAACTTTGGAAATGTACCAGCATGTGAGCACAATGATGGGTGGAGAGAATGGCTCCAAGGTCCCGCCTGTTTCCCACCAATGTTACCACCTCTCTGACTCCTCTAGCCCTGGGCAAGGGTATTCCAGCCTCCAGCTTCATGCTGTGTTACATTTTTGTTTCTTCTGTCTTCAGTCTGATGGGAACAACAGTTTCTCCCTGCCTCTGCTGAACAGGCCTTGTTCCCCAGGTTCAGATCACGATGTAGGGACCATAGAATTTTAGTTTCCCTGCTTGCATTTATGAAGATTTTCAGCTGCCCGGCCTGGCAGGTGTTTTATATTTTCTGTTGACCCGAAACACTCTTTCCCAGTGTACTTGGCAAGGTTGGGCACAGTAACTTCACTGCCAGCTCTACTTTGCGTTTCTCAGGGAAATCAGTGTGTTAGGCCTCTCCCTCTGTTTTGAGCCTTTCCAATGTCTTTCAGTGCAGCTGTGGCTTCCATCTTTATTTTCATAGCTATTCATGTTTGTTGCTTTTAGGCTTCAGCAAGCAGTTCATGTGTGTTCTTTTGCAACTAGCCAATGCCTCTATGTGTGTGTTCAGCCATGTCACCTCTTCATGATTACTTTGGGGCTGCCATCCATTTATGGTCTGTGGGGCTGCTTCAGTGGGTGGCATCTTTCATCTTGGTGGTTTGCTGGGGGGCAAGGGTTTGAGGCACCCTCAACAATCCCCCTGCAGATCTAGACATTGTCCACAAATACTCAAAGCCCCTCCTCACTGATGGGTGTCTTGTGGTTCCACACCTTTGCCACCCCCATCAGGTCGCTTGAGCTCCTTCTGGGTTAGTTTGTGTTCCGGGTCATCTCCTCCTCTTCACACTGTTCAGCTTCAGTGAGCTCTTCTCCCTCCAACCTCTTCTTCCTCCACTGTGCATCCAGTTTGGGGAATCCATCCACTTCTATGTCTTTCCGGGCCCCCATAATGGCTGGTGTGCTCAATGGCACCAGAGTACATTCTTCTCCTCCATTTAGGTGGCACCTGCATGTGAGCTTCCCACCCAATGGTGGCCTGCAAATATTGTTGCCTCCTCTCGCCATCTAACCTTGAGATGTGTCTGCAGCCTTCTCTCTCTCCAATCCTTACTGAACCTTCATCCTGGCAATGTAGTGGCATTGTTCTTGAAGGAATTCTGGACAGAGGCCTGCCTTGTTTTCCACCCCTGTGAGCAGCCTAAACCTCTTGCCACTCCTTGATGTATTCATCCTTCTCTCTCTCTGCACCATCTCCACTGGAACTGTCAGCAGCGCTTGTGCTATGCATCCCTGCAGCCTTTCGACCCATTCTTCTCTTGCAAACTCCTGTCAATGTATTGGTGACTGGTGTTTCTTGAAGCAATCAGGCAGTCCTCCCACCTCTCTTCTTCCACTCTTAAGGCTCTGCAATTCCCCATATGTTACAATTACTTTGTCCGGGCCTCTCAGTATGTATTGTATCAGGTCATATGTAGTCGAGCAATCTTCATCATTGTCCATGTATTCATGTCCTCATGGAGCAATATCTTCTATGTCATTCATTGTAGTGTAGCCTGCTTTCTCTGGAACTGCCATTGAAGGTGTGTAGTTGCTCATGGCCTGGGAAGTGGGAGAGCACATGTGGCAGCCCTCCTCTGAAGCCTCCCACTCCACACGGGTCCCGTGCTGGTACTATATATATATTGTTAGTGGTGTGGGCCAAATTGGTCATACAAGCACCCATGTTTTTAAAATTGTTAATGATGCTCTATTGGAGCTGCTTCATCTC
Source organism: Ambystoma mexicanum (assembly GCF_040938575.1). Lineage (NCBI taxonomy): Eukaryota > Metazoa > Chordata > Amphibia > Caudata > Ambystomatidae > Ambystoma > Ambystoma mexicanum. The sequence continues at coordinate 405,696,093 of NC_090924.1, forward strand.
TTCACAACACTTATAAGGGGTCAGTTCATTGCTGCACAAATGTAGGGAACATGTTTGTTCAGGTGCATAATGCAAGAAAATAGATTTTCCTTGTTCACACTCCTAAGAAGGGACAGAAGTAGAGACAGCAGAGTGCAAAATAATCATTAACACAATGTGTTCCAGCGGTACAATTCCACAGGTTGCAAGTGTAGGTGGCACAATTTTCCTAGCAATTCATCATCTCCAAAGGTGGACCCTTGCCATCACGAGCAGGGGACGCCACTTAGGTGACACTCCAGTACGTCTATTGAGACCATTCAGTCCATTGGTAATGATTGTTTTCCCTTTAAAAAGTTGCCACCCCAAATTCCTTTGCTTCTCCACCCCAAAGTGTTTTCTCTTGTCCCTGTCCCCTTTGACATTCACTTGCACAACCTGTATATTGCAAGTTGGTCCATGTCCAGGAACCTTGAATCCAAGTGCTAGGTAGTAAGACAGTCAATGTATGAAAACAACATCAATATGAGGGGCCACAGGGGTTGGGGAGCACACAATCAGAGGGCTTTTCTTACGTCCCAGCTTGTGACCTTTGGGCTGGGCATTAGGCTGGGTGGGTCCCACAGGCTCTCCTGGCAATAGGCCTTCTTTATTTGCTCGTGGGCTCAGGTCATCCACTGTGCATTCATCTGGTATTTGGTTAAGTGTCCCTTTGTGTCTGAAACACAGAGAAAACTGTGTGAGTTTCTCGAAATGTATATACATTTTCTTTATTACATCATATCATTGCCCAATTAATTTCTCTAATGCTTCTTTCTTTTACTTATCGACTCCCTACATCTAATTCGCATCTCCCATGCCCACTACCAAATCCACTTCTGTCCTTATTGTCATGCATGATATTGTTGCTCTCCAAATTCCTCTGGACCATGGACTGTCCCACTTTAATTTACCCGCATGAGAGACAAAGAACACAACAAAAACGACAACATCATAGTCCTTTCCCAGTCCTTGCCACTCCTGTTCTTCTTCTGGGTTCATCCTTAATCTGAATTAATTTATCCTGTAGAGACCAGATGGGGAAAAAAAGTCATAATAAAGTGATGGGCAAAATGATATTCCCCTTCTAATGAGCTTTCACTTCTCCTGTACGTGGTGCCTTGGCCTTGCAGCTGTGTGATACCTCCATGTGATGAGCTGACATTTCTGTGTCTCTGTGCTCCGGGCCAATGTGATGGTGACTGCTCTCACGCGATGTCCAAGATGCTTTCTTTTGTCCAATAATGCTGAACTTGTCCCTTGGGATTGCTGTGTTTGTTGGCAGGCCTGCACGAGCTGTCTTTGTCTTGGCATTTTCCTCATGCTTTGGAGCTTTGGAGTTCCTACACAGCATAGCTGCCACCTCCCTAACCTTTCTTGACGATGAAACAATTGTGGGTGATGGGTGAGTGCATGCAGGTGGGAGATATGTGTACACACGTTTGGCCACCATCTCCAGCACATACATTTCTGTCTCTTGTCCAAATACATTTATTCATACATCTCATATAAAACGTTACATTTCAAATCATGAACAAAAAACTTTGTATACTTGTTATATTTACATTTTGTACACTTCATAAAAAGGATACTTCTCTTCTTGTGAGGGCCACCTTATCAGTGCCATGCTTCATTGTTGTCTTTTTTCCTGTTCAAAAAGACATGTCAAAAAGACATGTCTCATTGAAACCCCTCTACTTTGCTTTCACGTTCTGTCTGTTAATCACCCACACATCCTTCTCTTCCCCCTTGAGAACAATAGGGGACCCCCCCACACTCCTTTCACTTCCCCAGTACCCACCTCCTCAAGTGTTGCCCCTTCTGGTTACATTGTTATTCTAAACCATCTATATTACATAAGAAAATGACATTCCTACCTTTCATGACACATCCAGGGTCCATTAATAATATACAAAATGTTGTATTACTTGCTTTGATCCGCTGCTCCTTTACTGGCTGGGATGTTCCTATTTCGCACATTGTGCTTCCTCCTGGAGCCCCTTCTTCGTGTTTGTTCTGTGTCCATTTAAACACCTCATATCCGTTACCCCATCTGCTACTATACCCAGTTGCAAAAATATTGTGTGGCACCTTTGCCCACTTACCCCCACTTACCCCGTCAGCCAAAAAAATTGAATATTGGCTACAACAAAAAAAATAATGTTTCCTCCTAGTTTGTGCACGTGTTCTCTCTTCCCACGCCTCCAACTTTGCTCCCCTCAATGTGTGACCATCGTGTGTGCTATCAGCTCGCAGCATGATTAACTTTGATGTCAAATTCTCCTTCCTGTTTTTGGTTTTGCTTCAAATACTCATTCACTTGGTATTAACACACCTCCAGCTATCAAATGAGTCAGCATGCCCCTTCACCAAGAGCTTTCTCCATTCCTCACTTCACTCTGTAAGGAACTCCTGGTGGCAACAGGAAAGACAGACACAAGGGATCACAGTTCAAGGGTGTTTATTAAACTGTAAATGCAGGGTGAAAAAACGCTTAACCTAAAACTAAATCTAAGAAGGGAGCATGCTTCATCCATCAAATGAAAATAAGGCAATTCTTGTGGTGTTGTGTCAAAATAAGAGGGCCTATACTAAGAAGAACCTATTGCCAATCCTTACTCTAAATACAAAAAGAAGTGTGGGATAAGGTTCTCAAGTAAAGAAAGAAGTGTGCACAAATAATAAGTCAGGATGTGATTGCCAGGGGTTTCCCTTCCCCGCGTTTTGAGCACGGGACAACGGGACA